>NW_013550604.1:4385395-5046243 GCF_000835555.1 Rhinocladiella mackenziei CBS 650.93
TCATGCTCCTCAGTGTAGAAGGACGCTCGTAGCCCAGCACCCTCTCCGTCACTTGCAATGCTTCCCGATGCATCTGCTCTGCCTCGGGATATTTGCCTTGATGGCTCAGCACTAAGGCGAGGTTGTTCACACTTGTCAGTGTATCAGGATGCTTCTTGCCTAGCACCCTCTCCGTCACTTGCAATACTTCCCGATGCATCTGCTCTGCCTCGGGATATTTGCCCTGATGGCTCAGCACACCGGCGAGGTTGTTCATGCTCCTCAGTGTAGAAGGACGCTCGTAGCCCAGCACCCTCTCCGTCACTTGCAATGCTTCCCGATGCATCTGCTCTGCCTCGGGATATTTGCCTTGATGGCTCAGCACTAAGGCGAGGTTGTTCACACTCATCAGTGTATCAGGATGCTCCTTGCCTAGCACCCGTACTCTTGTTTCCATCTCCGTACGAAAGAGATACAAACTTGTATCGAACCGGCCATGGTCGCGATAGAACGATGCAAACCAACCGGCATTGCCACAACTCTTAATATCTTGGCCCAGGCGATGTCCATCCTTCAAGTATTCTTTCACAGCCAAGAGTAGGGCATCCATGTGCAAGAGAATCGACTGTTTGATCATGACATCGCTGTCTCGGGTATTGTAAGTTTGAATAGAACTGACTATCAAGTCTATAGCTTCATGTGTATAAACTTGACGCTCTTTGGAGTGCTCACGAAGCTGTAGCCAGTCACGGATAAGGGGATGTAGCAGAAAGGCTGCTCCCTCAGGTCCCTCCGCCGGTGATATACTTTGTAGAAGCGACATCTGGTACGCCAGGCAGATATGATCCCAAAAGAGCTCGGTATCCCAAGTCTCATTCGAGCTTTCTGTACCAGCATTGTCAGTGGCTTCAGGTGTTAAGTGCTCTTGGCCGTTCGCATCCTCCTCTGCGTTGCTTGAGGGACCTTCTTCGTCGACATCGGATGATGTGACAAAGATCTTGAGCCAGTCAGGTGGAGGTTTGCTGGATTCCCAGTGATGCTTGAACAGAGATTCACTAACACGAATGGGGGCGAGGAAAGCAGTAAGAGTCAGAAAATGAGTAACAGCGCCTCCTGAATCTCGGCCATTTTGAAGCTGTTGAAACGTCATCTCCCACGTAGTAAAAGCGTTGATGGCGGTCTCTCGTTCATTTTGGTCGCTGATCCTCGTATATTTCCAGAAATGGTCTGCAGTGTGCTGAAGGACTTTCTTGCGCTGGGCCTCATACTGTGACAGGAAGTCGCCCAATTTGTCGATTGGTAACCGCTTGTGCTTCATATAGGCCGACGCTTGATCAATAGCTAAGGCCAGGCCGCCCAATCGATCCACAATTTTAGAGCCTTCTGACATGTAATCGTCAACATTGATACTGGAATATCGATGCAGGAGAAGTGCAACTCCTGCATCTTCTTGCATAGGCGGGATGTCGAGGATAGTGCCCAGTTCCTCCAGACCTCGATGGCGACTGGTAAAGAGAATATCTCCTTTTCTTCCTTGGAAAGTTAGGGCCTCTAGACATTATCTTGGTAAATGAAATTACCTTGAGGGATAAACTGCTCAACATCTGAGAAAGATGCAGGATCATCATAATTGTCAAACACCACTAACCAACGATCTTCCCACTGTTCGAGCATGCGCAAGACGAACTTTACTTTTGCGTCGTCGTCGTTGGACACTTCTGCCATCGAACTATCGAGTTCATGCGCGATAGTGGCGAAGGATTGGACAGTAGTGGATTTGGTGCTGCTGTTGATCCAAAAAACACCTTGGTATGTTTTGCGCAATTTCTGACAGTATTCAAGGGCAATTTGACTCTTACCCTGCCCTCCCAGCGCATGAAGAACCAGGATTCGTGGCCGTTCAACTTCATCATTAAAGTAAGAGCTGATCTTATCAAGCTCTTCCCCACGACCGAAGAAATCCTTCACACGCCGTCTCGGGGCAAGAAAATACGTCCTAGCCCTTGCCACATCAACTGGAAAAGTGGTTAGCACGGGTAAGAAATCAAAAGACTGCCTGAATGGAATGTGGAAGCTAACCTGAACCAGTGGGTGCGTCGTTCGAACTCCACTCTCCTAAAAAAGCCTTCATGCATGCTGCTGCCGTTGCCGCCGCATATCGCTGCCACCCTTTCCTTTTATGGCTGTCAGCATAGTCACAAACGCCCTTGATGACGATGCTAGGGAAATAGTCCCAAACTCCTGCTCCTTCCATCTCAAAAGCAATGATACCATCGGCTTTGGCAATCTGATCACGGTGTGCTCCTGATTTCACTACTGTGTTCGCCGAACCCATTATGCCAAAGTGAATTCTCGGTCCTCCCGTCGGCGTATCCATCAAGCGTTTTCGAGTCACACGCATGACAGTCCCACACCCCAGATCTTCACACTCCATTTTAAGGGCTACATCACATATCCGGTCACCTTCACGACACTCATCGCATGCCACGGGTGCGCGGTGTTTGTGAACATAGGAGGGCCGGTAGAGTACATCATTCTCTCGACCTGGATGCTTCGTGTTGGGCAACTTCGGTAGTATCTCGTCGAGGAACATGGCGATATTGCTCTGCATCTTCTGCACATAGTGATATGTTTCCAGCTTGGCCTGGATAGCTCGAATTTCTGGGGGAGGCCTCCCTAGGCTGTCTCGTATGGTGTTTTTGCGTTTAAATGCTTCCGGGTATTGCCCGCCAAAGTCATACTGTATGAGTCCTTGACTGATGATGACATCGCCGAGCACAATCTCTTCACCGTCGGTCCCGTGTGGCACACCCCCACATATACCGACCACTAGAGCCAACTTGATTTTTGGAAAGCTCAATCGCAGGCCCACTGCCACTGCAGCGGCGCTGGTTGTCCCCATATTTGGCATGTAGGCTAGCACTACATGGCGTTTTCCGATTGCGCCTGTCGTGTAGGTATTGGGATCCCCAGGTGCCTTCCCGTAATCTTTCCAGAATTCATCAAACACTGCTTGTACACAGCTGGCTTCTAGAGGTAGAGCGCAAATGAGTGCGGTTTCGAAGCCTTGGCGATCAAGAGGAGCGGAGACACCGGCCATGAAGTAGGAATATTTCGAAATAACGTAGGTCATAGATCGAGTCAGGACAGAATGGGCCAATAAAGTAACTGCATCCCAGCAGTTTTCGTGATCAGGCTGAAGTTCGGGTTTTGAAGTAGGGCTTCGGAGGCACTGAGGGCGTGGGTTGAGGTCTGCAGGGTAGATAAGTGACTCAGACGTGGTGCAAAGTCACTCTCACGAAGTGCTTTTGCATCGTCGGTGACTATACATAACTGCCTCGATGACATGGTGAAAAAGGAAATTAGGCTGGGAAAGCGTAGATTCAGGTAAATGGTAAGAGAGACGCACATACGGCTGAGCGTTTAATGTCGTTGATTTAGCCAATTGTATACAGATGGCTGCTGCAGAAGTTTTGGCGTGTAGGGGCGTGTTCATGTGCCCAATTATCTGCATATCCCGGGACCCACTGAAACATGATTCGTGGCGGCCACCACTGGGAAAATCGCCGAAACCGCTGTGAAATGTGACGCAAAATCGGCTGTCCACTTTGTTATCATGGTCTCGCCAGCGCTCGGAGCGAAAAGAGTGTTGTTCTGTGTTTCCAAGTTTGTTATTCTTGCCCCTACTTCGCCGGGTTCGTCTCGCTTTGTTTGCTGGCCTCTGGTAGTGTCTCTAGATTTCTTACTACTGGGTCCAGCACGCTCGATATCATTGTGATATACATGTCTAGTTGGTTTCCCGTGCTTTCTCTTTCCCCAGTTAGGCTTTGTCCATTTGGGTATGCCCTACCCTGCATGCCATTTTGAATTGTCGTAGAGTCGAGCTCGTTCTCGGCGGTCGCTCTGGTATGAGGCGCTAGCGTCCCCAGTCGGTTCGATTGCGGGGTGGGAGCTGGCGCGGAAGGTGAGGCAAGCAGGTAGCCGTGGACGGTGTTGTTGGATGGGTGCGTCGGGTGCGCCATCAGCCGATCTCCTGTATACGTGTGGCTTTTTCCTAATGCTATACTCCACTAGATGTTCCTGAGATTTGATGAGCGGATGAGTGGATGAGTCTGTCGCTATTGTGTCCAAAAGGTCTCTAACTTATCAGCGGAGTATTTGCGGTATCTCATCGATCTTCTCGATTCGTTAACTCTGCTAATGAAGTCTCATAACAAGTCAGAGTCGTCCACGGGTGGGGCGCCGACAATTGCAGAGAAATGTTCGGGAAGGGGAGGCAGGTTTTGCAAGCGACTGCAATTTTCAAAGATGCAGGTCCAATGAGCAACAGATAGCATCTCATCCCCTCCCAACACAAAAATAATGGCAGTCAGTCAGAGCGAGGAGGATCTTTTTGTCCATGGCATACCCTGAAAACATCCACCTTCTCCTGTATGGATACCACAGGACAAGGAATCACCTGGGGTTTGCGGCACCGCAATGGAACATTTTGAAACGTAGTTCACGCTCCCATTTCTTGGGGTATCCCAGGGTAACTTTTTGGGAATGTGAGTCTCGCATGGGCGAGAACGTATTGTTCGCGAAAAAGTCGCTGATGCATGGACCAATTTTGGAGAGTTCTCAGCATGGCGGTGTTGAGATTCCCGTACAAAAATGGGAGTCACTTCAGTGCATATCTTCTTGCAGGCTCGGAGGAACTGCGCAGATCGCCAGGTGCTGTCCCTGTAATACCGACAGCCGTATAAATGAGACTGGCATCACTCGGGGGAATCGGCTAGGTCTGGGTGAGTGCATTGATTGAGGGTTGATGGTGCGAAGGGTTGGGTCTGTGGAGCATGGAAACAGGAGGTTTTCACTGTCGTCGACGAATAACTTGTGATAGATCATGTTGAGAATTTCCGGCGGATAGCTCAAGTCACCCATGGGGTGTTGGTAGGACCTCTTGTAGATGGTTTGAGAAGAGGGAATTCTCAATCTATCTATTATGTCCGATTCGTCGTTTAAGGTCGGATCAATGGCTTTCTGCAGCGACCGTACCTCTTGATAGGTGCGTCTGCTTTGATACAATCTTGTAGCATCATTATCCCAGAGAAAATTTTTAACTCTCAGCCGAGGAAAAAGAATTTCTCTTCATCGTTTGCTCTTTTTGGATATGATTTTGTTCCTTCTCGCTCGTTCAGATGGGAAACTGATATGATTTTTGGCCTTCCTCTTTGAGACTTTGTGCACTTTTCGGCTGGATCGAGTCTTTTCTGATCGGGATTTGACTGGCTTCATGTTGACGCCTTGGCCGTCAACTTCCATGGCTGAAAATTTAATCAGCCAAACGTTAAAGTTTGTGGGATGGTGAAATTACCTTCAGCGTTGTCAGATGTGGGCTGTTCTCTCTCCTGTTCAGCTGATACATCGACGTCCATTGCTTTGTCCTCATTTGGTCGAGGTTTTGTTGCCAGCTCTTGAAGTTTTGCTGACAATCTCTCAGTTCGGGCATCATGGGCTGGACCAAAAACCTTGGCCCGGAGGTTGCGGTGATTGCGTTTGGTGACGGAGGCTCGAGCTGATTTTGCCATTTTCCCAATGAACTGGATCAATGAATTATGATTTGAGCTTCCAAGGAGAGGAAGAATGTAAAAGGTCTTTAGTGAATAGTGACCGTGCGCAGTGGAAATTTCGTGGGGTGCAGGTCAAATGCGCCAAAAAATTTCCGCATTCCTGTGTTCTGCATTCTGCCCTTAGGCTGTGGCCTATACCACGCCGAATATCATTGACTCCAGATCTTTGCGCGGCACTTTTTGAGCCGTACAACCATCATTCAACCTCAACCCCGACCTCGATCTCGACCTCTGCCTCAACTCTTTTCTCCGACAATTAAGGCCACTCGGGTTGTCGTCGCCGCGCCATTCCTTGCTCTCTCTTCTAATCATGTCTGTCTATCAACAATAGTTGACCTTCTGTGTCGATATCCGCACTTCCACACCCTTTCCGAGTCACAGCCGCATCTTCAACTATGGCGGGCTACATGCAAGCGCAGGATCAGGTGCAGGCCATGGTGGCTCAAGTAAAGACCATGACGGTGGAAAAATTGAAGAATCTACTTCGAACTGAAGGTTTACAGGTGTCTGGAATCAAAAGTGAATTG
This sequence comes from Rhinocladiella mackenziei CBS 650.93, assembly GCF_000835555.1. Classification (NCBI taxonomy): domain Eukaryota; kingdom Fungi; phylum Ascomycota; class Eurotiomycetes; order Chaetothyriales; family Herpotrichiellaceae; genus Rhinocladiella; species Rhinocladiella mackenziei. Next base: position 4,391,514 of record NW_013550604.1, read on the forward strand.
CAGCACCGGACAATTCAGTGTATGCCACTGCCCAGCAACATATGGCCGACTTCGCAGCCTGACCTCGAATACAGACATTCAAAAACTGCATGAAAACCATGATCAGATGCGTCTGAACCGAGTGAGAGGGAATATCAGAGGCCTTCCTCCGTCATTCAACACCAACAACTATCCTTCACCATATTCTACCCATACTTCTCCCTCTTCCGCGTCGCCTCAATTTTCCTCACCAAATCCTCATGCCCCGTATGACATGTCGTCGACTTCTTCTATTCCGCCGAGTAAGGAACAAAGTTCTCCTGTTGAAGAGAGTCTCTGACGAGGAATAGGTAAAATTGGATTCAAAAATTCTCCCTTTTACACCATCTTAAAGCCCTTGACCCAAACTCTGGAGTGTAAAGGTGATTCGACCATCTCTGACCGCGACCACCCCATCGTCTGACCGTATCCAGCTCGAGAGACCACCAGAGACACTGCTCGACTCACCGTTTCCCTCTCCCCGCTGATTGCGGAACAACTCACCCGAGACTCGTCCTGTCGTGTTATGGTATTCTGCGCTGCCGAAGGGTTTCAACCTCTTTCCAGAGACTCCGACATCGCATTTCCGCACAATGTCGAACTCAAATGCAACTCGGATGAGGTCAAAGCCAATCTCAGAGGATTGAAAAATCGGCCTGGTTCAACCAGACCGGCCGACATTACCCATCTTGTGCGGAAGAAGGCTAGTTACCCCAACACTGTGGAGATGGTTTATGCTCTTACCACCAAGGTGCGCTGGAAAGCTCTGTTCTCTTATTCCTATGTTTTGTATCCGATTTCCCAACCTTGAATTATCATGCTAAATAGGACAAATCTGAGCTACAGAAGTATTACTTGGTCGTTAATCTGGTACAAAAGAGACCGATTGAAGCCATGGTTTCCGAGCTGAGGCGAGGAAGGGTGATAACCAAGGAACAAGTCTTGCGTGAAAGTGAGTTCTTCATCAATCCGCTTGTTTCAGCCCTAACAAAATCAGTGCGCGCCAAAAACGAGGATCCGGATGAGATTGTGGCAACCTCAAGCGTCCTCTCGTTGAAAGATCCCGTGGCGTACACCCGAATCGTCACACCTTGTCGTTCAATCGGTTGCGCTCACAATCAATGCTTCGACGCTGCATCATATCTTCAACTACAGGAACAAGCGCCTACATGGACCTGTCCGATCTGTAACAAAGCTGCCGCGTGGGAAAATCTGGCCTTGGACCAATATGTTAATGATATCCTGAATTCCACACCAAGAGACACCGAAGTTGTTGTGGTCGAACCGGATGGGCGATGGCACATTCAGAGAGACACCGATGGCTCTAATCGGAAATCCAATCCTACACCAAGTGACGATGAAGATGATGAAGATGAAATTGTCGAGATTCGGGACAGGGTTGAACCTCGACCAAAGGTAGAAACACTCACTCCGCATAGTGTCCGGACACCGCCACTTTCTTCACGCGAAGACTCCACGGCACCAGCGTCGAGGTCGAACAAGAGACCACGCGATGTTATTGACTTAACGCTCAGTGATGATGATGATGGCGATGATGCGCCACCTTCAAAACAACGCAGAACAGAGTCTTCATCCGATCCTTCTAGGATACGACCCCATTCCGACCGGTATCACTTTCAGTTATCTCCTTCCGGCCCACCGTCTTACAACCTTGGCAGATACACTTGATTCCTTTGCAATCATGATTTCAATCATTTAGCACGGCGTTGGGAAAGCCACAATGGAGGTGGAATCCTTTTGTTTGGTTCATGGAAGCATTTTGACTAGGCAAGCAACCACGATTTCCAAGATAGGGCCAGGAACGCTGTGATGGGATTCATAGGTTTACGAAGGGCGTCATGGATTCGATTTTGTCAATGGATTCACCACCATGATATGGAGGCTTGATCATGCCTAGAGCGCGAGAAGGGCTAGGCTTATGTGTAGATAACGACCAAACATTGACACCAAGATTTATGGGGACTAGCACTCGTGCTGGAACGATTGATCAAAGCATTGACTCGCCCACCTAGATTCATTCAAGTCTTCAGCATGGTCATCATTTTCAACGACGATAGAGTATCTGTCACAGCGCCTGCTTTATGCAAAAACATGCCGAAAGAACTAACATCGTAAACGTCACCTTTTCACAAGTACGGCGCTTACACACCATCTCTTAGCCTGCTCTTTGTTCTCCCCTCTTCGAACAGCTTCCCACGGTCGGCGAGACCCATTGACATCGATCTCAAAGATTTCTACAGCTTTCAACTTGCCTTGCACTTCTGCGAGCTCTTGATCTTCGTTGTCGGCTTCCGAACTGGTCTTTTCCTCATCCTTCCATTCTCCAGTGGCCACTTCAAAGAAATGCCTTACTATGCCTCGGCCTGTATGGAAACCCGCCACCACCAAAGCACAGGCACAGGCATAGGCACAACTAGCGTTTGATTGCGAGGAATCAAGATATCGCAACGTGGTCTTGACCAAGTTCACATGCTGTGACGGCATCCACAGACAATCTGCTAGGATGATACGATCAAACGACCCCGGCTGTCGTGGTGCCGGTTTGCCGTATTGTTCTGGCAGATACATCATGTTGGTCCCCCATGTGTATCCGAACACGTTGACAACTGGCTTGGACTTAGTGTCCGGTCTGGGTCTCTCAAGAACATTGTCTCTGACATTCTGCTCAATCGCATTCGTGGTCAGAGCAGGAGACGATGGATGATCGGTAATAGTGGTTGACTCGGCACCAGAGAGTGCGGATATCAAAGATGGAAGAGCCGTTCCTAGCCATCGTGTTAAGGTATATATCGATAGAGTTGTGGCTCTATGACATACGTCGTGGTTCTCACGTACCAGCGCCCAACTCGAGAACTCGCTTGCCTCGCACATCCCAGTATCGTCTATCCCACTGTCCCTGCTCCCGACCCCGATCGTGCTCTCCTTCTGAAACTGTCACATTTTGTTGTTTGCTCGTGCTACCCGCCTCAATGGCATCTGCCGCAATCACACCCGCATTCCACAAGTAATGCGCAAACAGTTTTCTGTCCTCTTCCCGGTCAGGGTGCGCAGGGATGCGGAGCGTCATATTCCCAAACCGCGGCGAGTGATATGTCACGCTCGATCCGGGGATGCCGTGGCTGTTTTGCGTATCATCTGTGAATAGGATCGAGAGAGCGGAAGAGAAGATATCTTCTGATTCTGGCGCGGTGGGTACAGCCTCTAAGATGCGCGAGGAGAACATTTTTCAGGCCAGTCGATGAGCATCTGGGATGCTTGACACAGATGGCGTCTAGAAAGCGCGATTTTATAGAATTTTGGGCCCGTAAACGAGCCCATGAGGACATAGGCATCCAGCACCGGCGATTGAAATACACACGTCAAAAGTTTATGAACACGATAAATTGTTATAGTACCCTTCAATGCGGGGTTGAAATCAAAGTTGCGATAAGATAAGAAGATCGGATCAATTTTTTTTTCCTTCCCCCCTCCCTTCAATGCACTTTCAACCTTCCGTTCTTCAATAATTCTTCTCTGTCGCATAATTGCAAAAGAAAGAGGGAGGGGGAAGAAGTTTATCAAGAAAGAGAATGTCACAGGAACAGGAAGTTTCTCACCCAGCACATCTTGAACCCAGTGAGCTCGGGACAAAAGAGTAGTGAGTGCGTTGTCTGCCTACGTCCTATCCAAATCCCCCTACAAAGGTCTAACACACATGCGGTGAAGCTGGGACAATTACTACCAGAATGGCCTCGACAACGAGGAGGACTCTAATGGCGCGGAGGACGACGACGACGACGACGACGAGGACTTACCTCCCCACCTATTGCAGCTGGAGTCGTGGTTCGACGACGTTGGCGCCCCAACAAAGACGTCCGAGTTCTTAACTTCGACGTCTTTCCCTTTGTCCCCAAACTACGTTTCTACCAAGGACGAAGGTGGCAAATCTACGTCGTCGGAGTTGGGACATGATTTAAGGATCATAGAAGAACGGCCTACCGTTCTTGATCTCGGCACCGGAAATGGTAGCGTTCTTTTCGCTTTAAGAATTGAAGGCCAATATACGGGCCGCATGGTGGGCGTAGATTATTCAAGTCAGAGCATCGAATTGGCGAGGAAATTGGCAAGGCAATATCTGCCTTCAGCATCGATATCAACGTCGAATTCAAATTCTATGACAGACTCAAACGCGTCGTCCAGTGAAATCACATTCGAAGTTCTTGATATCATACACGACGATCCAACGGTTCAAGCGTGGTGGCCTAAGACAACTGCCTCCATCGCCGCAGGGTCAGAGGAAGGGCCATGCGCAGGCTTCGACCTCGTCCTGGACAAAGGCACATTCGACGCCATCTCGCTTTCGTCATCCATCGTGACAGACGCAACTACGGATCGCACACAGCGGATCTGTGAACTGTACCCAGCCAAGGTCCTCGCTATGGTCAAGCCAGGCGGCTTCTTCCTTGTGACCAGCTGTAATTGGACTGAGGAAGAGGTGGTGACCTGGTTCACTGGTATAAGTACAGTGGCAGACCATGCTGTTGGTGCCGGCGCAAGTGCGAATGCGAGTGAGAGTGAGAGCGAGAATGCCGAAGGGATAGAGATTAAGGGGAAGAGTAGAGGGAAAGGTAGATTCGAAGTATATGATCGCATCAAGTACCCCGTCTTTGAGTTCGGGGGGCACAAAGGGCAAGGAGTCGCGAGTGTTTGTTTTAAGAAAGTTTGGTAATTGAGACTGAACATTCCCCCCGGCAGGGAGGAAAGGGATGGTGCAATGAGAGATGAATGATGAGAAAGGGGAACGGAATTCTAAAAAAAAATCTTGGGTGGAGAAACAAATTCAGTGGTTTCATCACAAGGGCATTTCATTCAAGGAGTCTGGCAGTCTGGCAGGCATGAGACTCGTCAGATACCAAGCAATCAGGCACGCAGCGTGGGTGATCGAACTTTTCAATCCGGGTTCAGACCCTCAACTGTAATACACACACCTCAACTCAAAGTCCAATTGGTCCAATGACGCCGAAATAGAATTACTTCGTCAGTTCATCAACATATTCACGGCCCAAGGAACAGACAACTGCCTGAGATCTCCATAATGTTGGCCCACGCCAATGAATTGGACAGGCACCGAAGTTGCATGGACCAAACTGATCATGGTCCCGATGCCGGAACCAACGGTATCGACCTTAGAGACAATGAATCCGTCCAGTCTGCGATTCTTACCCAGAGCCTTGGTGAAATTCTGCGCTTGGCCCACTGAATCATTGCCCACAAGTGCCTCTGCGACTTGCAAGATTAAATCCGGATTGGCCAAATCGACCAACTTCTCCAACGACGCCATCAGTTGGGTGTTTGTATGCGCTCGACCGGCCGTATCGATCAGGACGACTTGGTAGTGGTTCGCCGCGGCAAACGTGACGGCATCCTTAGCCACGTTGGCTGCGTCCTTGCCGTATCCTCGTTCGTAAATATCGACTGCGCCCAGGTTTTCTCGGGCAGTGAGTTCTTTCAGGTTTCGAACATGGACGTTCAATTGTTCGACGGCACCGGACCGAAAGGTGTCCCCAGCAGCGATAAGGACGCGGTAGTTGTTTTGGAGAAGGAAATAGCATAGCTTGGACAAGTTCGTTGATTTTCCGACACCGTTGACTCCGAGGATTGTCATGACGAATGGACGAGGTTGGGCTTTAGCTCCTGATGGATTCACAACGGTGTTGATTTGTTGGAGAAGATCTAAGGAGGACCGGGGGGTGAGGATTCTTTTGAGGGAGTTCTCCAATGCTGGTCTCAAGGCCGTGTCGATGGATTCAAATGCTCCAGTCTTCTTCCCAACCATTTCCGCCTCTACTCCCTGGCAAAGTCGGATTGCAGCATCGCGTGCCACGTTCTTGTTGATCAAATGCTCTTCCATCGATTTCAGTGGTTTGTCCAAATCTTGTTTGGTCAAGGTTTTGCCTCCAACAATATTTCTAAAGTAACCGGATATGGCTCCAAATTTCGAGGTTCCCGTTCCATTCGTCTCCGCTTTGTTCGAATCCGCTGACTTGAGAATATTCGTAACTTCATCGCCAAGATCTTTCAGGATAAATTGACCTTGTTTGTTCTTCGTGCCCCAACTTTCTTGACTGATCGTCTCTGGCGGCGATGATCTCCTCCCTGTCCCTCCGTTCGCATCAGAGTCAACGATCGAATAGTCAAGAGTCACGTCCTCGGCTTCATCAGCCATTCCATCTGGTCCCCAAACTCGTCCTTTCTTAGTCGTTGTTTTGACTGTTCTGGGTTTTCTCGACTCGTCTCCAGAAGAAATATTGGCGGATGTCGCAGCGTGGGCTGCTTTTCTTGCTCTTCGAGACCCACGACTACCTGGCCTTCCTTTTTCGGTCAACAGATGTCCCGCAATTCCGGAAAGAGGAGTGGTGGGACGGGACGTTTCAGGTGAATGGACGGGAGTACTCTGTGTCGAGTCTCCATTCACCGCCGGCACAGCACGTGGCTGTGCCTTGAGAAATTGAGGTAACTCCGGCGGTGGAGGGCCTCCCGTGTCTCCTTCTTCTGCGATAATTTTCTTTTCTTCCTGCAGTTCGACTCGAGGAATTTGTGTGACTGCTCCGCCTGTACTTTGATCCAGTCTGCGCAGCTCTTCATCAAAGTACTTATCAAAGGGATATTTCAGGGCGGCGTAATCAAGTTCTTCCAACTGTCCTCTGTAGACTTCCACAAAGATGGTTCGAATATCGTCGAGCAATTTGTCCACCCATGTCAGGTGGAGAAGGGATTGGTAGACGGCCACAAATATCAGACCCAGATCCTTCACCAAAGTATATTTCAAGGTGTATTTGTCATGTTTGTAGGTAGGATTGCTCGAGCGGGCTACATTCGGTCGGACTTTTTCCTCGATAAAGACATCGTTGATCAAACTGTTGACTGCGCTTGCACCGATGTTGGAAGAAGACCTTGACCACAACACCACGCCAGAAGTAGTGAGGATTTCGAAAGCGTCCAACATCTTGGACAAGATCCCGAGCTATAGTCTCAGAGAACAGATAGTAGGCCGACGCAGTGTGAGGCTGCACACACTCGGTCATCACAGTGTCTGGTAGCGGTGCTGGGTGCTGTGACGTTGATAAAGACCCAGCCGGTCGTCATGTTCCACCCTACTCTTACTGAGCGAACACGGCAAGGTATATTGTACGATACGCAATGACCAAATTTGGACTCCTCCATTCCCTGCTCGACGAGAGTTGGCCTTGGGACAGCTCCTCTCCCGTGCTACCGCTCATGAACATTTTTCATTTCTCGCCACGTACCAGAGATGCGCTTGATGCGGACCCCGATCTCACAGCCTTAGTAGCAGCAGTCCCTGCTCTTCGTCCAAAGACAGCGCCAGCAGTCAGTCCGCTTCCACCCGGATAATTCTCATAGAACAGTCCTCCCATCATCTCTCCTACGCAATAAAGCCCCGGGATTTCCTTGCCTGTCGCAGAGCTGATGACCTGAGCAGACTCCGGTGTGACTGAGAGCCCTCCAAATGTAAATGTAATGCCACAAGTAACGACCACAGCCATGAAGGGTGCTTGGTCAATAGGCAAGGCCCAATTCGTCTTCCCGGGCGAGAGTTTCTTGACATTGGATTGAGTAGACAGGCCATCCTTGACTGCTGGGTCCCATTTCTTATCAGGATTCTCCGATTGAAATGCATAGACGGCCTCGTTGTATTCTTGGACCCGGTGGACAAATGCTTCTGGGTCCTCGAGACCAAGCGGTTTCAACTTTTCAGCTAGTTCCGCAATCGAACTTGCGGTGATCCTCTCGACTCTTTCGGGTCGATATTCCTCTGACCTCAACCAGGGGATCGTTCGAGAGTCCCAGATTTGAAAGGCCATATGGCTAGGCTGGGACAGGATTGCTCGTCCAAACTTGGCGTACGTGTAATTACGGAGATCGATGCCCTCGTCGACGAAGCGTTGGCCTTGGATATTGAACATCAACCCTAGCGGGTAACCGGACTTGGTAAATTCGTTGGATGCTTCTCTGTCTCCTGTGTCGCTCGGTGCATTCTTATCCCAGGCGACAGAATGACAGCCTGACCAGTTCCCGGTTTGTCCTGCTGATACGTCTCGAATGGCAATCTCCAAGCAATCGCCCGTGTTATAGGGCGTGCCTCTCACCTTGGCCAGGTCCCAGCCAGGACCTAAGTACTGGGAACGAAGACGAGGGTTGCTCTCGAATCCTCCGGCAGCTAGGATAACAGCGCCAGTTTGAACTACGTGATGCTCTTCCTCGCGCTGTACCAGGACCGAGGTAACTGCCCCGGTTTTGGGATCCGTGTTCAACTGCTTCAAAGAGGTCGAGTAAAAGATGTCAACTCCAAGTCTTTTCGCGGCGGCCGTATGGTCCTCGATTAGGCCTTTTCCTCCATCCTGTGTCTTTAATGCGAGCCCACCCCAAAATTTTAAACGTCCATCTACCTCGTAGGCTTGTCGATTAAAAGACAATTGAAATCGAATACCATTGCTTTTCAACCACCGTGTCGTTGAATTTGAGTCTTCAATGAGAATTCTCGACAGATGAGGGTCTGATCTGCTACTGCAGACTCTCTTCACGTCGTTGGAAAAGTCCTCAATCGTGTACGGTTCTATATCAGTCTTCTTTGCCGTGTCTTCGTCCGCGTTATTCACCAAAGGGAGTAAATCCGCGATGCCGTTATGAACGGTGCGATATGCTCCGGCTGAAAAGTAAGAATTCCCTCCAGCCCAGTCTTCGGGACATTTGTCAATGAGAACAACCCGCTGTGCGCCTGCTTGTTTGGCCGCAACAGCAGCAGAAAACCCTGCATTGCCGCTTCCAGCGACCAGAATCTCGCAGCTTGTAGGTAGAGTCATTTTCATTGCATTGAAATTTTTTTCGGGGAGAAAGCAGAATGTTGAAGGAATGGCCTGGCACTATATTTTCAAAACATTTGATCAAGGCTGAGCAGGTTCGTCCTTATTGGGACCGGCAAATCCTCCATAGCGTCGTCGGCAATTGAGCATCCGATGGATGAATCATGGGAGACGAATATCAAGAGTCTCCGTTGGAGAAGGCCGATATTGAATGCAGAGACAGGTCTGGGGATTGCCTGAGCGGGGACTCTCCGTATCACCTCCCCCGCAACCTCCCCAAAGCCGTGAAGCATTACTCGCACGGATCAAGTGGCAGATAGCAGAGGATCAGAGTAGACGAAGAGAAGTCTCCATTGCTCCGAGATCAGGAACTCAACTGGCCCGAAATAGCTTCTGCAGCAAGACATACCCAAGGTAAACGTGTCCACACGAAATTTTGAAAACGTCCAATTGGTATTCTTTTGTCGGCAATCGGATGATATCCAAAAGGAGGTGTAAAGTATAATGCTCTTCGGCTGTCGGCTATCGGCTTCTCCAACAATATGACTTAACTGCCAAATATATCTGGGGATCAAATTCACATTCATAAGCAACCCTGGCGGTGCTAGAGAAAAGAACCATGACGAACGTATTTGAAAAATACAGCGACAAGTTTTCAGGAGTATGGAACCTGATCTCGTGGGAAATGTACGACTCTGATGGGCCTGACAAGAAGCTGGTCTCCAAACCACACGGTGACGATCCTCTAGGTAAAGCGGTGATCAGTCCATCCGGATACCTGTCAGCAATCCTTGTGCCGCGAGCGTGTATGACACCGTTCCTGTCTGATGAATGGGGCCATGCCTCGGACGAAGAAGTTTTGCGCGTTTCAAGGAATTTGACCGCATACGCAGGGCCCATGACTCTACTTGAAAGCGAAAATGGTGATGGCAGTTTCCTGTGGCACACCGCGGTCGAGATAGCGAATAATCCGAACTGGGTTGGGAAACTGCAGACGAGAAAAGCAGTCTATTCGGAGGAAAATGGGATAGCTTATATGACTCTCGAACCTGTCAAGTGGTATTATCACAAGGTCTGTCTTCGATGATATGGTGACGACGGAGGTATGGCAACTTTGCGCTGATGATGCAATCAGGACGGTAGCAAGACACGCGGAGTTCTCAAGTGGCAGAAAGGAGGCTCTTGAAAGTGTCAAGATATCTTGCAGACTGGTAAGGAGACAGGCCACCTGGAGTCCCAACAGTTACCTGCGTTGAGGTGTTTGCCCATAATCGCTTCCTCCTGATTTGGCCGAAATCGGAAGGGAAGCACTTTGTTGCACAAACGATTGAGGCCAGGTCAAAAGGTTTGAGATAGTCTCCACGGCCGCTAGTTGAAGAACAGGAAAAGGGGCAAAAAATAGCCAGCCCTGTCTCTCACGTGACAACAACTAAAGCGGCATTTCGCAGGTGCTGGAAAGCCTGCATGCAGCCTCACCAGTCCAATTTGAAGCTTTACTTCTTGTACGGAATTGTGGATTTTTCGGTGCAGTTCGCGTCCACATGTGCCGCCTCCAACATCTCTTCCTCCGTCTCGTCTCGGAATTTTTGATCTGAGGATCATAAGAAACTTGGTGTAAAGCTTGATTTTAATACCGTATTCCGAAATTATGGCGTCCGAAAAAGCCACTGCCAGAGGATTTAGGCGAGGACGGATGAGGATACTCCACTCCGAGGCACTTTGTCAGACCTCCTGGTAAGTGGGAAGTACAGGACGGCATTACAGCGAGTGGTCGCAAATGACTGTGACGAGCAGAGAAAAGAGATACACGCCCTGAGTAAATCAATTACGTTCGAAGCAATTGCTTCCAACTGGTACCTGTATGGATTTCCGCAGTACGAAAGTCGCAGATATCATTAAATCTCTTGATTTCTCTTTTCGACTCCTTTCGTCTCAATCTATCTAATACTGAGGAAATGCCGAATGACAACATTACAAGACCCAAGCCTATTGTTTCTGGTCAAACGGCTCTCTGGCTCCTAATCAGGGCGCAGGTGACCCGCCATATCCTGTGATGCATCTTCCAGCATTAGCTCGTGCTGTTTAACCGGCCAACTCTGTGTGTGTCATTTCCAATGCCTGGACGCAAACGGTTATCTCGACAGTTCAACAGCAACTTCTTGTACACTTCAAGATTCGCTTCTGACTCGTGGCCCCGTCATCAAGGCTTCCCTTTCTTTTCATAATTGGGATTTTTACCACGGCCTGACTCTGGTTTCTTACAGAACAAAGGACGAAAGTTCACCCTTTCTGCTAGGTAGGAAGTTCAGAACAAGGCCGCTGTTAGAAGATGGAATTAATGCAAATACTTCCATACGATCATTATGTTACAGAAACAACACTACGCAAATACATTATATTCCATCCAAGGTATCGAGCTTCCTGCTCGACAGACTCAACTGACCCAAGCAAGGCCCTGACTTCCTCAATTCGATAATGGACTAACTATTTGTGTGTTCTCTAAGCAGGATACGCCATACCCTGAGGCTTCGCATATCCAGCACCATTGACTTTCTCCGCCATCTCTTTCTCACGGAACTCGGCCTCCTTATCCTGTTGGACAAGAGAGCAGCAGGCACAGCAGCACGAGGTGAACAGATCCGTCACACAGTCACCTTGGAGATTGTACTTCTTGCGGATGTCGGCGCGTTGGAACATCATGGGAATCCAGTGGAGGCCGAAGCATGAGAATCCTGTGAACATGAGGCACTATATCATAGTTTTTAGCCAGTCTTTTGCCTCGAAAGAATGGTTCGGGCATCTTTTGACGAGGATAGATATCTTGGAAGGAAAATGGGGAACACTTACGGAAGCATTGACACAGTTGTATCCGTCCATGTGTCCATGCTTACGGCTGCGATGGTGGGTTTTGCCGAAAGTAATGCACGGAACACAGCAGGTGATGAGGCCTTCAGAATAATACTGTCAGGGGTTTCCACATTTTGTGCGATATTTCTTCTGCCCGACGCCTCTATATGAAGGAATTGGGAGAACGTACAAGTATCAATGGGCATAAAGCAGCCGAAGAAAGACTCGTGCCATGGACGAGCATCTGGGCCGGCGGGAGCTGTAACGACGGTTGAGTCGGCCAATGCCTCGTTGAAGCGTTTCACCCAATCTTGCACATCGTCCTGGTCGATCATGCCGCCGTGGGCAGAGCCGTTTCCGTTGGGTGCTGCCATTGCTTCTTGCGTTGGTTTGATAGAGTATGGTATGATATTTGACAAAGATGGAAGGAGTGACTTGGGGTACAAGAAGTGGAATAAAACAAACGGATTTCTAAAGAATGACTGGGATATGAAGTAATCGCCAGAGCGAGAGATGGTCAAAGCAGAAGTACAGGCAGAGGTATATATAAATTTTGTATTCCCAAGTTCAAGCAACTAGCACACAAGTTCATTTGACTTTCAACGTGTTCAAAACCCCTTGCAGCGGACTTCTGGTTGAGGCGCACTTGCTCATTTACTGTACAACACGTTAGCCTTGCGATACACGACCATACTCGGTATAGTTTTCAATCCTTATTTCTGCTCTTAAAGCCCGTTGGACTCACATCGATGAATACGGTACGATACACAGATGTAAGATGTGGCAGACTAGACCAGTTTTGGCCCCAGGAGGAAACGAGTTACTCACTTTTGTAGGGATCCATCATGTCCATTTGCATGGGCAAGAAACGCCCTAGTTAGAGAGCTAGTTAGTACCGAAGTCAAGATTCAAGACGCGAGGAAGGCATGTGCAAATCTCTTTTTATCCTTGCCTGGCCTGCCGGTCCAGCCCTACCACTCCTACTCTTGCTTGTCCCTACTGGATAGATCAACAGCTGCCCTGGAGACTCCTTACGGAATATGCCGGGAGAAAATGCGTTGGCGGCTTCAGGGACGGATCTTTAGCTGCGCTAGTTAAAGGGTCGTGAAATCTGGGGGCCAAGATGGCGTCCAAACCAACAACGTCCCTTTTTGTCTTCCAACAGACGCTCCTTTGTCGACTTGGCTTTGCTTGATCGACACGATTGACATCCGAGAGCACGTTGTGGTACTTGGATGCAGATCACTTGCTTGGAGAAGGAATAGGGAGATTTGCTGGCAATTCGAGATTGAAACCATTGGCTTCTCGGTAACTGGGTGAGCCTTGGTGGCGTGGTGTAGTTCCATACTTCGTACTCGTGTTTGAACTTTGGGCAAATTGACTTTTGTAGATGCTCTGATTGCCTCTGGCTGGTGTGATAATTGGGGTCAATTATCAAACGATATAAGTGGCAGTGGCTTGGCTCGACGAATTCGAGTCATGCCAGGACTTTTTGGCACGTGATACTGCATCTATAGCCCAGGAAATCACACTTGCTACTAATCTTGGAGTGGCTGAACAGACAACGCGTGTCTCTCTTGAAAATGAGTATATATTTCACTGAATAGCCATATTGGTTGAAGCAAGAATCACCCGTCTCTTTGCTAAGTCCAGAACCCCACCCCCTTTTTCTCAAGGCTAAAAGCCTCCTATACTAATTTTCGCCTACTCTAGCCCTGCAGATCGCGAGGCTCTCGCTTAGTCTATGCCTGAACAGGCCAACAGTTCGGTTCGGTCCGTCTATGAGGACACAAGATATGAGGCGAGGTACCCGGAGTTGCCTCATCAACAAGTCCAAAGGGTGAGTTGCCTACGTAGAGATTGAATGGTCAGAAGGATGAAACTTGCATTTGATCTTCAGTATTGGTACACGAAATGGAATCCAGTTTCTTTGATTGAATTCAGACACTTTGGAAAAATCGTACTCCTTCTCTGCGTGTCTTCCTGTACACGGCCCAAGGCTCGTTGAAATCTGGGCGGCGACCAGAGCACTGGTATGAGGAAGAAACTCCTAAGAAGAGGCAAGAAGGGGGGCGAACAGTACGATTGGATTTCAGCACCTTTTCCCGGGTTAACTTGACCGGATCACCCAAGATCTGTCATTCTTCTAGCTCCCATATCTTGAGCACATAGACTCTCTAGCTGCGATCCTCATTTCTTTTTTGTCCCACGAAAATCATCCTGAAACGCAATCAAGCGCCGTACAAATATGACATTGAGTCCTGAGAACCAGTCCACGATGACGGTGTTCCATCCTCGCTGGTAGCCAACGAGCTCCAGAAGTTGCTGTCGGAATCATCCCCATATTGAAACACAGTTGAGTAATCGACACTAAGATTATTGTTCCCTAACATGTTTAGGTAGAGGGAATCAGGGGCTTGTACGGTTGCTGGCTTCTGCTGCATGCAATGCACACCCGGTGTAACTGCTGCTCCAAGGTCTGTAATATGGAGGTCGAAGAAATCAGGACAAAAGCCGGTATAACTTGGGGAGGTATTTGTGTATTTCTCACTTTTTGTTTGCTTTTCAAGTTGCAAATTGCGTAGGAGATTTTGCAAGTTGTTTCTCGCATCATTGGCAATCGTCCAGGCATGAGACAATTCACCGAGCGCCGCATCGATGGCAGGTAATATCGTGTCTTTCATATTCGGACGGCCTTCAGGATCCTTCTGTGAACACGAACCCATCGCCAGGGCCACGTCGATTGCCGTGACAGCACCATGAACAAAAATCAAGGGTGCATTCTTCAGCGTATATTGGGTGCTGAAGCGGCGCAGAATCCCGACGATTGTCCAGACAGAAGTGTCGCAAATCTCAAAAGCATCAGAGGTAAGCTTTGACGTCTCTGATGAGGCTTTCAGCCTATTTTTGCATATAAGCGGCCGGTTCAGACTAATCCGTGCAGTATGATATAGCATGCTGAAGTGTATTAGTACAATTAAGGATTTCCCCAAACCGGGGGATAATCTCACTGAAGGGTGGCGATACTAGGGTTCACTTCCTCGAGGTTGGAGCCCCATCTACTCCATCGCATCTCTCCGGGCAAAGAGTTATGCCAGCTCCAGAGCCGAGCATTCATCTTGTTGTATAACGCTTCAAGCCAAAATTCGGATCCACGGTGCGACTTTCGGTTAGCGGAATGTACCCGTAACTGGATTTCCTTAATGATGCTTCCCAGTTCAGCTTGTTTGGTCAACAGGAGTGTCGAGACCGGGGATACATCTAGGTCTTCCAAGTTATTTGCGCTTTGTTGGCTGACCCACCTTTCCCAGAGATGGAATGAGAGTAATTCATCGGGTCCTGTTACTTTTGCGGAGCTCGATACTGAAGATACGGGGCATGTGGTGTGCGAGTGGGGTTCACATTCATCCATCATGGGCGATCGCCCGAAGAATAAGCTTAACATTCTGGTAATTGAGTTAGTGCGGTCTACTTTCCTCCAAAAGATAAGTGGGAACTTATCGGAAATAGCATATGTGAGAGACATACGCCGCCGCGACTCTAAGTCATCGAACGGCGTACTCTGAGCGCCTTGCCAAAAGGGCGGTTGATCATCTTCGTGGATACCTAGGTCTTGTGCCATTCGAAATGCCATTCCTAGGAGAGTTAGGTCTGTCTGCCATAACTTGCAAGAAGGATCCTTCGCACCTGAGTACATCCAGGCTTTTGATACATTACCTCTTCCAGTTTCGAAAATTGAGCAGAGCAACAACGCTTGAGATGTTGCGATATGAGAGAGCCAGAAGGATTTCGCCAAGACGGCTTCTTCGGCCGACTCTGAGAATGGTTCTGCGAGCTCTTTAATGTTCTGATCCTGAGACATTCCCGCTCCCAAAGCGCAGACAGCGTACAAAAGAGCCGGTGAACAATATTCACCAGTTCTTGGACTGCTTGAAAATTCCGACAAAAATGCATGTCGATCGATGATTGTGCAATAAGGGTGCTGCCATCGGAAGAAAAGAGCGACACATTCTTTGACCACAGTCCCAGGAATACTGGTAATTTTCTCGAGAGAAGGCGATCGAGGTGACAGTCTACTTGACGACTTGTAGGATCGAAGGAGACCTGTGATGTACACACTACCGGGGCCATGAAAAATGGGCGTTCCTATGATTCGGGTCAGCGAGAGTTGGCTGGAGGGTTATCAAGCATCCAACCATTTTCGCCAAGATTCCAATAACCCTTCGGTCTATCACCCGCAGGATCATTGAATCCGCTGGTCGAACGAGACGTGTTTGCAGCTGAAGGCAGATGATCGACGAGATCAATGCCGTCAATAATAGAGTCTCGCTCATGACCAGTCGAAGTCTTGATGCTCGAAAGCAATGATTCCAATGCAGCTATCCTACCCTCAAGAGCAGCCACGTACTCGTGTGAGATTGGCGCCCGTTTCCAGTCATCGGCGCGGAATTCACATTGGACTCCGGCGATGGAACAGCTACGGCAGGGTGTCGTTCGAGAGCATTTTATCTAGTTGTGCGTCGGCGTCAGCGTTATCTACCACTCTCGAAGGAGAATGAAAGGATGGGAAATCGACTGGACGTACCTTACGAGTCTGACATCGCTTGCAACTGCATTGTGTGGTGTTTAGCAATGCGGATTCGTCTAGAAGGAGTGCAGGAAGTACTTACGATATACGTTTTTCAACGGGTCGATACATCCTGAAAGATATCCGTCGTCAGCTTCACAACGGAGCGCAAATGTCGAATTCAAGAGATAAGGAATTTTGTTGTAAGAGAATGTGGAAGTCCACGAACTTTTACGTCCGTTGCACGTGATCATCTCCACGCTGATAAGGGAAGCACGCCAAAGCACGCCATCGTCCCTCGACGGAGAGCAACCCCGAAACTCTATATTATTTTCTGTCATTTGATTGGAAGGACAACGGGTTGAGGGATGGGAAATGGCCCGAACTTGGAGAAGATTTGATGATAGCATGTCATTGCGTGAGCGTCTAGGGGCTGGACGGACGAAGAAAGTAACAACCATCAAGCGTTAGCGAGAGAGTGCACGCGAGCGATTGTTCTATCTAGTTGTACATCAGTCTACTGAATGTGTTATATCCTTTCTAGATTCTCATCTTTTCATCTCATCTCAACCCCAACCTCTGCCACATGGCGAGAAAGGTCCAAGTGACCGGTAAATGTGTGCCAGCCTTGTCTTACCCAGAGACTTCGAGGGTGTCTTTCCAAAATGTCCAAGACCGCAGATTGCCGAATGCATAGTCTAATGAGCAAACCGAATATTCAGCTTCTTCAGTCCGGTATCTGTAGTAGCAGATAGATATTGTTCCCTCTCAGACTGACTCAAGCCATTCCACTTCCTTTCTTTCTGCCGGTTACGTCTGATGTAGTATAACTTGGCTAGAAAGAAGAGGATGATGTTGGCTGAAGTGATCCCAACTAGTATTTTGTTGCCTCGGTAGTCTAGAATCCACCTGTTAGCGCTTCGTGAATGATGGTAGGAAGACCCTCAACTTACAATACGGTTTGTCGCTGTCACGGTAGACGTTCACAGCTATGATTGACCCAAATTGATAGCACATGTTGTATACTGCCGCCGAAACGGCGCGAGTTCCCACATTGTTGGAATTGCGAGATATCATGCCAACTAAAATGGCATGGGCTGTAGATTGGCGTTGGCAAAATCCCGAAAACGCAGAGAGAAACTGAACTTACTATATGGTTCTCCATTTACTCCTGTAAGCAAGGCATATCGTACCCACGGACTTGTACTGGGAGCGATTGCAAGTAACCCGATAATGAAAGGTAAAACCCAGAAGTTGCTCAGAGATGAAAAGATAAGTCGTTCACGATACTTCTCGCTTAGCCATGTAACAACGAGAATCTGGAAACATATCAGGAGAGAATCCAGGGCAGAAGTGAAGGCTTACATTGACAAAGAATAGAAAGTAGCCTGGGACGGCCAGCATATTTGCTTCAAAGACAGTATAACCCAGGTTCCTAAGAGTAAGAGATAAATAGTTGGCAGCAGGCTGGAAGGGAATATACGCCAGTATACCGAGCTAGTTCACGTTAGATGCTTTATGGCGACAGATGATCAATGTTAAAGGAACTCACAATATATGTTGGCCAGAGATCCACATCTTTCACCGCTGCCCAAATGCCCTTCAGGTTGACATGTTGTCTGTTATTCATGTCTCCCTTTGATGGATCATCACGAAGGATGCGATTCACCAGGATCTTTTCTTCTCGCTCCGTAAACCATCCGGTCTTGCCGTGAAGCCAAGTGGCCCTGCCCCCAAAAATTTTATGAGTCTCGGCAATGGAGGGAGGCATGAGGAGGAAGGTGAGTAATCCAATGACAATGCTCATCAGACCCTCGATCAAGAAACTATGCGGTATTAACTTCGCAATGTAGCTGGAGAGGGCATACTTACAGCCACTGCCATCCTGACCAATCGTATAAGCCTCGCATCTTGAGGAAGCCGGCCGCTAGGAGTGCTCCGATGATTTGGGTCAGTGGAATGGCGGTCCAGAACACTGAGAGTCTGATTGGGAGCTCATTGCTTTTCCAGAAGTAAGACATGTAAAGCACCATGTCTGGGATAAAGCCACCCTGAGAGAAGCCTAGGAAAGCACGAGTCAAATAGAAGCCAGTACGATTCTTAACGAGACTTTGGCAAGCGCAGATCGTCCCCCAGAGGCAAATGGAGATTGGCGTCAGAACATCGGGTCCGATCTTCTTACTGAGCAAACCTCCTGGAAGTTCAGCAGCGAGAAAGGAGAATAAGTAGATTGTCTGCCCATTGTTGAAATCGTTGGTGTTCATATTCAGTTCATCAAGCTGACAAAGTTAGTCTCCATTCAGCGGCTTGGTCCAGTAGATCTCACCATGTTGTCCGAGACTGCACGATTGATATTTCGGCGGATCAAGTCGAGGGACGAGAACATGATCCAAACCCAGACCATGATACGAATGTCGAGCTGGATATCCTATGTCAGAATATTGTCAAGAAGGTAGCAGAAGAGAGGAGTTTTGTATTACTTTGCGGACGAGTTTCTTTTCCGTGCTTGCGTCCCACTGGGTGGAAGGATCAAAACGGTGTCGGCCTTCATATTTGGCTTTTTCGTAGACAGTTGCCCAATGCTCTGCATCGCTAGGGTTGGTGAATGGATGCTGTTGAGTCGAGCCAAGGTAAGAGTCATTCACGTTATCTTCGGTTTCGTCTGCTTCTAAGGGTGTTATAGTGCCATCTCTGATCGAGGTGGCATTCTTTTCGTCAGGAAGCTTGGATGAAATAGCAGTCTTCTCGTCTCGAGGACATCTAGTCTCCAGCCTTTCAGACGTTGTATTAGACATCTTATATGGAAATGACATCAAGGGCACGGGTTGTATGAAGGCCGTATATTCTTCAAGAGTGCAGACAAGCCATTCTGGCCAAAAGAGAATGCTGAGTGGTTTAAATAACTATAGATCTGCGACGGTGAGAGGCAGACACTGGACAAGAAAAACTTCGTATATCCTAGAAAGAGGAAGATGAGCTTATCAGTTGAACGACTATCCAGGACGTGCTATCTCCCACATATCACGCAATGAGGGTGGGTCAGATGGTTCGACTTACAGTCCATGGTGTCAAGGACGGGCTCTGGAAATACCGGACAATCTTATGCTATAGCTGGAACGTGGGAAGTGGAGGGAGGCTACTGAAGCCAGGGTAAGCATGACAGATATCGGACACAGCGAGGAAAGGAGGCAATATCCCGCCAAGATGAGTCTTTGGCGAGGCTCCACTTCAGCGATATTGCCATATTGGGACTAATTCGATACAGCCTCAGGCATCAAGAACCGTATACATGACAGAATCGTGTCTGAAGGCGTCATCAACGCCCAATACGCTGCCGGAAAGCAGAATGAAGGTATGTCGGAGTTGCTCTCCGCGATGGTTGGACCATGATGCCGAGCGGACTTGGACTCCATGTGGCTCCTAGGGGGGATGAAGCTAATAGTTTGACCAAACAAAGTCTAATTCCCAGGTCCGGTCCTTGTAGCCTTGTAAACCCAGAAATTCATCGGACACGGAATCCGAACAGCTTTCTCGTAGTCTCTCCATTTCCGGTCCGTCCAGATTATTCATTCCATCAGCCCCAGAACATTACATACAAGTGACAAAATTGGCCGTTTCATGGCAATTGAGTCTCCAAGAACAAGATTGAGCAGAAATGGTGAAAGAAGGTTCTAAAACTAGCACTGGCTTATTACTATGTGAGTCTTTCTATCAGTGAACTATCTTTCAGTTAGCTGATATAGGCCAGTGGGGTTTTGAATCAAGGAGAAGTTGAGCCACGATTCAAACTCTTCCCGCGAGCAAAGAATGCTGATCCCAATCCAATCGCTGCAACAACAGTATTGGCAATGAAAGCATATTGTAGGGCGTCATAGTAAACATGTCGTGCTGCCGACTGGACTTCTGGTGGTAGAGTCTGGAGGACTGTGACAGAGTGACGAATCTTATCGATGAGCTGTGACCGGTCAGCAGCCATTTAGAAGGCCGTGGAAAGAGAACAATACTTGATCTTTGTTTGGAGTCCCTGACAATGCTGATGGAAGTTGCTTTGCAAGAATGTTTTGTAGCAGAGTCGAAGATGCGGCAACTCCCCAAACTGTCCCCATAGATCGGAACAGGTAGACCATTGATGTAGAGACAGCTTGCTCTAAGAATGGTCAGCAGATTACCAATTTCTGGCCCAGAGTGCACTTACGGCTGTGGTCGAAAGCCGCCAAAAATGTAAAGAGAATAGCTGGATACGACATGCCTTGACCAAAATTTGCTGGAAAAAGATAGACAAGGTATTTCCAAGACGCATCTTGATTCTTCAGTGACGCCACAAGACCATTGCCAACCGTCATTAAGAGGCAGCCGGTTCGGACAAGTTCACTGAGACGGCCCCATCTCGACATGATGATACCGGAGACAAGACCACCCGCTGGAGTGGCGAGAGAGGGTATCACAAGACGCATACCGGCTTCAGAGGGATTGTCCTGAAGTACGACTTGGAAGAAAAGAGGGATAATGAATAAAAACTGCGCAACTCATGAGCTCTGCTTTGCAGAACTGGGTTTATGGACTTACCGAATACGCTGCCATTCCGACACTCACGTTGCTGATCAGATTGGAGACGACCAGTGTCCCTCGTAACATTGACATTGGCATTACTGGGACGGCTTTTGTCCTTATCTCAACTAGCACAAAGACCACAAGTAAGGCCAGACTCAAGATCATGGCCACGATGACTCGGATATCGCTCCACGGATAGTTGTTTCCGCCCATACTCATGGCCGCTAGTTGAGCAGATAGACCAAGGACTAGCAAGATTGCTCCGATCAGATCGATCTGTTCCCATTTCGACGCCGGTTTTACAAAATCCGGGTCTTCCTCATCAGTCGTGATCTTGGTCTCGTCATTCTTGATGACAAAATGCCCAACACCGAACGCGAATAGCGAAATAGGCACCTGACACAGAAAACACCAACGCCAGCCGATGTGGTCCGCAATCAGTCCTCCAAGCGATGCTCCACAGATCGAACCAAACCCGTGCAACACATTCTGACATGCCTGATACATTCCTCGTTCCTGGAATGGGATCATGTCGGAGTTGATGATTGTAGCCATCGTCATAAGTCCGCCTCCCCCAAGTCCCGTAAGAGCTCTCATCAAGTTCAATGTGATTATATCTGGTGCAAAGGCGCATCCCAAGCATCCCAGCAGAAACGTCACTGTCGCTGTGAAGAAGCATGTCCGACGGCCTAATATATCGGAGAATCGACCGTAGAGGGGTTGAAATGCGGTGCTGGTGATCAGGTATGATGTCGTTAGCCATGATATCGTGTTTACAGCGTTGAATTCGGACCCGATTACGGCGTAGGTTGAGGCGGTGATCGTTCCATCAAAGCCAGAGAGGAATACATTCGCGAAGATGGCTATGTCAAGGTCAACCTAATTCAAGAATGCCAGTGTCCCTGATTTTGTACCGATCTCTATCCCAATAAATCCAGGACCAGGTTCCCATTTCGTCTCGGGTTTCGTCATATCTGTGCAATGGACGAGAAGTGGTGTTGTTTCGTCTCGTTTTCCAACATTTTCCCCAGATCCGAGTAGAGTCTCCTCTGCTGCTAGACCTAGAGACGGAAAGGAGTCCATTATTGCGTGATTGAACAAGTGAGAAAATCAAGACAATTACTTGACCTCTATGGCTGCGCGAGATGTAGTGTGATATTGGCCGCAGAGGTTTCAATCAATCAGACCTGGATCAAAAAACAGAAAGAATGAAAAGATCATGCCTCGCGAGGAATGGCCATATTGGGCCTTCGCCTGAGCAGCTTTCAAATCTGCACTTCAAGGACACAGGTTGACACCTTAGAGAATTCTGTGTGTCATCGAATGCGTTGAATCGAAATTTTTGCACCGTCTATTTGACGACATGGCATTGGAGATGGAGAACCTACCGCAGCAACCAGATCCAAAGACATCAATTGAAACAGCAAGTGGGTCAAAGGAACCCTATCCGAGAACGCTAACTCTCCTATGCATTGGATTGCATCGTTCTCGGGGTCGATGTCCGTGGTCAAAGAGCGAGCTGTGTAAGTAAAAGGTTGGACAATGGAGACGGAGTTGAAGTCCGTCGGGATACTGTACGTCTACGCTTTCACCGATAGAGTTCATCCTCGCCAAAAAGGTGTCTGTCATGGTTGAATAATGATCTTTCAGCTTCTTATTACAATATTGGTGAGCTTCAAAAATCTCAGGTATGCCCTTGAAGGGAAATGCACGACACTGCATCCCAACTATTACTTTAGGACTGAAGCCTCTTGATAATTTCGCTTTTTCCACGAAGGGTCTTTCTTTCTTCATACTTCAATTATCATCTCATATTCCATTGTCCATTTCTTGACACCAGGGATTTCACTACATAACTGAACAGGGCTCGCGCGATACAACTTATCATCCTTGTCTCAGGATGAGTTCAACAGCAGCAAAACCATGTCTTTGGATCTCTCTAATTGCCCTTATAATGGGCCTCTCACTCGTTCCCACAGCTTCTGCCAATTGGCGATACAAATCCCGGCCCGATCTAGCACCACCAACATTGAACATCACCATCCCAGCGACCAAGGAGGTTGAGAAAGGCTACCTCTTTATGGCCCCCTTTGCTGGATATCCCGAAGGCACTCACCACGGACCAGCCCAAGCGGCGCCCTACATCTTCACGGATACCGGTGATCTCGTCTGGTCTGGATTCACTTACTTCTCGATCTGGGCCACAAACTTCCAGGCCGCACGCTACAAGGGCAAGGATATTCTCTTCTGTTTCGAAGGGAGTCACAACGCTGCCTATGGTCATGGACATGGCCACACGACTTTTCTGGATCAGAATTATGAGACAATTCGAGAACTCCGTGCTGGAAATCATCGTCTAACCGATAAGCATGAGTTCCACATCATCAATGAAGAGACGGCGCTGATTCAGATCTATCATCCTGTCCCGTACAATTTGACTGCTTATGGAGGAAGTGAGGAACAGCAGTGGATCGTCGATGCTAAATTCCAAGGTATGTACATATGTGCCCTTTGGATCTTATTTGTTCCCACGCCGAACTACCCGTACCAGAACTCGATATCGAAACGGGCAATGTTCTCTTCGAGTGGAGTAGTCTTGACCATGTAGACCCCTCAGGTAATTCTCGCTCGCCATTCCAGAGAATAACGGCACTAATAAACCAACAGAGGGCTATCTGCCCCTGAACCCCGGTCAGGCCGGCGCAGGCTACAACAGCTCCGACGCCTGGGACTACTTTCATATCAACTCTGTGGACAAAGACGACCAAGGCAACTACTTGATCTCCGCCCGCGACGCAAACGCCGTGTACAAAATCAACGGTGAGACCGGCGAAATCATGTGGCAACTCTCAGGAAAGTCGTCCAGCTTCAAAATGGGCGACGATGTCGAGTTTGCTTTCCAACACCACGCGCGATTCCAGGGTAGGAACGAGAACGGTACCAAAGAGATCATCAGCTTGTACGACAACTCGGCTCATGGCACGGAGAACGGACATGGTCATGAAGTCCACTTCTACAAGATCTCCAGAGGCAAAATCATCGAAGTTGACACAGAAACATGGGAAGCGAAGATCGTGCAGGCTTTCCACCCGCCCGACAACCTGCTATCGAAGTCCCAGGGCTCAACTCAGCTTCTCCCCAATGGCAACGTCGTAGTGAACTGGGGGTCTGAGGGCGCCATGACCGAATTCAAGTCCGACGGCACACCCATCTTCCACACATACATGGACTCAGGATATCTGGGCATCGGCGTCGAGAACTACCGTGGCTTCCGGTACAATTGGACCGGAATTCCGAACGAGGCGCCTGCCATTGTTGCCCTCGAAGATGAGGGTACCACCAGCATATATGTCTCATGGAACGGGGACACGCGAACCAAAGCGTGGAGGTTCTATGAGATTCTGAGGGGCCGGAGATCGTTCCTCGGCGAGGCGAAGCGCGAGACCTTCGAGACTGTCCTCACTATTGATCGAGTAGGCGTGAAGACCGTTCAGGCTCAGGCGGTGGATGCTGAGGGTCTGGTGCTTGTAGACACTTCGGCCGTTAAGCCAAGCACGATGATCCATAAATGTAATGGGGATAATTCGAGGAAGGATAATGGTGATCTAATTCCCTGGCTGATTTTGGAAGGACAGAAGTTTTTCAGAGGCCAGGATATGTGAAGTGGTTGTTAGCTTTGGACAGCATCGGAAATAGGAGGCTGGATAGGAGTTCTCCAACCTTGACTTGCATTTGAAACTTGTGTATTGAGCTGAACAATTCCTCGGAATTTTGGAAGAGTACAAGAAACCCTTTAAAGACTTGAATAGGCAGATGTCGAAATCCCCGAAATTAACCCCCGAACGCGGTCCGAGCGCGAGCTGATTGAGGCTTATCGGGTCTCTTGTCTCCGTATCAAGCACTCCTAAATTCGTACCTCGTTCTCCGTTCTCGCCACGCAGGCGGGTTATCAGCAAAGGGAGGCACGGCGTTTGTCTCAATCGGACACGAAGAGAGTTTTGAGAACCCCATTACCCCGGTCCATAGTAGCCATCTCTGGCATAGATGGGTTGAAATTACATTGCAGAAGTGAAAACGGGGTCGGCACTGAATTGGAGGCTTCCTAAATAGAAAGGATCGAAGTTAGATGATGCTGGAGGCCTGACAGCGAGGTTGTTGATGGACTTGCTGTCTCTGGAAAACTAGCACCTGTTTGTCCATGACAACAAGTTTCAACTTCAGTGTTTGGCTCGACTGCCATCGAGTTTTGCGGGTCAGATTCTGGTCAATCAGCTTCAGGTTTCCGAGGACTTGCACACGGTTGCCTAGCACTCGTATTCCTGTCATTCATCGCAGTTGCGACGAATCCACGCCACTCGTCCTAGGAGGTAATCATTCATCAATGAACCTCTCAACCGAAGCGAGTCGGAATTTGGGAAACGTAGATAAAGAACTGATGGGAATTTGTGTCTTCCTTCACAGCCTAGTCAGCCAAGTCTAGAAGGCAAAGGTATGTATGTATCAGACAAATCCTTGGAAAACACCATATGAGCTGGCAAAAGAATGAGGACTTTTTGCGGCGGACGACTCAGGCGGTGTGAAGAGAGAGAACAGTCCGATCTGCTTCTGTCATAATCTATGATTTCTCCATACTCATTCTGGGGCTTTGCAACAGCGACGTCACTTAGCAGCATGTCATAATTGGCTTGTAGTACCGCCGATAATTCCTCCTATCAATAGCGCGTTGATTGGAAATTGTACCTGATGTAGCGAACAACGGAGGCGGCAAGATCGGTTCTGGGCGGTGAATGGGATGTTTTTGAACATCGGCATTGTGGCTGCCCACTCGAGAGGCAGAGCACTGATTCGCATCATCGAGACTTGAGTCTACGATGTCAACCGCGGTCAAGACCAAGGTCACGTGATGATGGATCGATTATTCTTAGTCTAACGAACTACGGAGGATCGTAGAGCGGCCACTTTTGAAGACCTCGTAAATTATTCCATTATGACAGATTGTCATTGAAGTCAGTCAAGTCATCTCTCTTCCCTTTAAGGCCTGACCATTTCCCCATAACTCCATATACACAAACAAGACACGGCAACACTGTCTATCCTCTCAAAATGCAGCGCACACCTTTCTCTCCGCCTCAAAAGTCCCCCGAACTATTCCATCCTCGCCCTCAGCACATCTCACAAGTCCCTATGATGCGATCACCTCCTCCGCCAGTCTCACAGCAATCTTCGCAACCATCACAGGCCAATGGCTATGGAAATCCGTACCAGTCTCCGCCGGGAGGGGGAGGAGGCGGTGGAGGAGGCGGCGGGTTTGGACCTGGCTTCAACTTCATGAATGATCCGACCGCGCAGATGGGATTTCAAGTAGGACAGACGGCTATGAAGGCCGGGCAGGAGTATATGGAGCAGAATGTATGTTTTGAATATATCTCTGATACCCCCTTGAGGAGTAGGAAGGACACAAGGAATCTCCCGCGAGGATAGGACACGCTGCTGACCGCCGCTGCCAAATTAGTTGAACCGCTACATTTCTGTCTCCGCTTTAAAACACTACTTCAATGTTTCCAACTCCTACGTGGTACGGAAACTGCTGATAGTCCTATTCCCCTGGCGGCATAAACCGTGGACACGACAACAAGCACGAATGACCACCTCCTCCACGACCGCTGACGGAACCATGACCCAACAATCCTACACTTTCAACTACCTCCCACCTCGTGACGACTTGAACTCTCCAGACATGTACATACCCATCATGGCCCTGATAACGTATATCCTTCTTTCGACTGTGCTGGCGGGAATTAGAGGGTCATTCCATCCAGAACTGCTAGGCAGCATAACCAGCACTGCTTTAGCGGTGATTATTTTCGAGATCATCGTCCTCAAGCTCGCCATGTACATGCTCAGCATTACCAACGACTCACAACTACTTGATCTGGTTGCCTATTCTGGCTACAAGTTCGTGGGTGTGATAGTTACGCTATTTCTCAGTGAAATCCTTACTGGAGGGAATGGAACAAACAACTGGGTAGGCTGGATCTTATTCTTGTATACATGGTACGCAAATGCATTTTTCCTGGTAAGTGTACAAGTATTCTCTCTTTCCTGGAGTCCGACTAATCCTTCGCCAGCTTCGATCCTTGAAGTACGTCCTCCTCCCGGACAATTCAGGTGACCCAACAGCCATGCGTGGCGGCAGTTCATATGTGGCGGCACGAGCTCAAAAGAACCGCCGCACGTATTTTCTCGCTCTCTATGCTTTCCTGATCCAGATGCTGTTCATGTGGATTCTCAGCAGAGAAGAGGCGGCCGCTAAAACCGTCGCCAGCAAACTTACCGGACCCAAAGCGTAGATTGATTTGAGCTTTGTCTTGTCGGTTTTCATCTCAATCTGCACGCTATCGACGCGACCTTCTTTTTGGGGGTTGCTGGAGCCGAGAGTAAAAATTCCTCCCAGGATAAAATAATGACAATCCAAAGTCCACCAATTGAACCGGCCATTTAGATCGCACAATGAGGGGGAAACAAGATATTAATCGACGAAAAGTGCTGCATATTCTCCTGTCCGTCATGCCTTGTGCCGTGCAATACACCCTGGGCCCACGCCATGGCCTTGTCGAGTTGCTCGCCTAACCTCTCACAATCCAAGCGGAAATGACTTCGGAAAATCCCACGTCTCGGCCACCATACCCTGCGTCAGCTCGAACCAAGTCTTGATTCCGAGTTTCCTCATTTGCATCACAATCCGTGTCTAGAAACGAGCTCTCTGCTCCGGGCTCGATCGAGAATTGATTTTTCCGTCTCCTCAATCCCCGTACCATCATCGTCCAAATGAACAAAGTTGACAGCGGACCCCAGTCTCCATTCCAAAATCTGAGCACCATATGCAATCATCCCAAAGCAGACTGGTTTATATGAGGCTGGCACAAGAACTTGCGTTGAATGGGCACCGGGGTAGAGCAGTGGCCCAAGGCGAGCAGTCTTGTTAATCATTAACCCCCGACCTGGGGAATCCACAAATCGACGGAGGTTGAGAAATGTCTGGATGATGGGATTGACATGGGTTCCACCAAAGAGCGGATCGGGAATACGTTGCTTCAGAGTTTGCGGGGCCGCGAGACTATGTTGAGCAGTGATGGACAAGGTATAGAGATCAGTTAAGCAGTGATCAGCTCTTGGTGGGAAAGAAAGATGTTGCATCATGTCTGGACAAGCAACAGGCCATGTTGCTGGTCTCCCAGGCGGTAGAAGAACATGGGAAAAGTGTGGTAGACTGTCGAGGGAAGAAATCAAGACCACAAGATCCTCTCTATGTCACTAAGGCCAATCACTCACCAAAACGTCATCATCCCCGATAGCGTCTCGTCTCGAAACGCTTCGATCCCTCTTCTCAAAGCCACTGTCTCCTCCAATCCACTGAGGTGTACTTTCCATCGTTCGAAATTCTCAGCAAGATGCTTCTTCTCACTCGTTAGCCACAGCTTGGAAAAACACAAACATCTTGCTGTCTCCGGGGTTGGAATAAAAAGGATTCACATCACGGCAAGCGAAAGCAATTACAGTCCCCATGACACCAGCACTGATGTCCAAGACGGGGTCCACAGGCCGCTGATGAACGGACCTGACTGCTGCCGCGTCGTGGATTACGGCCTGCATACTGTCGGTTCCGGCGGATTGGCTAACCATTCCAAGATGTGTTGATGCTCCGGTGAGTACTTGATGAAAGACTGCATCGTCAGCAAGAGCCAGAGAGTACCAGATAGTACGGAACCGGCAGAAGTCAGGAGCTATCGTCTCGTTGTGAACTAGATCGAAGATGATATTGTGAGTGGATGTGGATTGAAAGCAAAGAGTTCGGCCTTAACGAAAGGGTCGACACGTCCTGCTTCATGCATAGTCATATGACTGGGAGCTTAAGCCGAAATTCGAGAGGGCACCAGCTCCTGTTGAGGTGACGAGCTGCAGTCTCCAAGGCTGGGAGTATTAAGCCCTTGCCGGTGGCTGTCTCCAAAAAGCAGGTCATGGACATCTCGTGAGAAGGTGTTTGAATATCGAATCTTCAGCTGATTCTACTGTGGTTCTGTTCGGTGGTTCCGCATCGATTGATCCTCCAGGTTAGTGACCAGGGGACGTGTCTGTCTGTGGATTTGAGGTTGGTGGGACAACGAGGGGATATTGCAAAGCGGCTTTTTTTCCGTCTTCTGAATTTTCCAATCTCTTTCTTCGCCTGCTTGCGTATTATCTGGACGGTTTCTCTGGTGTCAACTGGCGGACACTGACCGACGAAGTTGAGGAAGACATTACCAGAAGGCCATAATCAGCTCATATTGGACTTCAATATGCTCAAATGCTCATTGGGCATGCTAATACCTTGGATGAACGTGCTACACCAGCAACAAGTTCAGCATATTCATAGGCACTTGAAGCCTACAAGTCGGGAGGGGATTGACAGTCAAGTACATTCGAATATGAGTACGGTTTAGTACATGTGCGATATGCGCAGCTTGTGCCGTCATTCAACGAGGCTGAGTTCTTTCTCAGCCTCAGACTTGGTTCCAGCCTCCTTTTTTTTCCCCCCCTCCCTCAGTATTTCTCCTTGCAACCTCATACTAGTCACTATGGACACCCCGTATCTCGCAAACGACGCAATTCGTCAAGCGGTCTTTCTGATAAGGCACAGTGGCCAGCAGATGTGAGTGGCGAGACTGATAAAAGGTTATTTGGGATGATGAGATCCAATGCCTTCTTGATGTCATCGATACTGATAGCGACTTCAAGTACGATGCTCTTTGATGGTACTGCAGCGCACCAGATCCAACTTCGGATCCGTTCATTCCACATAATAACCACCACTTTCGAAGCCCCGTCTTCCAAGGCACTGAGCAAGTTGGCAGGCGGCTGGAATATCAAGAGAACCCGACTCGTGGCTTGGGCCATGAGAACGACTTGACTGACTCATTTACATGCATCCAGTCTCTCCAAGCAAACACAGACGCTTCTCAAGTGACATTACTGGCATTCTAGACTGAATATTCCATGGGTATATGGAGGTTGAGTGGTCTGTCGTTATCAT
This sequence comes from Rhinocladiella mackenziei CBS 650.93, assembly GCF_000835555.1. Classification (NCBI taxonomy): domain Eukaryota; kingdom Fungi; phylum Ascomycota; class Eurotiomycetes; order Chaetothyriales; family Herpotrichiellaceae; genus Rhinocladiella; species Rhinocladiella mackenziei. The sequence continues at coordinate 4,421,449 of NW_013550604.1, forward strand.
CAATGCAGAGTGTTTAATGGACAATTAGGTAATGAGCAAACCTGGCTCTTCAGGCCATCGATCAGAAATCAAGTCCTCAAAGACACAAGTTCTGCCTCTTCGAAAGAAGCTTTCGACATTTGAATGAACTCATATTCGTAGGGCCAGAGAAAACGAAAGCAAAGCTCCAAGCCACGAACAAGAGATCACCAGACGGAACCGTCACAAAATAGGAGATGGGTGTTCATGTATATGCGATGATGCAAGCGACGCCGACCTGTTGACGACTACCACGGTCGGCTGCCCGCAATCTACTGTAATCCACATTATCATGTCAATGAGCTAATCCAGATGATTCGAAAAATGGAAATCTTGGCCCTGTACCTTTCCCACGAACATGAAATATGCCATGATGCAAACGTTAAATGGATCTCGGGTCGACACGACACTGGCTTTCAATGATGGCTAGTTTTAGGATTTGAAACTATCTATCAGGAATCTCGATCGTCCAGCAATGTTGCTAGTATTTGGATCGGTGCTTAATGTGCTCACTTTCAGAAGTTCATAGTTGCCTCTTTCCTGTGGACCGACCTGCTCGTGGGGTTCCTGATCATCACCGCAATTTTGGATCGATCAAACGAAACGTTTGAAGACTCTCAGACCCACTTTTGGTTGATGGAGGAAAAAATTTTCCAAGGCCAGCAAGGATAAAGTTTGGGACTCTTTCGGTGATATCCAATGGATGGATTGGAAAAAAAAAAAAAAAAAAAAGGATGAGAGCTATCTGTGTCGATAGTTCATGCATCTGAATGGAAGGAGAGTTCAAGACTGAAATCGAATGCTGTGTCGGCAGGAACAAAACACTCCTCATCTTCAGTAGGACTTCGGTAGTCACAATACCTTCAACATCCGTGAATCATAGGGTTCCGTCTGGTGGGGACGCGTCGGGGGGATGTCGAAAGAAGGAAGGAGAGAAAGTTTTCTCATTACTGGCTGTCATTAAGCAAAGTACCTAGAAGCCGAGACAAAAAGGGCCAGGAACAATTTCAACTTACCGATGCTTACCTCAAATGTCCTTCGGCTCTTGGAAAAATACAAATTCGCAGCAATTCTTTGCAACCTGCGTCAGGCCGTCTCGAATTTTTTCGGTCATACAGTCAGCATGACGGAAGGAAGTCTGATCCCATTGTGTCCAATCAATACAAAATGCAACCGATACATTGATCGTCTGAAAGATCACTTTCCCGGCATTTGATCGAGGAAATCTGCTCAAGCCGACAACAACTTTCTTGAAAATGGGACAACCCCACGAGATAACGAGTTATGTCGGGCCTCAGCCAACGATAGTGACTGTAGTTGGCATTCGATAGAAATCCCTTGTCCTCGTGTCGGTGGGGAGTCTTACCTCAGCATTCCCTTAACAAATTTTCGTGCATATGTAAGCTGATACTTGATGCTGGTAGGTCGGCGCAACTCCGGTGTGATGCATATGCGTTAATACCTGTTTACCGTGGGTGGGGATCTACGCGTAGTGCATCACAAGTGATCAGTAGCAGGAGTACCAGCCAGGGGAAGTACGTTGGCAGCATGCAGACGTTGGTCGAAAAGGATTCTGTTGAACACACCACGTCTGCATTTGCAGGCCAGGTTGCGTGTGCTAGGTCAAGGGAGATGATTGCCTGGTTACTTTGCAATAATCAGGCTGTCCAGAAACGGAGCGCAGAAGGCGAGGCCTCTTTTCCAAGGTTCAGATTCGAAAGATTTCAGGTCCACTATTGTCCAATGGTCGAGTGACGAGCGGGTGTTTAATCAATTGCAGGATTGTTCTTGCACGAGCTAGGCGACAACCGAAAGGAGTGTGGCTAGTTCCGTCCATGATGCTGACCTAAGAAGAGGTGGAAAGTCAATTGATGTCGGTTGGCTCCAAAAAAAATGCGGAAGAACGGTAGAGCATCCTGTGTGGGTACTGTGAAAAAGGCTAAGTCCTGCTTTCTGCCCAAAATTTGACCGGTTGACAGGGAAAAATGCAAAGGCACGGGCCTGATATACCATAGTCGATGGTCGGTGCAAAGCCTCGATAAGGTCAGTCGTTTACGTCATAGCGCTCAGGATATGCATTAAGGCACCTCCTTGTCCTGTGATAGTACTCCGTATGGACTCTGGGATCTCCCTTTTGAAACAACCCCCGGGGTGAGTGGTTCACGTGTAATGGAATAGAATAGAATGGTCGAACCGCATAGGCTATGATTTCCGCCAGCCCAAATGAGGATGCAAATCGGCATGATTGAAGGGACTTGGGTAGAAAAGTTAGTAGGGTGGCTGACCTGCGTTGTTCTGTAGAGACGAGGTTGGAGGCGGGACTGGTCACGTGCTCCCAAGCCCAACCTCAATGTGGCGAATTTTCTTTGGCTGTCAGCCTCGTACCAATTTTTGGGGGCTGCGCCATCATCCCCCGTCGCTACGTCCTCCGTCCGCCTCCTCTGTATTCATAGGTTGTCATCTGATGATTCTCCTCAATGTCCGTGACTACTCAATGCCCATCCATAGCAGCTAGATGACCGGGATTCCGAGGAAACCTGAATCATGGCATCGCGTTAGCTTTGCGGATGGGAATAACGCGCGACTCAGACCCGCAAGGTGTGGCTGTTGCTGATGCCATCTTCTTGTTGCTGAAATTCATCTTGACAAGATCAATACTCGTCCAGGTACCCTTCAAGGTGTAGTGCCACTGGATGTACCTCCCGTTAGTAAATGAGGCATCTTCTCCTGCTTGTGGAGCCACATTTGCTCAAATGGGCAAAAGGTAGGGGTCCGTCTGGCGAATCACCGCCCCAGCCTTGTATCCTGATTTGGAAATCCAAATTATTCAGCTTTTTGTCGACATCAATCAACCATCCTGCCCTCGTCCTCCATTCACGTCCCCCTCTCTCCCTTGCCCCCCTCTGCTCTTCCAACTTCCATGGCTTCTTCTAGAGTCTTAGTTTTCCTTCTCACTGCAAATCTTTTCCGTTTTCCTCCTATCCTCCGCACCCACCCAGCCAACCTCTCCAGCGTCCAGTCCGATTTGCAAGTCGGCACGGGTCCGCCTCCGTCGGCTGCACTGCAGCCAAACATCACCTCCCAAACTGGCGGGAATCTGATCGATTTCTGTCTTTGTCGAGCCTGATCAGCTGTCTCCCATTGCCCTGGGCTGCCGACTTCTGACCAATAAAATTGTGTTAGATAATCAATCATCTGTGAGGTGGGCCGGGGTACAATTTCAGGTGAACTGGTAGTAAAGCTCAAATTTTGTTTTTAACTTTCGGCTCTGTATTAGTAGCGCCTCTTCTCTCATCGTCCAGGAACAAAACTCACCCACCACGCACCTCCCATGACCAAGTAACCATAGGTTAGGGATTTTCGGTTCCCGTGTGAAGCAGGTACGGTCAGCATCATGTGCCATGCTCCTGCCCGGCATGGTAGATGGCAGATTTTCACCTTTGATGGCACTCCAGGCACCATTGGAAGCCATTGGGAGTCATTGGCGGGGAGTCAGCCATTGAGACGCACGGTATCATCCTGACTCTTGCATTACTCCACCTGAATCCAACATCCACCTAGCACTGTAGTGTAGTAGAGTGTGTTCTTCATTCAGTTTAGGGCTCAAGGTAGACCCTCGAGTTTGTAAGGGCTAGGCGCAGCTGCTGCCAAGAGCCCGTAATTTGCGAGGTCTCTCCAAATCGTTCGTCTGCGATCAAGTCCTCCCCCGTCTTGTGTAGTGGTCATCTACATCTTACCTGCTGACTACTCCTTTTTTGCAGCATTCTCGTTCTTGACCTTCGATCGTTTTGCTTCGTTCGTAGTTAAAAGCACATTGTGATGTGACTTTTGCCGACGGAGAAGTCCTGGGCTCCTGGATCGAGGGATTCTTTCTCACCAAAAGTTTGTCAGATTGGTGCAGAAAAGGGTCACCTATGTTCGTCTGCGGTTGAGTTGCGAGTCGTTGGTCATGGTACATGGCCTCGCAATCATCTCGACTACGAATAAAGCGGGCTAGATATAAGAGATCCAAGATATTTTACCCGGAACGTGATGTCATCAAAGACTCGTCTTCAACGGTCGTGAATTGCCATCGAGTGTCCAGTGCGCAGTGTACAGTATGCAGTGTGGCTGCAGAAGGTGTTGTTTGGATACTCGAGGCGACTTGGCGGGTATCAGTCAGGAAAACCGCATTCGTGATCAAGGAAGAGGCAATATCTCGATGTTTCTTGGGGTGTAGTCTATGGTCCACCCGCCGTAAACGGACAGCTTTTCGTATATCCTTCGGTCCCGCCTCCTCCCTGCTCCTCTCTCCTACTCCACCCTCCGGCCTCAAGCATGACCGTGTTGTCCAACTCCCTGACACATTCCCTCGCCACCCTTCCACGGAGCTGCCCCGTTGCATGGCTCCCATACCCACTTTGGCAGCTCATGACTATTCCTCAGCATAGAAGCAGTCCAAAATCGTGGCCACGCGAGGCACCCGACACCAAAAGCCTGGCCAGAAATATTAAGTAGTATTCAGAAGTCTATCCGAAATCAAGGCACGACCTCGCTCGTAATCATACACACCGTAATGTTTCCCACACGCCTCTTGCGGTAGCCTCTTCTCATGTTGCCCCCATTGACCCGTGTAATTAGATATGAATCAGACATGCTTCAGGCAGAAAGTGAAGGATGACTCTAAAGGCTTTTTTTTTTTTTTCCAAAATAAAAAGAAAGTAATAAAAGAGAGAAAAAACAAAGAGACCAAAAACCTCCTCGGTCCTGTGTCCCCACAATTCCTAAATGTGCCCAAAAAGCCGAGAACCTGTCTCCGGCCTCCTCCGCTTCAGACTTCCCTCTCTTAAAATCCTCTGATGGATCCCGAACATTCGCTGTCTTGTTTGCAAACCCCTGCTGCTCCTAATTCAAATTTTAGGGGCCGAAAAGAAATGGGAATGTCTTGTACAGATGCCTGTCGAGTGGCAAAATATGCAAGATTGTCCTGGATACTTGTCGTTTCTTTGCCTCTCGGTCCAGACCGCCTTCAACTCTCCCACCCTCTAAAGGGGACACCTTAGTTGCCAGTTGTGCTGGGAGGCTTATCCCAGTGTTTGAGCATCTGCTTGAGTGCTCCGGTCCATTCCGCCACGCAGGCATTGACAAGTCGATCAAACTCTGCTGTTGTTGGTCTCCGTCCACCCCAAGTACTCGCCTTCGAGGCAAGAGCGCGGGCATGTTTGGTAACAAGATTTCTGGTCTCAAGATCAGCGGATTCATCTGCAGTATTTGGGGGGTTGAAGAAGTTCAAATATCGTGCTTACTCTTTCTCCATCTTGACCAGCACTAGCCAACAGTAGTTCCAACTCCGGATGCTATTTGGGTCACGAACCACCAAGGCTTTGGCTTCATCCAGGCACTCAGAACTAAACGGGTAGGTCCGAGTCAAGCCCCGGAGTTCATTCAGAAGGTTGTTCGAATTGACGTAATGAGCCCATGCAGTTGTCATTGGCTCTGTAACCTCGGCGGAATCTAGATACGCGAAAATCTTTTCGATACGACGTAGCTCGGTGATCGTATTCACTCTGTGAGTTCGAAGAGACCGGATCAGCTGATCTTTGTTGTTCTGCATCCTCTTGTTAGCTTTCCCGTACGGTTCTATTTCGGAGTGCGCGAATAAGTCAGAAAGAGAAGAAAGGAGACAAGAGGGGGAAAAAAAAAAGGAATGGAAAAGGAGAGAGATAAAGTGGGACAAGAGGAAAAGAAGTCAAGGAAATCAACACCAAAAAAAACTCGCAAACATAGGAAATATTACAAAAATAAAGCCTGGACTAACTTGGCTCATAGCTCGGGGATCAGCTGGTGTGCCAGGAGAAACAAGCTGATATTGCTGTGGTCGAGAGGTGGTGAGGGTGGTCGGTCCCGGTGTCGCGTATCGAGACATTGGGTCTTCAAACGGTGATGTCGGGATTTGGAACAGAGATGCTTCTCGTCGTGAGGTCGATTGTTCTCCCGGTGGATGCCGTGAACCTGATTGCTCCGCGGGTGATGGGAAAGAAGGAGTATTTGAAGTCCGTCTAGCAGGATGAGTTGGCAATGTATGGTGACCTGATTCTTCTTCTTGATGAGATTCAGATCTTCTGGATCCTTTCGTATTCCAGTCGCTCGTGGTGGCCTCGCTGGGCGAATCGTCCATAGACACCAACCTCAAGTAGCAGAGTTGGAGGGCCGGTAGAAGAGCTTTTCGTGAACTTGAGTAATCGTGATGATATAAGGCGCTATATGAATAAAACAGCAATGAAAGACGGACACGACTCGCCAGGCTAAAAAGGGGAATGCAAAATTAGTAAGAGCGCAGACAAAATGATGATGAGTAGAGGGCCGTGGAGGGAAGCAGTGTAGTAGTTGAATTCGAATGAATGACAGAAACCAAGGCAGAGGAGCAGGATGACACATGTGCTCCCACAGAGGTATTATGAATTTCTGCCAGAAGCGTGATGTGCCGAGCAAAACTTGCGCTTCCGATAATCTTCTCCATGGTGACTGACCCGCACATCGACCGCTATAGGAATGATTACCAGTATGCACATTTGCGGCCATCGCTTCCCCCATCCACGCCATCACGAGGCGCGGGACAGTCATCATCCGGAAGGCAACAGCTGCTACAGCTCCAGAGGCGTCTAAGGTGGTGAAAAAAAAGATACATGGTAACACCGAGATCTCAGCCTCAGGCCCTCGGCGACAGAGTTCGGTGGTGTCATGGGCGAGGTTCTGGGGATGATGACCACGTGCCGCTCGCCGATATCTGATGATGAATGCGTCTGAAGAGGTAGGGCGTTGGCGAAGACAGGACGGCGCAGTGGGGGATTGGGGGCCGACTGATCTAAAAGAGAAGTGCGCACAACACGGAGGGCAGAAGGTTGAGAAATGATTGAACCGAAGCTAGTGGCATCAGCGTAGGAAACAAATGCTGGACGTCACTAAGCGCGGGAAGGCGGGCGAAGTGGTACTGGGAACGAGAGTAACGCTAACTCATACGTCGGGACGTTTGGGTCCAAAGAGCTTGACCAAAATCATGTCGACAGATCGAACGTCGGAAGCATGAACTCAAAACGGTCGAGTGGAACGGTGTGAGGACAACGTTCCTAAGTCCTGGCAACCTGCTAGCTGGTTCCGGACGAGGCATGTCAGGTCCGACCGAGTTTGTTCGTTTGGTTTGAGGTATGAAGGCCAGGCTTAGTAAGTGGTGCTGCCGATTATGCCGAGGCTAGCCTTGTTAGACTTGGTTCCTGCCTCAGCCTCACTGGCCTTGAGGCTGTGTTTGCTGAGAACATTGCTTGTCTTCCCACCCATTCTGTTCTTGTCGATTGCATTCTGCCCTATTCCGCGCCGCTGCCCTATATCTAGCTCCAATGCCTCGAGAAAGCATTTCCCATTAGAGCCTAAATGGCCAAGAGCTTACGATCAGCCACCTTTTCCTCTTTTGGGTTCGTAAATATCAGATTGCCGACTACCAGATCATCAGCGTTTGCTCAGTGCGGGCCCAATAGGAGATTGCCCCGTCGATCGAGGCTGGCACGGCCCGAAGAGGATTCAGCTTCAGGTCCTTCAAAGAAGGATCTTCGGTTGCTACTCTCAGGTCAGCACAATCTGAAACGTCGACCTCGCAATTCCGGACCATAGCTAGGAGATTGCACAAGGCTTGGACTGACTCTCAGCCATCTCTTTCTTGACTTGTTCTCATCGAACGTCTGGGTTGAGTCTCTTCCACAACAAACGTTGCGCTTGCGGCCATTGTCGCATCATCAATCGTGGCTTGTGCTCATGATATCGGGGGACTTGTTGGCCGAATTGTGGCTTCTTCATCTTGGTCCTCCGGGTCGCTGTCGATAGCCTTGATTGCCATATTGATTGGACGAAAGACCACCACTGGAGTAGCCGCCAGCATCGTAACCGTAGGGATCTCCGCCCGTTGACCAGGGCTCTGAGGCTGAAATGTAGGGCTGAGAGGACCCGCCCCGATTCTGGCTACTGAAATTTCCGCCCGGCGGGCCATAAGCCGCCTGACCATTGTTTCCTCCACTGTTTAACCCTGCGGAAGGACTACTTCTTCCGCTTCCACCACCTTGCAAACGAGCTCGGAGTCGGTCACGCGACCCTAGAGATTGCGCATTCGCAGTGGGATTTGTCTGATAACTTCCAGCTCTTTGACTTGGGAGAGGTCGGGCACCCGCGGTCGGGCCTCCGAAAGGTGTGGTTGGACCGCTCGATTGTGACTTTCCTGAATCACTGGAGCGCAAAGATTGTGGTGTCGGTCGAGCTGCACGAAGGCTTTGAGCAGGAGGGGCGGGTTGGGCAGGAGCTGAATCCCAGAGATCCGAGAGGCCGCCCCCTCTTCCTCCAGAAGGGCCCCTCGCGTGAATTGGTTGACCACCATATTGAGAACTGTAGGTGCTACCGGAGCCGTAGACAGCACCATACTGACCATAAGAGCCCTGAGGCTGAGAAGGAGGTGCAACAGGCTTTTTAGGATCAGGTGGAAGCCACTCAGGAAACGCCCTTCCCTTTTCTGCGTAGTAGGCTCGCAGCACATTGGAGATGTGTGAGCAATCTTCATTGTCTGGATCATCTTCTTCCGAATCCTTTGTCAAAGCCTTTCGTAAAGAGGCGAGTCGAGAAGAAAGAGTGCTTGACCATGTCGAGGCCGCACCGGGGGTGCTTGAACCCTGAGAGGAAGGCGTGACGTTCGAGATGTTACTGCTGCCGGAGAAGTAAGAGAGGTAAGCAGCCATATCGGTCAGCCGGGGGGGAGATTAGATGGAATTGACAGTCGATTAGGGATGTTCAACTCGACAAGTCCTCACACTTGTAGCTCGCACACAAAGACGGAGTGCTGCTACTTGCAGAGTTTAAAGCCAGACACTCAGAGTCTGAGATTCTTACCCCACGCACTTGGCGACTCTGGTCACGTGAAATATCACTCGTCTCTTCAGCGTGCTGCCTTAACATGATCTCTCTTTTGTACAGATAATTATTCATATGCCCTCATTGTCCTTCGAGCTCATCGCCTAGCTTGACGAGATGCACAAAATTTCGCATTTATCAAGAATCATGTTTAGGCAATTGTCGAGTAACGATAGTCCCTCCTGAGAAACCTCTTCTCTATGTATATCCGCTCTTCTGCAAATATCACAGTCCCAGCCGCTCAATTTAATCCCCCTTGATAGAAGCCGGCCTTGTGTTGCCTCTAGTTGCTGCACCAGGAGAGGCTTTATGCCAAAATTCCTCCTGATTCGTACGTTATCAGGTTTGCCCCGGCTCTAAGCTCTGTTCACGATCGCCAACGACAGTACGTTCCTCCCAATCGACGTCTTTGGGTTCCATAGGCTCAGAACCAGTGGCCCCTATTGTTGTTTCATCGACAGGAGTCATTTTCGGCGTGGCCACCTCGTTCTCGTTCGTCTCGTTAGCCATCTCAGCATCGACAGTCTGGGCTTCATGGGCCTCTGGAAGCATGTACTCGACCACACAAAGTGGACCAAACTTCTCGGGTTCCTGCCAGACTCGCATGAGTTTCAATCCGCTCAAATCTGCCAGTTTCTTCCAATCACGAGCAGTTCGCTCTTTCCCACCAATACTCATCATCATGAGATCCAGCCAGATTGCCCCAGCATCTCTCGACGTGACTGGCTCGGGTATCGCCATGTCGGAAATGATGATACGGCTGTCTTGTGCCATGGCCGGAACGATGGCCTTCATGATTCGTGCCGCATCTTTATCCTGCCAGTCGTGCATGACACGTCGAATATAGTACATTTGTGCATTCTTGACGGGCTGCTCCTCGAAGAAGTCGTGTGCCATCTTGGTTACTCCAGGTAGATCCTCAGGCGTGATATCATCCAGTACATATGGACGGTCTTGAAGAATCAGTTCGCCTTGAAGACTGGGACATCCCTTTCTCATTTCTAGCAACGCAAGACCTCTTCCACCGCCGACATCGACCATCAATGGACGGTCAGGCGAATTTCCTTTCTGCAAGGTCTCCTCAAATGGAAACATAGCTACCACAGGATGGAGGGCGTCGAATAGAGCAAGGCCTCGGATAAAGTTTTCGATACGGTCGTGAGAAGAATTGAGAACTTCCCAAAAGTTCTTGCCGACCATATCGTAATACCATGAATGCGGAGTTTCAGTGTAGGTGTTCAGGAGGGAGTAGTTGCCATAGCACTCGAGGTAATGGTTCAATCGATACATTGCCGGCATCATTTCGTCAAGTCTCGAATCAGTTAGCATTGTTCCAACAATATTCTTGGGCTAGCTTATTGGCTCAAACGCACGAGAGCGAAGGAAACTTACGAGACGTTGTAAAGCCATTTGCCGCTCATTGCCCCCACATGTTCACTGTGCATGACAGAAAGTCTGTTGTGTGCCCACTCCCCGAGGCGGACTTCGTTGAATATGTTGACACAGGTCAGTTGGCGCATAAGACGAGCTGGGTCTGATCAGCTTGGAGGATCTGCATTGGTGGGCAGGAGTAGGCGACATACTTATCAACTCTTCAGCAGCATCGCATTTTTGGGCGATTTCTTTCGCAGTGGCTGTGCCAGACGGAGGAACAGCTTCGAAGATTCCGAGTTTTGAAGAGGCAAGACATGCTGAGATTGTGTATCCCTGATGTTCATGGTTTTAGTGGTGAATGGTCTTGCCAACGATGGACAGCGAGTTGCTAGTGCATGTAAGGAGGAAAACTCACATTGACCACGTGGTCCATAATTGCATCGAAAGGATCCTGAGCCTGCCAGATCAACTGTTTCGCTTGCATCACCAATGCCGCCGTGCGATGTTTTCGGGACATGGGATCTTGAGCTGAGGCCACGCTCTTTGCGAGTTCATTCAGCTGGGCTGCAAGTGCTGTGATCTCTTCCGGTGAAGGATCCATGATGGACAGAGAGGAAGAAAGCTCAATATGGGATGTGTTATCAAGGAAATGTAGCCCCAAGCCTAATATGTTCGACTTGTCGGGGGTAGGACAGGGAGGACAAGTGGTCAGGTCAAGTCAAGGTCAGGTAGAGTTCAGGAAGGCAGTTGCGGTTGAACGAGGTCACAGGGTCGTTCTGCAAACAGACGGCGATCAAGTTTCGAGAGTGAATACTTGAATGATAGCAATCAGAGGTGACAAACATATGTCATTCCAAGATATTGAGTGAATGGAGAATAGGTTGGTGCAGGATAGCTTGGGCCTGGCACTCACCTAGAATCAAGCCCCCTAGGAGTGATCATGGAAAGCCACCGGACATCTTGGAGGTCTGAGGAAGTAGAAGAGAGGAAGACAAGGCCAGCAAGTCAACAGGCCAGATGGTTGAGTGGGGGATGCATGGGGAGCGATATCCTCCATGGAAGCGGATCGCACGAGAAGTTACTTTTATGCAGTGTTGCATCCCCTCGACGCAGAGGCATGCAGAGCTAGAGTGCGAAAGATGTGGTGCGGACAGTGGTTGATTCGGAATGGAAATAATACAAAGTTTATGAATTGACGGCGCGGACGCCAGCAAAAGGACAAGATGTTCCAACCTCATCTCTCCTCTCATTGACAACCCTTGCTAGTCTAGATGGAGCAGCCTGGGCATTTACTCGGCCTGTCCCGCTTTTCCTCGTGGGCCACTTCGTTCTCCCTTTCTACGACGTTGTTACAGAGTACTTTAGCACCAATTGCAACTGGCGCTCACCGAATGATCTTGACTGGTCGACAATTTTATCAACATCTCAACCAGCCCAAACGGTCTCACACAGGATGTCGTTTCTGTAGGCTAACGCATGGGCTGCAGGGATATTCGCTGGACAACTTTTCGCAACTCCTCCCCCGACCATGCCACCACAGCTCGAATCCCAAAACCTTCCTTTACGTGTTCTGTTTCTTCGCGTCCTTCTTCTCTCGGTTGCTTGCAGGGACTTCTACTGCGTCCATGCGCTCCTTTGATGGAGACCTCTCCGACATGATCCACATGAGCACAACAATCAATCAATCTCGGTCCGCCAACACGATCCTGACTGTTACGAAAAGGAAAACTGTAAGAAAGCAAACTGCCAAAAACACTCACGGCACATCACTTTGGGCCTAGGACAAGCCGAAACAGACACCTGCTCACGATCCACGCTGCTGGGACTGGCCTTCCCAGTCCAAATGCACATTCAAATTTCTGCGGATAGTACTAAGATGACCGATGGACATTTACTCCTCGTTGCTTGATTTGAAGACTCTCGTGTGCGAGTCAAGATTTGACGGTCGAGCTCGAGTTACGCAGGACATTCCACAACCAAAGGTAAGCTGTGTTCTGGGTTGGAATGGACCAACATGTTGACATGCACTCTCAGTCTGTGAAGCGGCTATGATGGACGACCACGGGTGGTGGTACAAGAACGCCGCACCTGCATTCTGGTATCAAATCGAATTTACCAAAACCGAAATGGTTCCCACACATCTGGCACAAATTCTCCTCAGGATTTGCTTGTCCTAGGAAACCATTTCATTTCCTCGTCTAACAGTTACAATACGGGATAGCCATCAAATACCCAAGTGTTGTACATGCCCGGCAGAGGGCGCAAAACAATATTCCTTCTAGCTATATACCTTGCACTTTGCGGTAGTTGGGCGGCTTCCACATGCGCCGGATCACCTTGCCTCCCCAAACGGGAACAAGACTAATGGCTCCAACCGCAACGACTCTCCAAACCCAACTCCAGCTAGTAACATATGCGAGATCGAAATAGCCACCCAAAAAAGGCACACTGGCAGCATACAGCGCCGCAGTGCCTAGAATGCACGCGATCATGATGGGATGCCATGTGGTAACTGCCACAGCCACCATGATAAGCTCATTCAATACCAACACCGTGAAGCTGACACTTAACATCCGTGGGCCGTCGACTCGGCCGACCAGAAGCTGGGTCAAACCTTGGATGATGACTCCCTGGTATACTGACACCAGGACCCATGTGAAGAATGTCTGATAGCTCAAGCTCTTGCCGGACTTAAGCTCCTTGTACAGCTCGGGGTACAAGTTGGCCAGCTGCTCGTCCACATCACGGTCGAGCACCAAAGAGAACACGGGCAACATAGTGTAGATGGTAGCATAACCAACCAAAAGCCAGTCTTTGAAGAGACCTTTGGGGTCGAAATGCCCAGCAATGTTGTACATCGTCTGGCATACACTGATGATCAGACCACGGTGGATGATAAACTGCGCCAACTTGGCTGATCTCTTGTAGCTGTTCCGGCCGTGCCAGACTAAAAGTTTTGTCAGATGGCAGAATTGAGTGATGCTGAAATCTGCAGCCAGTGATGCTTGCCGCCCTTCCTTGCCGACGATTCCAATACCCACATCCGCCGCCTGGATCATACTCACATCATTGCCGCCGTCGCCAATACAACACACGCGTTTTTTCGTATGTTTGCGGATCAATTGTGCGACCTCGGCTTTCTGCGTCGGCGAGCATCGGCATGCAATCACCGCGGGCAGCAGCACTGCGACCGTGATAAACTCTTGCCGGAACTGGCTGAGCATAAGCGCAAGTGACTCGCCGTCAATGAGCAAACAGGACTCGGTCTGATTGCGCATCACATCCAGGGCGTCTTTGCCCTGGGCTTTTGTTTTCAATTTCGCCATTGTCTGGATGTGCTGACCGCGCGCCACGAGTCGGGCGGACACCGCGACGCAACGAGCTGTTTCGATCTTGTCGCCTGTCAGCATCCAAATCTTCACCCCAGCGTTGCGAAGGAGTTCGAGGGATGGCTTGACGTCCTTTTGAAGTCGGTCTTCGACACCCGTAACGCCGAGCAGCTCCAAGTCGCGCTCGAGGTGGGATTTGACCACAGCGGCCATACCCGCGTCGCGCTCGTGGAGGGCAAGTGACGCCTCCGTGTATTCGGAGGAGAAGTTGGCGTATTGTGAGTGGGACAGTCTCTTTCGACCCACCACAAGGGTGCGAAGACCTTCGCGAGCCATATTAGCCGTTTCCTCGTCGAGCCAATCATTTGCTGCTACGATAGAGGTCATCACAGTATCGGCGCCTTTCTGGAAAAACCACAACTCATCAGCATTGGAAAGGCCGGCAATGTCTGATGAGATTTGAACAATAATGCCCATACGCTTACTGTCCGATGTGAACGGGAAAATATCTTTGATCTCAGCTCTGATGACAATTTTGTTCGTACGGACAGACTGAAGGACAATGGTTTCCCTATCCCGCTGAAGCAGGCGGAGACCAACGCTTTCGGTAAACTCCACAATTGCAATTTCGTCGGGAGACGATGCTTGATAGGATACCACTTTCTCGCCGTCGATTTCATCTGTCGTAGGCGTGACATTATGGCAGAGTGCGAGAGCAAGCACAAGATCGCGAACTCGAACACCAATTTCTCGCCGAGTCTTCGTGGTAGACCCTGGTTCTGTAGTTTGTGAGTCCCGATTACCGTCGCCCGCCGCGAAAGCCTGATCAATGTAGGCGGCGACTTCTTCCATTGCCTCGCCGGCATAAGCAACTGTTCCGACGTGAATTTTCCGCAGGCGCATCTCATTTTGGGTCAGAGTGCCCGTCTTGTCTGAGAGTAAATATTCAATTCGACCAAGGTCTTCCGGAATGGTGCTGGTACGGACCACTGTCTCTGGAATGCCTTTGTCTCTCTCAATGAAATAAGCGTAGACAGTCTTGCCGAGGTCGAGATTGACACGCAGGCTGATAGGAATGATGGTCGAGAATAAGATCAGGTAGATCATAATGGCCACATACCATGGCTTTTTGTTTGACGGTTCGAATCCTTCAAGGGCCACAAGTATTATTGAGAGTGTTAAGGTCATGATACACAGAATCTTGGTCAAGTTATTAATTTCAAGCTCCAGGAGTCCGGTTTTCGACCTCGACGGGGAAGTTGATAACGCTGAGCGAGTTTGTCGTCCAGTATAGATGACTGCACAGTAAGTCGTTGTGCTCGAAGCTAATACAGTGTTGGCCCAAGCAGTATTGTCAATAGTCAGAGGGACCGAGTTGGGTCTACTTGGTGTAGACCGACTTAGATGGCCCGAGTCGGGAATATCCTCTGCTGGATCTTCCTCAACCACATGAGGATCATAGGCAGAACTTTGGCCTGACAGAAGCTCCAGAGTTCCGACAAACTCGTTGACCTTTTTGTCAGGTGCACCGGCCGTAATTCGAAGTCTCCGAAAGTCTCCTAAACTTAGACTCTGGCTCAATGGACTTGGAAGCCGTAATTTCCAGTCAGTCTCACCATCCAGTTGGTCTGTTCGAATGAATGTTTCTCCGGTAGCCTGAGCTGAAGGAGCAGTTGAAGCATCTCCGGCCTCATTTGTTGTCAGCTCTCCAAGAAGTTCGCTGAGACGACTGCGGAGTATTACGACGTCCGCGGGAAATCTTTGGTTCTTCTCTAGCTTTAAAACATCTCCAACCTTGATGTCTCGCGAACGTTTCCGTACTTCGACCACACTGTTCCGAGCTGAATCCGGAAAAGACAAGACCGTGAAAGGTTCTGAGTTTGCTTCAGCGTCTCGTCGTCGTCGCGCAATATCATCAACCGCCTCTTTCCCAATCGTAATCGTAAGAACACACGCCAAAGGGACAATGTATGTTGACATGTAACCAATCCGCAGGTAGGGTATTATTTGTGACAATGCAACCAGAAGAAAGTAGATGTTCAGAAAGAAAGAAAATTCGTTGTACAGTGTTCGCGGGAGGAAAGACCAAGCGGTGTATTTAGCGTTAGAGACCACATTCGTGGGGAATCGTTTCTTTTGAGATTGTCCAACATGAATCTCGCGAGATTCCTTGTCATTGACGGCTTGATTCTCCCTCATGTCCGCGAACTCTTGCCTAACGAAGTCTGGAAACTGAATGCTCTGACGGAGACTGGGTCGACGAGAGGGCGCATCCCGGCCTTGGGCATCACTTGGTCGATTACCATTCCGGTAATTTGTCTGTTTAACATTCCAGCCCACTTGATCTTCCGACCAACGCCTCAAGTGCCCATTGCTCCGAGATTGTCCTGGCCAGCTCCCTAACAACCCTTCCGTATCTTCATCGCCGTTGTCAGGTTCGTGTGGCCTGCGTTTATACCGCCATAAACGACTGCTGCTAAATCCCTGTAATCTCTGAAGCGGGATATTGGAGGAACTGTCTCTAAAGCGGCGGCTGGCTTCGGGGCCCGCGTTCTCCCTGGGCCCATTCGAGGAGTCCACTATCGGGTCGAGTTCATCAAGGTCAAGGTCATCTTCGGATGCTGAATCTGGGTCTCCTGCCTTGGGAAGTGGTGCTGGTTTTGGAGGAGGCATGCTCGCTTCTGATCATCATCGGGTGTGTGAGATGCAACGTCTCCCTTTTGACAATGTTTCAATTTAGAGTCATCTCGCAACGCGGATGAGATGAATCATGTGAGTCTGCGGTGATAACACTGTTAATGGCCTATTTAGTTGTCTAAGTGGACCGTATGAGCTGAAAAGGTTGGAAATCATGAGGAGTTGATATTCGAGGAATATAGCAATATTATGGGTGCCTTGCTCACAGAGTTGGTCAAATCTGACCAACGCGCAATGCTCGGTGGTGGTGCCTTGTGGCCTCGTGCCACGCCCAGCCGCGTCGGCTGATCCGCAGCCGTTCTCCGCGTCGAACTGAGAGTTCTCGAGAACAACTTGGCCTCCAACATCTGTCAATTCATCAACAATCCATTCGCGGCATTGACTCTTTCGCCTCGTCCGTGGACAGCCTGCTGATAATCGAGATGCATCCGAAGTGTTTGTGACGTTTTTTTTTTTCCCTCTTTCTAGCTGTATGAAAGGGCTCCTGCCATCCTCCGTCCTTCATGCTGACTTCGATTAGTTGTACCTCCCCCCCTCGAAGTCAAAATGGAGACCGCCAGTCATATGAATAATGCCTCCTCAGAAACGTCTGATGCTGTGCGATCAGGCCACTGGCTGCCCGCCTTGCGACCGGATTTCCTTGACAAATCTCGCGATGATTCCCATCCTGCGGCTATGGCAGAGTCGGAGTCAAGAGCACTGGGCAATGGAGAGAATCACATGGGACTTCCAACATCAGACTCAGCAAACAATACTACGGAGGGGACCTCGATGAAAGATACATCCGCAACATCAGCGATGCAGGAAGATCACATATCGGCGTTGAAACGTAACGCGAGTGATTCCGCAGATACAGGCCGGCAGTGGCCCTCACAACCTGCCGACACAACTTCTAGGACCGATGAGCTGCCCTCAGATAATGACGATGAGCGCCTGGATCCTGCTTGGGGAATCAAGCGCCTGGATTCCGCCCATATCTTAGCCCAGGTCCACCGTTCGACAACCTTCCCAGAATTTTCTGCACCAGAACCTTTGAACCCTCCTCCTAATGTCGATGCGCCTAAAAGGGAGCATGATATACAAATGGCGAATGGCACAACAGAATCCGCCGCTGCCACAGAGCATGAAAGCATTGCAGCAGAGCCTAAAACTTTGAACTGGATGGATGATGACCATGATGGAACCCGAGATCCTCCCTCATGGACAATACCAGAACAAGCAGATATAATTGACGACGAGGCTCAACGATTCGATGAAGGTGTACCTCTAATTCAGGCTGAAGGAAAAGTTCCGCAAGACCATGACGATGCCAATGTGCAGTCCTCAGTCAATCCCTTCGAAACAGAACCGGATGATGAAGAAACTAGCTTCTTCTCGAAGATGAACGGTGCCACTGGTGAAGGTCCCGAGAGCCCGTCTCTGGGGAGAAAGTCTACTGCTCAGGTCCTAAGGTCATTGGACTTCTCGGCCAAGGATGCGCCAGAGTCCCCAGCCGTGACGGCCCCGACTGAGCCTTCATTTTATGATGAGTTGGCTAATGCACACGTGCCTGACAATGAAGCGTCAAAAGGGCCGGAGAAGGAGGATGTGGACTCAATGTGGGCTGCTGCACTTGGTGACGACGAATTCCTCGTCGAGGACGCCGATGACCTTCTTCCGGACTCGGAGCCTAGCTCTCCCTCCTCTTTCCTTGCTTCTCTGAAAGAAACATCAACATTACCGGATGACAAACTCGATGGATCAAGCACACAAGTGTCGTCGGGCACTACCAGCCAACAGAACCAAGGTCAAACACAAAATACAGGCAATCCATACGCACCACATCAACCATCTACTTCGGACATGGTCCAATTGTCTCCAACGGGTCTTACCACGCACAACAATGTTGGTATCTCACGACCTGGACTGGCCCCTATGAGCTCATTTCAAGCACATATACAGCAGAGACCACCACCTCCTCAACCAGTTCAAAGCTTTGTGGACCAGGCAAAAGACGGTTACAAATCCCCTTATGATTTACCTGTGGACATCGCGAAACCAAGGAAGAGAGCCCACGTCCCTCAACCTGTCCAGACTACGAAAACGGTCGCGCCTCCACCAAGAAGTAGCAGTTTGTCTGAAAAACCACTCCAGTCCCCTTTCACCCCAAACGTTCGACCATCATCAGGATCAGGGCTCATGCCACCTCCCGCGCCGTTGCCAGCCATTCAATCTCGGAGCGCATCGGCTTTCGCACCGGCCACAAAAGCTGACGTGCCGAAGTTCGGATCCTCAAGTTTCTTTGAAGAATTGCCTGTGAGCTCAAGACCGCGGCCACCTCCTGGTCACGGTCGCTATACCCCACAACAAACCACCGTCTCACCACCCCAGCCGCTACACCTAAGTCCTCCCAGCGTCACACCTTCCCCCCCACGAGAGCGACCGTCTGCTCCTCAGGCATCAGATCCGTTCGCTCAATATCAATTGAGAGCACCCGAGCGACTAGATCCATATGCAAATGTGCCACTTCAACCGCCCCCTACCGTACCAGCAGCTTCGACCACGAGATACTCACCGGCACCTGCCACATCAACGCTCGGCGCAAGAACAGGACCATCTCCGCGATATTCGCCAGCACCACCACCCCAGCCTGTATCTTCAGACCGATATGCGTCGCAGTCAACATCACCTGCTGGTCCATCTCAAGCTACACCACCGATGCCCAACAGATACGCAGCACAGCCCCCGTCTAATGCCCCACCAGCTGCAAGCATTCTCCCCTTTCAGCCTCGCACATCAAGTCCTCTTGCACTCCACAAAAGCTCGATTGACAAAAGTGCAAGTGATGTTACACTTTCGATGGCACAAGCCCCCAGAACTGGTGCACCGCCTCGCCAAGCGTCATCCGCTGGGCTTGTATCCTCCCAATCAGTGATTACTCCTGAAGGTCAAAGTTTTGCAGATCCGGACATTCATACTTCACCTCCCAAACGTCCAGGCACAGAACGACTACCAGGTCCACGCCGATCCCAAACGCAGTCTCCTTCCAAACAGCGTCCTCAGCCGGCCTTCACCACCTATCCCAACGATGTTATGAATCGGTCTACTTCTGTGTATGGTCAACCAGCAACAAACAGAAACTTTTCGCAGTTGGAGACTGTGCCACCTACAAGGTTAAACGTTCATGCCAGAGGACTGGCGCCTGAACTTGATTTTGTGCGTCCTGTTGATGATACTCAATTTGACCCGTTGGAACGCTGGAAAGGCGCTCCAATATTCACCTTTGGTTTCGGCGGCTCTATACTGAGCACCTTTCCTAAACATGTGCCGAGGTACGCTGCAGGCGCAGCAAGACCCCAAATTAAATCCGCGGCAGGCGAAGTGTCGATCCGAAGCGTGAAAGACGTTCTTCCTCAGTCCGAGACGCTAAACAGTTTCCCTGGCCCATTGCGATCAAAATCAAAGAAGAAAGAAGTGCTATCTTGGATGTCGACCTATATATCTGAACTTGAGTCATACATGCCCAACGCTATGCCAACCCAGACTCTTTCAGATCCAGGAAGACGTCACCATGAGAAGATATTACTCTGGAGGATTGTTCGCTGCATGGTGGAACATGATGGTGTCATTGATGGTCCCGCCTTGAAAGCTATGAATGTGATCCTTTCGCCCGAAATTCATGCCTTGGATGAATCGACTGCAACCCAATATCGCGTAGACGAGCAATTCTCAGGCATCTATCGTCCGTCGGGTGCTAATGCACAACCGGACTCTATAGATCCGATGGCAATTGAAATGCTCCGAAAGCGTCTTCTCAGCGGAGACCGACAAGCAGCAGTGATTCATGCCATGGACAACCGACTATGGTCTCACGCCTTGATTATCTCTTCGACTATGGACTTGCCGGTGTGGAACCAAGTAGTACGGGAGTTTGTTCGTCAAGAAGTCAAGACTGTTGGAGCCAACGCCGAACCTTTGTCAGCGTTGTACGAGATCTTTGGTGGCAATCTCGAAGAAAGTGTCGATGAACTAGTTCCGCCTTCTGCCCGTGCGGGATTGCAAATGGTAAGCAAGGTCGACGTTGGCGAACCGACCAAGAATGCTCTCGATGGTCTCAATCGGTGGAAGGAGACACTAAGCCTTGTCTTGAACAATCGTTGTCAAGGCGACCATCAAGCTTTGGCAATACTGGGCAAATTGCTTGAAGATTACGACCGCATCGAAGCGGCCCATATCTGTTACCTTTTCTCGAGAAACCCGGCGAGACCAATCATCTTTGGTGGGGTTGACGATGAACAGACACCCATTGTTCTACTCGGCGCTAATCACAGATCCCAACCGTTTGATTTTGGTCGCGACCAAGAGGCTATTTTGCTTACCGAGATCTATGAATTTGCATCCAGTATTCTTGCAGCGGGATCTCCAATTGCCTATATGCCGCATCTTTCTGTGTACAAATTGCAACGAGCAACAGATTTGGCAGAAAGGGGCCTGAAATTGGAGGCACAATCTTATTGTGATGCAATTACAGCAACATTCAAGTCTAGCACGAAGATGTCACCATACTATCATCCTCTATTCCTATCCGGACTGGATGATCTATCAAACCGACTAAAACAAGTACCGATTCAGGGAAGCTCATCTTGGATTGGAAAGCCGAGCCTTGAGAAAGTGTCCGGTTCGATGTGGACTAAATTTAGCAGCTTTGTCGTGGGTGAAGACAGCGATGCAGAATCAAAAGCCTCAGGGAAAGATGTGGCCGAACCAGTTCCGTTTGCTAATGTCGCCGGCACTCCTTCGATCAGCAGATCAGGTTCCCAGTCTGACCTGTATGGATCATACCCGCAAAGTGCCCCTGTGACTGTCGCGGGATCCAGATATGCTCCCAATGGAGTGCAGTCCTCTCGGTCCTCCTCTGAGCTAGTCCGGGGACAGTCCTCCCTTGATTTTCAGAGATCACCACCATCAACCTCTTACTCCCAAGGCAGTCGTCAATATGGCCCAGTGAACATGTTTCAGCCGGGGCAAGTAGCTCCGCTACCGAATCCTTATCGGTCATTCGCTACACCTTCACCGTCGACCTCTTACCCTCAAAGTCCCCCGAGGTCAACGTACATGCCAAAAAATGCTATCCAATCCACACCGCCAAATACGTCCCCAACGAATCACGAAACTTATGCACCGAGCTCATCGTTTGGACAACCCCAACAATCCGATGGCGGTACCCCTGCGCAGATGCCGGACTCCCAAAGCCAGGAGCAATCGGTAGCATATGGTGGCTACGAACCACCACGGCAGGATCCGACACCGCCTGAGCAGAATGACGATCGTGATGTAGGATATGAACCTTCTTCTCAATCTTATGGCTATGAGCCCCCCATTAGCACCGGCTATGTCCCTTACGTCCCTGAGCCCGAATCGCCCGAAGATGGCCCGAATGAAGAGAAACCTAAAAAGAAATCATTCATAGATGACGATGATGACGATTTCCCTCGAACCTCGTCTCAGGCTCCACCATCCGAATCCAAACGCTCGGTTGATGAAGACGAAGCTGCACGTAGACGTGCAAACGATGCGGTTGCGGACGCTGCCTTCCGTGCAGCGGCAGAAGCAGATGCCGCGAGGGATAAGGAAAAGGCTCAATCCAAGAGATCTTCATCATGGTTTAGTGGATGGTTAGGAGGCAAAAAAGCAGCAGATGGCCTCGATGCGGGTTCAGGCAAAGGGTCCGAGCCAAAGGTTTACCGGGCCAACCTTGGCGAATCAAAAATGAAGCTGTATTACGATAAGGAGTTGGGTAAATGGGTAAACCCGGACAACCCAGACGCAGCAAAGAAGACTGCAACCCCTCCACCACCAAGAATGGGCAGCACTCCTGCTCCTCAGGTGAGTTCTGGTGGACCTCCTAGAGCTCCTAACTCTGGCCCGACCTCCCACCCAAGTCTACCAAACTTTAGTACGGGCCCTCCATCTGCACCGTCCAGCCGAGCAGGAACACCGGCTAGCGGTTCTGGCCTACCTCCTGTGCCATCACCCCTTCCAGGCGTCTCTGGCCCGCCAAGTGGCTCTGGTACCCCCCCACCAGCCCCAACTTCAGCTCCTGGTCTTGTTCCACCGCCTGGACTGGTCTCTCGGCCGGGTACGGCGATGAGCAATTCCAGCAGCATTGACGATCTCATCGGGCCAGCGACTGGACGGAAAGGTCCAAAGGGAGGAAAGAAGGGAGCGAAATCTGGCCGCTACGTCGACGTCATGACCAAATGAATACCTACAACCAAGACGAAGAAAGTGAAAAGAAATTCGGAATCGTGGACAAGGGTGATGCTGTTCTCATTGTTGATTGATTGTATAATAGTAATGGGTGACCAACGTGTATATGTGAGATGAAAATCCACAGAGATGCAGTCCAACTGCATAGCGTCGCAGGCGATAAGGTTGTAAGATTTGACTCTGGAATTCAGGGTGTGCCTCAAATAGCCTAATAATATAGTCTCGCGTCCGAGAGTTCAGGGTACGCTTCAGCATTCTTGTGGAAAGGGAGAATCGACCGATCTCAGCCTTGTGTCGTTGTAGACACGTGATCTCGAGCCACACTGAACTAAGGGTCGGCAGCCAGCGTTCAGCATCTCGCGCACACCTCGATATCCGTTCATTTCTCAAAACCAGGACTGCGTATACAGAATGAGCCGAGTCGCCCAATTAGTCATTCAAAATGGGCGACGATAAACAATCCGACTCCTCGAATATTACAATATGAGAGCTTCACACATCTCGGACCCAACGATTCCACCAAGGCCAATCAACCTCCATCCTTCTTCGCGGTGACCTTTGGCAAACAGCATGGCCACGACCGGTTCTGACGTGCTTTTGGAGCAGGGCTCACCCCTCGTCAATGTCTCGTGCTTTGATCTGCTCTTGATCGAACTTGTGCCACTTGCGGAGCGCATGGCGCGGGCATACGAAGCATCCCTTGACGGACCTGCGCCGCACTCACCCGGCACGAAGCGCAATACCAACTCTTCGACAACTGCGAAACCTAACCCTCCTCTTCCTCCCGGCACTGCTACTCCTATGAATATCAACGCTGTCACCATCGCACCGCCCACCGGAGGCGGTACAGGATCATCCGGTACGATCCTCGCAGGCGATGGCCTGCCAGAGACAAACATCTTCCGAGATAGCATGTACGTGCGGCTTGAGCGGCTGGGGTTCCGCGTTGGTGAAGGGCTCAGCGAACGGTTTTCCCGCGACAGACCCCGGTTTACGGACCAGTTGGACGTGATCAAGTTTCTATGCAAGGACATGTGGACTGTGGTGTTCAAGAAGCAGATTGACAATTTGAAGACGAATCATCGAGTATGTCATTTACTCTCCCCAACTTTTGTTCATTTGGAGGCAAAAGCTATATAACACATTGCGGCCAAAATATTAACATTGATACTGACGGGTTACCATTTTGTTTCCAGGGTGTCTTCGTTCTCACAGATAACAAATTCCGGCCTTTTTCACGAATGAGTATGGCGAACAATGCCGAAGCGCTCGACAGAGCCCAACCACATCTTTACTTTCCTTGTGGTATTATCAGGGGCGTTCTATCGAGTTTGGGTATCAAGGCTACCGTTCAAGCAGAGACGACCGAACTTCCAGCGGCGACTTTTCAAATTAAAACGATCCAAGCAAAGACATAATAATGAACCAAAAACAAGATCAAGATCGAAGAGCAGAGCAAGCATACAACACACACTCACACTCACACTCACTCATACACAGGGGTCAGGATTGCAGCATAACTGTCAATTAGGAAGCCTGCTATCTAGTAAACCCGCTGAGTGATTCGCAAGAAAAGCGTGGAAAAAAATTCTTGTTTTGTCTACGCGTCTCTAGCAGAGAAAAGCAAGTCTGAAAAGCTATGGGTTCTCTCTCTTGTCCGAATGGAAAAGGAAAAACCTCTCTGGCTTTTTCATCAAGAGTTCTGTTCATAACCTGCTCCGAACCTCACGTCAGTTTCCATGGCTGCTTTGCTTTCATTTTTGTTTCTTTTCTTTTCTTTTCTTTTTTTTTTTTTTTTTTTGGCTATTGTCAAAATCTTGCAAAACAACCGTGGGCAGGGGCGGGCTCATTCTGGTTCAGAAGTCGCTCACATCCTACCTGCGAATTGATTATCAGGCAGGTGACAAGAAAGGAATTACGGTCAGACCTACTTAGGTGGGTTCCTGATGAAGCTAATACCGGCTTCGATGTTGGTCTTGAGACCCTTGATGGCTTCATCCAAGAGCTTCTTCTCATAGTCATTGGCACCGTTGAGGATGTCAATAACCTTTTCAGCTCCATTGGGCTACTCAGAGGTCAGTATTGAAAATGGGAAAAATTGAAACAAGGAAAGTTGGGATCGGCAAAGAGAAACTTACTCCAAGTTCAACAGGGACGGAGAAGTATTCACATCCGGTAGCCTTTACAATAGCATCACCGCCCTCAACACCTGGGAGATAGACGAATGTTGGTTCGACAATACCCTTCTCGCCCTTGGCAGCCTTCAGCACAGATTCTGCGAATCTGAACCCAGCATACGCCATGGACAAGGTTGCGGAACCAAGACCGTCCTTGGCCTTGACCACCTCATCACCACCGAATTGAACACGGTTGACCAGGGCATCAAGTTTGTCAGCTGGGATGCTGACGGAAGGCTTAGTCTGGCTAAACATAGGCACAATGGTGTTGCCCGAGTGACCACCAACAACAGGAATTATCAATTTGCGAGGATCAGACTCGCCAATGATCTCTCCAACAAAGGTCTGAGCACGGACAACATCAAGGGTTGTGACACCAAAGAGTTTCTTGGGGTCGAAGACACCAGCCTCCTTCAATACCTCAGCGGCAATAGGGACAGTAGAGTTGACTGGGTTGGAGATGACACAGATGTATGCCTTGGGGCAGTATTTGGAGCAGGCGACAACGAGATCCTTGACGATACCAGCGTTGGTCTTGAAGAGATCGTCTCTAGTCATACCAGGCTTGCCTTGACACATTCGTCAGTCTCAAAGGCTCAGAATCGATTCATCCGCATGCCAGGACGTACGTGGAACACCGGCTGGAATGATGACAATATCCGCGCCTGTCAAAGCCTCCTTCTTTGCCTCTTCCGTTTCGGGCTTTTCTCCCTTGAAATCACCCTTGGCCGCGACAAAGCCACCGACATTCTATACATTGTTAGACCTGAGATGGTTGCTGATCGGTCAAGAGGAATTGGTCATACAGCGATTGAGGAGATGTGAGACAAATCGGCCGCGACGCCGGGGGTATTGACAACATCGAACAGAGAAAGCTCGTCGATGAGAGAGGAGATCTTGCACAAAAGTGACAATGGCTATTGAATAGGGGAGTCAGTTAATGGATCTGATCTATCTCTTTAGTCTTGTATAGCATTCACCTGGCCAATGCCACCAGCGGCACCGAGGACGACGGCTTTCACCATGTTGAATGTTCGACGGACTATGAGGGGTAGCTAGAACTGTTTGAATGCCGAGTTAGGTGGTGTAGTCCTTTCTCAGGTTTGTCTATCCTTTTTACTGCCTGAAAAGAGGTCTCTGGACTGCTAGAAGAGTAAAGGAGCGTTCTGCACGAGAGAAGTGAAGATAGAAGAGCCAACAAAAAAAGGAAGCGGTCTGGCCTCTTAGTGATAGCCGCGGAAAGGATGTGGTAAAAGCGAGCAGCAGGGTTAAAATTCCCCCGGCCAAGCGCATACGCCAAAACCCCGCGTTGCATCCGGCTCCCCGATAATTCGCGTTGTCGCCAACTCACGGTCCTACTCACTGCTGTTGTCGGTGCGGGTAAATATCTCACATCTCATCTACTTCCGTGACCAGGCTACTATTTTTCGTACACCACGAGAATTGCTCGGGTAAGGCTGAACAAATCGTTGGCCTTGGTTTGACCTATTTTGTTTGAATCTACGTCAATGGTAATCCGATTCCCCCCAGCTATTTTGTGTGAACCCGTGCCCACACCTTAGCCACGCCAGCAACATTCGCCGAATAGAAACTCTCCAGTTCAGAGAGAGCGCCCCAACGATTCGAAGGCAGACAGCGCCACAACTCTCTTTGCGAGGATGTCATTTTCCGGCATCTGGTCTAATTGACTTTCCCCGGTCCCGATTCACGGAGGATTTTTATCTCTCGGAACGCCTTGGACCTCCACGCATAGCTCCATCGTTCGTTTCGTTCGGAAACTGTACATTCTTCACATCTCCCTGGGTGTCCCTCGGTGGTCATTTTCCGAGGCTCCTATGCCTGTGTCTTAGTCCCCTTCAATCCGCGAGGCTTCTTCTCGGGAAGATCCTTCTTTGCCCGCTGGGAATCCTTGATGGCACTGGCGCGAGCAACAGCATCCCTGTTCAAATCGCCCCGGTATGAATTCTTGCCCACTGCGTCTGCCACGTTCTTGTAGATCCTGTTGTAAGCACTTCATCAGCAAATCTTTGTTCCCTTGGCCTCTTTCTGTCCTCTCCTCCACGACGGTAGGAAAACGCTCACTTTCGGTTCGACGTTGCCTTGCCATACGCGTGTGTGTTGTAGTGCGACGCAGGTTTGTTTGATTTTCCAGACTTCTTGGTCATCAAAGTGATGCCACCCTTGTCATTGAGCTGGACGGAGACAGCCTTGTCGTTCACGAATCCAGCATGTGTTCGGGAGTGTTTGTTGGTCAGGTTGAAGGGGTCTCGAGAGAATTGGACACCACCGGCGGTATTTCGCTTGACCAGGTAGGCATTGTTGTTTCCTAGATTTTAGATCAGTACGTTGTTCTCCAGAGATGGGGGAGTCAGGAGTCAAAGCATACGGACAATCTCCCAGATGAGATCGCTGGAGACGTTGGGACGTTCCGACATGGTGGCTAGGGATGTATTGTCTGACGGCTGCAAAATGATCGCTGTCTGGAACTTCTGGTGGGAATTTCGATTCAATCGTGCCTCCAACTTTCAAAGTGCGACCAGAGATTGGCCGATGCTCCGATCTTGGCAAATTGGCGATAAATCATGTGATTTGTCCACGAACCCTTTCCGCAGAGACCCCTCGGCAGTTCCAGGCATCCCGCCAGCCAGGCTGACGACGGATGTGCTTTGGGGCCAACCAAACAAACTTCAACCTCAACCTCCATGTTTCAAAGAACGGAAAGTGCCCCAGTTCACCTTCAAGTGCAGGCTTCACCTGACCCTTAGTCTATACTGGTTTTTACAGGCCATGCGCCGGAGGAATTAGATCTGCAATTGTCTGAACTCCGACAATCTAGCCTTCGCGCAACTCAACTTGATTCAGCTCATCAGCCCATATCCGTTGAAACGAACCGAACAGCAACCATGGGCTATCTCCTCTACTCGATTCTCTTCGTCTCCGTTGTCTTCGTATCAGGTACGTTTCCCTTGCCGCTTCATCTCCTTTGCCGGACTCTAACATTCATCAATCTTAGCGCTCTACCTAACCCGAGCCCGCTGGACACCGTACCTCCCCACCCGCCTCCAAGATGCCATGTCGGCATTCAGCTACACGCGAGTTCCAAACACATTCATGGGCGACGTCGAGTCGGGCTTCACGTCCGCCGACTTTGACCTGTCCACCAACGTCATGGAAGGTGATTCGCGCGGTGGCCTCGACCAAAAGGCCAAGCGGGAGATCCAAAGACTCATGAAGATCCGGGGTATTAATTTCGACGAGGCAAGGCGTGTCTACATGGAGCGGCGGTTCAAGAAGAATGGAATCGGCGAGGACGGAATACCTCGGGATCCGAAGTTTGTCTCGTTTTCGTGATCCAAAGTTGTGCGTGGCGTTTGTTGCGGGACATTTGCGAATGGGATCGGATTAAGTTCTGTCGTGTAGGGCTACAAGTTTCGACGGGATGGATATATGAAGACAGACTTCCGGGTGCAAGTCTTTGTGCAGAACTGATGTGGGAAGAATTTTGTTCCAAGAGGCCTCTCTTAATTCGTAGAATCATTTGGTGACTTGAGTCCTCTCCATCGGTTGGGATTTTGAATCTAGTTGGATCACGCGGGATTTCTATACATTGCGCCCATATCAAGCGAAGAGAAGTGAGAAAGGAGACGAACACTTCTGCTCACCTTTCTGTTTTCGAGACGCTCTATGACCGTCTCTTCGCTCGGAAATGAAGAGTGACCTGCTCAAGAACACCGCCCGCACAACATACATCACACAACTTGAAAGTTTGATCCGAAATTTTCAAGCTTTCACTTTTCAACAGATCATGGAGGCTTCAAGACAGAACGGACCGCATCTCCCTTTGTTATCAATCGAGTTATATATATATATAGGACATTCGTGGCTTGGTATAGGAGATGAGATATTCATCGATGCTGATGTTATTACAATTGAGTCCCTCTGCACTCATCCACAGAAATCGCTTCTGCGTTTGTGGTCGGACTATCGTCCATCACAACCCAGAACGGACATGGCAGTAATTTGTCCGTCGTCGCATGATAAAAGTCTATGTACATTTTCATTGGGTAAAGACTGATCCGCTTGCCTTTCCTTTACCTCTCCTTCCATAGCTAGACGATCTCCAAGGATGGTCCGTTTGAATTTGAAACAATCCAAGAATCCTATTCCCTCATTTCGGAGTTGTTATTGATCTGCCCGATTGATACCGATCCATTCGCGTAGAAAATGACACGGCAACGGATTCACTGGACCTTCTTAGTCTCAGCGACACCATCAGCGAGGTACCCCCGATCATCATCACCCTCGACCTCCTTGACAATCTTCTCCATTTCCCTCTTCTGCCTCTCCCATTCTTCTTTGCCCATCTTGGTCTCCTTACGGAAAAGTTCATCATTTGGTTTGCGATAGCTCCCGCCTAGTCTATCCCACAGTGTGGTGAATTGGCCATAATTGTAGTTGAAGTACAAATGGTGCATGGTATGGCAGGCGGCGCCATTGATGACGGGCGAGTTCGAGTAGTATTCGCCGTCATGGATGAAGATGGTCCAGACGTTGATGAATACAAAGAGCGCGATGTACGCGAATTTTTGGAGGGGAAAGAGGAAAGGGAAAAGATGGTAGGGGATAGATTGAGCAAAGCCATCAAGAGGGTGGAAAGCATGCGAGGCATATGGGGTAGGCATGATCCATTTGTGATGTGGTTTGTGCAATTTCTTGTAAACAAGAGGATGGTGTAAGCCACGGTGAATCCAGTAGATGAGGAAATCGGTGAAGAGGATAAAGAAAGGGAACTGGAGGAGATTGTACAGCGGGAACGGTGCTTCCGAGAGGGTGTCGTATAATTTGGCGTACCCGCGCACTTCCCCCAACATGCAGGCAGCGGTCAGGACTGCCATGCCTGGCATTGCTTTGCTTGCTTGGATGATCTCCATGCGAACTTGATTTTTGAGATATTTCGGGTGATCAAAGTTATTCTTATCGAAAACGAAGAAGTAGGAGAGCGAGGAGCAAACGAAATAAAGAATCAGCCCAAAGAACCTGAAGACTTTGTCAGACTTTGGCCAGATTGAATTGGGGCACCAAAAGAATTGGCCACATACCACACTATGGCGAACAGGCTAATGGCTTGTCGGTATATGTTGTCGCGAGGCCATGAGCTACTATAAGTCCAATGTGTAGGTTCCAAACTGATGAATTGGGAAGCAGGCTCATAAATGTATGTGTACTGGGCCGTTGAGGTCGCATTGTTACTCTTTTGTGAGACGTATGAGGATGGACTTGCGGGAAGCAATGTCGCATAGACGCGATCCAAGACGAGAGTGTCGACGATTTCGAGGACGATGTCCATGGCGGTCTCGCTGTGCTGTTTCGGGGGCTTTTTGGCCGAGTTGGAGAAGCTACTTGGGGTATTGGAGGCGCAAGGACTCGGGTCCTGCGAGAATGAAAAGCAGAAACGCAGGCAATTGGTAAAGGATCAAATAGCTTTCTTGCAGGATTTGGCGGAAGAATTCGTAGAAGTACGATAAAATCAACGGTGAGTAGGAGTGGCGTGAAATGGATTCTGGCACATCCGAGCCGCGATAGAGACTTCTGAGTGGCCGAAGTTGAGTGGTATCTCCATAAACAGGCCTGAGCTCGCTCCAATCCCCGAGAAGCTTGTGGCCAGGAGAGAGACCCCGCACGCCGTACAATAAAGCAAGCAAGAGGCGCCTTTGGCCTATGTCCTCCTCCGTATTGAGTTGCACGTGACTGCTCCCCTCGCATCTGATTTCATCGAGTCCATCCAGAATTTTGTTCGCATGCAAACAGCAGTGATGGCTTCCTCAACAGCATGTCTCCTTGATCATTCATTCATCTCCCTACTTTCTCGCACCTCTCTTTCCTCATTTTAGCCTCGATATGATCCTCGACCTCGGCGCCTCCACCTACAGTCGTTTCTCGGTCCCCGCGGTGATTCATACATCAGCAATCTCTTGCCCATGACGTCTCAAAGTCCTCATGGTCTTCCTCCCGCCACAATAGAGGCTATTGCTGGTCTGACAGCAGGGCTCACTTCCACTGTCATTGTCCATCCTCTGGATATTATAAAGACAAGACTGCAAGGTAGAGTATTAACACTCTGGATTCTCCCCTCCTCCCTTCCGGAGACCCAGACTCATTAATTTCTCCACCAGTGGACTCTTCCTCCCATCCTCTCCTCAATTCCTCTCGTTCGGTTCTTCGGGATATCTTGCGCAATGAGGGTCCTACCCGAATTGCAGCCCTATATCGCGGTTTGACTCCGAATCTCGTCGGAAACTCGTTGGGTTGGGGTTTATATTTCTTGTGGTATCACGAAGCTCAAGATCTGATCCGCAGTATTCGAGGCTATGAACCAGGCCATCAACTCACCTCGGTCGACTATCTTTCTGCGTCAGCCCTGTCCGGTCTTCTGTCAGCAATACTTACAAATCCTGTCTGGGTGGTCAAAACCCGCATGCTCTCGACCTCGGCGACTCAGGCCGGCGCATATCCGAGCATGGTTTCTGGTCTGCGTTCCATATATCGAACTGAAGGTGTACGGGGCTTTTTTCACGGTCTGACGCCCGCATTTGTTGGGGTCAGTCATGGCTCACTGTATTTCCTGGCCTATGAAAAGCTCAAGATATGGTGCAACGACTTCAAGAAAGGTCAAGAACTCTCCAACCTCGACACGCTGATCACTTCATCGCTTTCCAAAATATTCGCTGGAGTCTTGACGTATCCCCACCAGCTGATTCGGGCTAGACTGCAAACTTATGACCCAAGGGCTACCACGCATGTCCGAGGACCCGGCGTCATTGGCTTGATGAAACAAGTCTGGCGTAACGAAGGTATTATAGGTTATTACAAAGGTCTTTTTCCCAACCTCCTCCGTGTCGTCCCGAGCACCTGTGTTACGTTCCTGGTGTATGAAAACGCTCGCTGGAGTTTCCCAAGGATGCTTGGGACCCGGGAGAAGGATGATTCTAGCGCTGTTGGCACGGAGGTGGCGCGGCAGGTGGACAGGAAGGGACCCTTGTAAAAGGAGACCAGGCGGTCAGATCGTCTGGAATTGAGTCATCAGAGACTGGGTTGTCGTACATGAAATTAGCGTCCTATCATCCCGCTTTGGGGTTTCCATGATCAGCAGTCCAGCGGGCAGGCACCAGGGGGAGGGAGTTGGGTAATAATATGCGTGATTTCAGTGTTTGTCTTTCTTCCAAAAGTTCCAATGCAGTTCTAATCCACGACAAGATATCGTTTCGGTCGATCAAACACAATAGACGGGGTAATTGATGGTTGTCGGCGGCCTCCGAAGCGTTCGAGTCTATGGAAAACAATCGAACCCCTTTGGGTAGGCCTCGCAATGTCAATCACAACTCGCTTCCTGGGACATGACAAGATGGAAACGAAAAGGCGAATTACGGCTTCCAACCCTCGTCTAACCTCATCAGCGAAGTCTGAAGCGGCCCCCAGCACATCACTAGTCCTTCTCTCCACTTTTGGAGTTGTGAACACAAAATGATCTCCACTTGATTTGCAAGACTAGGAGTATCAAATGCTGCGGGCGTTGTACCTGCGTAGCATGACGGCAGAAAGCCTTGTCGTGGTCTTGCCAAGCCCTCTCTTCCTTAAAAAAGAAGACGAATTCTTCGTTGCGGGACAATGTTGCCGACTAACAGCAAGAACGAGTGGGATGGGGCCAGAGCAACGGTTCGGTGGATTGAGGATCGGATGGAAATGGTTCGTTGCGAGATGGAGAAAGATGTGTTTCTCCTGCATCGGGCTTGATTTGCGAGAATGCTGTTTCTCTCGAAGAGGCAGAAAAAGCAACTTCACAGCGGTGATGTGTGCTGCTGGGCCCGGCCGTGTGAGATTCGTGAATAAGCTTTCCACCCAAAGCGACACTGTAGACTAGCAGTTGATGTCCAAAGACCGTAAGGGCATGCGTGGCCGGAGTGCCTGCTGGCGTGCGGCCTGCTGATTGGCCCTTTGGATCCCTGTTGGTGGCGGTCTGTCAGAGTTTCTTTCCATATCCTCCGACCTTCCAGCCGACCTTCTAGAAATCTTCTATCGCTTCTAGCGACGAATCCACCCACTAATAGGGTGGGCCCCAGTGTGGTGGGCCCCAGCGGCGGCCCATCAGGTGGATTGCGCTAGGCGTTAGTGCAGTGAATGGTCTAGTGCGGCAAAGATCAACCCAGAAAAGCAGGAATCTCCACCCGCGCAACCCACTCCCAAGCTTACAACTCTATGCCCGGCTGGTGCTACACAGCTCCATTCAGACCAGTATACCTGGTGCTCTCTTCCTGTCTTTGACATATGGCGTCTGTCATGCACGAGAGACTCTTGTTTCCAGCATCTGACATCTGTACGCCCATTTACGTGCGTTTGCCACACCCCACAATCTCTGTATGCACACGTACACGCATCTGTATCTGCACCTTGCATGTTTGAACCGCCGATTAACTTCTGGTCAGGAAGACGACACCAATCTACTCCACTCGTATTCTATTCCGAGCCAGGTTTCCTATAGTCCTCCGTCGTTGACGGCCCCGAGTATGAACGCTTCCATGCAAATGCAAGTGAGCCAAGCCCCAGATTAGTCGACGAGTCATGAAATGTGGCACTATGCCGGATCTGAAAAGAACCAGTTGCATAGTATCGGAACCCGAGTAGGATCGTAAGATGAAGTAATGAAGACTAAGTCCAAGCCTTCGCGCCAACACCTCCGAAAGCCACAAAGGCCCAATTCCCGCTTTTTAAGCACGATGATACCTTTTTGACCGGATGTCTTCCAAACCTTCACCAAACAGAAGTGACCATTTGTGCATGGGTTGCGCCCTGGGGTTTGGCAATGACTGAAAACTGGAGCTGGATATGATTTGCAGAGGCTTAGGTGCGGGACGCTGGACCAAGGTAGGATAATGCGCCAGGCAGGAAGCGTGACAATCACAACCCTCCTGCCATCCCATCATCGGCGTCTTCATCGGGGGCGAAGAAGCACAAGAGAAGTCGACAAGAAGCAGCCCTTGTCTCTGACAAGTGGTTAGATGGTTTTCGCAATTCTTTGCCAGCCTTCAATTTGAAAACCCCCCTGTTCAATGCCCTTGTCTCGTGTCGAAAATTGGTTTGGGGGTTGCAGACGCCCAAACGGCTGCTCCTTTGACTGGGGAATTCAGGCAGTGTCCGACCATTGGAGGGTTGGTGATTCGACACCGAGAGGAATAGGATCTGCCCATTCATGCAAGAATCGATGTGCCGAGTTGACCTGTGCAATTTGTCATCACATTCTGCAATCCCACCAACGATCAGGACCACCTGCATACCCGGTGTTCAAAAGTCCCAAGTTCTAACGTCCGCTCATGAGAAAGACTCGGGCCTCCAGGGATATTGTATCCTATGGCCTCGTGTTCCTTGGGCTGAGGTAGGTCGTTCAACTTGCAATCAGAATTTGGTACACACGAAAAGAGAACTCCCAGGCACCCAATCTGCTCCTATGAGGATAATTGGCAAAAAGAAATGGAGGGAAAGGAGGACATAATTTCACGCAGAGGCCGATATCAAACTCAAGATAAATCTGCCTCTCACTTGTTATCTTCGTTCATCACACAGTTCAAGGCAGTTGTCGAGTCTTCATCTCTATTGACACCGCTTTTTCCTTGAATGAAAGTGTCGCGAATTTATAAGATTCTTTCCTTTCCGTGGCCCTTTCAGTTATTCACATGCTCAACCGAGGTTTCAAATCGGAGATGTAGACGATTGACCTCGAAACATGGTCCGGATATTTGAAGTTCTACCTCTCTCTACAACTATGTACTGTGCTAGAGTCTCTCGTTTTTTCTAGGGCTCCGCAGTCTGTATATATTATTGCACAGCGTGGCTTAGTACAAGATGGCAGGTTCGGGTTGAATCACACTGCTGAATCCGCAGCCTCTGGAGGGATTCAACATGATTCCATACCATAATCTCGAACCGCAGCTATAAGTACGATGTTCGTTCTGCCTGCCAGTCATTTGTGAACAAATCAATGTCTATGAAAAAGAAAAGAAAATCCTCGAGATGTAGATTGGTCATGATAATAATAATGGCAACGAGAATGACTCACCGGTTCATCGACCGATATCGCAGGTTCCAGTGAGATTCGATTTGCCTTCTCCTCCACCGCCATCACCTACCGTGCTATGCTGTCATGTGTTGTCTTCAGAAGAAAAAAGCAACAACCCCGACACGACGTGCCCACGGCCCAATCCACTCCCTCCCTTGAGAAAGAGCTTTTGCCACCGCCCACGATAAAGAAGTCTCTCTACCTAAAGGAAATCCACAAGGCTCGTACCTGAATACTCGAGCCGTGCCTTGCGTCTTTTTTGCCTCCTGGTGCACGGCGCGCTCCGTCGGGGATCCGAGATGAGATGAGGAGGCGAGGTGAGGCGAAAAGGAGAGGGTGAAGGAGATTTCATCTTGTTGGTGACTGGATAGGACGGTGAGAAAGATGGTCGAGATATGACCAGTGGAGTATCACTTATACCGTTCCTCTCTCCTCACAATGAAACTTCAGGGAAACAGTCTCATGCACATTCCGATTCCGATTTTGGTTTGAACAGGCAAGGATCCGCATGAATTCAATCTCGTCTTGTCTCGTCTCGCCTCGAGGTGGAGGAGAGCTTTCGAAATGTTGTTCCGGAATGAAACACAAACGATGATCGTCTGGAGCCAGCCACTTGTATCATCTTCAAGAACTCAGAGTTTAATGTTAGGGAAATGCACGTACCAACCTTGATCGCTACGTAGATGGCAAAAGTAGTATTTCCCCCGTAATCGATGGGACGTCCGGGGTCTTGCGCGAGGAGAGGCTGTGGACGAGAGAGGAAAATGCTCGAAGGTGGTAGAGTCAGCCTTGCTTGTTTCACCGCAACCCTTTTTTTTTCTTTCTCATCGTGGCTTCCTCCGGGTTTGTTTCAAGATCAATTTGCCACGCACCGCACGGGTCGCCTTGTCTTGCCTCGAGATTCGTTGTTGTGTGCGAACAGAAAAATCGGCAACCTGAACCTCGCTCCGCAAATGGACAGAACGGAAGAGCAGGAGGAAGGAAAGGTGGAACAAACAATTTTGAGAATTATCTTTTTTTTTTTTTGGGTTTGCTGTCTTTGTTGGGGATGCTCATCATCAATCATTATCATCATCATCATCATCATCACGTCGCCTCGTGTCAAGGATCTAAATCCATTGTAAACTCGCTTGCAATCCATCTTCCCAGCTCTTCCTCTCCATAGGACAGGCCCAACCAGCTTCTTTTTCTTTCTTGTTTTTGGTTTCGGTGTTTCCTTTACTTTCGTTGATTTGAATCAACATCAAACTTCGGGAAACAAATTCAAAACTCAAAAAGCAAAAGCATAGACTTGGAAAATAGTACATACACATACATACGAGACTACCACGCTCGACCGATGACGAACAATCCCATGCACCCCTTGTGTTTTTTTTGGTTTCATAACCCAAAACAAATCATTTGACACCCAAGTTTGACCTGATATTTTTCCAATTCATGATATTTCCTCATTCCTCCTGGAATATTTATTTCCCCTTGGGTGATACTCTTACAATCCCGAACCCCCCCTCCTCCAAATAAATCCGTTTCCAATAAAGTTGCTTCGCGCTCGGGACCAAACTGTACGATAGTGGGTATTCCTCCTCGAATCAAGACGGCAATTAGATCTGAATAGAAAAACAAAAGGGAAAAAGACGGAAGCGACTGGGTTTGTGACAGTTGGTGGGTGTTGAGCTAGCAAGGTTGGACGGTCGAGTTTTGGCTCCTTTCTGATGTTTGCTCTAATTTTCTTTTTTCCTGCAGGTCCTCTTCGGGGTTGACGCTGAGGATTCACTGTATGGTAGGATCGATCGGATTCGGCTGGTTCGGAGTGATTTGGATGGACGATCGCTTTACGGCCATTCCGAGCTGGATTGAACGAGAGACCGACTGGGCTGTATCTCTGTCGAGGCTCATGGAAGTGAACTCGTACTCCTTTCTTTCGGTTCGGATTCAGCTTGATATTATCTGTTGTCCTTTTATTCATTCAAGCCTGATCAGGTGTAATGATGACCTCCACTTTTCGTCCCTTACCCCGTCCCTTGATCCCCTTGTTGCTGTGTTTGTAGAGGTCCTGGAAATAAGCTCTCAATTCGGCTTCTTCAGGATCTACCTCGTTATGTGCAAATTGTTCAGAAAGTCTGGCCAGAGTCTCCTTATGAAACTTGTTCATATGTGCTTTTAGGTTTCCAAGTTGCGTGAAAACCTTGCCTCCATGACCATCTTCAACACTTTTGCAACCATCCAATCTGCATTCATATTTTCGACCTCGAGCACCCGGATCGGATGAAGATCTCTTTCGATTTGGTCGTTGACCAATATGTCGTCGTTCGTGAGTTCGAAGATTGCCCAGCTGGGAAAAGGATTGCCTGCAAGTTGGTACAGAACACGTGTATGGTTTCTCACCAGTATGGGAGCGAAGATGAATTTTGAGATGTGTTGGCTGAGAGAAAGATTTTCCACAATCTAGGTGAGGGCAATGGTGCTTCTTGGGCTTGCCATTGGAATTGCTAGCCTGAAGTTGCATCTGGGGAGGCTGCAATGTCTTCATAAGCGAATCAACTTCGGAGACGGGCTCTGGTAGAGAAGACGACTGTGGAAAGGTAGGAGGAGTATTGCGGTTAGATGAGATGATGGATTCAAGCCGGGTTTGTTCCGATAGGTCGGAGGACAGATAGCTTGAAGGTGCCTCCGAGTAGATGGAGAGGCCATCATCAAAGTTGCCCTTCTCTTCTCCTGCCCAACTTCCAGGCGTCACTGGACCCTGGCCAGGATTGAAGTAATCCAGAGAGAAATCATAATCGGACATGTCGGCAAAGGTATGCGCACGCTGGATGGCGGTTGGCGTATGACCAGGAGTGCTGAACGAGTCATAGTCGTACAAATCACTGGAAGGGACATTCTGGAGATAGAAGTCCTGAGGAAAGGATTGAGAATTCATGTTCGAGGTGGGTTTGGTCGGAGCTGGCACCGACGTCGGTACCATCCACTGCCTCAACTGATGCATATGCCACTCAATTTGGTCTGCGGTGGGGTTAAAGGCCATTCTTGGTCCCTTTGGCTTGCAAGTATACCGATAATCCTTGAACTAATTTACTTCCCCCCCCCCTCCCGGGTGTGGATTCCAAAAATGATGCGAATAGATAATGGGGATCGAGGGTGTGATCTGTTGCGATGTGTTCGATCAAGACAAATTCGAGAATAATTGATCAATATACTGCAAGGCAGGAAAAGCCAGCAAGAAGGCTACATCGCAGTCTGGTCCTTGTCCTCGGATTTGAATTGGCGAGTTCAATGAGATAGGGAGACGGTAGCGCGGCGTGGGGGAGGAATGGTTGATTGGCCCAGTTGGATTGGAGGATCGCTGGTGTCGGGGAAGTCCCTAGGATGACAAAGGACGATACCACAGCAGTCAAGCAAAAAAGCAACAGAGCGACAGGTTCGGACGAGTCTAACAGGTTTTACTGATGGGGAGACAAAAACAATCTTCCTGGGTGATGAGATCAAACTCGGGTTTA
Source organism: Rhinocladiella mackenziei CBS 650.93 (assembly GCF_000835555.1). Taxonomy (NCBI): domain Eukaryota; kingdom Fungi; phylum Ascomycota; class Eurotiomycetes; order Chaetothyriales; family Herpotrichiellaceae; genus Rhinocladiella; species Rhinocladiella mackenziei. The sequence goes on from NW_013550604.1 coordinate 4,459,823, forward strand.
TACCTTCGCAATAGATGGATTCCCCGTAGAGTCGAATCAACCAGTCAGCAAGCGTGGGTAGGACAAGATGGAACGAGCGACTAGTCGCAGGGCCAGGGGATGGAGCTGCAGGTTGGCAGAGATTGCAGTCCACATCAAGAAGCGAACTGTGGTATGGTCGAGGCTAAGGCACGAGAAAGATGCAGCCTTGCCTGCTCGCGAGGGTACAAGACAGGCGCCACAAGGCCAGAAAGCGCCTGTGCTTGCCATGTTAGGACAGGGCCAGGTGACTTGGTGAAAAATTTTCGCTGGATGCGGATGCTCTCAGTGGTCGATTGAGGGAGAGGTAAGGCTTGAAGCCCAGTCAGCGGTTTCGGGTGGTGCAAGATGCGAGGATGGACATGGAAGGTGCATAAGGGACTTGGAACTGGGACACCAAGGGCTTTGCGAGGGATGGCGTATGGAAGGGGGGGCGGTTGTCAGAGCGGAGAAGTCGAAGCAGGGCGTCGGTATCGAAATGGGTCGAGATGAAAAGAGCCAGGGTGTAAAATTTAGCGGCAGCGATCGTGTGATTTGGGACGAAACCAGCCGACGCAAGAAGCAACAGGGGATCGTTTGGAGAAGGAAGATAGAGAGACTAGTTGCAGCAGGTCTCCGTAATGATGATAGCGGCTGGTGAGGCGGTCGATACAGACGCAAGAAGCCGCAGTAGTTCGGATGATAAACACGGAGGAATTGGACAGAAGGTTTTCGGAGGAGATCGACTATTCCTCATTAGGAGAGTCTTTGCATGAAGAACTCGTGGCGTGGAGGGCGTGGACAGGACTAAGCGAAGTTTTCTTTCAGGCTAATCCTGGATCCTGCATGGTGCCATCGTTGCTCCCGCGTCCGGCTGTCCCATGGAAACTCTGGAGACGACCAACAGAGAGGTCGGGGGCCGGTGACCGTAGTTGTTGGTGAGTGGCCGGGGACAGCAGAGTTGGTGTAGCGTGTTGTTTGCACTGTACCTTGTTATCTTGCAGAACAGGGCTGCTAAACCCGAGTTGCGTATTTTTTCTCTCTCTCCCCCTCCCCCTCATGTTCACCATTACTCTTTGTGAAAAAATTTTTTCATGCGGCATGAGAAAAGCAGGGAAAGGGATTTAGCAGTGATGCGCTTTGATTCCCCAATGGTAAGTGAGAAGAGATCATTCGTAGAATTCGGAAGAGCAAATGATACCTGGCAGTACAGCGGACGTGGTAGTAGACCCATAGCATCCCACGCCCCCTCTCGAAGGGTGAGTGGGCTGCAGGTGCAGGGTGCAGGCTGTTTGGCTGTGTGTCTGTTTACGCAAATGGTTCAGTGAAGGAAATGATGGATGCCGATAAAGATGATGCTGATGATGATGACGGTTCATTGATGTTGTTGATGATAATGCTGATGCTGGAGGAGGTGAGAGTGATGGTTGACAATTGGATGATGGTGTGTGACGGACTGCTCTCCGCTGCAATAGTGCTGTCTCTGCTCAATCCTTTCACCGTCACTGACGATGCCCACAAAGCTGGTCACTGTAAATGACAACTACTTGGTGAAAATGTAAGTCCCAGTAAATACGTCGCTGTCACTGCCCACGCAGCCGGAGCGTATCCGGAAAGCAAAGCAAATGGGCTGCAAAGGCAAGGCATACCCGGACTCCGTACTCGGTAACCCAGTGCTAGCCGCCTCTGTGGTAGCTCAAAAGCTTAGGGGACCTTCCAAGTGGAGGTAGTCACCAGGCATTTGCTCTTGTAACTACCAGTGGTATTGTTCCGTACGAGGTATTCGAGTGTCAAGTCTGGCACGAATTGTTATCTATTGGGACCGGTCTCGGGACCGGGTACGGCCGCCCGGCATCCTCCGAAAGGAACACTTATCAGTGACGGTCAGACTGACAAGCATTTGCATCTCCCTCCTGGGCGTTCACCCAAGTTACGGTACACTCCCTGAGTCATTATTCAATACCTTCCCCCCCCCCCCGACTGGGTGCCTACAAACCTCCCGAGGCCTTTGATGTAATACTTTTTGTATCTTTGATGTAAAACTCTGTTAATCATCTCCCCCAGAATGCGAGGTGTCAATATGGAGAAACAAGTCAAGCTTCCCTATGCTGTCCTGTCGATCTTGGTCTCATCCAGCATCGGCTGCCACCACGCAGATCGCCACAATATCAATGTAGCAGTCCTCATTGTTTCATGCTCATGATCATTTTGATTGCTACAATATTGCTGCTACATACCACGCAAAACCATGAGAAAATTTGCCTCTCCCTCCACAATCCCAAAGTGGCACTGGCCTTTCGTGATTTCTCTGTTTTTCGCTCATTTTCTTCCTCTTTCGTTTCGCCCTTTTTTTCCCCTCTGCGGCCATTTTCCCTAAACAATGCGGTGTAACATGAGCAGACTGAATTCAACCCTAGTGAGAGAAAATCTCAGCGCTCGTTGCCAGTCCTGACTCGCCCTGTCCGCCAGATCAGACGAAAACGAACGCCCAGTGTCCCACCAACCAACTCATTCATCCAGAATCCCACTAATGCGAACCTCCCACGCCCCTAAAAACCCCAATCTTTCCCAAAATCCTGTTTACCAGGGAAGAAAGAAAAAACCGCCTCAGCCACATATTTCCTCATGCAGAGTACTCGCACGTACATGGATAGCCCTGATCCAGCTGTCCTCTGCCGTTCCTCCCGGGTAAGACTCCTTTCAACATCCGTCTCAATATACGCAATGTCCAATCTCCAGTCTCCAGCTGAGCGGGTAAAACACCTCACGCACCTCATGTTAGTTCAAGTCCACCCAATTCCCAACTTTGTCACCAGCTTCAAGGCCCACAAACTCTAACTTGCACCTCTAGTCCTAGCCCCGTCACCTTCTAGAACAACACTATTTCTTCCACTACTCAGATAAACCTAGAGACCTTGGTGTGCTCCACGCCAGGTAGTGTATTGCCAGATCCGAGCTTTCATGTCTCCTGATCCAGTAGCGAACAAATGTCCTGTCGGGCAGGGTGCAACGGAGATCACAGAATTCTTATGGCCCTGAAGCATCATCTGCGCATTGCCAGTATTCGGATCCCAGAACTGCACGCCGCGATCTTTCGACCCTGACATGACCCATTCGCCTCCAGGCGTCAGGCAAACCGAAAGAACATAGTCCTGCAGGTACCGGCTTAGTCTTCCACTCAAACACCAAAATGTATAACGAACTCAACGCTAAAAGGGCCAAAGCTTACCTTGTGTCCTTCAAATGTGCGAATACATTTGCCATCCTTGGCGGCACTCGATGGAATAAGTCCTCGTTGAGTAAGCTCCCACATCTTGATGGTTTTGTCCAAACTACCGCTGACCAGTTCTCGCCCACTTGGAGAGAAAGCCACGGAATACACGCTGTCCTTATGCCCTTGAGCCCCTTCCAGTCGCTCAATGAGATATCCACTGGAGCAGTCCCACACTCGAACACTCTTGTCCAGAGATCCCGCAGCGACAAAACGGCCATCGGGAGACATGGCGACGGTGGTAACGCCGTCCTCAATGGACAGAACCATAACCTGTTGGTTTGACTCAATGTCCCACAAGCGCACCGTTTTATCACCTGAGCCCGACGCAATCAGGCGGCCGGTGCGGGAGAAGTCGAGTGAGTAAATATCTTGCTCGTGACCATCAAAAATGGTGCGAATGCGCTTGCTCTCAATGTCCCACACTCGAATCTTCTTGTCTTCGGCGCCCGTGGCCAACAGTTTGCCGTCAGGCGAGAAGCAGACGGAACGAATGTACAAATCTCCATCTTTATCTTGGACATTGTCGTCTAGCAACTCACAGACCTTGCGACCATCACGTGCGTCGAAGATTTGAGCACTACGGTTACATCCGGTCGCAACGAACTGTCCGTCATTCGAGAAGCGGACGCAGCAGACGACGGATTCATGGACGAGGTTGTGCAAGAGCGTGACATCAAGGACCCGAGGAACGTTGGGATTGAACACAGCGTGCCATTCTCCATTGGCTCCAGTTCGCTTCAAGTGATCGGGCAGATCGTCCGGGTTGAGATCTGCCAGGACGTTTCCCACATTCGGGTACTGGCCCTGACCCGGCACTTGATGACGAGGTCCAAGTTGTAAGTCACTCCCCGGAGGAGTTGGGCGAGGCATCTGAGGCGATGCTCTTGGGTCATTCTGATATGGCATCGGCTGGGGTTGATTAGGATGTTGTTGAGGGGTGGCTGGTCCAGGTCCGCCTCGACTAGTCATGGTCCTCGTCTTTCCCAGACCAGGAGAGTTGGTCGGAGGCTGGGGTTGTGGCGCATAACCATTCAACGCAGGCCCTTGTTGATAGCCAGGAAACGAGTTTGGTGGTTGAGGATGACCTTGGGGTTGACCAGCTGGTGGGGGAGGTTGTAGAGGATGCTGCTGTGGAGGAGGTTGTTCCGGTGGTGGTGCCAGTCCTGGGCCACCCTGGCCTTGGTTTGCCATGATTCCGCTGAAAAGACCGCCCTGCCCATGGCCTAGGGATGGAGGAGCTTGTGCAGGACCGCCATGTTGAGGAGGAGCGTTGAGATGGGACTGCACTTGAGGACCTCCACGCATTTCGAGCTCATGTCGCAGCATACGGATTTCAGCCTCATAGTCCTGTTTCATCTTCAATTGATTCTGTTCGAGCTGATAGACCTTGTTACGAATCAACTCCATCTCTTGGATCTGTTGAGCAACCTGGCTTTCCACCTGCTCCGAGGCGCGGCTTTGATTGTCGAATTCGGCTCGAAGAGAGTCCATAATCTCGTTCAGTCGGTGATTGGGTTGGCCAGGAGGAGCAGGTCCCAAATTGGGGTTGCCGCGATGCTGAGTGGCGTTGAACATGATGAACGCGTTGATGAAATGATGAAAAAGGGCCTGGAGAGAATAAGAATGGAGAAAGACTGGGAAATGATTAGTCTGATGGGCAAAATAAGTTTTCGGGGGAGAGGGTTGCAATAGGCGCAGGTACCTTCTTCGCGCAGCGGTTAGGTGGAAAGACGCTAGTGGTAAGGGGAGAAAATTGAGAATATGTTTGTAACACCCAGGCGACAGCCCCCGGGGACAATTTGATGAGGTGAGCACCAATATTTGCGATACGTCCTGGTTGGCGCAATTGATGGAGAGCCTTGTGGAAGAGGACGCGCAGAGTCGCCGAGGAAGGGAGGTAGGGTAAGGAAGGAGAAGATCTGATGTTGTTGGTGGAGAGCAAACAAGGAGGAACAGGAGAAGCATGAGACGAGAGCCGGGAGATGGGGGAAGTTGACAATCTACCCACCGGCAGGGACTGGAAGCGATGAACAGGCAGGTCAAGCGAATCTCATCGGCGACTTTAGATGCCCCGTAGTTAAAACGAATCAAGGCTGTGAGCCCTGGGAAGGCTAATGAATAGGACAAGGTTCACGACGGCCAAGCGCAGGCCAGCGACGCAGTGCGGCGCTGATGCACTGATGCAGGTGCCCACCCAAAAAACAGGCGCGTGGGCTGACTCGGTGACGGATTCAAGCCCCAGACAAGAGGGTAGATGGATGGAGTTACCGGCATGGAGACAAATAGCGGAGCTCAGACTCCGGAGGCGTCGATGCATGGGCATTAGGTCATGCTGGGGTGGTGAGGGCATCCGCTATGGTCATTGACTGGCCCGAGAGCCTCTGGTGTCTGGGCAGCCGGGAGCCTGTCATTAACCCTACGCCAACCAACCTTGCCGGTACGCTAAAGTTGCATGGTCGAGAGGGGGTATAGGAAGGAGGAAAACTTCAACCTGTGGATCAATTGAGTGGAACACTCTGAGAGAGGTTGGAACAACAAAGACCTTAGGCCTAGCTAGAGCACAGGGAATTCTCTGCGCCTACCAAGATTCTGCAACGGAGAACGAGCACCTCTTATACCAATCTCCATCCTCCCTACTGATGTCCCAGCGAGAAATTCGTTCGGCGTGCTCAAGACTAGCGACATATTGGCGATCAGGCTGAAGATGATCGCTGGAGCTCTTCGCTAACCACCAAACTCCCAGCGCGGGCCCCCAGATCCACTCTCTGAATTCGGGTTTTCGAAAGCATGGTTCAGCAACCATATCTTGCGCATTCTAGCTCCGGGAAAACGAGCATCCAGATCCGCGAAGTTCAGAGCAGACCAACTAGTACTTCTTGGGACATACTCGAGTTACTGTGTCATATATACTTGGTGCTGGGTAGTGAGCGAGGCCGAGAACATGCACCTTGTCATCAAGATTGATCTACGCTGCAATAAGTTCATTCTTATCACGGTAATCCAAAGTCACAGCCAGCAGCTTTGTAAACTTTGATTTCAAATGTCGAATGGACCGTCAGGCCCAGCATGTCAGTAGTCATCAAGTCCTCAAAGCTTGCAAATGGGTGGAAATGGTTTGGAGGCCATAGGAAAACCGACGCATCTGGGTCCAACTCTTTCATCAATGAGACTTGCGTCCGGTCAGGAAATCGTGAAAATCAATAGCGCGGGCACTCGGATAACAATTCAGAGGACGGATTGAAGAATATTTTCAGATCGGATCGTTGCTATTGAACATTATTGGAGAGTTAAGAGTAGGAGTTGCTATGGTTGACAGCATATGGTGATTGTACAATGTCGTTTCGGACATGTTGGCATAAGAGTGGTGTAAGAGTCTCATCTTGAACTCCTTTTATCAGAGTCGCAGCATTTTTGTGCCTCTCTTTCCCAGGTCCTCCCGTTGCTGGATAGACTCTAGTAGATTCAATATGTTCCTCGTCTTATATGTTTTGAGAACTGTCCCCTGCGGCCCAGCTGCGCCCAATGCTTGTGATTGTGTCGTACAGAAAGGTGTTCTGAAAAGCTTCAGTTTGCAAACGGTGATATTAAGCTGGAAGCAGGTCAATAGCCGACAGCAAGAGTCAGGAGACGGAAGAATCGCACTTGATCAAGGCCGGTTTGGGTTCACTTCGGGTATAACCTGACAAGTATGAGAACTATATTCAATTCGCCGAATTTTTTCCTCGTACCCAAATAAAGAATCAAAGGTAGATAGCCATAATGAACAACTTCCCGGGTGATGTCGATGATCTTCGAGATGCGCTCCTTGTAATTCAAAAGTTAGAAGAAATTCCAAAATTCTCTCCAGCTGAACATACTTTGGTCTCTTCCGAGAATTGGATCATTTTGCCGGTTGTTTGGGGTTAGGGACCACCAGATTGTTTCAACAATGGTAAAGGATACTGAAGGAGCGAAAATTGTCAGGTATCCTGACGAAATGCAAGCCATTCCAGGGGAAGCTGGTGAACTGAAGATTTGCCAGAATAAATTTGGGCAAATCAAATCACGTGATATTTAACCACGCCAGTCTCGAAGAAGAAAAGCGTGTTTTCGAGAAGGAGAAAACCACACTTCAAGCGACTTCTCGTCGCACCTTGTCCTTGTAAACTCAAGATTTGGAATTGGGAATCCTTTCATAGGTGTCTCTCTAGAAGAGAAACCTCTCCAACAATATGTCTGGCGCAAGACACTGGGAGCAAGACAAAGACTCCACCATATACATTGGCAATCTTGACGAACGTGTCACAGATTCTCTGGTCTGGGAACTCTTCCTGCAAGCGGGCCGTATTGGTAATGTTCATTTGCCCAAAGATCGGGTCACACAATCCCATCAAGGCTATGGCTTCGTTGAATTCAACTCGGAAGAAGATGCAGAGTACGCAGCCAGAATCATGAACCAAGTCAGACTTTTTGGCAAACCGATTCGAGTGAACAAAGCCAGTGCCGATAAACAGAAGTCCGTTGAAGTCGGCGCGGAATTGTTTGTCGGAAACCTGGATCCGATGGTGGATGAAAGAATGCTATATGATACATTCGGAAGATTCGGTACTCTGGTGGCTGCTCCAAAGGTGTGTTTAATTCTCCTCCATCACCTTTCTTTCTTGCTTTGCTGATATGACATAGATTGCTCGTGATGAGAACAACCTATCCAAAGGTTATGGATTCGTTTCTTTCTCCAACTTTGAAGCTTCTGATGATGCGATTGCAAACATGAATGGTCAGTACCTCATGAACAAAGAGGTCTCCGTCCAATACGCCTACAAGAAGGATGGAAAGGGGGAGAGACATGGTGATCAAGCTGAAAGAATGCTTGCCGCTCAAGCAAAAGCTCATGGTGTCCAACCTACCCCTGCCACTATTCCTGTCGGTGGTCCGATGTTTAGTGGTATGCCTCAGACTCCGGTAACTCCAGCTGGCTTTGGACAATCAAACGGAAATTATCAAGCTGTACCTCCACCAACGCAAGCAAGACCGCCGCCTCCTCCACCAACAGCACCGCTGGCGGCTCCACCAAGTGGTCTTCCAGCAAGACCTCCTCCCAGTCAGGCAGGATATGGTGGACCACAAGGCTTTATGCCGCCAGGTTTCAACCAAATGCCTACTGGATTTCCACAACCAAATGTTATGCCTGCCGGTTTTGCTCCTCCTCCAGGGTTTGGTGGTCCTCAAGCGGGTGTTATGCCTCCAGCTCAACCTACAATGCCGCCACAAGGATTTTCAGGATATGGTATTCGTAAATAGGTCATGAAAGACTTAGGAGCTAGAGAGCAATCAGGGCTAGTTATGATGGGCATGATCAGCCAGACGATTGATCCACTTGATGGAGTAACAATGCTGTTCTCCTCTACACTGGTGTCTCTCGCCGAGACTATTCCCTTCATTCAGCCTCGCCAGATCCGTTCAACACGATAAGTATCGTGCGACAACATCAATCAACTTTGCCGCGGCGGCACCATCTGCACAGCGATGCTGAGAGTTGTTACTGTCTTCGACCTCCGTTGGGAAGAACTATAAAATCAGTCATCTTTGCTTTCTTACGCTTTATTCATTCTCCATCGACAACCGACAATCAGTCTTGCTCATATCCACACTCTTGCTGTCACCACTTCCCGGTTACCAGTGGACACTCTCAGACTCTTCACACAATCCACATTATTAGTTAAATCACATAATGAACATGTCCAACACGGCTGCAACATTGGCTGGCATCGGAAGAGGCATAGGTGAGCCACTGATCAACCTCATCCACCACATGACAAACATTAACTCAAAGAACAGCAAATCCTCCCTTCGGAAACTTCGTCCACTACACTACCGCGGACTTCACCCACACTACCGTACCGGGCTTCTAGAGCTCCTGTTGCTACAACCACCACCCTGTCGCTATCACCCATGACTCCATATCCGGCTTGGCCCGAATCACTGCTCCGGCACAAAATCCTCGGCCTCCTCGCCGTCAAGCAGCTTCTGCCACCACTAATATCAAGGAATACAATAGGGCTCGCGCAAAGGAGAACCGCGAGTTCCGAAGGAAGGAAAAGACCAAATATCAGGAGCTCTTCGCGCTTATCGGTGCTGACAACATCCCAATTCCACGTCCACGAGCACCAGGGGAGCCATTCAAGAAGGAGAAGGAGGTAGTTGCCATCAAGGAGTTCATAGAAGGTCAGAAGGCAGAGATCGTAACACTGAATGCTCGGATTGCTCTTCCGAAGCGCATTACTGCGTAAATCGTGATTGAAAACAGCTAGTCCTTAAGGTGGGTTGACGATAGGAATGAAACGTTTCACAGTGAACAAGATTGCATGTTGTATGTCCGGATCGACGTCGCATATATCGTAAGCACTACTCCATCTATATCGCCATAATCCATTACACTTTCTCGCTGACGATCGCCCGTAACGACAAAGGTGAGTCCAATCATACCAAGACGAAACGCACCGTCCCATTCCCAATTCCATAAAGAATCAAGGCTGGTTTGATGCCCTTCGCACGACCACCTTCTTCATCGCTTCATCGAACGGTCCGATTCAAGCGGACAGGATATCTTGTTTGTGGAAGTCATACAGGATGTAGATCCGAGAGATCAGACGATAGACCTGGAAAGGAGGGCGACGCTGTTTCCAGTAGAATTTCAACGGATGTTTCTCAACAAGGCGATCAGAAGCATCTAGTTGTATGGCTCTACTTTCTACCTGAAGGCGAAATTAAATATTGACAACGCTAGCATATTCAAACTTGATGTTGAAGACTTTTGACCCTGATCCTACCTCGATACCACCATTGTCATCAGGATCAGCACCATCCCCAAACGAATCTATACCTGTCTCCATCAACATATGTAACCAGACTTCAAAGGAAGATCCAACTTTCTGTCCTTTCTACAACTCGATCTACAGGAATATATCACCTCACACCAGATCCGCTGAATGCACGCTCTGCCTTTGCCGTAACCATAGCCATAGCCATAGCCATAGCGATCCCGATCCCTGATCAAACATGCAACTATAAAGAGCCATGTTGCCTCCATCTCATGGCCATTTTCATGTCTATGACATCCAACACCAAGACTCCTACCTACTTGAACCTCATCGTAAATCTCATGTCCCTTACCTTTTTGATCGGCGACTTGATCGAGGCCGTCTATACACCAAGCTCCTCGGACACAGATTTCAAGAGAGAAAAGGCTTGAAGTAGCGGTTGAATTCTCAACATGAGACCACCAAGAAAAGAGAGAAGACGAAGAGCAAAGACCAATGTTGACACTGTGCGAGACCGAAACTGGCAAAAGACAGTCAGAAGTGGTTGACCATTCCATGTGCCCGTCAGGACATAAACAAGAGCATTGAATATTCCCGCCTTCAGGATTAGACCACTTCGTGACGCTGGGACCTCAAGGTTATATCAGCGCTGAAGCACACAAGCAGGAGAGAGAATATACTGACGCATCAGCGTCGACGTTCCTCAAGACGTATCCGACAGACAAATTCATGATCAAGTATGCCGGTCTCCAACTAACCTCCACAGAGAACTGGTCTCTATTCAATCCCATCAACCCCATCGATCCCAACACCATTCTCTCCTCCACCGTTGCTGTTTGTCTTCGCCTCGTCCATTTTCATCCCTTCGTTACTAGCCTGCACTTGAACCTCAGGTGTCGGCTTTGCCAGCTCTTCCCGAATCCAACTTTCCTCAACCGCATATTTTCGCTGAAAAACTCTCGCCCATTTGGCCCCCCATGACTTGAGTAATACTTCTTCCTCGGCACGGAGGACATCGCTCCTTTCGATCATTCCGTCCTGATGACCGTCTCGAATACTCACGACCGCATCTTCAATCATGGCGAAAAGGGACTTCACATTCTCTAGTTCATGGGCGAGGGTCTGTTCGAGTTCCACTTTTTGTTGTTCTTCCAAGCCGGGCTGTCTGATGGCGTGAACAATGCTCTTGACACGGCCGGCAACTTTTCTGGTGGTATTGGTGATGAGCTCATAGCACCATGCATTCGCGAGCAGAGTCCCTCTGGTAACGTGGTCGATTAATGCCCATTCGACGATACTAGATGGAGTCAGGATTTGATAGTTTAGCAGCTTGTCGATGATGATCACCCCAACTCCTCTCTGGTCTTGCCAGTAGTCCATCACTGAAGTGATGATTTGTTTTCGGCATGCGGAACTTGTAGACGAGATGGCCAATAGACGCTCTTTGCAACGTTCTATACAAGCCAGAACGTGCGACAATGATTTCGAACCGACCCAGCATATTGAGCTCACAAACGCATCAGTGGATGCAAGTTGCGGATCCAGAAGTCCTGAAACCGTGGCGTCCTGTTCGATTTTTTCAAGAATAGGAGTGAAGTCTTCATTGGCAGCTTTTCGGCGTATCAACTGAGCAATTTCTTTGCCTTCGGCAGCAAATGGTGTAGAATCATCATTGTATTTGAAGTCGGGCACATCCTTTTCTTTGGCCTCAGAGATCAGGGCTTGATATGGCTCCGGTAACGTTCCCTTAATACGCTTCGAGAAACTGAGTCGAATTTCTTTATCTAGGGCATCAACGATGAAAGCTTTTTTCGGATGAACATCGAGTAGGTTGACATCGTCGACCCTGGAGTTGTTAGTAGTATCTCAGTCGCAATATTGAATAAGCCACCTACCATTCAGTCCATTTCCATGTGAAACCGAAATTGCTGAGATGATGAGCAAACCAGTCCAAGAAGCGCTGAGAAAGTTCAAAGTCCATTCTATCCACATTCCTATAAAGGAACCGGATTGCTCTTCCCAAGCTGGGTGCAACTGCGGCAGGGGCCAGTTTGCAAGCTTCAGTCAACACAGAGTGATAGTACACAAGTTTATGCTCTGGAGCAGGTAATTGCATCAATTGAGCAAAGGAAGCATCGACGATGACGTCTTCCGGTTTCCAAGTAACCTTGTCTCCGGCCACATCTCGCAACTTGTCGAATGGCGTAGCTCTCTTGACAAATGTGTCTGGCGCGAAGTAGCAGTCGACATCAATCAGAAACTTCGCAGCAATCATCCGATTACAGTCAAGGGCGTTGATGGTGTCAGACAATGCATCCCGAATCAGTAGAGCGGCAGGGTCAGAGGCTGGAGGGACCGTCTCGATCTCTTGCTCGCCATAGACAGAGAAATAGATCTCGGGGAAGATCGATCGTGGACCGATTTGGACAACTTCGGGAACGGTGACTTGTGGAAACGAATGTTTTTGAGCGCTTGCCAACGCATCTTCCTCCTCTGACGATCGATTTCCTTTCCATGGACGAGGTAAGCAGGACAGTTCCCATGAATTCTTGGCCTCCTCTTGCATATGTTTCTGAAGAAGAGCGAGGGCACTTTCTGTGCTGGTTGGTGCACCAACGTCCGAGCTTGGGAAGGGATCAACCAAGGTCTCCAACGGATGTGCAGTTGAAGCAATAATGTCGGTCTTCTCTAGGAGAGCACTTGCTTGGCTCTCAAAGGCTGTGGCCGAGGATGACATGGCATATGGAATAGTCATCAAGATGACTTTGACAAGCTCAAGGCCCAAAGACTATGGCCAGGTTAGCGGAAACTCGGAGTGGGGGGCCAATCAAGGCATACATCTTCAGACGACTTCATTTGGAGGTCGGCGGCCCTAGAGAAGAGCTCATCGAGCATTGGGAAGACACCACCGCCTTCAAATATGCCCTGTAAGCATCCGAGGAATCGAAGGTACAACTTAACCTCTCGCCATTGCCCCAGGTTTAATTGCTGTTGCAAGGCTTCTCCAACCTTAACCAATACTTCAGCGGTCAATTCCGGCTTTTGCGCGTTTGCAAGAATGACAATGGCAGCGACGAAAGGAATTTTGAGAGGCTGCTCAATAACCCTGCTGAGAATTAGACTCCTGCTCTTGCATCCGAATCGAAATCTCTCACAGTTGTACGACAAGGTCCAGAAATCCAGAACTGAGATCATGGTCAAAATAATTCTCCGCGAGGGTCTTTGCAATGGTGGCAACATCGTCTTCCGTTCTTCGATGTGGCTATATGCTATCAGCGCTGAGGGTTTTTTTTTTTTATTTCTTTTTCCAAGGTCCGATGGAAGAGCAAATTTACACTTTCTGCAATTGAGAGGACTTGCTTGCGCAAGCTCACGGCGAGTGGTTCTTCATAGCGACGACGTTGGGAACGGCGATCATCATAATCATCGTCTGCGTTCAGTTAGAATTGAATGACCCATCGCTATCAATCCAAAGATGCGCACCTCTGTATCTCCTCTTGCGATTGTTTAAGTGTCCTCCTCCACCACCTCTTCGCGGTCGCCGGTCATAGTCAGCCATGGGAAGTGATGAGGGTATCGGTGATAGGAGAGGGAAAAAGAAGGAGAGATTTAGATCGTCTTCCAAGCTCAAAGCGTCAAAAGCGAGCGAAGCAATCTTGCCTGGAGAACGCGTTTGGAGTTTCGGACCCGCAGTGACAGTAAGAACGCGCACTAGCTTGGCAATTGGTACTACGGTGATGAACAGTGGCTCTCATGGCAATCTTTCCTTGACGAATAAATACAGCCAAGCAACACTGAAACGATAGCACGAATTCTATTCTGTGAGTTGGAAACAACAATTTTAAATGAGGTCGGGTTCAAAGGTAGGGACCCTCGAGCTGCTGTGATCCAAATTGTCTAAAAGCGTTGTCCCTCGTAAGGTGTTACGCTGTAGCAATATAACGCACAGTTGTTGCATATTGTGAGCTCAAGCCATTGCCTCACTCGTCTGAGCCTGAGCCTCCCTTTCAATTTCTTTCCTTTCCGTTCATAGCCCAGACATACTGACCTGATGACCAGAGCGCACTTATCCCTACTAGACCATACAGTTGGCCCATTTTTTGTAAAACGCTCCGCTCAGCCCTTTTTTCTTTTTGGTTAAAAAAAAAAAAAAAGGGGGGGTCTCACGAGCATCCAGCCCATTTTCTGACCTGCAATTAAAAAAGTCAATGTTTCTCGGGACGGATACCTTGTTTAAAGGCTAAGGTATCCATCTAGACTCATGACGACTGAGTGCTGCTAAGCTGTAGGAGTATTGAACGCATGTCCTGTGGACGCCCAACGAAACATGCATGCAATGATGGACATATCAGTGGACAAAATTTCCCTCGGCGTCACTTCGTAACAATTTGGCCAGTCTTGAATCAATCAAGCCTCGCCATCATTTCATCTTTGGAAAGCGGAGTGAAATTGTCCAGGTCAATCCCTCGTGATGCTAGAAGCGGTCGTGCATGCGGTGGAACAAGTCTACTGTTGAGGTGAGGTGCAATTGAAAGCTCTGATCATGAAGTTAGCTTTTCATAATCTGCAAGGGGAGGAACAAACAAACCATGTCGTGAGAAGTCAAAGAGAGGTGGGAGCTCGCGAGACGAACCACCAGCGTGGCGTGAGTCGGGCAGGCGAGTGCTGGGATCTCTCAATTCATCAAAGAAAGGCTGGCACATCGCGTCGATTGCGGACAGTCGTTGAGTTGGTGTGTACTCCAAAAGAGCCGAAATTAGCTCGATAGCGTCGGGAGATGCCTTCCGGAACACTTTATTGAACGGATGAGGCTTGATCTGGGGAAATTTGTGTTCCATGTAGTTCGGATTCATGGTGCGAATTTGATCTCGGGTCGGGGTCCCCAGTACTTTGATAATTTCAACAAGTTGGTCGATACCCGATTCACCAGGGAACAGAGGTTGACCCAACATCAATTCCGCCATGACACAACCAGTCGACCAGACATCTGCTTACTATTAACACGAGACCGAATAAAAGGAAGGAAATTGAAGAAAATCAGATCCATACCGATCTTAGTAGTGTAGTTTGTGGCACCGAAAATCAATTCGGGAGCACGGTAGTATCGAGAGCAAATGTAGGAAACGTTTGGTTCATTTTCCACCAGAATCTTTGCACTTCCAAAATCGCACAGCTTCAGCACCCCCGTTGCAGGATCGAGCAAGAGGTTCTGCGGTTTGATATCCCGATGACAAATCCCTTGTGAGTGGATGTATGCCAATGATCGGAAAAGTTGATAGATGTATAGTTTGACCTCCAAAATGGGCATGGTGGTTTTCATCTTGTTGAAATAGCGTGAGGCACGGTAAACCGTCTCTGGGACATACTCGAGGACCAAATTGAGGTAGACTTCATCCTTCTGTGTCACAAAATAATCAATCAGCACAGCCTTTTTGGAATTCTGCAAAGGAGAAGAGAGGCCCATTCGTACCCGTTCACCATTTGAATAATAGAAGGCCTTCAGTTCGACGATGTTCGGGTGCCGGACAATCCGCATGATCTGCAACTCACGATTCTGCAAATAATCAGTATCCCCAGGCATGACGAAAGGGCTTGGAGAATCGTGGTTTGGCTTACCTTGAATCGCTTGTCCTGGAGCACTCGCTTGATCGCAGCATCCTCACCACTGGGAGACAGCTTCGTCTGGAAGACCACACCGAAGGAACCATTGCCCACAATCTTGCATTGTGTATATTGCATCTCTCGTGTCTCACCCGTGAGGCCATCCTGCACCTTTTCCCGTACTACCTCTAAAAGTATGTGTCAGCGCACGTGCCCAAAGTGCATGACCAGGATTGTGGTATTGTCAAGGAGACCGAAGAAACGTACCGCCCATGCGCAAGCCAGAGAAGACTCCTCCAGGCCTGTTTTGCGACATCGTCAAATGCTAGGGGAGTGTGGGATCCACTTTGGCGACCGGGGCGGTTGGGTATGAAGACAGACGGAGAGCCTGTCAAAAGGGGGAGGCGCGGAGGATGAGCGGCGAAGGAATTTCGGATGAGATGTCCTCGGAGGAGGAAGTCAAGTTCAAGTATAGCGACGACCACAGAAGTGGACGACGCTTGAAACTCGAGGTAAAAAGAGATGGTCGAGAGCCAGGTATGCCGAGTGCGGGAGCAGGTGAGGGTTGGCGGAAGAAGCGCTAATTTCCCCACTTTGCGTAGGTGAGGCTTTCGAAATGAGGTGTGGGAACTGGCGCAGCGATGATGAAACCAGGGAGGGAACAGGACGATAGTAGGCGGCGGAGATGCAGAAGCTGCCGGAGGAAGCGTGGAGCGACAGAAAGAGAGAAAATGAGAGAAGTCGAGTGTTTAGTAGTTGAGTAAGGAGTGCGGTAAGGATGAGGATGAGCGTTTTAGAGGTTAAGGGAAAAGAGGTTGCGCAGCTTAGTTTAGAACTGGACAAGGGCAGGGCGAACGGTAGGGAGTTGGGACAGGGCGCGGCGAGGTCGCCTTGACCTTTACTTTTGACAATACGGAGCAGTAATGCCTTATGCTGGCTTGCTCCTGGACCAGCAAGCGAGCCTTCCTTGATGAGGTCGATTTTTCTGTAGAGAAGAGCAGCGCAGCTACGGTCGAGAGTGTGCAGGACAGAGGAGTAAAGTAAGTGAACAACAAGTCAGTGGGTAAGTAACTAATGTGCAGGCGAGGCGCTTGGAACTGTGGCCTGTATGGATTATTGTTTTGGGATTTGCTTAGCGCAGGCAGGCTGGTGGGCTCACTCATTATTAGGTACGCTGTCGTTCAGGCTCAGGTTCAGATTTAGGTCCCCAGGCTCTCAGGCTGTTGCACGTCAAACATGTATTTCACGGTCAAAGCAACACGTCTATTCGAATCTAGCACACGACGTCTTTTCGAGATCAATCTCTCGACAGCACCCTCCGTGCTATCAAACTTCCTTCTGCACCTGCGCCCACTGCTGACCACTTCCCAAACCTCCTCACCTTACTGGTGGCGGTTGAACTGCACCTCAAGTCTCAAGACAAGTCCAAATGGGACCAATGAATGAGTAACGAGTGACGTGCAAGATTTGAACTTGAAAGAGCGCTGCAGGTCAGATGATACCCGTCCAAAAAGGCCCTGGTGCAACGACATTGGCAGTGCATGAATTCTGTCTCCATTTTCACACTCCATCTCCAGATGCTGGCCCCCAGATGGATCCCATCCATCCCAAGGCAAGTTAACCTACCTACACCCTACAGCCGACCGCTCCTCCAGCTAACTTCACTTTTTTAACAAGGGAAACCCATCACCATCCACCATTCATCATTCGCGAATGATCTCAACTCCGTACTCTAGTCATTTCGGCTCGCCTACTAACAATCAGATCCGCCAACGAGTAAACTTCCTGCCAGACATACTCCCGACCACCTGTGGGCGAGCCCCGCTGGCATCTGGCATTTCCCCTCTCTCCCCCAGGCTTGATTTGAGCCCTGATATATCGTTGACCTGACGAATGTCAATTGTTTACGAGAGTGGAAAAAGGCACCCGAAAACTCTATAAACATAAGCCGTTGCGGCTTTTGACCATTGACCATATGCTAACTGCGAATAGCGTCACTTCCACCTTGGGCAAAAATTCCCTTTCCACGTGCTCCTTCTTAAACTGTCTCGATGAACCACAGGATATGGCCAATTAGACGCCCTACTATTGAGCTATGGCCATGACTTGCAGTTCTGTCAAATATCTCACTTTTCGCCTTCGCCGGCGCCTCTTCTCGTGGCAAGGAAGCCCTAACATGTCACAATATCTTATCAAAGCGAAGCCGTACTCCGTGCTCCTAGATGATCGATCCAGCCCGACGAACCACCACTTATCCTCTATCCACCTTCCAGATGGACAAGAAAGCGGCGGGCATCATCGTCATCATCATCGTCACCATCCATCATCATCAGGGTCCACAGGCATGGCACGGGCACCAGTGCTGCAAACATGGGTATTGGTGGGTCGCTTGACGAATAGAGCCATACAGGCCAACCCGCTCCCAAACTAAAAGGGATGCCATCAACGTCATCCCGTGCCCACCCAAGGCCTTTCGGGACCTAACAGAATCGAGACAGTAATACTTAAAACACCACAAAGGAGGCAAGAAACTAACTCGGGAATGGCATGCTGCTCCATGCTGTTACCAAAACTCAAAATAGTCAGTTATTAGCGGACGACGAGTAAAAGCTGTCCCATGGATAACTAGACAAGCCCGAGCTGAAGAGCCCAACAACTCACCACGAAGGTTATACGGGCGATTTTCAGCACACACAAAATTTCGTAAACATAATGCGGCAGTGATCAGATTCAAGAACATCATCATATTGAAATCTTGCTTCCCGCCCACGGGAATGCACTCAGGATCAGCTATAGGACAGATACCATGATTCGGAATACCTTGAAATTCGAACTGTGAAAACACGAGACTGGTTGTTTGGCTGACCAAGGCCAGCCACCAAAGTTGCAATCCACTCACATGCACAACCGCTTCTCCCACCTCAAAATTCATCCCTATTTTAGTTTTGCAACAACTTCCAGGGGGGCGATGTGTTGCACACATGATCCATCCTAACCTTTGCTTCCTGTCGATCTTGATCCATCCAAACTAATCATCGGTGACAGAATCCCACCAAATGCTCGCTTTTTACTGTTAAAAGGATGATGTGTATCAATAGCCAATGCACTACTATTCTCAGCTGTTCTTGTGTTACAAACACCTGGTCAATTCCTCCCTCTCCAACTCGCCACTATTACGAGCTGAGAACGTGGTTTTTCGGACGCCCGGCTTGCGAATCCTTTCAAGCTATCACGCATATGGAACACAGACGGCGTAATATTACTGGAACGCTGGATTCTTGTCCTCGCCTCACCTTTCATGCATGTGCAGTTCATCCAGGCCTTGGCTCCATGAAGTTGTCATCAAGCATTGGCTGGTGCGTGTCGTTAACCAAAGACATTTGAACCCGAAGTTCCTACGGCCCTGAAGTCTGGGTGGACCACCGAATGGTCTGTTGTCATCGACGAGGCTGTCGAATCTCAACCCTCCATTGAATGATCTTGCCGGCAAGATCTGATGTCTCGAGAATTCATACCCTTGAACGTTGAATCAGTGGCTCACCGTCTCTTTCCCAACCAAAATTTAACCACCCAAAAGGTCGGAACTTTCCCTCCCCACCATGCACAATGACTGGCCCTCCTTTAATTAATCAGCTGCAGGAAATGTTGAAGGGAAATAGGCGTCGATCAAGACGGCAGGTAAGTGGGAAAAAGACCATTGACCCTGCTGATGCAGAAGCACCAACCCGGCCACTGTCCGAGCCGTGCGGCAAAGCTCATCATACGTCCATCAAAAATCCCTGCGACACAGGGCGATTGGATTCGGAAAAGATCATGTCTTGTCGCCTCGGAAGCCGGCCCGTCCATTTTCATCTTTGCTGCCACACTGGGTTCTGACTTTGCTGATTGAAGGGGTATGACTCCGTTGTCAGCTTTGGACGAAAATCACTCAGGAACTACAGAACTTTCCTTACTATTGCGCTGTCCCAGTGACTCGCCAAGAATAAGAGTGTCAGATAGCTGTGCAGTGGCCCGGTTGAGTCCTTCTTTCGTTGGGCTCTCGTTAAAACCATGGTATTGGTCGTGTGGCAGAACCCTAATACATGCGAGCGCGCAGAATGCGAGAAGGGAAGCATTTTAGCCGAAAAAGAGGAGAAAGGTCTCAAAATTCGGGACCCATGTTGATACAAGCCTTCTATTATGTAGTATGTGTAAGGTTCCGTGATTGAATCCATTTTGCGCGCAAATCGATCGAACGCGCGCCACCAGAATTCGTCATGATTCCCCAATGTACAGTAAAAGGAGGCCAGGACATGCCTATCGATCCATCATCCCTTTTTATTCCCTCAAGGTAATGCAAACGACGTCACAACGAGACACCAAAAAAGCCAGGTCAAGAGAGTTTTACTGTATGCGGTGACCTGTCAGTTCACCTGTTCAATGGTGCATGAACTCTTTTAACATTGGGTTTTTCCCTTCAGGCTCGCCAGGGAGAGGAGTGAAGAGGGTATGGTAGTAAAACAATGTCGAATGATATCGGGGGAGGAGTCTTCTTCGATCAAGAATCCCGCTTGCCGATGGAGGTGTCAACACAGCTTTAGATAGGGGGAGGAAGAGCGTTTTTGGTTTCTGGTCGTTCAGCGATTTCTTGCAGTTCTTCTGGAGCTCCTTCGATCGAGACGGCCAGACCGAGTTTGTGGGTGTTCTACAGAGCCATTGTCAGTGATTGATCATATCAGAGGAGATCAAGGAATCCGTGAACTCACCTTCCATTGGTCGATCTCGGCCACGAATGTCAAATTCACAGGCGGTGCAACTCTCCTATCCAGGAAGACGCCGAACTTGCCACCACTATCAACCTGCGCCCGATAGACCGAATTGGTGAAATTATATTTGACACCAACGGTAGTAGTTCCTTCACGTCGAAGGCCTCCAAACATGCCACCGCCAATACCAGGGGCAAATTGCAGTTGGCAGTCAACACCAGCCTCGACTTTGTCAGTCAGCTTTCGCCAGTATGATGCTCCCAATGAGCCCTGAGCGAGATATTGTGCACTGGCAATCCAGTCTGTTCCTTTATATCTTGCGCAGTAGGATAATGCGGTTTCAGGCCGGGAATTCATCGCCGCTCGCTGCCATACTCCTTCTAGACCCAGAGCCAACTTTGGCGTCAAAGATTGGAGATAGCTGCCAATGACAATGCCAGTGAATCCTCCTTCAAGGATGGAAGGACTGATGGCTTTGAGGGAAGCCGAGAAATCATCGCCGTTGTATTCGTTGTCGAATTGGACCATGGCCTGAGCCTGTCGAGGATCGATGGAGGTTTGCGTCTTGGTAATAAATCGTGGAGACCATCTCAGATTTCCCCATGCCGTCAAAGATTTGTCGCTGGAGTAGGTCGCTTGCATGAAAACCTTTTGTTCAGTTTGTTAGCCTGGTCAAAATTGCTCCTAATCAATGACCGGGGGGAGACGGAGGTTTATCTACATTTGAAGTCCCATACAAGGCCGTTAATTGCCAGGGTGGCAGAGCTTGTGAGCCCATTGCAAATCCATGTTGTAGCCGGAACAAAGGATTTATACTGAAAACCTTCTGAAGGTCGCACCGCAGGCCGGAGAACATGAAATTCGATAGGAGAACATCTTTCTGCACTTCTCGCGCTATGTTATCGACCGTGCCGGGATTCTCAAGACCCAGAAGTTTCCTTCTCTCCGACAGATTTGAGTAGATATCTGAGATGGCTGCGGCGATGGCATTGTCTGTCAGAAAGGAGAGCGACGACGATGGTGATTTCTCTTCCACAACGGCCATTGTTTTTTCCCGGACCAGGTGCACCCGTTCTGCGCGACACCAGCGACTGTCTAGACGAGACTTCCGTAAGGACGAAGGTTTCTAGGGATGAGGTAGGAGGGAAAGAAGAAAAGGATTGATGAGCTGGCTGATGCCCTCGTGACTGTGAGGATTGTTGGCTGCTCGAGAGCTTCTACCCGACTTTTTGTTGCGCAGGGAAATCTTTTGTTAGGTCGACTGCCAAGGGCGGACTCGTGCCGCTTTAATTTCGAGCTCTTGCTCACGGGAAAAGGGGGGATTGAATTAATGTGTTTAAAGCGGCACCCTCGCCGCCCGTTCTCTTTCTCTCTCGACCAGAGGATTCTTTCTTCCCTGACCAATACCTCGGAACAAATTGACTGCTAGGCCCACCAGAGTGCTCACCCAAACAATATCTCCGCTGATTACTAGCCCAACAAGGAAAATCCTTACTCCAAGATCGTGCTTGCTATCGAAGGCCCTTCGAATAATATCTCTGGCCTTTCATCTGTCCGTGTGGGCAAGAGGTTGAAGCTGGTTTCTTCGTCAGATATCTACTCTTTTTCAGCTTGTTGGCGCCTGAATCTCCTTTCCCACACTCTGGTCCATAGCAGACCGTCACCATGGACACCCTCCTTACCGCCGAGTCGGCGGTGAATTCACCACGGTACAGACGCAAGTCGAGTACATATGTAGATGCCATTCACGATCTCCCAGAAAAGAGTGAAATGGCACCTGCTCAATTGTACAGCACCGAATCAGGAAGATTGTTTCACGCAGGTCGGATCGCAATTGCCACGGTAGGACTTCCTGCTCGAGGCAAAACTCATATCTCGGTAGCGCTCGCTCGCTATCTGCGATGGCTCGGGGTCAAGACGAGGATTTTCCACCTTGGAGACTATCGACGGGCGATTGTAGGTCAGGGAAAGGATGTTCCCGATGATTATTTCTTCGTCAATGCGTCGGCTTCTTCTGTGCTCCTACGGCAAAAAATCCTCAAGAAGTGCCGGGAGGACATCTATCAGTTCTTGAACCATGAGAACGGCCAAATTGCCATTTACGATGCCGTCAACCCACTGTCGGCTGGCCGGAAGTCCCTGGCCAAAGAGTTTGCGAAGCACGATATCAAATGTCTGTTCATCGAGTCGAGCTGTGACGACCAGAGGATAATCGAAGAAAACGTCCGCAGTGTCAAGATCTCTTCCCCCGACTACGTAGGTTGGTCGGAAGCGGATGCAGTCAAACATTATTTGAACAGGATGTCTGCGAAAATCCCTCATTTTGAGACGATGGAGGAACCGGATCTTGACTGGATCAAGATGATAAACGCGGGGGAGAGACTCGTAGTCAACAACACAAGCTTTGGCTATCTCTCGCATCGAATTGTGTTTTACTTGCTGAATCTACATATCAAATCTCGACACACATACTTTGCCCGCGCCGGTACTACGCTGGAAGAGGAATCCTTCAAAGCCGACGCCCCTCTATCTCCCCTGGGGAAAGACTATGCCAAAAAGATGACAGAAACTTTACTGAAGCATCGAGAGGAAGAGAGAAAAGCCATCATCGAAAAAGGGGCCCCGGACACTCCGTTGAAGCCGCTGATTGTGTGGACATCGACAAGACGAAGAACGGCGGAAACGGCGGCCTTCCTGGAAGGCAAAGGGTTTAAAGTAAGGCAGAGATCTCAGATGAGTCAGCTCAACCCAGGGGTATGCGAGAAGAAGTCGGAGCGGAGGATCCGTCAAGATTATCCTGAGGAAGTGCTCAAGCACGATCTGGATCCGTATCACCATAGATTCCCCCGAGCAGAGGTAAGCTTCAATTGCTGGCATCGCTGGATCTAGCTGACATTCCGAGTCTTATCATGATGTTGCTGTTCGACTGGAACCAATCATTCTCGAGCTGGAGAGAGAACAAAATGATCTCTTGATCATTGCTCACGAGAGTGTTCTCCGCGTCCTCTACGGCTACCTAATGGCATGTAACGCTGCCGATATCCCTTTCCTCTCTTTCCCACGAGATGAGATAATTGAGGTGTGCTTAAATGATTTCCGATGTGTGGTTAGCGCTGACCTCTCCCCAGATCATTCCCGCAAGCTACAATAACGAGGCGAAGCGGGTCAAAATCCCTGGCCTTCCGCCGGAGATCGTTCCGGCTTCACCAGAAGGCATCAAAGCTCCCGCACCACCTAGCGGATTCGTCACACCTGTCCCTGGTCTAGGTAGTGGACTCGCAAGTCCTCGTTCTGGCCCAGGCACTCCAGAACCGCCGGCTTCTGGGTACAAGACGCCAGAGGATTCGGAAAATCTGTCGGTGAGGATGCATGATGTGGTGTGATAT
The DNA here is from genome assembly GCF_000835555.1 of Rhinocladiella mackenziei CBS 650.93. Classification (NCBI taxonomy): domain Eukaryota; kingdom Fungi; phylum Ascomycota; class Eurotiomycetes; order Chaetothyriales; family Herpotrichiellaceae; genus Rhinocladiella; species Rhinocladiella mackenziei. The sequence goes on from NW_013550604.1 coordinate 4,483,626, forward strand.
TTGTCTCCTGGCAGTGGCAAGACTGGTGTCTTTACATCCCTCAAAGATATATGTGGAGCCGTCTCTAGTTGTCCAACGATGATGTTAATGTAGGATGTGCCAAAGGTGGAGCGTTGAGTTCTGGAGCGCACCATTTCTCAGCCACCGTGCAGTGTAGATACGAACATAATTTCGTCATTGTGGGCAAGTTCATATTTATCCTCGCCTTCCAGTTCCCAGTCGGAGTCGTTGATTAGAACAAAAATGCCTGGTCGACTTGATTGACAGTTTCAGTCAGTTTTGAAAAGCTCCGAGTTTGGATTTTGGGCCGTACATTGCACCATCCAGAACGAATAATTCCTTCCGCGAATCTTTCATGAGATGATCGCATAAGTATTTGACCAGATAGCCCATTGTTGGGTGTTTTCCATCATCCGCAGTCGTGGATAGTGTCACCGAGTGCTGGGCCACATTGTCAAAGAGCATTTCTAGCCCACCTCTTCAGCTACGTCAGAATGGAAAGCACACTTCAGGATGGAAGCACTCACGTAAATCCAACTGTGATTTTGATGTCCTCTGACATACTGGAGGACTGAAGGGATATCAAATGGGTGTTTTATTTTGCCCTGTCGGGGCTGGATTGTGTCCGCTGAGCATAAGGGAGAGTACACCAAGCTGGTGGAAAAATAAAGAGGCAACGGTTCCCATTATGGTGGAGCAAACAGCCTGTACCGAACACCTTCTCTCCCGATATCTTTGCCTGCTCTTGAATTCCTTGAAGATCCTCTTACGCTGCCATCAAATACCGGCGTTCGCAACTCCTGGAGAGGACGGCGATTCTTGGGCAAATCCATCCGCAACTGAGTTTGTGATTGACCTGTCTTCCATCGCTTTCCTCAGACCTGAGACTGTCAAAATGATACCCTCGCAAAGACTAGCTTTCTCATACCAATGAGAAACTTCGCAAGACGGTTTCATTCCAGAGATCACCGGTAAGCGCTGTAATGCTTTAGATGTGTCTACGTGGTAGGTGTAGCCTTCGAAATGATTGCGATGCCAGCAGCGGTAACTTTCACATCATCATCATCATCTTCAGAGAGACACGAACCATCACTCCCTTCCAGCAAGGAATCGCCTCGTTATGCAAATTCACGGTTCGAAGCAATCACATGAAATCGACGATCTGGCCACTATAAATCCCATATACGCTTGTCCTGTCCTGTTGCTGCGCAATCTTTTACTTTCATCTTCTCCTTGTTATAATCGTGGGAGCTCATGGGGGATAGAGGCAATCATCTTTCGCACCGTTCCCGCGAGAAATATCACTCACAAAGCGTCTTACGATGCTTCCTTGCTGTTGGTTCTCCTTGCCCCGGTTTGCATTAACGCGTCTGACTACATGATCATCTCTCGGGTGGTGAGAACTTTTATTAGAAAGATCAAGATCTTTGGGTTAGATGGATTGGTCATGGGCAAGCTGTTTTTGGTTGTGACATCGTGTGAGCAAATCACAATGAAGCTCGCGGCCCCAAGGTAACCATGGTATTTTAGCTCCTTTGTTGTGCAAATCGGGGGAGGTCTATTTCCCTCAGTAAGAAGGCTGAGACTGCGAAGATGGACGTGCACATCATGACGGGCGCTGTCATATTTCAGGAAGTACTGATCGTTATCTTCTCTGCCTTAGCTATTCGAACATTCCGGAAACTCGATTGGGTAATGCTTCGATGCACAACACGGAAAATCGCGAAACAGCGGATCCATGCCGTCCAGGTCTCCTTGACTTTGACTACGGTATGTTTAAGGACGGTGGAGAAGCATTGATGGATGAGAACTGCGGTCCTGGCTGCAGTACCAAATCGCGTTCCGCATTGTCGAGTTTCCGTCTGGTCAAGACAGCAATATCAGTATTTATACCAACCACCATGAATGGTTTGTGTATATATTTGAAGCGCACCAAATGTTCTTCGCCCTCCTGGTGATGAACATCTTTCCATCCAGGACATGTGCTGGCTAGCCAGATGCCGTGCCAAGCTGATGCTGTACTCTTGAGTACGCATTGAGATCAAACAACGAAATTGCGCGAGGTTTGGTGGAAGATACATGGTGATTTGGTGTTAAAATGGATCGTTCTTTATAGATCGATGTTAGAATGCCGTGTTAGCATGCGAATAGAGCACGAGAAGCGCAAGGCTGGCAAGAGAGGTGTCTTGGGCCAATCAGGATCCTAGAAAATTACTCTACAAAAAATATTCTTGGCACTATTTCTCATCTTCCTCTTCCTCGTTCAATCCATCCTCTATTTTCCGTGACCAATGCCTACTGGTATCGAAGACGACTACTACAGCATCGGCGGCAATAGGCATAGCGCAGCGGCCGACTGGTCGGCGACCTCGGGTCTTCTGGCCTTTGGTGCTGACCAGAATGTGGCTCTTTGGTCGCCTTCAAATGACTCTGGCCGAGGAATCTCGACTCTGCTAAGCGGACATTCTTCCAAGGTCACAGCCATCAAGTTCTTTCCATTTCAGCGAGAGACGTCAAACGAGATCCTGGTCACTGGTTCTGCAAGCGGAGACATATTGATCTGGAAACAAGAAATTCCGTGCCAGCGATGGAATTGTGTGGACAAGGTAACGGCACATGATGGCACGGTCAACACTATTGCCGTTTTACATCAAAGCAGCGTTTTCGTCACTGGAGGGGCTGATGGCAAAATTAAGTTATGGAGAGTCAGCGAGGATAAACTTGCGGCCACAGCTACACTCCTCCTCAGGCCCAGATTCATTCCCCTGACCCTCGCCCTTGGTCCTTTTCCCCACGAATCTCCCCACAACTCGGCCTTTCTGGTAGCAGCAGGGACTCGGAATGACATTCAGGTGTATGCTGTGCAGGACAGGTCCTCCACTCCATTCAAACTCTGCGCCACGCTGACTGGGCATGAAGCATGGATTAGATCTCTTGCCTTGACATCAAACCTAGAAGGAGGGTATCTATTGGCTTCGGCAAGTCAGGACAAATATGTCCGGATATGGCGCCTCCAACCTGGTGACGTGATGCCACAGAAGAAAACCGTTGATCCGACTGGCATGTCAAGTAGTGGAAGCACTTTGACCGCAAAGGTTCAGAATGTGTCCGCAGCAGGATCCAAATATTCCATCACATTTGAGGCACTGCTTCTCGGTCATGAAGACTGGATCTATTCTGCTGCTTGGAGTCCGCGGTCTTCTGTTCCACGGTTGCTTACAGCATCGGCCGATGGATCCCTTTCCATATGGGAAGCCGATCCAGCGTCAGGAATCTGGATCAGTGTTTCTCGTTTGGGGGAGATTAGTGGTCAAAAGGGAGCTACAACAGCCACCGGCTCAACAGGAGGCTTCTGGATGGGGTTGTGGGCTCCTGATGGCAAGACGGTCACATGCCTTGGGCGGACGGGGAGCTGGCGAGTCTGGGAATATGTGGAAAACTCAGATTTCTGGACACAAAAATATGGTGTGAACGGACATGTCAGCTCTGTCAATGGGATATGTTGGGCGCCAGATGGGAGTTACCTTCTCTCAACTAGTTCTGATCAGACCACGAGACTTCATGCTGAATGGAAGAGAGGCGAGAAACGAAGTTGGCACGAGTTTTCACGACCTCAGATTCATGGATACGATCTCAACTGCATTGTAAGCACGAATCCACATCAGTTTTCATCAGGAGCAGATGAGAAGCTGCTTCGGGTGTTCAACGAACCCAAGGACATAGCTGGGATGCTCTATCGACTTTGTCAAATCCCCTTGCCTTCCGAGCAGACCCAGCTACCAGACACCGCAGCGATTCCCGTCTTGGGTCTGTCAAACAAAGCAATGGATGACGATGACGATTCTCCAGACGGAGTCGTGCCAGAGGCTCTTGATCTCAACGCAACGTCGACCGAAATTTCAATGCTTCAAAGCCCACCGACAGAGGACTTATTGGCGCGACATACACTTTGGCCAGAGCATGAGAAGCTGTACGGTCACGGATACGAGATTTCAGAAGCGGCCACACCCTTAGATGGGAGTCTTCTTGCCACCGCATGCAAAGCGAGCTCGATCGACCACGCTGTGATTCGTCTCTACGATACCAAGAACTGGAACGAGATCAAACCGCCTTTGACAGCACATTCGCTGACCGTGACGAGACTTGCATTCTCCTCCGAACTCCCTGAATACCTGCTTAGCGTCGGGCGAGACCGACAGTGGGCGGTGTTCAAGCAAGCTGGAGATGACTCAAGAGCATGGATCCGTGTTGGGATGAATGGAAAAGCACACGCGCGCATGATCCTCGACGCCGCATGGCTCTCCTGCGCTTCTCAGCCAAGCTTTGCAACTGCAGGCAGAGACAAAGTCGTCAAGCTGTGGTCTCGATGCCCGGAATCAGCCGAGTATGAGTTTTTCACCGACAAAGTATCAATAGCTCGGAAGTCTCCCGTCACAGCTATTTCTGCAACGTCCAATGCCATCAACTCGTTCCTTGCTGTGGGCGAGGACGACGGGAGCATCTCGTTACATGTGCTCAATGTCCAGGTGGATATTAAGGTTATCAGAAGCATTGAAGTCGAGAAATATCTCTGCCCTTCGAAAACAGTCAATCGGCTCGCATGGCGTCCCCACCCGCATAATGGAGGAGACGGGGAAATTGGCCATTTAGCAGTGGCTTCTGCAGACGGATCGATACGGATCTTGAGGATCGCCCTAGAAGGCATGTGAAATGAATGAATGATTCCTTGTACTGTGTGTGATAATGAATGTGTCGACCACAGCATGAGTTTTCAGATAAAGTTCTTAGACATGGTGTTAAACCAAAATCTATTGCTGTACCCCCTTTCTTCAAGCGCCGTCAATGCAGGATGCTCATGATCTTGTTGAAGATCAGACGGGGTATCAACCAGATGAGATAGTGCCCAATCAACAACAAAAATAAATTCGACTCAATCCATGCCAATACCTATTTCAAATCTAACAAACTTGATGATGCCTTTCAATCATCTCTTTTCTCTAATCCATAACCACCTTTTCCGTCCAGATTCTCATAAGTCTTGTCCTGACCTGCCATATCCCTGGGACCGCGTTCTTCTAAGTCCTCTCTCAACCATTTCAAGACCAATTCGCCCAGTTTACTGTTTCCGGAGTTATTGTAAAAGTCCGTTTCAGCATGGTATTTGGCCATAGGACCCCATTCCTTGACGCGGCCCAGATGCATGTGGACTAAGTGCGTAGGCCAACCGACGAGATTGTCGAGAATGTGCGTCGCGTAGACGATGGTGGCGCCCCGTCGCTCCGTCTCACCCCGGAGCCAGGTCAGAAAGTTGTAGCGACTCAACAGGTCGAGGTCGACAGTGATTTCGTCAAGTAAAAGCACGTCCCAGGGTCGGATGAGGCCCATGGCAAGCTGCACGCGGCGTCGTTCGCCGTCGCTGACGGCGTGCATGCGCCACCGCAGGTCAATGTCGAGGATTCTGACCAGTTCATCCCGGCGGTCAGGGTAGAAGGAACCACCGACCGAGTCGAGCAGCACAGGGACGGCGATGTCTGTTCGCACAATCGGGTTCAACACCCACTCGAGCCCGAGATAGGTGACGCCCTCGAGACCGGCGGCGAACGGGTCCACTCCTGCAATGCGTATTGTTGAGGACGGAGCCAGTCTCTTGCCAGATAACAGGCGAAGGAGTGTCGTCTTGCCCGCGCCATTGGCTCCAATCAACAGCGTCCGACTGCTTGCAGGGAGATCGAGTGAGACGTCCTTTAGCCCGGTTGAGCCGTCGGGAAACTTATAGCTCAGACCCTTGACGTTGATGTCTGGCTTCGGCGTAGTCGTTGCGTTTGCTTGATAATCCTGAATAGGCATTGTTCTATAAGACTGGTGGGCTTGGAAGAAGGGTTCCTTTTTTGCTTTTGTCGCGTTGTCTTGTGTTGGATGCCTCAGGCGATCGAATGATAATTTAATTTGCGGGATAGATGCTCAGGAACACGGGAGCTCTCGACCAATGAGTCACTGAGAGCGGCTCAGCGTTAGCAACAAGGTTTGAATAGGTGGTCCCGGCTTCTTCCCGTTGATAGATGCTACTATCCTGTCACAAATCTCCCCTTGACGGCCGGTTGGGAGGAGACAGTATCAGTGGCTGATCGTAAGCTGATCCCGACACTTCTCGTATTCGATGCTTCTGCAAACCTTCTAGAAAATCTAGAAGCGCAGCTAGAAAATAAAATATTCAAGGGAAATGCCCATTGAATCGAGATAGAAGATGAACGGGGTATTTCCGCACCGAGGAGAGATACTAGGTACTTGGCCAGCCCATACATTTACAGTGCGAGCGGCATGTACCGCGTGCTGTGATGCCAAGACATCCCGCCTTACCTTTTGATTCCACTTCCTCCTCAATTCCTCTCTCCCTCACTTTTCTTCTCGACCACCTCCCTTCTCTCCCTCCTCGCTCCTTTTATCGCTAGATTCCTTTGGTATGCCCTACATATCCTCTCCGGAAACATCCTCTGTATTGTCGGACTCCCGTCGACTCAACCATGCCTCTATCAAGCAAGGCTATCTTCCCCAAGACATTTGTTACCCCACCCTCAGCAGCCAGATGATGCTGCCCAGCTCCGCCCAGCCATGTCCGGCGTCTTGGTCTTCTTGTCCTCTTGGACACAAACCATCAAAGTCCGAAACCACCCCAGATTTTGTTCTCTGCGTGATAGGGTCGCGATCCTCTCCCGCCCTTGTCAATCGTCGACTCTGGTAGATCGGCAATTGTCGACGTGACATCGGCCGCACAGATACACTTATACTCTTTCCTAAATCCAGTTGTATCTGGCTTCAGCAGAACTCTGTCACGGGAATACTGGGGAGGTCCTTGCAAACGACTTGACCTGCTGCCAACCAAGCCCACTTGGGCTTTTGAAATTCGTGGCTTGCTACAAGAGTCCTGGGCCATGCTTGACTTGGGAGTCAAGATCCCGCCTCTACAGGGTCAATACGAGCTTTTATTTGCTCGCCACCAACATGTCATCACTGTCGTCACCCAACGAAAGCAAAGGTCCTGCGCAGATAGGATAGCACGGCGGAACCCCGATACTGCCATCCTCAAAACAATGGTCTGATCAGGTAAGTTCTGCAATCCTCTCGTTCGATGGAGCGGTGGCGCAAGTGTAGCCTCCACATTCATCCATCCATCCCTGCATTTCCATTCTTTGTCGCCACTTTTTCACTGGAGAAGTTATCCACCCTTGGTATGCGACCGGAGTTGATCAAGGGGAATCACCTACCATTTTCTGCAATCCTCCGCTATTGTCAACCAGGACGAGGTAAATCCCCAGTTCACGCACGGGAGAAATCGCTATCTGGTCTTATCACTACGATCGCTGCTGGATGGAGATATAAAGCCTCTCTCCCCTCTCGTTTGTGTTACCCTCTCTCATCGCAGTGTCATCCTCTCGGATCTTTGAACAGCCTTGCTTTAACCAGGATCACCTCGCACCACTTCGACAAACATGGTCGAGACAACCAACGCTCCAGCTGATCCTATTGTCAGAGGAACTTTCGCAACAGCAAAACAATCTTGGTCTGATCTCTTCAAATGGAAACAACGAGTCGCCATCACCAACGACGATGATGAGACTTACTGTGAGTGGCAATCACCTCGGCCTCTTCGAAATCCCATCAGTCTCTTTGCCCAACTTGGCGCCCGAGGTTGGCTTTTCTTCCTTGTTGGTCTAGCCGCGTGGACAGCCGATGCTTTTGACTTCCACGCCCTGTCCATTCAAACCGTCAAACTGGCAAAATACTACGACACTACTAAAACCAACGTCACCACCGCCATCACCTTGACTCTGTTGCTCCGATCTGTTGGTGCCGCCTTTTTCGGCCTCGCCGGAGATAAATTTGGCCGTAAATGGCCCATGATCGTCAACATGGTGATTCTTGGTCTTCTTCAAGTCGCAACAATCTACAGCGCCACATTCGCCCAGTTCCTCGCCGTTCGCTCACTATTCGGCCTCTTCATGGGTGGTGTATATGGCAATGCTATTGCCATGGCGCTTGAGAACTGTCCGGTGGACGCACGTGGCTTGATGTCTGGCATCCTCCAACAAGGTTACTCCCTTGGCTACGTCCTTGCGGCGTGCTGCAACCTAGGCGTAGGAGGCGGCACCGACTCCTGGAAGACGGTGTTTTGGATCGGAACAGGCCTCTCTATCGGCGTGGGAGTGGTGCGTGTTTTCTTCCCTGAGTCCCAACAATTCATCCAAGCGAAGAGAGAAGGCAAAGGCCACACTTCCGCTTCTGCCTTCTGGACCGAAACCCGCAAGATGCTCGCCCAGGAATGGCGTATGTGCATTTACTGCATCTTGCTGATGACCTGGTTCAACTACTACTCCCACACCAGCCAAGACAGCTACACGACCTTCATGCTCACGCAGAAGGAATTGAACAACTCGGCCGCCAGCCGCGCGAGCATTATCATGAAGACGGGCGCCTGTGTCGGCGGCACCATCATCGGCTACGTGTCCCAATGGGTCGGTCGACGCCGCGCTATCATCGGCTCCGCACTCATTTCGGCCTTGCTCATCCCCGCCTGGATCCTGCCCACGACGGAACGCAGCTTGTCCGCCACCGGTTTCTTCATGCAATTCTTCGTCCAGGGCGCATGGGGCGTTATCCCGATCCACTTGAATGAGCTATCACCTCCTGCTTTCCGTTCATCTTTCCCCGGCATCACGTACCAGATAGGCAATATGATCTCGTCGCCTTCGGCACAGATTGTCAACGCCATTGCAGAGCACCATTTCGTCACGGCTGTCGATGGTGAGCAGGCACCCGCGTATGGTCCGACCATGGGTATTGCCACGGCCATTATTGCGCTGGGCATCGTTGTCACCACGGCCTTTGGGCCCGAGCGGCGCGGCGCCAAATTCGAACTTGCGAAGCCAGCCGGTGTGCAGGAGATGGAGATCCGGAATAAGCTTGATGCTGAGAGTCAGATTGGTGTTGAGAAGGAAACTGTGGCGCAGACGGAGAATATTGCTGATAAGCATTGAGATGCGCAATTGCAAAAATGTCGAGCTGTCCTGCTGTGTGCGATGAAATTGAGAAATCACAATTTTACCTGACAGGAAGATGGTACAATGATGACCACTTTGACGCAAAGACGTGTCGTTAGGCTGTCTTGGGATGGAAGAAGACAAAGGGGAACGGGTAACTCCTCCCGCTCTGGTAAGAGACAAGATGGAATGGGATGTGTGACGGAAATATTTGCCATACATGGTCGAGTCACATTGATATCTTTCAGCCTTGTTCACAAGTCCCGTTCTATTGTGTCCCGTAGCCCTTTCTTGCATGCGAAGACAGCAGCCCCAATTCAGTCGATATCTGAATCACACTACTCTAATTCGAGCATATTGGCTGTACATGTTGCTCATTTGGAAAAAGATTCATTTCGCCATGGACTATGTTGATTGAGGGTGCTGTATGCCTTTTAAGTTTTCACGTTTTCGGACCCTTAAAAGAAAAAAACATTCCCCGCTTCGCTATGCGTAGTCAAGCCAAGTCATCCTCATTCTATGCTCTGATTATTACGCGGGGGTTGGGTTTGGTTTCGTAGCATATATCACCGTTGGAGTAATTTCTTTTTATCTCAATCGACTCCCATTCGCTTTCATTTCGTCAAAAAGGTAAACATCAAACAACATGCAAGATCAATTGCTCTGTCGGCGGCCAGGTCCCAAATCCTTCCCGTTGCCCAGCTCCGGTTGCGACTCACCGGCAATAGTTGGCGGGGAATGCTCCTTTGACTCCTCTCAATTCCCCTTGCCACCAGTCGTCAGTACTGTCGGTCTTCTTCAGCACCTTGATTCGATCTCCTTCTCGGAATACCAGGTCTCCTTCCCCTTGGCCTTCGAAATCGTAAAGTGCCGTCACAAATATTGTCTGTTGAGATGGTATCCGTGGAGGTGGGGGTGGGGGAGGTCGTTTCTTCTGAGCAATCGACGCAGTGGTCGCAGTTGAGCCAATTGACGCTGTAGACGGCTGTCTATCCCGGGAGAAATAGTCTGTATGTGGCCCTGCAGGAGAGTAGGACATCGGAGTCTGATATAACGAGTGTGACGGAGAAGGACTCGGAAGAACTTCTTGCGGACTGAGAAGCGACATGGCTGAGGGCGAGGTAGAGGTCTTCGGTTTGATATCATAGGAGGGAGAAGGAGGGAGAGCCCTAGCGGGCGAGACGGATTGTGCGCGATTGAATGTAGAATTGGCACTTGGTCGACGATACCCATTGACAGGATGGTGACCATTTTCTTGGTTCATGGGTGTCCTGACAGCCTTCCCACTAGCTAGTAACATCAGCGACTCAGCCTCGTGTTGCACGGGTTTAAAAGCATCGCTCCACAGTCTAATGACTTCATCCATGGGCGGACTTGGGGAAGGGAAACCTTCCTCGGTACAGTAAGCGTGTAGCATGGTGTAGTAATGTCCTAGCAAGTTATTTTGGATATGAATTTGAGCAGCTAGGAAATGCGGAAGTAGGGAGAAGACCGATGTTAACAGACGAGGCAGACAGTTCCTCAGATGCTCGTCAGCCGCCGAGTACGCTTCTGTGGCCGTTGCAAGGTCTGCCTGAGACTTTGCTAGGGCTGCGTTGTCCCTTTCTGATCGTTTGGTCTTTTTGAGACTCGAGTCCACCCTACTTTGATATCTTTCAAAGTCAAGTTTCCGGTCTTCCCTCTTTTTGATTGTCTTCTTCATCATGTGGAGGTTGTCTTTGGCCTCTTGGGCTGGTCTGATCAGTTTCTCCTCAACTTGACCCAAGTCTTCTGTGAGATCTTTCTTCAATTCTGCGTATTCCTCTCTGATCCTATGGGTTCGGCGGACAAGGTGATCGGGAGTTTGAACTGGGACATGACCGTGGTAATCGTCACCCGCTCCTATGATGGGGTTGTACAAAATTTCAAATTCGTCCATGAGTCGATGTTGATGGGTCAAGATTGAGATCCACGAATCTCTCCATTGTTTGGAGGTTTCAATGATCTTGAAGAGTCAGTTGCTGGACGAGAAATTTTGTTGAATAGCCTTCGACGTACTTTGGTCAACAATCGATCTGCATCCTCGAAATCTTTGAGTAGAACCGAAACTTGTTGTTCATCCGCAGTCCTTTTCATGTATTTGCCAAAATGCCGTTGGACACTCTGCATGGTGACTGCCGATCGAGGGCAAGTCGGTCACAGATACCGTTGGGGATCTTCTTGTAATATCCAGAATGCTCGTAAGGGGGAAGGGGAGGGTCTCGAGATTCCGGGTCCCGTTGACAGCAACAAGATGGTGGCACAAGCCGCCAAAAGGTCAACCAAATGCTTGAAGGAGCGAGTGGAGGTAGTGGGACGGGGGAAGAGAGCAATACATTAAAGCAGTAACTGACCTGCAGTCTAGAAAAGATTACTTTTGAATGTCAACAGTTACAGGAGGGAGAACAAGACAAATAGTTGGACACAGGGAAAGGGAAAGGGAAAAGGCCCGTCCGCCTTAGCCTGCGCTGTGCTTCTGCTTCCGAGCCTCAAGCCTCATTTGACGCGCGTTTCACTTCCACTTTTTCAACCCATGCCACTGTCATGTCATGTGGAAAATACAATAACCTCCTGTCCACTGGTATTCTCTCCCTAGCGAGCACAATGACATGTTTTGACCCATCCGTTGGCCAGCATCCGCAGAATGTCGCTGACCACACCTGCTTGCTGCAGTTGTTGTGATCATGCCCACCCCGACCTCCACGCACCGAGGGGCTCTCAATTTGACCGTAGTTCCAACTCAGAACACTGCTCCTGTCCACGAGTTCCGCTGTCTCTACACGCGAGACCTGTATAAGAAGGCCAAGAAATGGCACGATGGCTCCCTACGTTTTCACACCTTCAATCGACGCGTCATGGTGTATGATGACGCGAAGAATTACATCGGAGACCTTCACTATAGGCAAGAGGAAGAGTTCGCTGAAGGTGTCGAGATACAATTGGACCGCGGAGTAAAAGTTGAAGTGGGTGAACGACTCGGAGAGACTCAGACTGACCTGGCCCCAATCCTTGAGAGACCGCGTCCAGAGAAAGTCGTAGCACAAGCCAGACAAGCTACAGGGCTCAATGCTCGGCCATCGTCAACTGGCCCCTCCGCAAGACCAAAATCCCTGCTTGAGGTGTTGGGCCCCTCTCAAGGTCGATTGGGACATTCAAGATTATCCCTTCAGTCGCCTTACGAGCAGAGGCAGGCATCTTCTAGGATCAAACAAGCCGAGCCACTTCCGAAAAGACGAAGACTTTCCGGTGATAAAGAAAACCGGTCCGGTATTGTCATGGAGCCGATGAGGCCTCGCTTACCTCAGCCTGCACGGCCGAATCAGAATAAATCTGCCGCGCTTTCAAGTCATCAGACAGATGCTCCAATCGAATTCCACGAGGGTTTCGACATCTCTTCAGCCGAAGAGCTTCGACAACGACGTGTGAAAGTTGTAAGGCCTGCAAGTCTATCAGTAAATGGTCCAAAGAAATCTAGAGAGGAGCGACAGGCGACTAAGAAATTGACATCAGAACTACCGAAAGCCCGTCAGAATTCAACAAGTGCTTATGAAGATGGACCTACAGGAATTGCTCTTGATGCACACGAAAATCCCGCAAAGCCGAAATCAAACAAGACAAAAGCTACTGTTGCAAATGCTCGATCAACTAAAATACACACAGCTCGATTGTTGCTTAACCAGCAGAAGGTTAGGTGCAAGTTGACTTGTTTACTACCGCTTTCAAAAGACCAGATTTCCAGACGCCGCTCGAACAATTCAGACGAAGTGTCCCTTGGTCGAGACAGCACTGGTAATGCTGCAGTCCGTGATCAGGCTGGATCTCCTTTAAACAGATATGGTGACAAGTCCTCCCACGACAAGGAACCCTCGCAGCTTATCCTCCTCCCCAGCCCGAGTCCCAAAAATTCCCCCGGAGGCGATCCTTCTGAGGGCCGCAATATTTTCCCCAGCCCTCTCTTTATACCCGATGAGAACGCCGGACCAAAATCACCCTCACCCAGGCCGATACTTACGCAAGATGACTTCTTGTTTCCGGACTTCGAAGACAATCGAAAGCCAGAGAGATCTCCTATCGCCGAACAAGTTGGTTCAAAGACTGGCTTCATAGCAGAAGAAAACACCCAGACCAATTCTTGCTCACTGCTAGATCCCAACTCTCCGCATCCGGTCCCCCGACAAGACAATTATCCGAGACTTCCGGCTCTCAGGACTAATCCGCGAACCTTTAGACGGGTTTTCTCTGAGGTTGACGTTTTGGAGGACGAAGACTTTATTGCAATCCCAGAAGCTGTTGGCGTTCAATCACGGGAGCCTCTCGAAGTGTTGGAAAATCTAGCCTCCAGGCGGAGTTCTGTGAAATCAAAAAGCCCGTCAAGGTTCCGCCGATGTGCATCCGACACTGCTGTCCTAGACAAGGGGAATAACGACATGAGAGAAAGCAACATTCAGGAACGATCCAAGGAGGAGACTGGACCATGGACCGCGGAAGAGGCGTTTCTGTTGTTTGATTGGTGGCCGACCGATCTTGAGAAACCAGGACTCTGGGCCAGTGCGGTACAGGAACTGGCTCCGCAAGCTGCTGTCAGCGGAGCTGGTAGGGGATTTTCGACTACCATCACAACAGCTCGACAATTCCTTCGTGACGACGTGAATGTTCTATGACTATTGATGAATTATGGCAATATTCTGCCATCACTATTCATACTGGGAAAGATCAGCCATGCGAATGACAGGCAGATGATGAACAAAGACCGTCAAATGCCCCGCCTTATTCCAATCCAATTCACCATCCGATTCCTCCCCTCCTTTTTTTTTTTTTTTTTTCCCCCTCGATGTCCGGGTACGAAAAGCTTCATCGAACGAATCTAGCGGACTACTCCGTCCCTATAATTATTTTTCTTGTCTTTGCAACCCAATCGGCAACGAGGGCCGATATCATTATCAGCCGTACGAGGAAGGATTTGTTGGTCTCGGACCTCCTGAAGCTTGTGTCTTGCAATAGATCAAACTATATAACAGGTCCCTCCCTCGAAAGAATTGACGACCGTCATCCGAATGCGTCTATCAGAGGGGGTCTCTTATCCTGTCCAATTGTCGCAAGTTCTGCTCTATCTCACATTTTGGAGGTCTTCATGATGGCAATATCCACTTTAAATCCTCAACCTGTCCCTGATCCCCTTTCTGCCTCATACGTCTCCCCCAAACCCGCATCTATCATCCGAGAAGAGGTCGAGGCCGCGCAAATTAATCTCCGTAACCGTCTCGCCGGAGCCATCCGTAAACCCCCTCCAAATGTTCCAGTTGAATCACTCCCAACGGTTCCACTTATTGACATCGGAGCATCATTCGACGGAAGCTTGGATTCTCGGAAAACCATTGCCAGGCAAATTCACGAAGCGTGTGTGACCACCGGATTTTTCCAGATCAGCAATCATGGAGTCACGGAGGAAGCGATGGCTGGAGTACTGAAGCAGGCGGAGAGATTCTTCCATGAATTGCCGCAAGAGAAGAAGCACGCGATGCACATCAAATACTCACCTCTCTTTCGTGGTTACGAGCCACATGATTACACATATGTCAACCCCGACGACAAGGACCCAGATGGCAGGTCATCGGCCCAGCAAGAAACAAAAGAAGGCTTCAATTGGGGATATGAAGAGGCCATGGATCCCAGTGGTGGTGATGGGAAATATGTCGAATTGGATGGGGTAGCTCCCGCCACGACCGGAATAGGAAATGTCTGGCCTGCCGAAGACGATTTACCAGGCTTTCATGCGACTATTTCGTTGTACTACAGCCAAGTGCTGGAACTGGCAAGGCACTTGTTTCGCCTTTTTGCGTTGTCGCTCGATCTCGAGGAAGACTACTTCGATCCTTTAATGACACATCCAGGCGGGATTGCTCGACTTCTTTATTACGCCGGACAACCGGCGCTGGACAAGGAGAAGACTGATGAAGAGGTAGAGTTCGAAGGAAAACTGGGACTGGGGGCGCATACCGACTATGAGTGTTTCACACTGCTCTTATCGTCGACGAATCCAGGACTCGAGATCCTCTTTCCTCCATCTCCTCTCACAAACAACCTACCGATTTGGCGGCCCTGTCCCGTACGACCAGGCACATTGACCGTCAATGTGGCAGATTTTCTCATGCGCTGGACCAATGGACTGTACAAATCGACAATTCATCGAGTCGTAAGCAAACCTGGGGCCGGTGAAAGGTACTCGGTACCGTTCTTCTTCAGCATCAATTACGACAGCGAGGTCACGGCGCTACCAGAGCGGTGTGTCGGGAAGAGCCGGTTCTTACCACTGAAAGCTGGCGAGTACATTCTCGAGAGATTAAAGGCTACACAGACGTGAGAAAAGGCGTGAGCGGTCGGATATGAATCTGATTTTGGGTGTGGTGGGATGTAATGATTACTTACCCGCATTTCGAATACAAAACATTCTTCTCTCATCTCAGGATGCTCCTAATCTCTTTCGAGTGCCTGGAGCTACAGAGTGTGAGGCAGACCAATCACTATCCACCCTCGGCGTTGGATTACTACACAAATCTCTACCCGAGATCCTCACCCCACATTGATTCCTCTTCTCTTCATGTTGACGATATACAAAGACCCCAGACTCCATGATCTGAGAAACAAGGTAAGATTTGCTCTTCTTATGCCGTCTTCACGTTCTCTTTCCTATTACAACTTCGTGAAGCTGTTGCGCCACCACCAAACTCCTGACTCCTGACTTCCTCGCATGCTCATGCACCACGACCCCTACCTCCCACCAGTCCCAACCATGGCTCTGCGTGCCTCCGTCTTCATCTTCCCCGGCATTCCCTGGACCGCACCCAATGGCAAGCCAGGTGCCCCGTGGTCCCCGATCTCGAGCACGCTCGTTCACACACCAACATCCGCCGTCCTCGTCGACACACCCATCACCAGGTCCCAAACCGCCGACCTCATAACCTGGATCGAGCAAACGCTCCACCCCGGCGCCCAAATCACGTACATCTACATCACCCACGGGCATGGCGACCACTGGTTCGGTCTGAACATGCTACTCAAAAATTCCCCACCGCCAGACCCGTAGCGACGCAGGGAACCATTGGCCACATGCGCGGCCAGATCGAGCCCAAAACCTTCAATACCATGTGGGGGTCCCGCTTCCCAGGGCAAATTGACACGAACTTTGTGCTTGCAGAACCTTTGCCTACCTCGGGGGAGTTCTTTTCGCCCTCGACTTCCTCTGGCACGCCTATTCCGCGGGAAAACGCAGATGGTGGCTGTAGAAGTCGGCCACAGCGACACACACAACAGCACCGTGCTCTGGTGCCCTGCCCTCCGCCTCGTGGTCGCCGGCGACGTCGTCTACGGTGACGTGCATCAAATGCTCGGTGAAGCCAACACGCACGCACTGCGCATGGAATGGGTTCGCGCACTCGACATCGTCTCATCGCTCAACCTGGCCTCCGTGGTGCCGGGGCACAGGAGACCCTCTGAGCTTGATGGGCCATGGCACGTCGAGGCATCAAGGAAATATATTTTGGACTTTGACAAATTGGCAGAGAATGGGGAGTGTAGGAATGCACGCGATCTAGTAGGGAAGATGAAAGAATTGTGGCCGACGAGATTTAATGACGGCGCGCTGATTGTGGGTGCGATTAATGCGTTTAAAGTCAAGGAGAAAGAGGCCAAGAAGAAAAAGCAGGGTGCTGAGAAGTTGTAAATCCTGGTAGGAACACTTTGTGGAATTGCGTTGATTACGCACCTAGCTGATGAGAAATCCATGGACACGAGAAGCCTTTATAATTCACCATTTGTTTCTATTTCATTGGATTAATTGTACAAGGGCACCCATTCTAGAGCAAGGAGTGCGTTAACTCTTCAGCTCCGCATATATATACGGAAAAATGACCTCGCAGGCCTTACAAAAGACCATAAACCCCTGCACGAGGCTGATAGGGAACATTAGCACACCTTTCTCCTGTATCAAGACCCAAATACTCAACAACGCCACGCTGAAAAAGTGATAAAAGAGGACAAAAGGACGTCGGATGATGGCTCCTAAAAGACCAGCGGGCCCGTCTATACATCTTCCACCGAGTTGGAAGTATCGGAAACATCCTTTTTGGAGGTACTTGAGTTGCCAGTCGTCGGCGGCGAAGAGGGAGTAAAGCGCTTGAGCGAGAATGTTGATGATTGAAGCCAGGTTCTTGCGTCGCCAGTGGAATTTACTGAATTGGTTGAGGACGAGGTCCGTGTTGGAAAGGTCGGGAACATTTTGAGGGGAGAGGAGTTCAGATATGAGGACCACATCGTTGAATGCGACTGTCATGCCGCCGCCTGTGAGAGGGTGGCGCATGTTTAGGGCGTCTCCGAGAATAGCGAGGCCGGGGGTTTTATTTGTTGTTGGCGGAAGAAAAGAATTGGGCATGCTTCGAAGCAACCCTTTGTCCAATGCAGTTTGGAATGAGGGCTGAACGACGGATGGTAAAGAAGGAAGAACGACCTTTTGAAGGTGTCCCTTTACTCCACCATTGGCGGTCGATGTGGATGCCAATCCATCTGGAATGTCGACCAGGACTCGAGTTTCACGTGTTCCAATCTGATAGAGGAGGACCGGCGAGTTGTCACCGAGTACCACAATTCCATGCTGTGGAGTAGGCAAAGGACAATCAATCAATTCCATTCCCCAAAATTTCGACTTGACTTTGGGGGTGGGGTGGATGTAGGACTTCCGGAACTTCGATGCGTATCCATCGCAAATCACAGTTAACGAGCCAAAGAAGAAATCTTTTTGTGTTTTTCGAGTGAGAGATTCGACACCGAGAACATGGGAAGTATGTGTCGAGGTGACTATCGAGGTGACTTCGGTTTCGAAGACTGTAACATTGGGATGTCCCATCGCCGCAGCGCGGAGCTTGGATAAGAATCGGCCATGATGAAAAGATCGTCCTTCTGCTCTTGTCGGTTCTTCTGATTTTCCTGACACTCTCTGCGGCGCATTCCCTGTGTGAGCAGGATAACTAATGGGCACCTGCTCGTCATAGTAGCAAACGGTATAACCTTTGACAGGAACGGCGTCGATGTCGTCGAGCGTATGTCGCAAGCCCAGCCTGGTCAATGCCTCCACACCTCCAGGCTGCAGAAGTTCTCCAACTATGCGATCAGGCTCTTTCAAAGATCTCTCAAGCAGCATCACACTTCGTCCTTGATTTGCCAACGCCACTGCGAGCGCCGAACCCAGGACACCTGCTCCAACGATAACGACATCCGCGTCATGATGCAGTCTTCTGCGCTCTTCCTGAAGGTCTGGTTCTGGCTCTATTGAGGAATCTGAAGGCGAATCGAGAATGAG
Organism: Rhinocladiella mackenziei CBS 650.93; assembly: GCF_000835555.1. NCBI lineage: Eukaryota > Fungi > Ascomycota > Eurotiomycetes > Chaetothyriales > Herpotrichiellaceae > Rhinocladiella > Rhinocladiella mackenziei. Next base: position 4,502,031 of record NW_013550604.1, read on the forward strand.
AGGCATGATGGAGAAAGTAACGAACGATATGTTGTGTGAAGGAGACTATCGAGACATGAGGCGGTCTGGAGAGAGAAATGGAGCTGAAGATTGAATTTATCGGGAGAACTGCTGTTAGCAAAGGGCGCGTCGTGGCCTGAGATGTGGTGTGATCAAGAAGGACACCGTGATGAACTGGGCCTGGCCAGAATGGAGCGCAGGGGTGACTGTGATAGAGAGTAGATGGGCCTTTTTCCAAACTGTGGTCAACGAAATAATAGAGAACTAGAAGGGGGGGAATGGGGATAGCGAACTGAATGGTCAAGGAGTGACCCGCAAAGAATTAAGCATAAATTGAACAAATCACAGGCTCCAAACGTGTCAGGCACCGGGGAATAAAGAATGAGAACTACGCCTAAGTCCTTTGTTTCCGAATCGTACGAGTGGCACATGCCACCAGAGATACTGTAACAACTAGAACGGTACCCCTAAGTATCTTGCCTATGGTAAGTTCCAGAGAAATACCTGGATATACTTTGGTTATCAACTCCCACACAACTTATCCTCAGCCCCTATTCAGTACTCTGCATACGGCACGCAATACTGTGGAAAGTGTTGAATATTTTTTTTTTTTTTTTTTTTTTTTTAAATAATAGCAATGGCCACATTCTCTTCGTTTCATCTGCCAATCAACTCTCCCCCTTCTTGGTTCACCTTTCTTTTCAACCTCCCTTTTTTCCCTTTCTCGGTTTGGTATCTTGCAGTGATTTTGCCCTCCTGCCAGATTACTCTGTTGACCGTTGAGCCTCCCTTTCTATGTTACCCCCTCATTCCACAAAACCTGACCACTGGCATGCATCCATTCTAAAGCCATCCGGTGATCGTCGGCTCCTGCACTGGATATCCATCAGTCAGATCTCAAAGGCCGTCAAAATCGCAACCTTTTCCTTTCCCAATGCCATCGAATTTCCCAGGACTCCGATACCTCAGATTGCCGGCTTCAATGGAGGCATATATGTGAATGACTCTCCTGCACTGTGGGTCGTGTAATATGCCACTTCATATCGAAAAACGCCCTCAAAGTCATCCTCATTCATTGTACCCCGGATTGGGACTCTACTTGTGATAGATCGACAAACGCCAACAATTTTGTCCATGCATAACCCAAAAAGACATAAACGACTAGATTTGTGCTGTTGATATCATAAATTCTCCCTCGAGGGATGATGCGCCTGGGACAAACTGCTTGCCGCCAGACTGAGCTGGGGCTCCAAAATCAGATGGCCTCGATGACTTTGAACAACATCGTCATGTCGAATTTGATGCGGGCTACGAACATCCGCAAAGGAACGCCTAGCCACCTTTTCTCAGGGACTCATCGGCTGGGAGAGATTCTCCTCTGGAAAGGTTCAAAGCCTGCGCGTCATTCTCCGATTTGACCGTTTTCTTATTCTTTCTTTTCTTTTTCTGTGTTTGCCAGCCGTTGCTGACATTGGGGTTTGGCCCAGAATTGGGTGCGTGTCCAGAAGATCCAACAGATCCATTTGTGCACGACGCCAATGGTTCTTCTGAACCTTCTTCGACTCTGTCGCCGTTCGCTATGGCAGCCTGATTTTGGTTGACTGACACACTTCCCTTTGGACCGCTGCCATCAGAACCGAATCCTTCGACTCTAGGCGACGGTGTTCGGACTTCTTCTACGGCAGAAAGCTGGCGATCGGAAGGCCTAGCCGTGCTTCCTGATTTCTTCGTTGCCCCTTGACTTGTCATTCCGACCGATTCTGCGGCTCTTGTCCTTTTGACTGGAAATTCATCTTTGAGGCTTCCACCAAGCGACCTTAATGGTAGGTGGCCATTAAGCTTGCGGGAAGCGCTGGGACTGCTTGGAGGACTTCTCTCATGGTTATTAAACTCCAGAGCATCCTGTGATTGTTCATCAGAGCTTGAAGGCGTGTCGAACGCGAAATCTTCAGAAGTGGAAGCACTAAGGTTCATATGGTCCTCCGGGTCGTTGAATGAGTGGGTCGTACGCGTACGCCTGGGGGAGTTGACTGACCCGTCGACGATTAAAGGACCGGTCCTGGTTTTGGGCGGCTCAGTTTCGGCATTCCCGCTCTCAACATTCTCACAATCCGGTTCCCGGCCTTCCTGGTTTTCCATCCCGGCAGTGGGAATTGTCTGCAACGGCGGCGTGTGCATCGTTCCTGGGGTTCGGGCCGTTGCTGAAGCAAGACGCGGAGATAGTCCCCCATGCTGGATGGCTAGGCCGACATGTGAGGGTATAGGAGAGATCGCTGTACTTTGAGAATAAGCGGATAATGACGGTGAATGTCCAACATAGTATCCTAGATACTCCGCGGGTCTTCTCCCTGGGTCGTAAATCGAGCCAGAGATGCCGAATCCGTTTTCGAGGTAACCGGAAAATTGCTCCTGAGAAGTTGACGATGCAGAGGACCTTCGACCCAACGTATCGGGCATACCAGAAGGATCGTTTCTTGCCTGTAAATGCCCAAAGCCAGACACAGGGATTGCCCGCGCGGGCTGTGAGTGAGCTCGTAAGGAAGCGCCTGAAGATGACTGTGTCACGGATGTCCGCCGTGAATATCTTCGGGTGTCAGGGACTACAGAATTCAGTCGTGGTGAAGGAGGATTGGTTGCCACTCCTTGATTAGGGTGAGACGCGGCAAGGAATGGAGACGCAGGACCGAACCGTTGCTGATATAGAGGTGCTGACAAAGGAGCTCGACCTACCCCATTCGTCTGGCTGTTCACGCCTATGTCGAGCCCGTCATCCTGCGAAGAATTCGGCACATACGCAGCAGGTTGGTAATAACCCGATGCCAATAGACCTCTCTGTCGGAGATTCTGTTGGTGGAGCTGCATCCTGAGTTCCTGCTCCTGGAGCTGCAGATATTGATACTGCTGAAAAAGCTGGTCGTGAAGGAGATGTTGTTGATGCTGCGCTTGAAGTTGCAGTTCTTGTGTGGTCATCTGAAATGGAAGATTGCGTAGGTAGGTCGAGTGCCGACCGGTGGGATTTGAAGACCGTCGCACATTAGTGTTCCGGTTAACATTTGGATGTTTCCCCCCACGTGCACCATTTCGGCCGCCCCGTGACGGTTGCGTTGGAGGTTGTGCCAGCGGTGGCATTGAAGGTTGTGTCGGTGGCTGTGGAATGACAGGTCGAGCTGACGGAGGGACGAAATGCTCCAATGGCTTGATTTCTTCCGTCGGATAAACAAATTGTTCACAGCAATTCTCCAGCTTGCCCTCTCCTATCAACTCATATGCTCTTCGCAGTTCCAAATGAATTCCTCGCATTGATGTATCGTCTGCTGTGTTGGCCAAATTCCGGGACACATTAAAAGGTTCCTCCACACACAACCGGTTATCCTGAAGCAAATGCCAGGACTTTTCAACTTTTGACAAAACCCGCCCCAGTCGGACCGACACCACATTTTGTTCGAAATCCAGCTCGTGGCCATAATAGCGAAAGAAATGGAATAGGAGTTGACCTAGGGAAGATGTGTTCCGGCTGCCGAAATCCTTGTACGAGTCAATATTGCGGTCGAAAGATACATTTACCCCTGCTAGGAACTTTGGTTGCAACTTGGGCTGTTGCTGCAAGGTCGGTAAAATAGGCGGATCTCTTGTCTGAAGAAAATTCAAGGCCAGGCATATCCACGTATAGGAGCTAAGAGTCCCACCGAGAGCTTGGGGCATGTCAGTACCAATCTGCTCCGTCAGAACCCAAGAATCACATACCAGCGTCGTTCAATATCCGTCGTTTCGCCCAATACTTGATGATCATAGCCAGAGGTCTCACTCGACTATCAATATTGACATAGGTCCGCACCAACTCCGTGTTCTCCAAGGCAAGGGGATTGTTGACGTTGATATCACAAGCCACTTGCAGCTCGGGATCCCACACCTTGACAATAGGTACTTTGGCGCTGGAAACACAAACCACTCTCTCCATCCCGTGCTTTGCGAGAAGATCCGCGATGGAGCAAACTCGCTCCATTTCCCTACAGTCAGTGGTAATACAGACATCGACATCCGAGTCCGCCGTTCCTAGATTGTTGCCGGTGGAACCAAACACATTGACATTTATTGAGGATCTGGGCCATCTTCCGCGAAGGATCTTGTCAAGCTTTTGGATAAACTTGGACCTCCGTTCCTCACTTTCGGCGTTAGGCTGTAGTTCCTCGTACAGATTTTGCATATCATGGGTCAGCTTTTCGTCCTCTTCAGGGTCAAGTCGAGCCTTTAACTCCGACTGTTCCTTTTCTAGCGGCTCTGGTCCGAGTGAATAAGGAACACGCCGTCTTGCCCTCGCCATCCCTGTTTCGTATTTGCAGCCTCCATATTGCTTCCGACCTGCGGGCGGCGTTTGACTCTTGTCAGATGGTAAGGACCGGGGCGAACTATTTTTGGCAACCGGTTCTGGAGAAGACGATCCACGTTGTTCCGAGCGGGAGTGCGGCCGTTGAAAGGGCGTTGAGGGCATCGATTTGGATTGGGAGAGCTGGTGGCCCTGGCCTCGTACGGAGGTAGCTTGTGAGCTGTGGTTTGAATCCCTTTCCATCTTTGACGGGGGAATCGTGGTGGATGGCACAGTCATCGGTGTATATACAGTCCTTCCATCATCTTTCGGCACTCTGAAAGTCATCGGTGTGTCCAGGGGTGACTGGACTGGAGTTATCGCAGTACCACCAATTGCCCCCAATTTCAAGCCCCTGGGACCAATTCTTCGAGGATGTTCAACGGCGGCTTTCTCTATTCCAGGTCCCGTGGAGAAATTGATTTGAGATCGTTCAGGATTGTGGGGGTGTACACAATGTGAGGATTCGGGAGCGGACTGTCAATTGCGGATTGGGTCAGAACTTCAACAACAAACTCCAAGTTCGGGCACGCGCGACGACCAGACGTCCCTGACCCTTCCAAGGGCATTGGCCAGCCAGAAAATGAGTGTTTCGTATAGACGTCTCGACGGGTCTGAGTAAGCCTCGTCGAGGTCGGCGAACAGGATGTGTAGGACAATTAAAGACTGGATGGCAGGAAGTGCCAGATATATGGGCAAGAAAAGCTCTCGGGCAGTCGAGTAAAGAGCAATTGGGGAGATCTTCTGAGGAGTAAGGCGGGCTGTTGTTGACTTGAGGTTATTGAAATTGACCTGCTCCAGAGGAGGTTTGAAGGAGAATACGATGGAATTGGCGATATACAGGAACGAGGATGCGAGCAGAAGCAGGATGGTAGGGCACCTAGACGCGTATCGAGAGGGGAGACGAAGAGGATGGTAGGAGGTTAGAGGTCGAACAAAAGATGTTGAGGAGGAGGTGGAAGAAGAGCAGTCTCGCAATGAGACGATTCTCGCTTGTTCCTGGCTGCGCTGAGGACAAGACAATGGACGGGTACGGAGAGTGCCAGTGGCGGAGCGGTGGTGGTGGTGTAGTAAATGCGCGAGTGAGCGAGCGAGGCACAGTTTTTTGGCCGTTCTGAACTCGACCACCACTCCCTACTGACCGTACCTAAGCAGCCCAGGAATCGGTGCCCGCCGTATAGTACTAACCAGAACACGGTCCCCCATCTTCTAAAAAGCTACAGCTACAGTACCAACTAGCACCGCTCCCTGGCGACCCTGATTTGCCTAGCCTCAATCGTCCATTAATTCGCTGCTTTGAGAAAGAGATGCTGCTGCGGAATAGGCGTTTGGCCCCTCCATCCCTCAGTGCATCGTTGATCATGGGGTTTGCTGCCTCAATTAAATCCACATGCAAAAGGTCTGAGGGATTAACTAGAATGCTCGATCCGCTTACCTCCAGTTACCTGGCTCCAGGAATTGCACACTCTCCATCACCGTTCCTGAACGGTGTACAATATGGTGGCACATAACTGCAGGGCAGAACAGGGCGTGGTTTACCGCCTGTTCAAAGCTCCGCCAACCAATGACATACGGAGAACCGGAATATCTTCAGTACGGACTTACTCTGCCACAGTGATTCCTCCTTCACCGTCATCCATAATATAGTACCGAATATACAATGGACCATACGAAACATGCCAGATCGGGCTAGCGTGTCGCCCTCAGAAGACACCCGTGTCATGGTTTTCCTTTGAAGCCCTATTTTACGAGCCTCTTCTCTGATGGATCAAAGAACACGCTAGGGCCACAATGTGGACGAAGCCGAGTGAGGACTTCAAAACCCCCTTAAAACTCACAGATCAAGATCTTCTCTGCAGTTTAACAACCGGATGCTGTAATACTCAGGATTAAGTCAAGTCTGGACTGCCGCCTCTCTTGTGTCAGGTCAGCTTTGTTCGGCTGAGATGATTTCTTTACTAGCACCAATAATTTTTTTTTGGGGGGGGGGAGGTTCTGATGCAGAAGTCCATTACCACAGAAATTGTTCGCCTCTGCCAATTATAGACCGGGGGCGCTATGCTCCGCAGATTTGGGCTGACTTCAAATTTGCCCATGACCCTGAAATGGAATTAACCATCATTCCCTCGGGGCTACTCAAATTTCTTGACCGCCTATGACAATTAAACATTACTTGGTTGCAATGGAGCACTCAAGGGTCAGCGAAAACGTCACGAGGCGTGCTTCAGGCTTCGTTGTGTGCCCCCTTTCCTAGCCCGCCTGGCAGTCTCCTCTAATTGAATCGAGACCTGTACAATACACTTGAGGCGCCCTAATTATTCGAGAACTGCAACGTGAACATGTTCACTTAAGACTGATGATCGTTTTGCTAATCATTTCTCGATCTGACTTGCAGCGGCGAGATCCGGGGTCTTGGGGTCAAAATACATGTCAAGAATTGAATCTGCGACACAATGGATGCACCTTCCCTCACGGATCAGCCATAATGCTGCACAATTATCGAAAAGGCAAGTCAAGCTCAATATGATGGTCAAGAGCTTTCCATACTCTACCAGCGACTGTGAAGAGTTGAGAATCTGAGGTGCCTCTCTTTTAAGGAGAGATTCGGAAACGCTTCCGTGCAGCAGCTGGGATAAGGCTACACGGACATCGTAAATAATACTGTACAGTGTCAACATGCCATAGTGGAAGAAGGAGCCATGCAAACTGCACGTCACCAGGTGTCTCTGCTTGGAGCCTCTCTCCAGATCCTACCTAACCTAAACCGTCGCGACAAGTTCCCAAGACCGAGGAAAGAAACCTGGTTGTGGAACCGTCCGAAATTTGAGGACCCGAAGAGATCATGGTTTCGACCGAATTGGCAACTTTTTCTGGGATTTTCGATGTCTTCTCACGGCCTGGTCCAGTCCAAATGAAGGACAGACCGTGTGATCTTCGAAGGCCGCCTGCAACTGATCAGAGTTTTGCAGACTGCAATACAGACCTGCCGTTCCTCTACGGCCGGTGACGAACATGAGCTGGGTGCATTCATTGGAGGTGCAGAGAAACTGACCAGGGTTGTAGGGTTTGTCCATGCCCGTTCTAGGGCACCAACAAATCCCATCATATGAGCCCCGCCTGAACGGCTCGTGTCCCGTCGTCCTTTAGGCATGAAGCAGCGTGCCTGGTGTACTGGAATCACCTTACACTGGCCAAACACTCTTGGAGTGAAGCGTCCTAAACAAATCTTGCATCACACAAAAGAGTATTCATAGGTGGGTTGACGACGCGACTGTACGCCATTACGAAGACTGATGTTATCAAGCGATGCGCTTCAAAGATACCTTCGTGGGGGGTCACTGAGTGTGAGGCCGGAAGAATCGGATTTTCTGAGAGCCTCAAGATGCCCTTTGATCTCCCGGAGACGAGGAATTTCAGGATCAGAAAGCCAGATGACGATGTCCACGGCAGGACAACGGCAACCGTTCTTTCGGGTTCTCGAAACCGAAGTCTCCCTCCCATCACTTTACATATCCCAGAAAATGCTACAGGCTGTCGGTCGGTCGAAGACATCGGCAAAGGGAAATTGAGAAAAGCGAAGTTCCTCATCTCCCCCACCACCGAGCACGCGAAATAATTTACTGGCAGGGCAATGACTCCACCCGTGACCATGACATTGGCTTTGTGGACATGGCAGGCGACAGGCAACGTGAACAAACCCCGGCTTTTCCACTTGTTTGACTTCTCAAGTTTATACATAGTGACTCTAGTTGATATGTGGTCTGCTCCCTGAATTCCTTGATGAAACTGCGATGGCTGCTATTAGGGCAGGCCCCAAAACCGGACAGGTCAATATCTTTGCATTAGAACAAGGATCTCGACGGGCAGCCGCCAAACATCCTCATTATCGGTTACCGTGCTCAAATGTCGATAGCAAGAGGAGCATGAAGTCTTGCGCCTAGCAGTGCCGCTTAGCAACCTTACCTACTACATGGTACCCGGTCAGCGTTAGGCTCGTGGATGTCCCGTCTGTCCTTCTCGTCCAATGCCCAGTGAGCACTTCGCTATTCTCCGGCACGAAGAGTGAGAAGGGGGACCGGTGCTAGGGGTGGGCGAGCTAGACGAGGACCGGGTTTGTACGACTTTTATGTCTTTATCCGAGGTGAATTCCTTTGATGTGAAGCGAGCCTGTTCGTGGGTAGGTCGGGATGATTGACTGGACTCGGAATGCCGAATCAATACAGCAGAGCACGGGAAATCGAAACTAAAGAGACGAGAGTTGGTCTGCGATGGTTTCGTGGTTGATGCAGTTATGAAAGCGGAAAGAAGACAAGACTCCAGAGGCCCCCATCGGTCCCTCTGTCGATTTCGGTTCCCTGGGAACTCTCCTCCTTTTGAAATTTCCTTCTCCCAGAACTCCCGGACTCTCACTGACACAGTGGCATTCGCTCGTACTGGGCTCTGGCGTTGGCTATGCACTAACCATTGCTCCATCATCACAGAACTTTCCTTTTTTTTTTTTATAACTTTGTATCTTACCATCCTCTCCCTCGTTCACCTGCAACCTTTTTTTTTTTCTTTGTCCTCCCTCCTTGTGTCAGTGTCGCCTGCTGCCCGCCGCTGCAGTTCAGGCTTCATTCACGCCATCTCCTCCTCCCCTGTGTGGTTACCAGTACCTTGCTTCTCCCATCCGGTTCCTCTTCGTAAGACAAAATATTCTCCCTCGCGCGCCATTTTCCCCGTGGCGCCTCGGCCAATTCGACCGATTCCACTATGGCCATCATTGGTTCGAGTTTGGCCGATCCTCAAAAAAAATGACTTCTCCCCACCCCAAAACGACGCACCAAAAACTACCCGAACATACACACCCCGTGTCCACCCCCTCTCCCATCCAACTGCATGCTTCCTTTCTACCAATCTCTAGCCAGTCGCATCTCTCATCTTTTACCCTATATTTATAAGGTGCAACCAGCTCATCTATTCTTCCACTAGTATCCCGCCCATCAAAACCTCTTGGGCTCTGTCGCGGCATCCATACCTCCTGTCGAGTCCACGAATCGCCCCAACCTCTTCGAAACAGCGGATAACATCAAACGGAGGAAAAATGTCTTTCTACGAACCACAAGGATGGCAGGCGCCTGTCCGCCAGGCGTCGTGGGAACAACCCCCACCACCGTCCAGATCAGGTCAGTTTGAATTTGGTGTCGAGTCTTCGTTCGGATGATGCTGACAGCGTGTGGCAGGCGCGAGTTCCACCTCACAACGCGAAGATAGCAATGCCTTTGCCACTCAATTCGAAGGTGCGGCTCTTTCTCCTCCAGGTCCCGATGGAAAACCCTAACGGAATATACAGAGGTGGATCGAGCCATGGACAATCTCGTCAAAAGCGGCAAATTTTATGCGGGTGCTCAACGACCGATGCCCATGGTCGGGGTTCGTCCTGCAGAATTTGGTATGGTTCTTGTCTTCATGAAGTATGATTGATTATCTTCTAATCTTCATAAGGTCCTCGAACGCACGGCGGCCGTCACTCCATTGGCGATTTCGATCCCACTCGACCTCATCCCGGCGCGAATCTCCAGAATTTTTATGCCTCTCAAAGGCACCAAGGACGGCATAACGACCCCGATCAGGTAATGCAGGCAAAAAGAAGATTGGCGGCGCAACGAGAGCGCGACTTGCGCAACTATCATCAGGAACAGCAGTATAATCGAAGTAAGCCTAGTGGTGGACAAGACCAGGCTTTACCTGTAACTGAGCAATAAAACAGGTTTGTTGGCAGAAATGTCATCCAATAAATCCGATCGTTCCATGAGTCCCAGCACGTTGAGTGAGGAAAGCCGCCGCGAATTGATTGCACGCCAACATCGTGCATTGTATGGCGGTGACGGCTCGGCTTTCATCGGTCAAGTCCCATTCTCTCCCGAGGACGCCAACAACCGAGATCAGACAGGAAATGCTGCCACCCCTGCAGTGGGAGCTGTCCGTGGACCTTCCCCTCGTGGGGTTGATCCTTTTGGTATGAGCGGACACACCTCACATAGCGAAGGTAATGCGCAAAGTACTACTTCAGGCCAGGATGCTCCTCGTGTTGATAAGGCGGCCTCTCCATCCGCAACAACATCCTCTGGATTTGGCACTTTCGATGCTTCAGTTCCATCTTCTGGAAAGGCCCCCACGCCACCCTCGGGAGAGGAATCTTCTCATTCACGACAAATTTCAAAATCCACCACCGCCCCCGTCACCGGCGGTATGGGTCCCATTGGAAGCCGTCCAAATGTCCAACAAGTACCTAATCCGTCGCTCAACAAGCGTACGACGTCACCTCTCCCTTCGTCTCTAGGATATGGGTTCGGAGGAAATGAAGCAAATAACGATCGAGCTGGATCGGCAAACTCGAATTCTAATAATCAAAAAGAATCATCCTCAAATTCTGGTATGGGGGCTTGGGGCACCGGAAGCGGTGTTTGGGGTTCGAACAAGATTGGCACAACCTCTGTCTGGGGTTGAATGAGTTATGAAGACATGACCAGGACATGATATGTTTTGTATGCGCGGAGTTGTGTTGACTTTTCCAGCATATCTTCGGTGTACAGGGCATTGCGTAGGTGGGAGTGATCTATAGGTTGTTATGCATGCTGGTGTCGTTTTGATACTTCTGCATAGCGTGCTCAGGGAAGGGGAAACTTTTATCTCACACCAATTTCATTCGTTTGTGTTGTGGGCTGCGGAGTTTCTGCAACGGGGGAAGTGGACATACGGGAAATCCTCGTGGATATAAAAAGTGGGAGCTGTGACCTTTTTGGGAATACTTTGGATAATGGAAATCACGTTGCTGGCATTCAAGGGGTTGTGGGCTGGCAATTCAAGGAGAAGAAACATTCATTGGGCTGGGAATCCAGGTCATGGCGGGGTTTGACAAAAGATTTGTTGATGTGGCACACACTCCTGTTGCTTTTGTTATTGCTTGAGCGGGCATGGATATGGGCTGTTTTGGCTAATATGACATGGTCCTTGCGAAGCATGGCGTTGTCGGGTTGTTGCAAAGCTCGTTCTTTTGGATGTTGGTGCCTGGTGAAGGTCCCCTAAAGAGTCGGAAATGGTATGGTACATTGATTGGTACGTTTGGTTGCTTTGACGGTTCTGAAACGGGAGGAGGCATTTTGGAAAAAAATGCGAAAACGGTCATCCTCGCCATCATCATCATCATCGCGTAATCATTGTTTTTGCTGTTTGGTGTAGTTTAGTTTGCCTTTTTTTTTTTTTTTTTTTTTTGGTCTCTGAATGGCCCTTGGATCAGGTCAGGTTGTTTGATACAAGACAGTGGCTGGAGGAAGAACTGGTATAAGAGAGACAAATATCGGGGAGCAGAAACAGCAAGACTCAAATTACAACTCGGACGCCTATATGTGTTGTTGTCGTTGTTGATAAGATATTCGTTGACTGACTGAGAAAATGAGTAGTGTGTGGCTCTATACGACCAGGAACTCTCGAACGGAAACCTCTTTTCTGCCGGACAAAAGGTCCACGAATTTGTTGTCTCTTTCTCTCTATACACTACCATCTCTCCGTCGGTCCAAGGACGAGCTAGTAAGCTACGTGCACGGAGATCTAGGGGGAAAAACAATGCTGGTCAGAATACATGACGAGTAATATCACGAGAAGTACTTTCTTCGTTCTTGGAAGTCAACCTGGGCCGACACCCTTGCTGCTGCCTTGCTCTGGGTGAGGATGCCAAGGTCAAGGTATAAGGTAGATATGGGATAGTCCTTAGGAAATTACTTGTTGTTACTTCAAACTGAATAATAATGGCATCAATCCCCTCGGCTGTTCTCAAGACCACGGCACACTCCGCCCCTGCTCATGGCTCAGCCTCGCCAACTCAATGACCCGAATCCCATCGCGCGACTGCTCTGGTTTCACGGCTATTTCGGCCCTTCCACAGATCGCATCCGCAAGGTTCGCATAAAATTCCATCCACCGGCCCGGAATCGTCGGGTAGGCGCCGATGTATTTCTCGCTTGTGGGCTCGTAGGTTTGAGTCTTGTCGAAACAAGTTGTTGTTGTCAAAGTACCGTGGAGGCGGGAGTCTTCGACCCCGAAGTTTGCAGTGGTCGGTTTGAGGCCGGTGAAGATTTGGGATTCTTGGATGCATGTTCCATACTATCTCACGACGAGCACGAGAAGTGACTGGTTAAGTTCAGGCCTATTGCGGGATGGGATAGCGAGGATGATCAAATAGCGAGAAGAAGTGGGTAAGAGAAACCGGGGATTTAAGTTGTTGATATGAAAAGGAGGAAACACAAACCTTCACATACGACCCCTTGGTGCCTCGGATGAAGAATTTCAGTTGATCCTGCATAACAGTGATGATCGCCGTTTTGATAGTGACGAGTAACTCTCGCTGCGGCCCGTCGTATTGGAGGATAATGGTGAACGTGTCTTCGATCTCACTTTCGATTCCTCGAACAGCACGAAGAAAAGCCGTTACTGATTTCGGTCTGCCGAAGAGGAGCAATGCTTGGTCGAGAGAATGGCTTCCTAAATTATATGTCAGTGAGAGTGTACTTGAGGATTCGGAAGAGCCTCAGAGAAAAACAAGGTGGTGAGATTGGGAGATATTACTAACCTAGGCCGAAGCTCATGCCTTCTCCCGGGGAATATTCTTTCTTGGTCATTCGCGCGACCCAAGGAGCATTTTCAAAGTCATAATGGATTTGGGCATCTTTGATTACGCCTAGGGCGTCATGCTGGATGAGATATTGGAGAGTTTGGAAGTCGTTGTCCTAAGTAAATACATTGGAGGTTGGCGCTCCATTGGAGATTATAGCAACGGAAGATACTTGTTTCTAGCGAAACTTCTTCATCGAGAAACATGGACAAAGGGCTGGAACTCACCCATCTTCGATTCTGGTAGCAAGTAAGAATCAATCCCTTCTCCTTGGCGAGAGAGATGATACGATCAGCCTCTTCGGTCGTTCTGGTAAATGGCTTTTCAACGACAACTGTGTCTTTTGTCAATATTACGTGATAGAAGTCCTGCCATCGACTTAACGGTTTGAACAAATCCGTACCATGCTTCCCAGCGAGCAGCGCCTTCTCAGCGAACAAGGCATGCGTGTCGGTATGACTGCAAACGATAACGAGATCAATGTCGCTGTCTGCAAAAAACTCGTCGGCTGCTTGATAATGTTTGGCGTTGGGATGATTGACAGTACAATGTGAACCGGGCTTTGCAGAAGTTGGATCTTGAGGTTTCTCTGCGCGCTGAAAGAATGCAACGACCTGGAACTCAGGTACGGAGAGGATAAAAGGCAAGTGAAAGCATTTGGCAGAGAAGCCGTAGCCAATGATGCCGACTCTTGTTGATTCCATAGTTCATTCGTCTCCAAGGTTAGCAAATTGACACAGGTTCAGAGCAGGGCTTGGAAATTCTTCTTTTTTTTTCTATAACCCATTTGCGTTCGAATTAATCCGATGACCGTTCAGCATATTGGTTGTGATATTCTCAAAATGGGCATTCGGCTAAATTCATCTTTCCATTCAGCCGCCAGATTAGAGATTACGGAGATAACGCACCATGCAAAGGCATCGCACTATAGTTGTGATGGATTATCCCCGGTAGTTGCATTCGTAGTTTGTGGAGTAAAAAGACATTGGTTTCTTCTTGGAAGATGGACAGTGCATTTGATCCTGCGCCATTTTATGGCCTCTGCTTCAACTTTGTATGCAAGGCTTGTTTCGTCTCTGTGGCCGACTTCAATGGATTGTACGACGCATGGAGATCACTTGGTCGATCTGCGCAGTTGAATCTCCGATAAATATGGGAGCTCTCTCGGGAAGGGAGCAGATGTGAAACTGTTCGCGCAGCAGGTTAATGTCTTCATCATCAAGACGAATTTGACAGCACGTGAAAAGGCGAGGGGTCAGATGACTAAGGCCTCGAAGGATCCGCTTGATCCTACAAAGATGACGCTCACCGTCGAGGACATTGTTAGTCATTCACTCGAGCCTGCTTGAAGATCTGAGAGCAATCAGCGTTGGGCAGAGGAACACCGTGGGATTTGAAGGTTTCCAATTTCTTATCTCGTTTCACAGCGCATTCCACGTGGGAGGGGAGTTCGGGTTGGTACATGGAACCCGGTCTCGGATGGGAATAGGCAAGATGCAGATGATTTCGTTTTCGCAAGCTGGTCAGCTGTCAGCATGATATGGGCTGAGAAAGTTTGTTTGAGGGAGATAAAGTTCCGCTGAATGGCTCCGAAAGTGTTCTAGATGCCCTCCGCATGATTTCTGAGGTTTCAAAGTCTCCATGATTGGTTTGACACCGGGTCTTGAAGCCCAAAACTTTGATGGAGCGAAGGCCGAGTTGGATTTTGGCTTCCCGGGTCGGCGCAGGCAATGGAGAATTTGACGATTTACCAAGCGAGAGTCTTGCATGTGCATCGATTAGAAATCTCATGATTGTCGACATTTCTCTGAATTTTGGCGTGAAACTTGAGTACACGAATGGATCACCCGGAAGATCGATAGCGTGCTCACCTGAGATGTCTTCTCACTTCAACAGACGTATGGACAAGTCCGATGGTCGAGACTCATGAAGATTCATGGAGGATTCCCAACGAATAAAAGCGGAATGGACCTATTGGCTGCTCCTCGAACCTAGGTAGTTGTTATCGTTGTGGTGCGTCGAACGTTAAAATCGTGAATTAGCACATCATTGACCTTATTTCAGAATTCGGTTAAGAACAATGTTTATCGGGGACTTGGTTTGGGAAGATTCCTCTTCTCATAAGCCGACTCCAGATACCGTCAATGCCCAACACACGTGTGGTAGATCACTCCTGGAACAAAACTCCAGTTTCGACGCGAGTATACGAGGCATACTCGGCACCTTTGGGCACCGGGGACACGGAAGTAGCTATTGTGAAACGTTCGTATCGATGAATGAAGACCGAGGCAACTTGAGATCGATATCTTCCATATCCTATCGGAAGGAAACCTTATTAGGGACTTGTCAAAGTGTGGAGTTGGGAAAGGCTGAATTTTCCGCCTTGTCTCGGGATCTGACCGCTTTCCGGACGTGCAAGACTCTTAGGCATTCCATAGGACACGTGTCTAGGATGACGGAGGTGTCTTGGCCCGAATGGGATTTAAATCAGGGTTGGCGAGTGCTTTGTCCGTTCACTTGTTTAGAGGGGACTTACCTATCCATGTGGCCATGTGCATGACAGACTTCAACTGGGGCAGGCCACAGCTCTAGCGGACGGTCACAAGTGGTGATATTTCCAACGTTCGGGCAATTTGTGTTTCAATGAGATCAATAGGAATGGTACCTGGCACGTTCTTTTCGATTCGAGCTCTGTGCATAGACTCTGGTCCTAGCACGAGTTGTCAGAAGCCCTGAGGTCCCAAGACAGATCCCCAGGCTGAGGCACCCCCCCCCCTCTGGGTTTTTTTTGGGGGGGCGCCGGGGTGGTCTCTCCAACGAGCTTTCCATAGGCTTACCTAAAGGGGCCTGCAAAAATGTGCATGCTTATCTGAATATTTCTGGAAAGCTTTTAGTCCGGTCATGTCAATACGTGGTTGGCAGTGGTGTGTTGATGCACCTTTGGCCCGTGACCCATTCCCCAGATGCTGGAGGGATTGCAATCTTGGCATTTGGGTGCCGAGACCAGCGGACTCTTGGCGGACGCAGTTTGTCGTTACATCCATCGTCCTTCTCTCGTCTCCCCCATGCCATTTTGACTTCTTCCCTCGTCGTCTACAGCCTGAATCAGTTGATGCTCCGAGTATGGCTGGATTCACTGCCCGAAGCCAAGGATAAAACTTCTCCCAGGTATTCTTCAACTAAACTTCCGCCCGACCGATCGGCGGATGTTCCTCCAAGCCTTAGCCAAT
Source organism: Rhinocladiella mackenziei CBS 650.93 (assembly GCF_000835555.1). NCBI lineage: Eukaryota > Fungi > Ascomycota > Eurotiomycetes > Chaetothyriales > Herpotrichiellaceae > Rhinocladiella > Rhinocladiella mackenziei. Next base: position 4,518,274 of record NW_013550604.1, read on the forward strand.
GCTCTGGACCCCTTGTCATATCTCTGTTACCCCACAAAAGAATCTATATAATTTGTCAGATCCAGACACCTCCGGACTTCGTTCATTCCGCCACCCCTGGTTCCTCAACGGATCTTCCTCTTGTCATGGTCACTCCGAACCCAATCTAGGCGGTAAAAATGCCAACAGATCTGCGCCAAGAATAGCCATCAGGCTAGGCAATACCTGTTGATTACCTCGATATCAGAGAAGGGTCCTGTAAAATTGAGTGTTGGATCCATGCCTGTTGACTGAGATGATACTGCCATGCCGTGGCCGACGTAAGGCCTTGATAATTTCGAGACAACCGTTGACCGTATACATGACGCTTCTATCTGGGATTTCCTTTCACCCGGCCTAGCGGGATTACATGATTCTCAATCCAGCCTGGAATTGTCGAGGTGCCAAAAAAAAAAAGGACAGATTCCAAGCATCCAATGTGGATAGGATTGGTACAACCTGTAAGTGGATCTGGGGGAAATGACGGGATCAACGTGGAGGGTGTTCTGTGACACGGGGGAAGCGGGCTCCTGTGAGTTTTGTGGCCCCCCGCCAAACAGATGGTCCGAGTATGACCATGGGTGAATCTATATATTGTCACTTGTACCCAGATCATCGCGTGGCTTCCAGTATATTTATTACCCCTTTCGTCCTGCTTGACCAACCTTGACCTTTTCATTCTTCTCCCCCTCCCAGGTTCCTGTTCGCATCTGTCTGTTTGTATAGCATCGTGACTACACGACGTCAAGATGGGTGTCCCAGAAATCGAAGTTCCTATCAGGAGCCCTCCCAGTAAGGAAGCTGGAAATGTCGACCTATTGGAGTCAGCTTCTGCCAGCTCTCAAGAGCTTGGTTTCGATGAAAAGGCTACGCAGAAATTAATCAGGAAGATGGATTGGACTCTTTTGCCATTCCTCGCTCTTCTTTATCTTCTCAGTTTTCTCGATCGTACAAACATTGGAAACGCTCGTCTTGTGGGACTCGAAGAAGATCTTGGGATGTCTGGCTTAGATTACAATGTCAGTACTCAGACGTCTTGTCCAAGACATGCTGCTATGTACTTACTCTGAGTTAGGCTGCTCTTGCAATCTTCTTCCCATTTTATGTTGCTGTCGAACCTGTATCCAATTTGATGATGAAAAGAACACGACCAAGCATTTGGATCCCGACCATCATGGTTGCTTGGGGAGTGTGTTGCACACTCATGGGTCTCGTATCCAGTTACGCTGGTCTCCTTGCTGCCCGCGCTGCTCTAGGTATTGCAGAAGGAGGCTTGTTCCCGGGCGTCACCTTTTACATAACCATGTATATATCCACATGCTAAGGCACATGAATGGCGGTTTGCTAATCAGGGGTTTAGGTGGTATAAGAGACATGAATGTGGTCTTCGCATGGTGAGGGTCTTTGGTTTTATGTTCTTGCCCAGATGCAAACTAACATTTCTCAGGCCATCTTCTTCTCAGCAGCTACAGCTGCCGGTGCCTTTGGCGGTCTTCTCGCCCGTGGTATCATTGAAATGGATGGACTGAGCGGCAAAGCTGGCTGGGCTTGGATCTTCATCATCGAGGGTCTTGTGACACTTATTGTCGGTGAGTTATTCACCTTTTGCAGTCATACTGCGTTAAGTCTGATTGCCCCTTTCAACTTAATAGCATTAGCCGCTTTCTTCTACATGAATGATTATCCATCCACTGCCAAATTCCTCACTCCAGAGGAGAGGCATGAAGTTTCCCGTCGCCTGGAAAATGACCGAAGTTCTCTTGCCGACGAATTCCACATGAAATACTTTTGGCATGCTGTCAAGGACTGGAAAATCTGGGTTCACATGTTCATTACCATTGGGTAAGTCCAGGCTTTTAAGTCGACATTGATAATACTGACAACGAACAAGAATCTACACTCCACTATACTCGATCTCGTTGTTCTTGCCGACCATCGTCAGGACCCTCAATTATACGAATGAGACTGCTCAACTCATGACCGTTCCTCCATACATTGTCGCCTGCTTCTGTTGTATCACTGGAGGTTTCGCCGCCGATAGGCTCAAGACTCGTGGAGTGTTCATGATCGGCTTTAACTGCGTAGCGCTCGTTGGACTTATCATGCTCATCTCTTCCCCGAACCCCCACGTCAAATACACCGGATGCTTCTTCTTCGCCGCCGGCATCTACCCAAATGTTCCCCAGGGTGTTGCCTGGAATGGAAACAATATTGGCGGCTCTGTCAAGCGAGCTGTGGGAATTGCCATGCACGTTGGATTTGGTAAATTCAGTCACTGTCCTTATCTGCATACTCTTCTAACATCAGCGGACAGGTAACCTCGGCGGCGCCATTTCAGGATTCATCTATCTTAGCACCGACTCTCCCGAATTTACCAAGGGTCACGCCATCCTCATCGGCATGATCAGCATGAGCACATGTCTCCAGATCTTCATGACTCTCTGGCTCCGACATGAGAACGCCCGTCGTGACCGCGAATACAAGGCTCCAGATCAATATACTGCTCAAGATAAATTTGCAGAGAGGGAAATGGGCGACAATGCTACTTTCTTCCGTTACACTGTCTAAGATTCGTCAATGGTTGAAGTCCCCTGTTCCCGAAGGACCTGTTGTGAGCAGCTGAGTTTATTGAAGGACCTGTTCACCTAAGCCAAGCAGCCCCAGAAGGCGAGATATACTACTTTATGGATGGCCGATAGCCTGGCCCAAAGGCCGCTCGGGCTGGTGTCTCAGGGGAACGTACCGTTCGACAGCCATCGTAGAGAGTGGTTGAAAGAACAAATGATACTACTGACAACCTCAAATTTGCCCTGTTCTCTAAGCTACCCTCACCTCCAATCGTACTTTTCCTCGCGTTATGATGCAAACGCAGAAAGAAAAGGATAAATAACCATACATCGAAAGCATATTGCCCATCGTTGATGCCAGTGTTCATAGAGCAGTGATTGGTTGAAAGAATGGTGGCCGATACCATCGAAAGTTGATGTGGTGCAGAATCGTGGAGGCGGCTTGAGTCAGCCCGCCCTAGGGGGCATATTCGTGGAGAGCATGGACACCTAGACATTGACCTCAATCCTACGACCTTCTTCTTCGTAAAGAATTTGTTCGATGACCTCCTTGGTTCGAGGATTCGCGGTGGATCGTCCCCAGCTTCCACAACAGTACTTGGACCATCAGGTTTCATGAGCTCCCCATTGTAGATGATCCATTCACCAATGCTGAAGGGTTCACCTTCTTCCACTCCGGACTGGATATCAAAGATGGAGCCATTTAACTCCGATGCAACATGGGGAATAGCCTTTCCCAAGTTGTTAACAAGTCGTCGGTCATTCGCGGTGCCTTTCATGGACAAGTTCCATGAGACGACTTGACGGGTCTGGCCGAATCGTCTGAAGCGATGGTCGGCTTGGTCCCTGATGGCACGAGATATTGGTATGTCCAGGTTGATCGTGTTGGAGTAAAGGTGCTGGAGATCGAGCCCGTACGAACTCATGCTGAAGCTTGTGATAAGAATTGTAGCGGTATTAGTGAATTGTTGAAGAGCTGGACAAGGTTATCTCGCTCTTCCTGGTTGAGGTCACTGGAATAGAGGCGAGCATCAAGTCGTAATTTTCTCAAGATGTCCCACACCAGTGGTTGCTCTACTGGTAACAATCCACTAGTTGCCGCCTTTCGTTGGGTATTTCACCACAACCTCGCCAACGATGGCAAGGATCACAGAACTTAGGTGAGGAATCACAGACGATGCGAATTTGTGTCGTATGGTCATCTTTATGGGGAAGGTGGAAAAGGTCCTGATTCTTCTCATGAATCATGCATAACCACTTGTACGAAGGTTGCTTTTCTTCCAGCGTGGGAGACTCTCTGCATAGGCTTCTTTGCGGATATACTCAAAGTATACCCAGAAGGAATTGAGAACGAGGTGACGAAAATGTTTTCTGTTTAGCCGAGTATTCGGACTCAATATAGACATCCATTGGACAAAGCGCTAATGCTCCTGGAACTTGTGGACAAAGGATTATGTAGAACTCAGGTGTTGACGTGACGAGGGTCAAAGTGTAATTCCCATGCCACACATAGGGGCAACCATGTGCGCATGCAAACAACATCCGACCCAAAAGTTTGAAGAGATCATGTTTCAGATACCGATTGAATTTCATCCATAAAAATCTAGATTCTGAGATGTTCGATGTAGAGTACCGTCCTGGGTCAGCGCGTTAGCTTTCGAGAATTGCTACCAGCCTGGGACTGGCTGACACGGTTCGCATGAGTCGTAGCCGCATAAGGATATGAAAACAGCCATTCGACCATCGTTGATGGCGGATGCCGCTACTACGGTCAAGCAATTTGATGTCTGAGAGACTCACTATGAGATGTGACGAGTCAGCGGATATGCGGAGGGGAAGTTTTCAGTGGTGTATATATATTAAACTGGAAAGTTTTGCTAAACAAATCAACACCGAAGGGGTTGTGGTCTAGGTTTGTACCCACTCGTTCTTCTAATGGATAAGTTTCTAACTGTACTCTCAGTGGTATGACGTGTGAGTGGCATTACTATCATCGTCTGCGAAATTTAGTGCCTGATGGGTATAATAGTTCCTTAGCATCAATCGTTTCACGATTGGAAAAGGTTCGGGGTTCGATTCGTATGCCATCCCCATTCCCAGAATGTTTGACATCTTTACTAACAAATGAAGCCCGCTACTCCATGTTTAATGTTTGGTTTTTTTTTCTCTTTTTTTTTGCCTTCCACATTTTAATGTGCATGGTGTGGTGAGTTAGGGCTTTGCCAACATTAGTATAGGTAGAAGGTCGGTCTTGGCTACAAGTGACCGCAGCCAACTGCCTATGGTGGCGGAATGCTACGGCGTGTCTATCTAGACTTCGTTTCGAAAATTCCCCCCCCCAAAAAACCCCCCCAAAGGGTAAGACGAAAGAAACCCTTCTCTCAGCAGATACGCTGCTCCTTTGCAGTAAGCGCATCTGACTAGCTCATCATTCAGTTAAGGATTCACTTTTCCTGAAGTCGACTTCGCACCCACGGACAAAACATGTCCAAGAAGCACCTGCTGGAATGGTTCTATGCCATGGCCCTCCTGGGACTGGCAAAACAAAGTTTCTGGTGGAACTTACCGAGCCTTTCTTTGCGTCAAAAGACCTCCATTAGACCCTTGCCGTGTTTATCAACCAATCGTTCAGTAGATGAGTTGGCAGTTCAGTTGCAGAGAGCACTACTCGAAGTCAGTACTGGATACGTGGTCTACGTACATTCTGTTTCGACTGAATATGATATCACGACGCAAAAGGCGAAGATGCAACGCAGATTGACCCGGACTGATGAAGCACGTCCTGCTCGAGCTCAAGATGTTGGATGAGGATGAGTTTGCTGAGGATCTCGCCCTAATGCACCTTGCTTCGACCGTTCGAAGCCAATGGGTCGAAGAATATCGCACCACTTTCGACTGCATCCGAGACTCTCGCGTCACAGAAGGATCTCTGCCTCTGCCACTGGGTCGAAGAATGCTTCAGAAAGGCCGTTTAGAAGAAGCAGGTAACGGCGATCCGGGTCCTGATCCTCAGACTTTCGCAAACTTTCGCAAAAAATTGTGCGCAGTACCAGGACGGAGCCGACTTCTGTCCAGATCAATGGATCAGCCTTCGCAGACAAGTCAAAGAATTACGAGAAGCTACTCTGCGTCGGGCTGCCGCAGTTTGCGCTACACTGGCTGTAGCTGTATCTCCTAAGGTTTCAGCAGTGCGTACCAGCGTTTGACTTGTACTTGTCGACGAAGCCGCTCGTTGTCGTGAGATGAGGTACTTAGTCTCATTGGACACTATCCAGGTGCGGATGGGATGGCCCTTGTTGGTGATGAGCGTCAACTTCGCCCAGTCTTCGAGAGACCTCGCCAATACACTCATTTCCGCCCACAGTCTGAAATGAGCCTGCTTGCACGGATATGATGAACAATGGCACCCCTCGGTGTTCTTCAGTACTCAACGCCGTACGGCACTTACCATCTCGAGACCACCCGATGTTGTCTCTTACCGTTCATTGCTTGTTGACCATCCATCTGTCCGGCAAGAAAATCGACCAATCATCACTGCGATCCGTGAATTCAACCAGCAAGAACGGGGTGTCGGAAAGAACGTTCTCTACTTTGACATCACAGGATCGACTACTGGACGAAAGTGAGCCAAGTCGAAATATAACGTGGAAATTGCAAAATTTGCTTTGAATCTTGCCTACAAGATGTTGAAGCAGTTTCCGGACCTCTCCATCGCGCTCATCACGACTTATCAGGCCCAATACCGAATTTACCTGCACGGCGCCGATCACATGATGATGCGAGATCGGGCTGCCAAGAAATTGATTGTCGATAAGACTGATCGCATTTGGATGTGATACTGACATCGTCGACATGCCAATCGACAATGAAGCCGGATTTCTGGGATCGCCTGGTCGGCCTAAAGTTGCGGTGACTTGTTGGCGACATGGTCTCTACATCATCACCACGAAGCGCAGGATCGACCGCTTCGAAGCTACGAGGTGCTGAAAGAACTTCAAGCGCAATATACAATTGCTGCGGCGCGTGTCGACACTAACGACGCTGTCGACTGCGACTTTACCAACCTGGAGCAGCGGACATGAGCCTTGGTGCTCTTGCAGAGCGTGACATGATTCGAAGCATGCTTGACGATGTTGAGGATGATGAAGGTGCCGAAGATCATGGAAATGTCGAAGGGAACTAAGATGGCGGTAATGACGCTCCAAATGAAGAAGATAGTATCGCTGATTCACCTCCGGCATACAACCAATATGTCGGAGAGGCTGACGAAAATTCTCTGGTATGGTAACTGTGTGGGGAAGCAAGTGACAAGCTGGAGATGTGTGGACGTGCACGGATGTGGTAGGCTGAATGCAAATCGGTATGAGAGCTGGAAGTGCACTGCTGCATGAGTTGCATGGAGCTTTTGGGGGGTCATGGGATGAAGGTGATTTTGAGCGTTTGTGCGAGTGCGTTTCTTATGTACGACCTACTCTTGAACAACCGCCAGTTTATAACTGAGAACCGGTACAAATATGATTTGAGATTGATGACGATGAGCAACATTAGTAGTGGTTCAAGCTCGTTCTTGACCCGAAGCAGAAGGAGGGTTCACATCTGAGCATCGCTTACCTGGATCCTAGAGCACTTCCAGCAGCATACGATATGACCAGAAGACTAGCAATGCTTACTACCCAATACTTCTCCTGCTTGGAGAACCGCATTGCACAAGCCCACAGATTGGAATGGGGAACGAAGTGGTCAATGAAAGAGATGTGATCACTGCAGCCGTGCCGTCGACGCAGCATTTTTCTTTTTCCCTTCACATGTCGAAGATGTTGTTCAACGGTGCCGATTCGCCAGAAGTGTGGGTAAATTAAAATGCCCTTGTATGAAGAAATTTTCAGCGGTGAGTAGGATTGTACAACGAATTTGCAGCAAGGGTGTGGAGTTGATACTGCGGGTCGGATCTGAGACTGCTCACAGGCCACAAGCAGTGTACGAGAGTGTCCCTTGCAGTTGAGTTGTGGTCAGCGAAAAAAAGGAACCGAGACGGCGGGAGAGGGGGCAATGAGGACATGGGCCACGTGGAGAAGAGTGGCCCGACAAAGTCTTGTGAGTTCTGCGCGTCTGTGCTGGTGTTGGCAATCCGTGAGTGGTCGAAGGACCAACGTGGCATTCAGAGTTGCGGGACTTCAAAAAGGTTGAAGGAAGGTCGCTGTCGTGTGCCTGTCTGCCATCGGAGAATATCGAGAACAAAAGACTGCCCTTTTTCCCCTTGACTCTTGGGCTAATGGAAGCTACCCGCAATCCCCGACGGTTCCCAGAAATGCGCTGGAGAGGCTTAACCAGGGGAGCGACTCGATGGGTAATCGCGGCTGGTTATTTGGATTGATGGCGTTGGGACGGGGTTTCGCTGGCTTACCTCGTAACGTCATTGCTAGTTGCAAAAATAATCCTACGCCTTCAACCGCAACTGTGCTTGCAATACCATCGCCATCTACTACCTCCGTTACTACTTTTTCCAGCCCTTTTCCAACCACCACTCCTCTCTCTCCTACTCCCTGTTCACACGTCAATCTTCTCTTTCTCCTCTCTCTTCTCCACATGAAATCGCCATCCGCATATTGTCACGATCGCATCTCCCGTCTCGTCTATTATCTTGAATCCTTTGCCCGCCATTTCTTTACCAAAGGTCACAGCTGGCCTCGGCTCTATCATTCTTTCATTTCACGGCACTGACTGTTGGAGGATCGCTGATCCGCTCTTGTCGCCTCGTCCAGACTTGCGATCTTTTCACTCCCCCTCGGCCGAAACTCCCAGTACTTCTCCGCCAATATGGTTCCGCGTTCTCCAACGCATGCCTTCGATCCTACCCCAGCTCTCGAACATAATCCGGTCAACTACTCTCCTCTGAATTATTTCAGAACAACGGGGGCCTCTCAAGATCCGAGCAGCAGTATTTTAAGAGGTGTTCGTTCCTCAGATCCTCCGTCATATCCTCCTCTGCAAGGCCGTCACTCGATCGCCACCACGAATGTCTCACTCCTCCCACCAGTACCCTCTGCTAGTCAATTACCAAAGCAAGGCTTTCAGATGACAAACCCTACTCCGGATGTAGACATCACGGCTTATATGGAACAATGTCGATTGTGGAATACACAGCTAAGAGAGTCTCATGAAAGCGAGCGGAAAGCTTGGAATATAGAACGGACTGCGCTCAAGGCTCGCATCGTCGAATTGGAGCAAAAATTGAAAAAGAGCAGAGATCCAAAGAGGAGGTCAAGCAATGATTCTTCCAGTGCGAGCCTCCATTCTTTCAGATCCGATTTCCAACCTTTTGTCCCCTTGAGAAATAACGTCCCACCCCGAACCCGAATTGGCTCCGAACCAGCCATTTCAACACCTCCAGTCTGGAAAGGACCCGAGAGTACCCCTCCCGTTACCAGGGTTTTCTCTCATGACGACGATGTTAGTCACTTGCCAAGTATTTCTGAAGATGAAGCACTTCCACCGCTGTCAAAGGAAGTGTCGTCTATATCGGGCGAGCAGGAGAAGATAGAGAATGTTCCGGTACCAATTGAACAGGTGGACAAGACTCTTGATGGCATTACCCTCAAATCCGCCGCCTTGACTTCCTCGTTTGATACAATAATCACAAGTCCACATTTTGCGTCGCCGACTCTTTCTCCCGAACCACGGCCAAAACAACCGATGGACGGACTCCTGCAGGTTGATGTGAACTCATTGCTGTCGCCGTTGGACGAAAAGTTGAAGAGACATGCCGGCCATACGCCAATGGCTTTTGACGGCACGCTGTCTACAGGCAGCGAAAGCACTGGTCCAATGACTCCCATGCAGGAGAAACCTCGTGCACCTGCTCCCACGAAAAGACCGCCACTCCGTCCTTCTGAGAACTCCGATTCTTATTTTAATTTTACATCTGCAACCGACAATCTGGAGGATCTGGCCAAGAAAACCATGTCAGCGGAGCGAGAACCGGAGCAGGAGCCCATTCATGAACCAGAAAACGACTCAGCTCTCAAAGGTCCTCTCACGCTTGATTTTAGTGCGAGAACAGAAGCTGCTAGCGTTTTCCTGGAAAAGCTCGATGCAAAGCTCTCCGAGGAGGCGGCACATCGGTCCAGAGAAGACTCATCTATGTCGGATGGCGGCGAAGAGAAGTCCAACGGGGTACCAGAAAAGCCCTCTGATCAGGAACCAGATGATGATATGCCCAGGCTGAGGATCAAAAACAGCATGAACTTTGGTAGCGCATGGGGTGGAGATCAGCCCGGTCGTATATAATGTCCAAAGTCTTCCAGTTTTGAAAAGAGTTTATTTTATTAGCGATCATTGTGCAAGAATCTTCCTCTCTTCTGCTTTTTCCCCCTTATAGGCAGAAAACTTTAGGTATAGCATTACTCGAAGGTATTTTTTTTGGTTTCCCCTTCAGCGGCCTTATGGAAAACTCGCGAGTTCGATTCAAAATACAAAAACCAGTGATGGGATATCGGTTCATTTCCGTTGTCAACAGGGTCGGTCATTCTTTATCGAACTGGAACGGTTTGGGTCAATCCAGACTCACTTGTTGGAGGTTGATAGCAAAAGCTTTGGTCTCAGAACAACCAATCTGACACTGCGAACCCGATTTGGAGGATGAGGAGGCCAAGCGGGACAGTGGACACGAGATGGTTTGAGACTTATCTCTTTCGTCTACAAATACACCAGATGTGGATATGTACATACGTAGAGGAACAGCAATACAAGTCCATGACCTCAGGGAGGATTGGGACTAGTACAACGTTCTGGCTCATTCATCCAGGAAAGTCCGCAGTTCCGAGTGTTGGGTCTCGGTGATATGAAACACGCTTCGTGGCCGATAGGGTTTTCCAGCCTCGCGTGGCGCACGATAAGGCCGTCTCCAACCACGTTGATTTCAATGCCGCGCTCGGAAAAATAGAAAGGCAGACCTCGAGCACTGCTCTCTTGTTCCTCCCGCAGTTTTTCTACTCATTTGAACCGTTGCACGCAGACAGCCGCTCGACCGCCGCCGTCGCCCGTGTGGCAATTACTTGACCACCAAGGCGGGGCAGAAGACCTCGACCCTCGATTTGAAACGACATACGGCCCCAATCGATTTAGCTCGGAGACGACAACAAGGACACATCGAAGCTATCCCAGCTTCAAGCTGTTCCTAGCCAAAAGCAGCCCAGCAGCCGTTAGTATAGGTTGTTGCGCTTCACCTTTGACGATCTCCTGGCGGCCATAGACCTTTGACCAACTTTTTGCTCTCACCTTATTGCATCATCCCACATGTCTTGCGACACGTTTCAAGGTGCTCTCGCACATCCTCTTCCACGTCAATTGCCATTTGATTTTGGTGAGAATCCGCCTGTATCACTTCCTCCGCCTGCACCAACCAGAGGCCATCAACGGTCGAGAACCACCGTCGACCTGCCGCCGTTATTCTCTCGGACCCAATCCTCCTCACCAACAAGATCCTCTACATTCCTACCCTTTCTACGCCCTCAAAGCACACGTTCATTGTCCCCAGAAAGAATCTCTCCCATAGACGCGGCAGAATACGGCGTACAAACACCCTCTGAAGAATCAGTCACAAAGAAAAGGTCCAGTCTAGCAAGCTGGTTTGATGGGTCTTCTGATCCGGTCAATATAACACTGGTTCCCTCTCCCCGCAAGGAAAAGTTGGATCCTGTCCACGAGGCTGGCACCATGGACGACCTCTTCTCCGCCAGTCACGCTTCCTTAGATACTTTTACCGAGCGGCCGCAGAGGAAGCCAGGCTTATCAGGGTCTGCAACACCCGGTATTTCAAGATTTAATTTCTTCCGCAAACCTACCATTTCACAACCATGTCCGGATGGTGCTCCGGTGGACGAATTAGCACAACTTGACATTCGGGAGGCTCTCTTTCCACACGGTTATCCTGATGAGTTCTCCCCGGCCACCTTCAAAAATCTACAACTCAATGCCGAAGGAACATTATGTCGTTTTCAGCAAGCCTACAGAGATCAACGAAAGTCTCTCAGAAACGTCACATCCACCAAGAATGTACAAGCGGACGAACTCGAGGCTGCACAAACGAGGAATGAGCACTTGAAGCTACAATTAGAGGAGATGGCGGAGAGGGTGGCCGAGCGGGAGAAAACCATTACAGATTTGAGATTACAATTAAAAACACAACGTCAATCTCTTGACCCACATCTGTCACAGCAGCAGAGCATCAGAAAGATCTCCCCCGAGAGTAGTACCGCCGAAGAGCCAAACCCGCGGTTGAAGTATTGCAGAAACCGCTCATCCGATATTTCAACATCAGGAGAATCAGAACTTGGATCAGATGTGAGCTCGGTGGTTAGTGTTTTCTCGGAGGCGCTGTCGTCGGCACCCTCGCGTATGACTTCAATACCCAGCCCAGTCCTGAAGTCTTCCCACGTGGCATATTCCGGAGACCATTGTCCCAAATGTCACGGCCTCAATGCATCGGAAGCCTGGGATGTGGTCGGCATGATGAAAATGGAGTCGGAGGCTCTAAAACAACGCATATCGCAGCTTGAAAGTGCCCAAGATGATGCCCTGGATTTTCTGAGCGGGCTGAAATTGACTTAAGGGCCCTCGTACCATGTTATTTACACGGTTTGGAAGCTGGTGATAGATACTCTAATTGGCGCTGCAGCTCACATTGTATAGTTTGAGCAGAACTACCATATATATTTGCAAAGGGGAGGATCATTCTGTGCTGACTGGTGTGGTCGGCGTTCCTGGCGGTGGAACAAGGCTGGGGGGCCTCGAGCACCCCGCCATTGACGACGCCCCAGCCACCACAAAACCCCTCCAACCAGTCGCTTTGGCGCTCTTGAGTTTTGCCGTCCAATCAATCCCTTTGACTTCAGCTTCGTTGTGAGCTTTCATCATCTCGCTACCTGGTGCCTGCACGGCCTGCCTCTGCAATCTAGGGCATCATCTCTATCTGTCACTGAATGCAAGTGAAGTGGGTGAACTGCGCACTCGCTTACACCCTTCTTGACAACTGCTAACCTCGTTCCTTTGCTCCATTCATGCATTATTGTATCTACCATAGTGCCAGTTGACCTTATCGTGGTATACTGACTGAATGTCCTTCCATGGATGTACTCCAGAATCTCTCCTCCCACGATCTGACTCTAAAAATCCTGCAACCACATGTAACGGCATCACTTCAACAGGGCGGCCATGTCGAAGAGCCCGAGCAACGTCTCCAACAACGTCTCCAGCAACTTCACCCAGTCGAGATACTGGTACCGGCATCATTGCGGTATTGGACCAACAAAATGCAGCGGCATTTTATTGCTGGCAACATAGAGACCAAGCCGAACAACTGGCGACCAAGGACCGCCAAACGAAGACGAGTCTACATCCACTGAAAAGGATATCGAGCATCGACACGTTGGTGGAACGAGTGGGGATTTTGGAACTGGACGAAAACGTCCCGAGTCAGCAGTGGAAGCGATACCGTCGCCGGCATGGCCATGGTGATGGACCTACACGGCCTGACACGTTACCCACCGATTGGAACGGGATGCAAGGTCCGTTGATGACTGTCCCGAAGGAAATGGTACGACCACAACAGCCACGGCCCAAGATTGAACGTCGGAGTCCATCTCCACGATCCAATGTGAAATTGTCGTGGGCATGTTGCATTCAGGTTGATCACGATGACCTTCCCCCTCCAAGAGTTAGACATTCTCGGTCTCGACCATCGAGCAGTCGACAGTCACGCAGCCCTGCAGTCCACGATGTACAGACGTCGTCTGTTGTGAGACCGGACATGAGCATGGGCCAGTCCCAAGAACAACTAGACACTCGTTCTCAGTCTCATTCCCGATCAGCTACTCCTCCTGTCACCACCCCACGACCAAGACCGACTCCAGCTTCATCAAACTCTCAGACCCGGACCCTTCTCTCACTCATCCCATCCCATCTCTCACCACAGACCACTTCCCTACTTCTCACCGAGCTGTCCCGACCGATCTCCTCGGCCGACGCGACCGGGTATATCTACATATTTTGGTTAACACCGGAATCCAGAGTCTCCAAGCCCGACGACGAGGCGGCATCCTCTCTTCTCGATGACGATGACGATGACGACCTCGGATCTTCACAGAAGACAAACGAAACCCTCACCCGTTACGCTTCGATCCGTTGTCCCAATCCCCGTTCCCAAGCCCAGGCTCATGCCCAGCGCACAATCACGCTGAAAATCGGGCGCACCGCCAATGTCCATAGACGCATGACACAATGGGCCAAGCAGTGCGAGCAGAATATCACTTTGATTCGCTACTATCCCTACCCACAACACACCAACAACGCTACCGGCTCACATCTAGTTCCCGGCCGAAAAGTACCCCACGTGCACCGCGTCGAACGACTCATCCACCTCGAACTTGCGGAAAAGCGCGTCGTCAACGCTGAATGCTCGCAATGCGGTCGCGAGCATAGAGAGTGGTTTGAGATCGAGGCTTCGAGGGTCGGTCTTCGGGCTGTCGATGAGGTAGTTAGGCGCTGGGTTGGATGGGCGGAAAGACAGTAGTGGATTCATATGTCACTTTTCATGAACAACTTGGAATAGAGTTAGAGCACAGAATACAAAGTTATGAGCAGATGAATAGAAGCGACATAGTAACACTGTCCCATTGTCCTTGTTGCACGCCAGAAGTACTTCCTGTGCCTTACTGATACTTAATCCTTTTTGTTACAAAATCCCGTCGAAATCACCGTGACCAAAGGCAAACATTCCTTCCGGTACGCCCTTCCTTTCCCGGAAAAGCAAGCTATTAGGAAAAATGAACTTCCTCCTTGGGGTGGTAGAGATATTATTATTGGTTTTAGAAGATACAGCCATCTAGGCAAGAAGCATATTTTGTCGGGGCTGATCTATCAACCTCCTTGTCTGTTTCGATACTTCAGCTCCAGCGCCACCCCTGAAGGTGGAAAAGCAATCAAGCCTTCCAGTCTCCCTAAGAGCATGCCTTGCCAACAGAATATCGACTCCTTCATCATTGCTTGACCGGTTGGGCAGTTCGCCTCGGTGCGTTTAAGCGGCAGCAACTTCCTCAGTAGTACCATTGGTACCATTCTCAATACCCGCCTCAGCACCATCCTCCTTTCCGGGGCTGTCGATGGCAACCTTGACTGCGATCTCACGGCCCTCGATCTGCTTGCCATTCATCTCCTCCACCGCCTTCTTCTGCAACTCTTCCGAACCAAGAGTGACAAAGCCAAAGCCACGACCCTTGCGAGGCTCGTTGCGGGCCTGAAGCTTCTTGACCATGAAGCGAGGAATAGGGCGAAGAGCGATCTTAGCGGAGCTGGGTTCGTACGCGGCGAAGAGTTCCTTCAGCTAGAGGCCATGTTAGCGCCCACGTAACTCTCTCTCTATAGACTGAGTTGTCCTTACCTTGTCCTCGCTAAGATCGTATGGCAAGTTGGCAACCATGACCTTGGTCGTGGATGGGATACCGTCCTCCGGTGGTCCACGTTGCTTCGGAGGACGAGGAGGACGGGTCTTAGAATCAGTCTTATGAGCGTCCTTGTTGGCGTCGGTAGTGGCGTCGGTCAAAGGAAGGGTGTTCTCCGCAGTTTCAGTGGTAGGAGCAGCGTCCTGCCATGTGTTAATAGTCAGTGTGCAAATAGAGATGCATTGTGCAACATACGGTGGTTCTGGCACCTCCACGAGCACGACCACCACGGCCGCGACCGCGACCACCACGACCACGTCCAGGAGTTCTCTTGCGCTCACCACCTTCGGCACCTTCGGCACCTTCAGTTGCACCCTCAGGAGTGGCTGCAGTCTGATCAGGCTTGCGAGCAAGTTGAACAGAGACCTTGCGCTCCAGAATGTCCTGGCCAGAGAGATTTTGAATGGCCTTCTCCGCCTCTTCCGAAGTTTTCAGATCGACGAAGGCGTAACCGACCGGACGGTTGGTTCGAGGGTTCACGGGAATGGAAGTTGACTCGCTGGGATAATAAGCCGTGATGAAAGGAACCGATTGGAAAAGAGTGGCAACTTACACATCGTAGCCTGAAAAGAACTGCTTGAGTTCCGCCTCAGTTGTCGCATAAGCGAGATTTCCGATGTACAATCGACGACCTTCGGCAGCAGAAGCAAGAACGGCATCATTGTTTGCCGCAGAGGGCTCCTCGATGCTGGCGTTCTTGAGGTTCTCGGCGAGGTTGTCGACGGCAGAAGACATTGTGGCTGAGGCACAAGTGGATGTGTTGACGGGACGGAAGATGGACTTGTGAAATGTAAATAACTCAGGTAGCTAGAGGCTGCCTTGGGAAATCGGTTGGATGAGGGGTTGAAAGGGTAGCTGGGTGCCCTAGATTCAAAGGTTGGACGGAGGATGAGGTCGGGTTGTGATCAGATTGAAGAATGGTTTGATTGATGGGAAAACAAAAGAGAAGGGAAGAGATTCCAAAGGGGTGTTTTTGCAGGCTGAGAAAATAATTTAGTTGGCTGTCATTTTGGTCGGGCACTTGAAGGCAGTAGCGGTGGGCGAGTTTTAGCGGCTGGGGGAGGACGAATGGATGGTGACAGCAGGACGGCGGCTACCCGGATTGGGCGGCGCTAAGGGATATTAACTGTTGGGGCACAAGAGCCCGTGAAAAAGGCCAACTTCTGAACGGTAGTCAGCTGGGCCAAGAGAAACGTGAACGAAGGGATACAATGCATGGCGCTAGTACCGTTTTACGCTAAGTATCAGGACCTCTTGCCCGGTGCGGCCTTAGCCCTCTCCGCATTGGGTAAGCGAGAGAGTTGATACATGCTATTTCGTGCATGCGGGCGACTTGTACCTGGCAGACGCCCCTCTGCTACGGAGGATGCTTGTACGCCAATCAATACATACCAATTGTTTCTGTCGTTGTTATAGCCTCACTATGGACAATCGATTTTGTGTGGTATGAATGATTTGTCCGCCGATGACTATTTGACAAACGGGCGCCTGAGAAAATGGCAAGATAAATGAATGACTGTTACGTGGCATCATCCAACAAACTTTCAGCCTTACTGTACCATCTCAACCAGGCAAGGCAAACTGGGTATGCAAGCGGCGGGGGAAAAAGTATGTCAGCCTTGTCATGCTCTTCAATTGAGCTGGATGCCTGACTGAATGCCCGTGCGCATGACGGGTACGATATTCAGGCGATACTTCAATCATTGATCGCATTGCGTGCCAAACGAGGCAATCCACGGCGAGAAACTGGCGAACCTCGCAAGCTGAGGGGATATGTAGTCTCCCACCAGCTGCCACCATGCCAATTTATCATTATCGTATTGTATGCTGAATTCGGGCACCGTGGCATCCGTCCCGCACTCGCCAACGAATGATCCTGAGCCACAACTAAACCATCGCAAGAGACTGCAGGACAGAGATCATTTGTGGCCAAATGAAACAGAGATGTTCACGGCAAAAATGATCCTGCCCATTTGAAATACATGCCAGGCTACCGGGCTTGCAATGTATCGACATACCAGCCTTACCACCCTTGCTGGTGGCTAACCGCGCCACCCTGCGGCTGAGCTTCTGCGCGTACCAATCTCAGGTCCCCATACCTTAAGGTCAACTTTGCAACGGGTCCTGGTAAGTTATCCAACAACTTGTCTCCTCTTCCCCGTGCTTTTTTCCTTCTGGCTTCGTTCTTTCTCTATCTTTGTACAGTATTCCGTCATCATTCATTTAACTCGCACTTATCGTTCCTTCTCCTACAGTCCTGCTATTCGCTCAATCCTTCGCACATAAAACCTCACTACTCCTTATCGTCCCCCCCGTACTGCAAGTGACACAGTCAGCCCTCCGGTTCACAAACCTCCTGTGCCCGATCATCTGGTGTCGGACTCGGATTCCTTGAAAGACCGTATCTTTCTCTTCCTTCCTGGACATACACACACATCGAGAATGCGTCTTCAATTGGACAAATTTGGCCAAATTAAGAACTGGATTCATATAGGCCAGGCAATTGTGCTATTTCTTGCCTGGGTCCTCACAATAGCCGTTTTCACCAAAGATGGAAGCACTGACGGTCGAGTGGGCTGGTACTTTGGGCTGGTACGTCCATACGCCCACTCAGCACCGACCGTCTACGTTCAACTAACGCAGTGCAGTGCTGGCTCACCATCCCTATTTTAATCTACCTGACTATGGTCCCCATGTGGTCCCGCGCCCGACGCTTTGCAAATGTCTACGCTTTTGCCTCTCTTGACGGTCTCTCTGTGATTTTATGGCTCAGTGCTTGGGCGGCCGTCGCCTCATACGTGTCCTCGGGCAAAGGGAAAGGCGACAAAGAAGATGCATCAGGCTGTGACAATTTCAAATACGGCAGTGCCAGCCGCTGCCAGCTCAGCGAAGCGATCATCGCATTCGGCGTCATTGAGATGCTCCTGTTTGTCGCCACGGCTTTCATCTCGTTCCGTGCGGTCATGAACTTCAAGCGAACGGGCATGATGCCTTCACCTCCGGTCGATCACACGAGTGGGAAAGCCAGTGACTTCTCGGCTCAGACTCAAGATGACTTCTCGAGTAGTATGCGGGCGGATGAGGACTTTGACGAGGAGCAACACCATGCAGGCAGACAGGATTATGCGTACCAGAAGCCGGCATACGACGATGAATATGCCCCGATTCACCAGACCGACCATGATGATATCACACAAATGCCGGCTGTCCAGCCCCAAAGTCCATTGAATCACAGCGGTCTCGGCATCCATGACTATGATACAAGCTACAACGGCGCGTATGGCGGTCAAGGTGGCCGGGATGCTTCAGGACGATAACGAATTTCGTTTGACGATGTTCCTCAATTCCGATTCCCTCTTGTCTAAAAGATGAAGTTTCAATCCAGCACAAACTGATATACATTGAAGAGTCATGGTTGTATACTACACCACCTGGTTTTCGCTCTGCGTTCTCGAGCGTTTCAAGCGGTTTTTGTCCTCGTGGTGTTTGAAATTTGGATATCGATCGAATGGGTTAGATGGAAGAATTCCAAGCGAAAACCTGTGCTGTATACAATGAGCAGCGGACGAGTTGTGTTGGCCGGTCCTTAGGTCCTTGATTCTGGCGTACTTATGATGGTATAGACATGGAACCTCGGCGTCTTTCTCTGCACAGATACCATATCTGGAACCTGGGGTTATTGATACCCAGACAAAATCAAAACATATGCATGGGTTATATATGTCCATGTCGAAATGGACTGTTCTATTTACCCGCCGTTGTAGCCTGCGAAGATAGAGAGCGATCGCTGATCAAAGATATCATGTCTTGAGGAGAGGAATATGCCATTGGATCGCTGGAATCTAGATCCAGTAGAATGATGTAATTGATACAAAGCTGATATACATCATACAGGCGCGGCTCACCTTGACTGATCACTCCTCTCTGTTCTTTCCCGATGCCCGCTTTGATTTGCCTACCACTTTTCCTGCCATTCATTTGAACGTGTACAACTTCGGCCTGGTTCAAAATAATACCATTCATCCACACCATCCCCGTCTTTGTTCTGAAGTAGGATTGTGGGCCACTTCAACATCGGCATCAACATTAGCATCACTCTCAATATCAGGCGCAGGCTTGGGTTGGTTCAAATGTTGTGGCTGTTTCTGTTGTTGGTTCTGCGGTGACTGCTGATCCAGGTCCCCGAGCTCCTTTGCACACGGCTACTAATCCTCGGCAAAGAGGACACGAGAATTTTCTCGTCATCAGATAAGTGCACAGGCAAGATGTGTGGAAGGGTTGTCTGCAATAGGGGGGAAAGACATGGGGCTTGGGTCCTTGTCCGTGGCCTTTGCCATAGTCATTCCCGCCATGTTTTGCGTCTTGATCATCTTCTACATCTGGATCTTCGTTAATCATCGCTGTGCAAATGGGACAGATACTACCTTCTGGTTGAGGGACTGGAGCGTGCTTTGGATCGGCAGCCTGCATAGCTACGAGTGAAGTCAAGATCATGCCGTGGATATTCAGTTTTCGGTCGACTCTGTTCAGCTCAGGAGATAAGAATGTCGTTCGGTTCGGAGTTTCATCAAAGTCGCGCCCAGCACAAGCGACCCCCAGCAAGTGTCGACCTCGATCTTGTCCAGTTGATTTTCAATAACGCGAAAGCCTTTCTTTTACAGCCACGATGCGAGTCCCGATGTTAGCGAGATCAATGATCCATGATGACTCTGAGGGGTTAAGACAAATGATCACCTGTCTGGGGTAAGTGTGAAATGTTGTTCCGTATTGCTCTCTAGTTCCTTGCCGTATACACTTAATAGATAGTTGAGGGAGTGATACCGGTGTCTGGTCGTTTCTTTCTCGAACAGGCTTAGCTTGACATTGATGTCGCGACTTCCAGGAGGTTTTAGAAAACCGTTGTTGGTAGTTCCTGGATATTCGGAGTTGTTCCTACCTATGCTGCCTTGCGATGTCGCAGAAGCAATGGTCGATTTCGATTCACGCCATACCACCACCACGGGGTTGCTACGAGGCTGTGAATGAAGCATTTGTCCTTTATATAACGCTCAAGGTAACTGTAATGCCGATATCGATTTCCTATCAACAAGGAGGTTAGATAGTACTGTAGATAGCCAAAGCCTGACTGATGGGACTGACTGAACCATTGATTTTGTGGACTCGGGGCTGTGCGAGGGTGCAACTTCCAAAACCAATTTCGCCCCCGGGAGAGGAATTTAATTGGTCATTTCCGGAAATGATGCTAGATTGAATTCCTCAAACAGGTGAGATGGCATAATCACAATGTGACCATGGTAAGTGTTCATGGACCATGTTGTCAGTCAGCATGAGTACTATCCAAACAGTCCTTTCCGTACCCGTTAGTTGAGTGGGATTTCTCTGTGGATCACATCATCAATTCTGAGGAACAGTAAAAAAACTGGATTCATTGTTGATTTCAATCCTCTCCGAATTTCTCCTGCTATGTATGTCCCAAGCCTGACTCCCAGCTTCCCAATCGTACATACTACTTTATCATTTCTCACCCGATTTGAGCTCCAGCTCTAGTACATGATGCCGTGTGTGGTGTGCCTAGGACGAGATATCCCGTGTCCCGTGTCATGAGCCCCTTCTTTATTCAATGACCTCTCGTCTTTCTCCGAAAAATTCGGCGTCACAAAAACAAAGTGTGTCAACCCTCAAGCACTGCAATTGTCGAATGGCGTGTGCTGTCCTGTGGTCTTTGGAGTCGAAGGGAGGGAGAAGAATAGAAAGGGTTATTCCAGTCCTTAACCGCTCAAATTTCCGTTGAAATGATCAGATTTCGGTAGAGTTGAACTGTCCTCATACCATTTCGTCTCTCTTGGCTTGCGCCTTGACGCCTGTAACAGGTCTCGGATAAATCCACACCGTTCGGTCGTAGCCCAAATGAAAAAAGATTGCACAAAAAGTCCCATGCCAGTCCGTATAGTTTTCCAACCTGAAGGATATGGAAAGCTTAGCGGATCTGAAAGACATGGCCCAGCGTCGCTTCTAGCTCTGTTCCAGAACATTTGATGCCAAAAGCTGGAACAATGTTGCCCCGCTGAATTCAGAAAAGGATGATGTGCACAGAAGAGAAGTAAAAGTGTCGTCAAAAAAGGTCATTAAGGATACGCTGAAGGCCTTGATGGTGGCCTGTCATTTTCATACCCATGGTCTCCTGCATAGATGTTTTCTGAAAGTTCAATGTGCATGATCTCATAAGAGGATCAAGTAATTGCTCGGGGCAATACCCGTCTCCCCGTTTTCTTTCTTAGCCTGCCACCATCTGCCGCTGACATCAGAAACTTCGAGAATTTCGTGTTTGCTGAAGCTGATTTCATTGGCGTCATCGGGGTTGGCCTCATAGCTGTAGATGGCTTTGGCACGGTAGGGATATTCGGTGGGTGGACTGACTTCCTGTGCGGGGGTAGGTGCGCTACTCGTATTGGCGGCTGGTTGTGCTGAGGCCCGAGCCGCCGCCGCTCCTCCTGCAGGTCCGCCTGGGTATCCCGAAACAGGAGAAGAGGTTTCAAAGCCATTCAATTGTGCCGACGTGTACATTTGCGGGGGCTGAGCAGAAGCTGTGGTCTGCGGACGGTCGTATATATTGGTCATGCTTTGTGCAGGGCCACGGAAATCGTTGCGGCCTTTGTGAAGGGCGAACTGGTCAATGAATTGGCGAGGGGTTGAGGAGGGTGTAGAACCAAAATAAAAGATCCAGATGATCTACCAAATATCAGCTTTGCCCCCAAATTCATAATGTGTCGGCAAACACGTACCGCAACCATTGAGAGCAAGATGTGACCGGCTGCGGCAGCTTCCTTGGCACCTTCAGGCTGATAGACGAGGTTGTTCACTGAAGAGGTTGTCATAACAAGACCAGCCCCAAGATAGCCAACAACCTGACTACATTAGCAAACGTCCTACTCCCACACACACAACTCACTCACCGCAACATTGTAGTTGCTTGCAGAATTGGTCGCGAAGACAAAGGTGACGCCAACAATGCAGCAAAGCATGTAGGCCACGGCCCACCAGGCATATTTAGGGAAGGTGTCCTGCACATTGGCAATGATAGAGGAAATAAATGCGATCAACCATGCGAGCTGTAGTACAATTAGCCTTGTTCTTGTATATAGCAGACTCGAGAGGCCCATACGATAGAGACAGAGACCGTAGCCAAGGCGAAGGGATCGCCCACAATGAGACCGAAATCAATCATGGCTCCTCTTCGAGTTTCCAACATATTGTGCTTCTTCAACGAGGGAGAATGGAGAGATCCGTATGAGGGCATGAAGGGTCCAAAGTCGCTGAGGTGTCTTCTTTCAATTGGAATGCCAATACTACGGAATCGACGTGAAAAGGAGGTCGAGAGAATGAATCTCAGGTCGAAGTTTCAGGCGCAGGCTGGTTTATTGAGGACCGGGCGCAAGAGGCGGGCTGTGTCGATGCGTGACTTGGATGGTGTGTGCCCCCGGTTTTGTCGAGGGCTCGAGGGCAGTGCTTGTGGGTGGTATGATAGACACAGTCAGGAACCAGCGACAACACTCGCCGATCAGAGACGAATAATTTGGGAAAGAAAAGGACAAAGAAAGGGTAACGACTGGTAGAGGGTGGAAAAGTTGGCTAGACAGAAGAAAGTCGATGTTGAAATGTGAAAAGTGGTGCCTGAACGAGTGACTGAATTATGGTGGTGGTTGAGAAGGCAGACAGGTTCTCAAAGCAGTGGTTTGAGGAACGATGGATCGAGGTCAGGAGGAGAAATTGGAGAGGTGGAAAGGGAAAGGGAGGGCGGAAGCCCTCTCTGCTCGCTTGGGGCTTTGGGGTGCGCGGGTGTCCAAAGACCAGCTGAAAACCGCCTAGCCAGCCTCGGTCCCGGTCTTCTTCTCCCGTCAAGACAAGCCTTCAACAGGCCCCCTGCAACAAGTGGTTTCACCTCTACCAAATTGAGCCAGAGTCAATCATCCACCGTCTCTGAATTTGCGATTGACAAATCCATTGTCTTCTACCCTGTTTCGTCTCAAATTTCTGCCCTTGATCAATGAAGCTTCGTCCCTATACTCCTCACAGCTGTGTGGTTGCCCCAGCTGCACACGCCACGCACTCATACAAGCGGCTCGTGGTACGGTGGACTCATTAAACTACCGTTGTACATGGGCCAAAGTCACCACCTCGTAAGAAGAAAAAGATAAGAAAATATCCCACCCTTTTTGTCATTGGGTTGACCTTGATACAACTTCTGACGCACCGAAGGGCGACCGGCTTGACACCCGGATGCCCTCTTTTCCGCGTGCGCAATCCTCTCGAAATGAAGCTGGGGCGAACATCCTTGACGTGACGATTGGATGAGATGCAAGGCACTCCCCTGGCGCTGGATGATCCATCGGTCTCGACCAATCCTGACAACTCCACATTTTGCCCCTTGCACCGCCACAGGTCTCCTCTTTCCCGCAATTCCTGATTAGTTTGAACAAGCCAAATCGATTAATGGGATCGCCTTCTCTTGTCGACTGAGTACAGGCTTCAAGTGGCTTCTCTGTCCAACTATCGTTGACGACGAGAACGAATATATAAGATGTGCCGTTGTCATATCACCCAATATTTGCCTCCGACAAAATGCCCTTGATGTAACCGGACGACGTACATCCGCTGCAATTGCTGATCCAAATATCAATCGTGGATGACGTGCGTGCGTCTGTCATATCGATCCGAATCGTATCATCGTCGACCAGGACACGAGGCCCCTGCTCCAGGCTTTTTCAGAGGTATCCTTGTTCTTCTTTTGCTCGTCTCTCGAAACGAATGACACTTCTCTCGACTTGCGTAATCCTCCTTTCCCAGTTCTCCCACAAATCGCCCATCCCGATGACTCCAGTCTTCACCCACCAATCCAAGCATCTTGCACTGCGCTCTCGAAGCTCACGGACCTCATCTTGTATATGTTGTTCATCTTCTTGGCATTTATCCAGTCTAGGGATTAAAGATATCAATTTCACGCTCTGTTCTCCCCGAGGAACTTGTAGTGTTTGTAGGGAAGACAATCTTGATGCGGTCTCGGGGAATAAGGTCGCATGTGAGAGCACAATAGAGGCGAGCGTGCTCAAATCTTCCGATTTGGGTATTGCTGAAGTGGTTGTTACGGAAGCGAACAGGTCCGGGAACATAGTATCTAAGGCCTTCATCAGCTGGACGTCAGAGAGATGTGATGTCTTCAGGATGCTTCGCCCACATAGTCGGTCTAGGTCGCGTACAACTGTCCCGGCAGGACCATTCACCTTCTTCAATTTACCCAGTTCAGCCTCTAGAGCATCCAGTTTCGCCCAAACCGTCTCCCTACTATGTGCGGGTTTGGTGGTGGGATGCGGAACACCATCTTCATTGCTTGAACCGGTGAGTAAGAATTCTAATCGATGAAGACGCGTTTCGAGAAGAGCAAGCGTAGCACGAGCAGTAATCTCAGGGTCATTCGCATCTGTTGCCATTTTAGAGCGTTCCCTGACTGAGTGTTGATGTTGCATTCAACCCGCTGGCTCGTGAAGAAAATCCAAAAGGACGCACCCGGTGCTGGCAGCACGTGTTACCGGTGTCTGCACCCAGCCTCGAGTTTCAATTGGGTTCAGCGGCAGCGTTACCGAGGCCCAATGCAGTCCGGCGTATGTTTGTCTCACTCTGGTAAATATCCATTCCTTCTTCTGACGAACAATAGACATTCCAACTCGGTGGCTGGGCCTCCCAAGCTTCTACTCCATTCTCCCCACCTCCATTTCGAACCCTGATTTGATCAAAAATGCCACCAGCTTCCGTTAAGCGAGATCCTTTTTTTGTGCGTGGCAGGAAGTCCACTCTCTTCACCAATGATCGTTGTCACGCCCATATGGCTCCTGCCCTCCTTGCAGCCCGCAAGCAAAAACGCGCATCATCGGGCGAAATATTGTCGTGTCAAGCGAGCGAAACTACCCAGACAGGTACGGACCAACGGGGTACGGGACACGGCTAAAGGACAGTGAAGAGATGGGTCGCATTGTTATCCATTGAGCATCATCGTCTTTTCACGAGGTCTAGAGTCTGAAGCAATTGTTCGGGGCTAGTGAACCTGGACCATGACCTCGTCCAACGTCCCAGGAAAGGATCCTGGTTAAGGCTGCCCAATCAAGAGCTAGCCCAGCGTCTTGCTAACTTCATCTTTCCCAGCCGTTGTATATTGCAAGATCCAGCGAGCACACCATCATGAGAAGATGGTTGAGCGCCTAATTAGCCATGCTCTCGACCGGATCTCCCGGTTCTTGAACATGGGATGTTTCTTCTGGCATCTTGTCCAGGCTGTCAAAAGACTTCCAGTCGAACTATTTCCACTCTTCTTATTTCAATCTCTGTCCTACGCCCTTTCACTCATCATTACACAGTCTCTTCTTATTCTTGGTCATCGATGTGATGCTGTCGGGTCATCAGTTCCAGGGTTGTAAAACCTGCACCATGGCACCACCGGATTCCCAACGCTGGACTTACACCGACTACGTATGCTTTTTACGCAGCCATGGGTTTCACAACCTCGCCTGTCTCGACGAATTTCTTCAATGGGGTGTTGAAGCTAATCGCATCCCCACCGTGCAACGACCTCAACGTGCCACAGCCATCTTGTTGGAGTTTGGAACATCAAGTTTCAGAACTTCTGATCTCACAGACACCACGAAACTGAGAGTTCTGTTGAAAGAATGGACAAGGAAATCTCCCGGAACCCCCCCTCCTGCTCAGCCTGCTCAGCCTGCATCTGGTGCTCAAGGACGTATCATCATGGTCAATAACATCAATCCTGAGATGGTCGATACCCTGGGTGCGCTGCTGAACATCGAGCCAGCATTCTTTGCTTTGCATATTGCTGATCATGGCATTGGAGGCTCTGGGGACGTCAGCACAGCATCACCACTAGCTTCTGCAAACTTACGCCATCAAAAGCAATTCTTCACCATTGAGTACCCCTGTACATTCGTCACCACAAATTGTGGAAAAGATGTCGACATCGACAAGCTCTACTGCAAAGGAAATTACCGTCGAAGGGTGGAGGTGTGTTCAAAACATGGGAAACAAAAAGTCGCCCTTGCTCGTCGCAAGATTTCATTTTACATGAAGAAGTCCCTTGATCCGTGGTTATGTAAGTCTCCCCAAAATTCAGTCGTCATTATGAGGCAGCGCCACTTGCTCAGGATCCCAACTTTCTGAAACATACTAAGTTTCCACCAGGTGTCGTCCTCGTCGATCCACCCATTTCTTTCTTCACCATCGGAGCTGAATCAACGTTTGGAGCATATTCTCCGACACAACGCCTGGACGTCACTGGGTATCAAGGAGGGTATCTCGATTTCCTTGAAGCCCGACGACCTCCGAGCAAAGATGAGCACGACTACCGTGATTGCGGAGCAAAAGCAATGTGTCCGAACCCATTCGATGACCTATGTCGACACTGGCAGATAATGGCTCGTGATGGCGTCCTCAATCCATCCGAACGAGATATGGTCAACATCATGCGACCGGCTTTCCAAATCGCTGCGAGTGAATGTACCAATTTCTTCGACTACATCCGAGCGACGCTAGAAAGCCAACCTATCTCTACGGCGCTAGCGTCGGATCCTACCAAGACCAAAAGAATTCTTGACAAATGCGTGTCCCTCGACTCGATGCTCAGTCGGTACAAACCGATCCTGTCGCGGATCAAGTCTTTTGTCTCCACAGACACGAACCTGAATGACGACTACAGAAGCCTCCTAATCGATCTCCACCACTATCGCGCCGAATGCGATTCGCAAATGCAACACATCCTCGCCGTTTCTCAATGTCAAGACACCGCATGTTTAACCTCGATTGAATCCGAATCCGTCAGACAAGCAGACTACTCGCGGTATCTGACAATTATTGCCCTGATATACGTTCCCTTCGCCCTCGCCTGCGCCATCTTCAGTCTGCCGCATCAGTTCGCCCCGGCGGCGCACTACCTTTACGGTTTCCTGCCCGCAACCGCCGGAGTGACGATTCTATTTCTCCTGCTTGTGCTGCCTGAGGCGCGGGATCCACTACCGAGTATCAAGGCTGCTTTCTGCGGCAAGTTGACACGGAAGAAACTGCTAGCGAAGCCCAGTAGCAACCGCAGTGTAAAGTCGATGGGAAGTGAGAAGAAATTCGTTGAGGATGTATAGTCAGGTGGTCGGTCCCGGTCTTTTCTTGCCTCGAGGCAAGGGAACTTATGCGACTTCTGAGCGAACGGAGAATAAATGAAAGGATGATCACCTTATCCAGATCATCGAACCAGATTCCGGAAGTGAGAACCATCCACGCACCCACGCGCCCACGCACCGAGTCAAGGTCATGGGGACACCAGAGCTAGTTGTTCAATTGTGACAAATAAGCCAACTGACCTCTCCCCAGCGAGTGGGCGGTGGAACCCGGCTTCTGATACAACGGACAACGAGGATGGCTTCAAGTGTCGACCCGACTTCCTTGAATCCTTCACGACTGTACGACGCCGAGTTCAAGCGGATGGGGGCAAGTTCCATGTTGCTCATCGTCTCATATTTGAATTCGAGGAATTAAGAGAAGCAGCACCAGTTGGAGTCACGCCTCGTGACCGCAGAAGATCAGAGATTCAATGCTCGTCCTGAGAACTTGTTGTGAAATGGAATGAACGGAATGAATGACACGATGAAATGAAGGGATAAGGGAAGAGGGAATTGGAACGGGATGGAGCATTTTAAGAAATATGTATCTTACTCCTATGAAGGGATCCAGGCCAGGATACATATTACAATCAAATTGAAATTAATGGAATTCTATGATCAAGAGGCCCATGATATTCCGAAGCCTCAGGAGAGAGGCTTTATACTTGCCATTCCTACCGTTTCCTTAATGTTTACGTTGCATTTTTCCACAATAATTTACTTAGCTATATGAAGTAGATGTATTTGTACACATTTGTTTGCAAGACACTTGTCTCAATCCCAATCATGCGAGACAGATCAGAGGATCGATCCGCCAATGCTCTTCTTTTGTAAAATGCATCGGTGCATGCCTTGCTAAGATACCCCCAGGGACCTACAGATAGGCAACAACGACAGGAGAAAGAGGATGTCCCATGCGAATGGTAGTCTTATCATCTCCCTCACTCACCCGGGCTCACTCTCCCTTCATCGTGAAAAAAAAAACAATATTTTAAACCTGCACATCGGTCGGGATCTTGACATGGCCCTTCTTCCTATGTTGACTGGGCACACCGTAACGTATACCAGGACTGCGTGTGCCACGACCATCGAGACCGGTTCCCCTCCTCGTCGCCATGACTTCAGTGACGACAAATTGCCATCTACCGTTGTCGATACGAGTTTTCTTGCTCTCCTCGGCAGCAGTTTGACGCTCCCTAGCATCTTTCCTCTTCTCTTCGTCTTCCTGGAGGCGCTGCAAATATCGCGCGTGGACCTCAGTGTTGCTAAAGGACTTGCTTTGCTTGTCTTTCTCGTACGCGATTAGGTGCGGATGGGGGATACGTGAGTCGGCGGGTTTCAAGATTGGGTGTTGGTGGCCTGGCTTGCCTACGTACTCGGGCTTGGTGTCCTGCCAGGGTTCTTGGGCTGGTTTGCCGCCTTGTCCGATGTCCTGGTCATCTGGGAGACGGGGGGCACCGCTGAAGACGCGCCCGGCGTCGGTACGGTTGAATGCTCGAGATTCAGAGGCTGGATAGAAAATTTGGGGGTACGTGAAAGGATGTTGGTCGAGGTCGTTGATGGATTCATGCGGTTCCATGGGTTTGCGTGTCATGGGGTTCATTCGATTCACGGGGACCATGGAGTGGATGGCTCGGGCATAGGGGAGAGCAAGTTGTTTTCCCTAGGGCAAATTCCAGTCAGATTGATGGTTTTGCAAACATGTAACGTCGGATGCGTAGAGAGAGTATTGATCTTTGTCAGAGAGTTGTAATTTGTTTGTTTAGATCACCACGCTTGGGAGTCTGGAAGACTAATCGATTGGGTTGCTCATCACGCGAGGGAAAAGAGGAAAGAGAGGGAAATCTTTCCACATACCTCTGCCTTCATCCTCCTCTCGACCTCCACAAGTCTGACGACCGCAGCTACTCTGCGCATGTCCACGCCCATCTCAACCGAGACTTGTCGGACAGATTTTCCAACCTCTTGAACTCGACGCCATATCTCTTCTCGCAGCTCGTCTGACAATATACTTTGGGAAATAAAATGCTTATTAAGAGGGAAGGGCCGCAAGTCGTCTTCGGTCTCCCTAGGGACTTTGGGCTCTTCGGTAGCGGCTTCGAGAGCCTTTTCATCTTCTGTAAGTGGTGCATTAGACGGGTTTGGAGACTGGCTTGAAGGGCTGTCGCCCCCTCGAAGTAGTTGGCCTTTGCGATTGTATGCAGAGAGATAATTAGTGGAACCGGGTAAAGGATGTCGGAAATTTTCACCCGGGCCCTGAAGCCAGAGCAGAAATTGGGATCGTTGCCTCGTATGAGGAGCCGGAGTCGAGGAGAACAAGCGGTTCAGACATGATTTGCAATGGGTATGGACAGATGGCGCTGGCAACGCAATTGATGCGGCGGACGGTGGTATCCGTGGAGGCATATCGCCCAAAAAAGGCGTGATGAACAAGTCAGTGTCGATAACTGTTATCGTATCATGGCAGAGGATTTTCAATCGCAGAGGGAGTTTGGAAGGAGAATGAGAAATACTCAAAATGTCACCACGGGGGGAAAGCCATCGAACACAGAATTGCAAGAGCTAAAAAGCACCGTTCGGCAAAATTGCCATCTTTACTAACTGGTCACGAGCAAAGCAATCATGGAAGATTCATATGATAATTTCCAAATTCGAGTATTGATACTATATGCAATCATCCTCTTTGATGTCGGTACAGAACAGAATAGATCGAGTGTCTAAATGTCATCTCGCATATACATCGTCACCGCTGACGCTTTTGATGTCTCATTCCCAAAAAGGCCGCCCAAATGTTTTGCGCTAAAACCACTGTCGAAAACGCTAGAACGCTGCAATAAATGACAATGGAAATTTAGGAAATTTAAACGATCGTGGGTCAATCATGAAAGCAAGACATCTGTCCCTGAAAAGGTTGCAGATCCAGACCACATCCCTCGAACTAAGGGAAGACTGACTTCGGAAATCGGTTGGCCCGTTGAAGCGGCCACAGTTTCGGCTTGCTTCTTAATGGTGGGATCGTTGTTGACGGTCATATGACCATGAAAGACAATGAGACCGCCACCCTTGATGATATCCAAACCACCAGGACCAACCAAGTCAGCATCACTAGTGACGAGAAGAGGTCGGCCGGATTTCGTATAAGGACCCCGGATATTGGTGGCTGTGGCATAGGATACATCGTACTTTGGTGTTGTGAAGCAATTGCTGCTGAAGAAGAGGAAGTAAATCCCTTCATCGGAACGGTGGAGAGAAGGAGCTTCGATCAGAGGTCCATCAAGGTCGTCTCGATCGAGTATCTGAACAGCGTCGCCGACCAGCGAGACACCGTCAGGTCCGACTTCTTGAAGCACGAGAGGAGTAGGGACAATGGGAGCCACCGTGTTACCACAGCTACCGCCGTGCCCGATGGAGTTGCCGTCGACCTTGTACACGACATACCGCTTGTTTGTAGAGGAGTCGTGGAATCCATCAGGGTCAATGGCACCGCCTTTCGCGTTGGGATCAGGGCAAGCAAAAGGTTGATCCAGGGGGACATATGGTCCCAGGACGGTCTTGGAGGTAGCAGCACCCACACAGTGATGTAAAGGACTAGATGATAGTTCGTCAGAATAGTAAAGAACGAATGAGCCATCATCCTATTATACGTCAGTCATGATATCTCGGACAAGGATTGGCTTGCTTACAAGTTGAACAACATCCGGAGCCCATACACGGGCACCAGTTTCCCATGCGGCGACTTGGGGCAAAGCGTCATAATGATCCATCATTGCCCACGTCTGATTGTCGGTAGAAGTAGCCACTTGAACATGGATCATTTCACCACCCACACCTTTGTTGTTGGTCGCAAAGGCATAAGAGACGCCATCAACGTAAATGATCGCCGGATCAGGAAAGTTAACTTCGACAAGGGGTCCTAATACGGACGCGAATGGGTCCGATGATGAATCTGATAGGGCGGTGGACTGTGGTGCAGGTTGTGGGACAGGCTGTGGCGATCGAATGACTGTGTCACGAGGCATCAATGGTCCCAGGGAAGTAACGGCTGACGAGGCCAACAAATAAGCAGGAATGGCAACCATGGTGAGTATAATCTTTGCGCGTAAAGAAAGTGGGAAGAAGCGACTGTCTTTCTGAAGTGACGAAGCGTTTGATAAAGGCGAAATGATCGACTCTTTCGAGGGAATGTGTGAGGAAGAGTATGTAACAAAGCCCTGACGGGGGCGACTAGAGCGAGGGAGCAACGGCTGCTTTTCTGAGCATTCCGCACGAAGCGCCATGGTTGCGAGAGGTTCTCGTGTGGATATTATAAGTCGGAAAGGGGTGGATCTGAAGGTGTCTTTGTCGCGCCAGATGGTAAGGCTCTGGACTACCACCACTTGTCGCGGGCGCAGGGAGTCAGGGGTTGAACCTAAGGTTTCTTGGACAGGTTGGCTTGGAAGGGGCAGTGAAGCAGAATAGGATGGTGTGGTAGACAGGAGTGACTGTTTGCCGCAATGCGAGTGGTCAAAAGAGGTAAAAGTGTGAGAGAGTTTCTGACAGGATGGGAGCTATTCTGACACTTCTAGCACCATGGTCGCGGTCGAGGTGAAAGTAGTGGTAGAGGTACACCCGCACGGTTGACGGACAGAAGTGGCGTGTAACAGAGGAGGATGTAGGCGCGCGGATTCTGGAAAAATAGAAAAAGCCGGCAATCAGGCCGAGGTCAGCGATCTAGCGTGCTAGCGCGAAATAAGGGGTTATTCTGGACTGCTGAGGGCTATTTTCGAGAGGTCTGCTGCAACTGCGAGTGGTGTTCGATGTGTGTTTTGGGTTCTGTTGCCTATCTCACATCCGCTGGCTGGCGGCACAGCCCCCCCTTCTTCCCTTGGCAGGGA
The DNA here is from genome assembly GCF_000835555.1 of Rhinocladiella mackenziei CBS 650.93. Classification (NCBI taxonomy): domain Eukaryota; kingdom Fungi; phylum Ascomycota; class Eurotiomycetes; order Chaetothyriales; family Herpotrichiellaceae; genus Rhinocladiella; species Rhinocladiella mackenziei. Next base: position 4,550,439 of record NW_013550604.1, read on the forward strand.
GCGGAAGATGAGTACACGTGATCACATGTTCCCCTTGCCGAATTGCAGTTCGCGTTGGCTCATGCCAAGCTCATGCCAAGCACCATTTATCATTTCTTAGGCGTAGCCTGATTTCTATCCTCCCATGCACGCGCCAGAACGTCCCCCCTTCTGCTTTTCGCTGGTAAGCTGGCAGCTGATAGCCAGAGATCTCGGCGCTGTCATTGCTAGCATAGCTATTGAACCCTACACACATACCCAAACGGACATGGAAATCAGTTAGACTTCCTTCGTGGCTGACCCCCCTTTTTCTCTGTTGCATTCCCACTCGTCTACACATGCTACCACCTAAATTTTTGCGGCTTTTTTTCTTCTCCCAAATCCCTCAGTGTCACTTCAGAACTGCGACTTGACCAATCCTCTTTTCGAAATCAAAGATCGGTCTCGGCAACCTTGTCTGTTACTCTCCGCACCAATGACCTCTGGCTAGGGACAACTTGAAATCCCATAGTCACTTTAAGTCGTGGTCATCGCTCACGTCCATTGTTTACGTGTTTCCACGCAATCTGCGGACTGGGCTCGCGGACAAGCCATCTCTGCGAGATGTAAATTACCCAATCCCGACCCAGTGAGTTATCTCACCACTCGTGTCGGATTGTCGTAATGGTGCAGGTTGTTCAACTTGGATGGTATCGGAAGCTGGTCAACGCTTTCATCGCTTATAAATGTTGTACACAAGAATCCCGTACACAGAGAAAGCCTTTATTCGAGGTGTGCATATCAGCAGATATGAGCAGATTCTGCTGACATGCACAAAGGTCCCAACTTCCGCTTGTCATAGCTCACGCTGCGGCAATCTCTTTCTGTACCCATTTTTCAAGACCGCCTTTGGCAATGATTTCCTGTACATTCGGTGGTAGCTCTCCTACCTTTTCGGTCCATTTCTTCCCGTTCAGGCCCTCTGTAACTTCGATTTGAGATTTCTTGACATCCCAAACCAAAGTCCAACCAGTCCGACGAGAAAGTTGCTTTTCAAGTGGCTGTGTTGGTGCAGAGAGAGGTGCGTCGAGGCTCTGTTGATTCTCTTTGTGGCCAACAGGCTCTGTGATTTGCTTTTCCGTCGTTGATTTTGAGGATTCCGAGAAAGTCTCGCGCAGTCGTTGGATCAATTTAGGTACCTCGAGACCCATCAAGGCATTGTTAATACTATTTCGCGAAAAAATGTTGCCGAAGCTGCCAGCAACCACCAGAGGGATCTTCTTCGCCAGGATGGCAGTCGCCGCTTGTTCTCGAGAACTGCCGCACCCAAAGTTGAAGCCCGAGACCAGGATGTCTCCAGGTTTGACGATCGAGGAAAACTTGGGATCATAGTTCTCCATACATACCTCGGCCATCTTTTCAACAGACACACTGTCCTGATAAGTGTATTTTCCTGGATAGATCCCGTCCGTGTTGATGTTGTCGGCATCACAGAAAACGATCTCTCCTTCTACTCGCTCAGGAAATCCCGGGTAAACTTCAGTCGGGCCTGTCACGCTCTCGCTCGAGTCGTTTCCCTCTCCAAAGGTTTCTTCGGCTGATTCAATCATGCTGTCCAACTGGTCGATAATCTTCTGGAATGCCTCATCTGCAGTGATCATTCGGTCTTCTTCTTTGATGCCATCGCCTTCACCCCGAATGACACCAGACCATCCTTCGGGCTTTTCGTACCAACCTGGACCACTAATTTTGCCGCTGAGGGCACTAGCAGCGACAACTTCGGGGCTGGCGAGGTATGCTTTTGCGTCGGTGCTCCCCATGCGACCTTTGAAGTTCCTGTTCGTTGCGCTGATTCCTACTTCGCCGGGTTCAAGCAGGCCGGTTCCCAATCCGATACAAGGTCCGCATCCTGCAGGAAGGGTAACGGCACCAGCGTCGATGAGGGTCTGCCAATCACCCGCATCCTCAGCTATCTGTTGTTCGGGCAGCGATGCCGCCGCAATATAGAACTTGACGCCTCCGGCAATCTTGGGGACTTTACCACCGTTCCTTTCTGCCTCGTCCTTGAAAACTTTAGCAGCGGCGGCAAGATCAGAAGCACGTGAATTTGTGCAAGAAACGAGGTAAGCTTTGTCTACTTTGATGCCCTGGTCCTCCAGCACGTTCAATGGTGTCGCCACCTTGACTGAGTTTGGTCCGGAAACGTACGGCGAAAGGGTATTGAGGTCGAGGTGAAGATATTTTGCATATCGAACCCCCTTATCGGCTGCAAGTGGAGTTTCAAATAGTTGATCCAGTCTAGGATGAGAAAATCGTTCATTTCCTGCCCTGCGTTCCGACGTGTCCAGAGCCGACATTGTAGCTTTTGCCCGAAGCCAGCCTTGGAGAACTCCGTCGACAGGAAACAGCCCCGTAAGAGCGCCCCATTCAGTCGTCATGTTTGCGATTGTGAGCCGAGCATCAATCGGTAAGCTTCGAAGAGTCTCTTCCGAACCGGTGAATTCGATTGCGTGATTGAGGACGTCGTCCTTGTCGAACAAACCACAAAGAGCTATGATCACATCTTTCCCAGTGACACCTTTGGGTAGGACGCCTGTAAACGTAACCTTGGCAACTGGAGGGATTTGCCACCAAGTCCTTCCAGTAGCCCAGATGCTGGCAGCGTCCGTCCTGACTACAGGGGTCCCAAGGCAGCCGATACCACCATACATATTGGTATGACTGTCGCTGGCAACAACCAACGTTCCAGGCCACGCATAACCTTCTTCGACCATAATTTGATGCCCAATGCCTCGCCCAGCTGGGTAGAAGTCCACCCCTTGTTTCTTTGCAAACTCTTCAATTTGTCGGTATTTCGTCAAGTTCTTCTCCGACTTATTTTGCACATCGTGGTCAAGTGTCATGACGATTTGCTTAGGATCATTCAACTTGGACGCGCCTATTGACATGAATTTCAAGGCGACCGGCCATGAATTGTCATGCGTCATACAGTGATGCGGTGCTATCGTGACATAGTCGCCTGACTTCACATATTTGTCTTTTGCTAACCCAACGGCATATTGCTGAACGATCTTCTCCGTGAGGGTTTGGGGAATTCTAGGGGAGGTCTTCAACGATGAGAGAATAGCAGCAGCTTGGGGATCCTCGAGTTGTGCGTGAAAAACATCTTGAGACCGTTGTGCAGTCCCGCGAAAGCTGCGAATCTGATGCCATGGCCAACGAAAGGAAAGATTGCTGGCTCGAATTGCGCCAGCACTAGGAATCCGCTGCGAGAACTATGGCAATGTTACCATTTTTATGTTTGGACGTGGAATTTTGTATACCAACCATTGTGCGAGCAGTTCCAGAAGAGGCGATACCAATGAGGCACGCGAGCGATAGCTTTGTTTGAGTATTTCAATTCGCAAACATGTCGCTGTTCGTACAGAGCAAGAGTCAACTGTCTCTAGGAATGAACGTGCAGGAGGTCTCCACTCAAAGCTAGCGTCCACGATTTGCAAGAAAATACAAGGCAAAAGGAGTCTATCGAAAGCCTCGGCGAGCAAACCTCCAATTACTACGACCGAGCTCCGATTGGTGGGGCAAAACTCTGATGTGGAGTATTTGCGTCTCAATGGCAATATCAAAAATCACTCCGTCGTACATAACCTCGGCAGGATCAAACGGTGGACATCCGACCAGTTCCCCCCATAGAGTAGCCTGGGGCCGTAAAGTAATCAAGGCTCTGGACGAGTTTATAATGTTCGGTTATTGCCCTTCTTTGGTTCAGACGGTAGGAAGCCTGACCAGTTGGCTTTTCTTTCACTAATTTTGCTTTGAGATACTTCAAAGTTGTTGCAGTGTGCGCTGAGAAAGAGAACTAAGTGTTGCATCATCATAGAGAGCTCGGCGTCCCGTTTCCCAGGGACTACAAAATAGACAGACGAAGCTTTCTTAATAAACTTCCCACGAACGAGTACAGTTCACCTTCATCATGGTCTCGGACAAAAAGAGTGTGGCCTTATTGGCCATGACACACTCCAGGTCCATCGAAAAGAAGGAAAAGGTCAGGCCCACCCTCCTATTCCTTGCAGCTATCATCCTTGTGATGGAACTCGAACGGTTATGCCCCGGGGGATGTTATACGGGATGACGCTAGGGCTAGGCTGTTGAGAATCCTGGTGTGATACTATGCGTCTCTCTTCAGATAACTGCCCGATCCGCAGCTGAGTCTTTCCATGACCCCAAAAGAGAGGAGCAACTTGAAGATCGAGACAAAATCATTTCGAAACGGCATCGAGAATACCTTTTCCAATTGACCTTCCAATGCCTCGCTGACAATCTCCCACCGCAGGTCCTCAAAGCCCTTGCAACATTAACCCCCTTCTTCCGCCGCCCAAGCATCCAATGCACAGCCTGCACGACCTTCACCCCTGCGACCCGCAAGGGCGCAATGCTAGGCATGGTTCCCCCCTCCGAGCGCGACACCATGATCGGGCGTATGGAAATCTACACAGAGTCATCCGCGCTCGCCACCGTACAAGCCTCGTCCGAGTACAAAGAGTACTTCGACCTCGTGGAGCGCGAAAGCCTGTATGCCACCAACGAGGATCTGGCAGCCTGGTATCCGACCGCGGGATTTGTGGCGCGGAAAGGCGAAAAGGAGACGCCTCGCGCTGGCATCGTCATGCTTGCCAAGTTCGTGTGTAAAGATGGCGAAGACATGAGGGAGAAATTGGTTGATGTCCTCGGGTAAATTCCTCCCTTTTCCCATGCTAGTCAGGCCAAATTGATTCTGATGTTTCGACCAGCAAGTTCTGCGACTGGGTCGAAGCTAACGAAGCCGGCACGCTGACGTACTGTGTAATGACGCGACCCAAGGCACCTAACGAGGTCCTGCTTTTCGAACGCTACCTCAATCTCCAAGCCCTCGGTGTGCATGGAAAGACCAAAGAGTTCAAGGCAATGTTGTAAGTCTGTCTGATGTCCTTTGGGGTTTTACATCTGTGCTGTGTGGACAAAATTCTATCAACTAACCTTCCCGAACAGCAAGGGCACGGGCCCTTTCATCCAGGGTAGGAAGACGGTACTCAGCGAGTGGGTGGAACAGGATGGCTCGTTTGTTTCGAATACACCCGGCGGCGCGGGTGTACAAACGAAGCTCTGAACCACCTTTACCTCAAATTTAACTCAGATATGACCGGGGGGGTGGGGGGACTTAGGGTTAGTGTCTGTAAAAATGACAGGTACTCATCTCGTGCCCTGGAGTCCTCACTATATACGTAAGAGTCTACGGAAACATATGCGGAAGGCAACACCAACGATAACTCCGATATGCGAATGGATGGTGCTACCATCATTCAAAAAGCAAAGAACAAGACACGAATCCAACATTTCGAATAATTTATATATTCCAATGTATCAGAGACAGGAGGCTCGCCTCCAAGCTGTGGTAAGCTTGCAGTATCTTATCTCTCTTTCGATGCAATAGCTCCATTGAAAACGGGTCCACCATTGGTGCTGGACTATCCTGCCTCGTACCATGCTTTCATTATATTCAAATCGCACCTGTGGAACCAACCAGCATTATTGCAATAGTTCAAATCTCGGTCATTCTTCACGCCCCTAGTCCGACCCGTTTTCTTATTTTTGATATTCCTTTCGATTCGATGACTCCTCCACACGGCGGAACTAAGATTTCAATCTGCGTGTGATGACTCCGGAAAAATGTTGATAACCATCCATGCCGCCACTTGTGTCTATGCCGAGGACTCCCTTGTCTCGTTCCTTCATGCGTATGTACAAATTGCCCTCCGGCTCGAGAATAAATCAAAATGGGTGGCCCGTTTGATTGATCGCCGAAACACCTGGATTCCGTATGCGCGGACTGAGAAATGACAACTGAGGAACGGTGCGTTCGTTTCGTCATTATTTTTTTATGGATTAGTAAAAGAAAGCCGCACCGAACACGAGAGCAGTGAATGCGGTGGTGACGCAGTATTCGAATTCAAACAGGAACGTTTGAGGTGCAAAAGCGATTTTCTTACTTTCCGGCGTTGGATGTGCGATTCCTGTCTTCGGATCTCTGATGAGGAGCTCTTCTCGGTCCGGCATGTCGGGTGGATCAACCGCATAAGTGAATGGGATCCAGAACGAGGAGACCACAATGACCCAAGTAAGCGGTGGCCAGAAGGCATGAGTGAGAAGGCATACCAACTTGGCTCGTAAAGTGTCTTGCAGGAAACATCGGTAGGTTGAGAGACAGATAGCAACTAGGACAAAGTAAACATAAGCGACATGGAATCCGGCCAGATAATTGACAAGAATCGTCCAGATACGTCGATACATCGGCGCTCGCTGTTTGGGATATCTTTCATGGAGAGCGGATTTGAGCGATCCTGTGGGCTTGAATGCCTGAGTTTGTCCTCCGAGCCAAGTCGGAAGAATGAAGGATCGAACAATAGTGATGGCGATGTAGGGGCTCATCCAAAGCTGGGATCGACTTCCACGTTGTCCGGTGGCGTACCCGGAAGGCAGGAAGAGGACGAATTCGCATAATCGATTACAGACCATGGCGGCGAAACAGGCTCGAATCAACCATCGAAGTTGGTTTTCTGTAGCATACGCCACGAGTGGTTTATTGGTGATCAATACTACCGGCATGGCGAAGATCGACAGAGTGAGGAAGATGTTGAACAAGCTCAAAAAGGCGTAAATGAAGCCTGAAGCTCGCTGTGCGAAGGTCATATGCTTGATATTGTCACCCCAAAGGCAGAATCGAAGCTTGAAAGCAGTGTCGACGGTGCCGATTGCCTGGAAGAATGTTAGAAAAGAGCTTCCGCCGCCCGCCTACGGCCAGACTTACCCATCTGGTTCGCTGTTTCAAATGGCTGCCATAATCTTCTGGGACAGTACCAAATTGGAGAGGTTCGTGGACATAGGCGGTCTTCCACCCTTTACCGAGAAGGAGGGTTGAAGTGGCGACATCTTCAGCCAAAGATCCACAAGGAAAGTTGCCAATTTGATCGAGAGCTACTCTTCGAACCACGTAACCTGATCCAGTGCACCAAGCAACGCCCAAGGCATCCTTGACAGGTTCCGAAACACTGACGAAAAAATCAAGACTCTGACAGAGAGGATCATCTTTGGGTACGTTGTAGAACAATTGAGGTGGACAAGCAAGAGCCATCTTATCGTCCAAGAGGAGATGGGGCAAAACTGCTCGCAACCAAATTTGCTCCGGAATCATGTCGGCATCCAAAGCAGCCATGAATTCAGCCGCACCACCAGGCAGGTTGTGAACTTCGTCCAGTCCGTAATTGAGATTACCAGCTTTGAAGTGGTGTGGGACTCCAGGAAACTTGGGCCGACGTCTGTAGAACAGATTGGGGAATGATTCTCGCATCTCTTCCAGGGCAGTCTTGAGTTCATCTGCCTTGCCATCATCTAGGAGGATGATTCGAAATCGATCATGAGGGTAGTCCAAGTCACAAGCTGCGCGAACAGTATCGAGAATGAGATCATTGTCCTCTCCACAGCAAGTGATGAAAACATCGACAGTTGGGACATCGTTTCCCACCAGTCGCAATTTTGGTCTATTTCTTTTCTTCAGGATGAATAGTGACCAAAAAGTCTGCATGAAGATTGGGATGGCGACGCTGATTTCGACGGCAATAAAGATCCATGCCAAAGGAAAGGGCGCGTCGTATTTTTGCTGAGCAGAGACGACGAACTTGATTCGCAGGCCGAAGTAGAACCAGTATAAGGAGAGTGAAACAAGTGCCAGCAACGGAGCGAACCAGTAGAATAACCATCTCTTCCAGCCAAAAAGCAGCTCCTTGTCATCTCTTGAATGCAGTTGAGCGATGGATCCATCTTTGACCCAATCTCGTTTCAGATATGTTGGAGATGCGTCGGGGACGAGAGGTTTTAACGTTTCTTGACTTCTCTGCGAACCGTTAGTGGTTATCTTCTCCCAAACGGGTGGTTTTTCACATACAAATGGTGTTGATGCGGAAGGAAACGGTGACGAGCTTCTCGTTCCGGTTTCAGAGTAAGAAGAAGTTGCTCGGGGGGCAAAAGGTGGAAAGCTTCCAGTGGAGGTCTCCAATGGACTGTCTTGAATACTCTCCGTCATAAGATCTGGTAGTGTTCGGTTGTGAAGGTCGGACAGACCCGATCGACGCATAAGGGCAGGTTGTATCGGTTGTACATCCTCTCTGAAACTGCCGTACACAGGATGTACTGACTGGGGCCTTTCGAAGTATGGATCGTCGTTCTCGTACAACGACATGGTTGATGCCGCCGACGTCCTGATCTCAGTCATGGGTTGTTCTTCTGGTTCTGATCTCTCTGACTTCCTGCGGTCATTTTTGCGAACGAGAGGCATATTGAAGAGTGTGGGGTGACCGTCTTTGTGAGGTCCTGCAAGGAAACGAGCACCTTGACCAACTCGTGGACCGGGGAGGTGTGAAATTAGCTAATATCAAGCATGTGTTTTAAGACTCCCTGCTATGACTACAGGGGTCGCGTGCGTATTCTTTTCAATCCTCTCATAAACGAGTGAATGGGAGAGCGATTGTGCATAAAAGAGGGTAGTGTGAAAAGGTGGAGGTATGCAGAAAGATTGTGAGAAGTCGATTCAACGAGAGAACGACAGAGAGGAGACACGCAAATTGCACAAGGAAGTGAAAGGTGACAAGACTCGAGTAGCCGGGATCGTTTTGAACAAAGTCAAAAGTTTGATGTGAAGGTTTGAGCGTTCCGGGGGGTGTCTGTGTGTTACCTTAGCGACCTTATCATGTTATAGAGCGGACCGGGATTTCATCACTAACACTGACCAACGAAAGCAGTGGTTGGCACGGTCCAGATGGGGGCCTCTGTAGGCAGATCACCACCATGACATAGCTGTTGGTGGACAGAGGCTTTCGTGTCGACCAAGGCATGACCCTGACCGGAGACAAGGGAAACGAACCAAATGAGCCAACCGCAAGGGCCATGATTCACGTGAGGGGTGAACCAGTCAACAGAGTTCTCGTGCGATAATGACGCCAGCATGCTGAAATGAGAGATATTGCTAAATGCCGGAAATGGGAAATTCAGTCGTGGAGGGGAGCAGGCTTGTAAGATACACGTATCGACAGCGCAAGACCAAAAAAGGACTACGTGGGTGGGGCAGGCGAGGCGCGAGCAAGGACACGAATTACCCAAATCCAGACATAGTTAAACAAGCGGCAGATTACTAGACTGCTGATAGTTAGAGCTTTCCGAACCCCTCTATGGCAAACCTGTCGCCCTTTTGGGATTTTCGTAAACTTGGTGAGCCCCGTTAACGCCACCTGCGCCCTTTCTTCGCCCCCTTTTTCCCAACCTTCGTCAGCTGAACTGATGTTTGAGATTTCCGGTAAGGTTCAATGGTGTTGTCTCTGGAACTTTGTCTGAGGCCCATTCTCAATCACCCTTGTCACATTCAACTTCGGTGGCCCCAGCCAAATCTAAGATTTCCTCCGGAAGACCATCAAAGACGACGCATTCCGCCCTCTCGTCTCCCTCCTTTTTTTTGGACGATTGTGTTGTTTTCATAAATGATCTGACTGTCGACATCATTGCACCTCGCTGTCGTGTTTGGGGGCACTTTTTTTAATCGCCAGCTTTTTGCTGCGCTTCTTCGTTCGCTGCCAACCACATCAGGAAGAACCAATTACCCTGTGTCCGGAATCATGGGACTTAAATCCCTCATCAGCTTTGGTTTCTTAATCCTCCCGATCGCGGTTACGATAAGTGTTCTTCTCGGGCTACAAGCATATCGTGATGCCCACGGGCTATCTCGGCCCTTTGTGAGCAATTCCATCAAGTCAACAACATATTGTCAGAGGGCATTTGGTATCACGCCCGACACGGATGGTCAAAAATATACCCGTGAGTCCTCCGTCCTACCAGCACCAGATTACACTTTTCTCGCAATCAGTAACGTTGGGTTGGTTAAGGTTTTCCCTTGTTCCTGAACTATGACTTGTTGGGATTGGCGAAGACCCGCTGTCCAGGATGGTTCCGCATTGTGGCACATTCTTGGGGATGTCGGTTTTCGGCATGTTTGCCGACTCTCTCACGGAAGCGGACTTCCATGTACTGATTTCGGAGCTAACTGGTCATCCATAGTGAATCCGAATCAATGGGGTGTTACTGATGACTACACTGGTGGTGGCGGTTTGTGTATGAATGTGAGTCGAACATGTTACTGAATTGCCATGAAATAGTCACTAATATCCCCTGAAGGTCACGACTTTTGACAATGCCTCCTATCCTACGAACACCACCGCCCCTAAATGGTCTATTACATGGCAATTTCCTCCAGGCCCACCCACGCAGCCTGTTCATGCATTTCCCAATATCAAGATGGACGCATCAGATGTTTTCCCCATCGAAATCTCAGATGTTGCCACCATTAATTTTCAAGCGGATTGGGCTTACGGGGTGGGCGACGAGCAACCAACCACAACCAATGTCGCTGACCTCAATGCCATTGATCTCAACTCCAACGTGGCCATTGATATGTTTTTGGATTCCGATCCTGACAAAGCTACAAGCACAGTCGATGCAAAGTACGAAGTCATGATTTGGCTGGGTTATTTTGGTCCTGCCACGCAACCCATTGGTCTGGATGTCGGCGCCGTCGCAACACAAGACGTCAATGGTACCACTTTGTATGATTGTCTCCTTTTCCTGAGCCTTCGAATCTGACTCAAATACTGACTCCTTTTTCAGCTCGCTTTACTTTGGCGAAAACGGTCTTGGTCAAAGTGTCTTAACTTGGGTTGCCAATGGTTCCGTCCAGAATTTCGTCGCTGATATTGGACCCTTGCTCCAAGGTTTGACAGGTATAGGAGGTCCTACTGTGAACGACTATCTTGGATACCTTGCATTTGGATCCGAGGCTCTCAGTTCTGGATCAAATGTCACTTTCTACAATCCAAACCTCAGTATGGCTGTGGTTCCGAAATAACGAACGCGCTGCGATGGTAGAGGGTGAACGATATACAACATCTGATTGGAAGCTGAGCAACACCGTTGTCAATCATCCTCGATGTTTTTCCCGAAGAACATACGCGTCCGCTCCAAGAAAGGCTGAGAACCTGGTACCCGCCGAAATGGGTTTGACGTCGGGCAGAGCAAATCTGATCCAACTCCTTGACTTCTACGGAATACTTGAACACCTGTCTTCAAAGAGCAGACTTTCCACGTCCACTTGAATGTTGCAAATTGCACGCTGAATCAAAAATGTCCATCGACTTCAGACTCCGCCTCGATTGCCAGGTGTTCTCCACCTCCACACCAACGGGCTTTGCCGGTTAACATATCTCCGACCATTTAAGTGCCTAATTCGGTTAGGTACTCATTATCGGAAGCTCAAGGCATAACCCCCGTCGTTATGAAAGTCTTACACCAGGATGCAAAACGTTTCGGCAGCCATAGCGATAAAAAGCTGCGTTGACCGCGTTGACAATAGAGTACATCGGTCTCTAATCATAGATAAGGGATGACAAGGAAATAGTGAGACATGCATGACTTAGGTCCCCGGGAAGTTGCTGATAGAATATGGATCCCAACCACACAACAAGATACCCGACGACCCAGCAAGCCCAAACCCCAACTTCTGAGACTCTGACAGCTGACTGTCGAGTCAAATCAACTCTTTCTGATTGATCACGCAAGTCAATGTTTCATGGACACCCATCACATTGTTCTTCGCCACAGACAGTCTTGCACGTGTACTACACAACGTTCTCAGCACGAGGAAATATCTCGGGATGGGACGACGTAGTCGAAGTCCACAGATAATATCAGTTTCAAATCGAAATATCAGACGACATAGACCGTGCCGTCAGGTGTACCATACCGTCCCCACGGATTTTTTTCCTTGAATTATTCCTTGTCATTTCTTATCGCATATCTGCTGCTAAAGTTAATTAAGCTTCGGCTAGAAATACACCGATACAGGGTTTCGTCTTGTCAAGTAACGAGGCTGGAACGATGTCAGTAGCCATGCATTTCAGGGACGACTTCTGCGGACTACGGAGCTTGCTGCATTTTGTCAAACAAATACTTTCATCCACAGCCAATCCTTACCACAGATGCAGGCCGCCTTCAGACGAGTTAGTGTGCTAACTAATTCCTCGACCTAGATGCGGACATTCGCATTCATAACGGACTTCCGGCCCCCTTGAAAGCGGAGGTATTGAAGATAAGAGGATTTCCGGTGTCACTAACATTGAGGCCCTAGCATTATGGGCTTAGCCGATCAATAAGAACGGACAACCAATATATTGATTGCATCGCCCAGCAATGCTCTCGTTGGATAGTTATCGGCTCCATCCGTTACCTGGAGAACAATTCCTCCTTTTCGACCACTAGTGGGACACATTAAGCGTCCCAGATTGCCTTCGTTTCACCATCATATAATGTCCTCGCATCGAGATTGCCGAGGCTACTCGACATTTGAGTCTGTTCTAGATGATGAGCAGCTGTGCTCCATTTCCTCGCCCATCCCCGACCCTCCGTTTCAGAAATTGACACAAGCGCACAGTCCTTCTCTCCTGGCCAACGTCAGCTTGCACACCTGCTGTGTCGATAATTGCATCCTCTGCCATCTTATTCGTTGAATGAGAAGATGGAGAAACGAAATCCCAAAGTGCGTCGTGACTGCGTCGTCATCACCCGGATTTGATGGTCCGGATTCTCTGAATCTGTTCATCGCCATCTATGGCAGAATGACACCAGCAAGATCGAATCATGGAGGGATGTGAAGTCTGCCTTGAAAAGTTAGGCATATGAGGTGAGCCGTGGCTTTGCTCGTCTATTCAACTTGTCGACTTAATCCCCCATCTACACCGTATCCACGAGAGAACTCCCAAGACAGGGATAACCGGGGACTAGAAAACTTCCTATTTGCCTTGGTATTCAGTACCTCATCTTGTTCTCTTCTCATGAGCACACTCTCGACGCCAATTTTTAAATTCGACTGACCTAGAATCAATGCCTGATGCCCGGCCATACCTGCCCCCCCTGATTTGAAGTCAGCCCATGTCACAAATATGGCACTGCCTCGTGTTCGAATGCAAATAGAGCCTGTCGACGAGGAATGCGCTGTGAATCACGTTCCCGGCTCTTGGGGGCCCATCGACTAGTGTTCCATCAGGATCGTCATCCGTAGAGACAGCGACCTTGTTACAGGTATCAAAGCATCAGCTCTATCAAAACTCTCCGTTTTGCCAAGAGTGTGGCTATCAGGTACCCTTTTGAGCGGAAAACTGAATTTCATACTCCTTCCTTCGAACGATGTGAAGGAGTGCAAAAGGTGAGTTCGTTCAATAGCTTTACCTATACAGCAATGGTCCTTTGAAAACCGATATCCTAGAGCGGTTGACTTCTTGTGAGACTTTCGTCGTAACTGTGCAAGCAAGCAAAACTGTGTTGCTGTGGCTCGACATTCAAGGATATGCATTTGTCATGGACCATAAAAGATGGTCGAATGTTGAACAGGCACAAATATAACGGTTCGATGTATGAATTGACGTCAAGCCTCCGCCCCTCACCTCATTCCCTGATATCATGCCGACACGGCGCTGACTCGATTCGAATGGTGCATGCATCCTCTGAAACCCCATCTCCTATCCTCATTTCACCTCTGTATATCTTTACCTTCAATTCCACTGCACAGGTTTCAACCTCCCTGCCGTTCGACCATCAATCTCGATCTCGAACGACACTGTCCCGTCCTTCGCAACAACCTGCTCCTGGCCCATCAACGTGTACCGCTCACCAGGTTTACACCTAATGAAACCCAGTTTAAACACCCCAGGCTCGCGACCATTGTATAAGACAAGATCCACACTTTCGCCGTCCATACTGTACGCCTTCGCGACCAGGACGTCCGGGAAGGGCACTTCCTCCAACACCGGGGCGCGGAAGATATGCGCTGGCGGTCCTCGCTGGATCATCTTCGTCCAATCCTGAAACTTCCCAATCCGCGCGCGTGTCGTCGTGCCCTGCTCGAGCGTACTGACGCCTTTATTCTTGAGCGAACCCGTGCGCGTGCGGAAGACCGGATGGAACTCCTCATCTAACTGCCTCAAGAGCTCGGCACAGATCTTCTCGTCGCCGAATTCGGCGGCCGCCGCGGCGCAGATGCAGCGGATCACACCCTCGCCAGCCTTGTAGTTCCCGGGGTCCAATTTGTCGGCGCCCATCAGGTTGCGGACTTCGAGCTGGCCCTTTTCGTTGTAGTGGAGCGTTTCTTTCTTGGTGAAGGCCCAGTTTCGGTGCGCGATGGCGGGCAGGTATGCGGCACATAGGATCGAGTTGACACCGTCGGACAATGCACCTGCGAGGCCGGGGATCTATAACAAATTCAACGTCAATAGTGCGGGAAAAAAGGAAACGGGGCATGGGACATGGGGACGGACCGTAAATCCAGTCAATTCGCTGCGAATAGGCAGGATGCTTCCATCTGGATCGGTAAATTCAGTTTCTAACGCATGCTCGAAGCGTTCTCGTAATTGTTCGCCGTAGTTGTTGCCTAGAAGACGGTCTGTGAGGAGGATGCCACCGATGCCGACGAGGCTGAGTGTGTAAGACGGTCAGTCAGCCACTGTCCAATGCAGAACCTGTTACGGGGTTATTAGACCTTGAAGGTGCCAGACTTACTTGCAAGGGGTGTACAGCCAATTAGGCTCGCAAGGATAGAGGCAGTAGGCCGCTTCGTTCATGTTTCTGTACACGGCATCGGCAACGCCTTTCAAGTCGTATGGAAACTTGATGGAGTCCGTGATCTCAAAGGTCATGCTGCCGGGTTTGGTGTATCGTTCGTCTCCAGTGTTAGACTGGTAGATTCCTACGGCTTGCAGGATGTAGCCCGTGACCATGATGTTGTCTTTCTTGATCGGGTCCCAGTCATGTGCGTTGAATTTGCCTGCCATTGATTCCCATTTCCAGAACCTATAGGCGGTCAGTGGGATTGGGATCAGACAAGCGAGAAAAGAAGGAAAAGAAGCCGGGGGGGCACTTACTCCATGACTTTCTTGGTGAAACTTTTCTCAATCACGTTGCGCTGTGCTTGGGACAGATATCCATGGAAATTTGGGCAGTAGACGTTCTGATAGAGTCCGAGATCGCTGACTGTCTCATAGAGCTGGTATCGGATCGCCGAAGTTTGGAACTGGTCGATCACATCGTGATAGGAGAAGTCGTCTCTGGGAGTTAGGCCGAGTTCAAGGAACCATTGCAGGAAGCGAAGGTTTTTCTCGTCAACTTCACGAGAACCTGGTTCAGGTTGGACGGCTTGGGCTTGATTGTTCCGTACTTCATCGATGAGATAGTTGTTGCGCGACTCACGTTTCCGACGTGCCTCTGCGTTTGCTCGATGGGTCGAGTATGTGATATAGATGATACCGCCGATGCAGATGGCGGACCATAACGGGGCAGCTAGTTCGAGGACTGAGTCTTTGGCAAGAACGGCAGATAGAACTGCAGTACCGGTCCAGAGGAGGATTGGGAACACGACGCCGCCCATCCCAAACCAGGCAAAGAGCACAAAGGGTATGAGTGCAGTTGAGACGATAAAGGACAGTATCGAAGGAATTGTGCAGACGGCGGTGAGACCAGCTCCAGGAAAGAGGAAACCCAATCCTGCAGCACGTAGAGCTGGGGATTGGAGTTTATAGAACGATGTCAGGCCCATTATGAATAGACAGGCATATTGAACTAGTGTTCGTCGTTGATAGTGCCATTTAGTGAGACCAGTACCAGCCTTCTCAGGGACAAGGACATCTAGACATCATATCGTCAGACTCTCACAAGAAAGATATTGCAAGATGAGCCATACCGCTCCAGCTGAAGTCTCCAACAATCGACTTCTCTGCTTTCTCGACACGAGAGGTCTTCGTCTGCATGTTGGCAGTGGTCGTGGCGGTCTGCAGAATTGTCAGGCACACCAAATTAGCACCCGCGTGGAGTATACCGCTTACCATAGTCGCCATATTGAAAATAAGGCACCCACAAGGACTCGCTGTACCTTGATACACAACACACAGGTAGACTGACGGCAATGAGCTCACCAGAGTGGTGCGTATGGCCAGAGAGAAAGGGGTTTTATTTAGACCCATCAAACACACCCGGTCCTGCCGTTCGCTCACGTGTAAGCATCGAAACAGGATGACATCGTCCATTCATCAGCTTCTGACTGTCCAGTACAATATGCGGGGCGTCTGAGATAACCTCAAGGCCGCTTATGCAGAGAGCTACGACTCATAACTGCTGACTCAAGAGCGTCGGGAGGAGTACTCCCAATCTGGGCCGCCTGTAATCCGGGGTAAGGAGTTCGTCGTCCCCTCAGACCCGTATAAATTGGCATCGTGTAGGGGGTCCGCTGAGTCTGGTTCGGCTCACCCTGCTTGCCACTGTGGACTGCTGATTCAAAACTGGAGGGCTCCAAGCGCACGATTCATGATTTCTGACTCGGTGTTTGAGGCAGAGACTTTTGAATATTAAAGCTTAAGGTGGAGGTGGACTGCTCTATGTCCTGATTGGCTGATGGCCACCTCCAATGCTAGAGAAGGTTCTCCTCCCACTGTCTCATCAACAAACTTTTTGTTTACCTCGGGCTTTTCAGGGCCCTTGCCATTGAGGGGTACCCGAGGTTGGTTCACCGTGATAATGTCTTACCGGAACTGCCCTGACCAGAGACCCGTCGGCCGGAAGCTTCTGTGTGGACGAGGCCGTTGATTCAGAAGCACATACTATCATCGACCGACCTCCCGTCGAACAGATCCGAGGTGAGTGAATCTTGATCTGCCCCGCGGCATCAAGTGGCCCCTCGATTGGTAACACGTGGCTCGATTCGAATTGTTCAGCTTTTCCTCGCTGCTCAAAACCCTCTGCCGCCCTGTTAAAGTAACCCAAACTAGCCTGGAAATTTATCGAATCACGATATTGTTTGCATTCCAGGAATCGATCAAAAATGGGCTCTATCGGTGCTGGATTTGACGTCTTCAATGGCTTTTACAATACCATCAATGGGAAATTGACGACTACTGAAAAAACCAGACACGGCATTAATCCTGCAACTGGCAAGCCAAACCCAGAAGTCCCGGTCTCGACTCCTAAGGATGTCGATGATGCCGTCGCGGCAGCCAAAGCGGCCTTCAAGACATGGTCCAAAGTTCCTTATGAGGAACGCAAACGGGCTGTTCTGGCTTTTGCGGATGCTCTGGAGAAACATGCCGATAATTTTGGAAAGATGCTCACTCAAGAGCAAGGCAAGCCCGTAAGTTCTGCATTACTACCAAAGGATGCGGGCTTGATTTTGACATTGGCTTTCATAGCGCCAATTCGCCGTCGGAGAAGCACACACTGGTGTACATTGGATGAGAGCGCTCTCCAAGATTGAACTGAAGGAAGAGATCATTGAGGAAGATGAGCAGAAACAAGTGATTGTCCGCTACACACCTCTCGGAGTTACCGTTGGTATTGTGCCCTGGAACTACCCCGTTCACCTTGCTTGCGGCAAGATTGCGCCCTCAGTTCTGACCGGAAACCCAATTATTATCAAACCATCGCCATTCACACCATACTGCGATTTGAAGCTAGTCGAACTGGCCCAACAATTTTTCCCACCAGGAGTTGTTCAAGTGCTTAGCGGTGATGACAACCTCGGACCATGGCTCACAGCTCACCCTGGTCCGGACAAGATCAGTTTCACCGGCTCATCCGCGACCGGAAAGAAGGTGATGGAAAGTGCTTCGAAAACTTTAAAGAGAGTGACTCTGGAATTGTGAGTCATTGAGTAAGAGGTTGTGTTCCATGTGGATTAACATATATTAGGGGTGGCAAGGATCCTGCTATCATCTGCAAGAATATTGATATTGAGGCTGTTGCGCAAAAGGTACATAACCAGACCTCCTTTCGTGGGCATGGGCTAATCATCCTTGGCAGATTGCCACACTTGCTTTCCTCAACTCTGGTCAGATCTGCTTGGCGATTAAGCGTATTTATGTCCACGAATCGATCCATGACAAGTTCCGAGACGCAATGGTTGCTTTCACCAAGACACTCAAAGTAGGCGATGGTAACGAGGAGGGAGTATTCCTCGGACCCGTCCAGAACTCGATGCAGTACGAAAGGGTCAAGACGTTCTTCTCTGACATTGAGAAAGAGAAGTGGACTGTGGCTGCGGGTGGTAAGAACGAGGATAAACCTGGATATTTCATTACCCCAACCATTATCGACAAGCCAGACGATGACTCGAGAATCGCTGTCGAGGAACCATTTGGGCCAATCGTCCCTCTCATGACCTGGACCGATGAGGAGAATGTTATTGCGCGTGCAAACAACACCAAGATGGGTCTCGGTGCCTCTGTGTGGTCTGACGATTTGGATGAAGCAACTCGAATTGCCCGACAACTAGATGCTGGAAGTGTCTGGGTCAACACCCACCTGGAGGTGGATCCCAATGCTCCCTTCGGTGGTCACAAGGAGAGTGGTATTGGCTATGAATGGAGTATCGGCGGTCTCCGGTCATTCTGCAATGTCCAGAGTTTGTTCCTCAAGAAGAAGACCTCTGCGTAAATGGACAGGGAGCTGTAGAACAATCCATTCAAGTTAACTTCCTGACATGATTCTGCGAATGATCCACCGGAATGAAATCTAACCACGAGCGGAATATTTCACGGCACCTGAACGAGGACAGACATTTAATTGATTGTATGGCAAATCCCATGGATCAGTGATTGTTCCCTCTTACCTTGCCCTGCATATATGGTGCTGAATCGATATAACAGCGTTCGTCCGTCGCGGACGTTCGCATCTCTTCCTGGATCACCTCATGGCGTCTCCCGCTCCGGCTCCTCAACTCGCACACGCTGCGAATAGCACACCGAATCTTGAACTCGACGTATCCAAACTGCACGCCCTTCCCACCGAGCAGCAGGACCTGTATTTATTGACCTTCGTATCCGACCTTCAACGTCATGTGGAGCAATTATCGGCGGAGGCTTTACCTTCACATCAACCCTCCATCAAGAAGGAAGTCATCAAGATTGTTGGCCTGGGGGCTCCAGTACCGTCTCGCGTGATCCGAAATACATTGGGGAGGATCCTGGCCGATGCATTCGGGCGAGGTAGCCGAAATTTTCTCTACGAAACTATCAATGACCTGTTAACCATCTTGAACACTGGAAAGACCGATAAAGAGTTGGGTATCAAACATGCGGCCGTAGTCTGCCTGGGGGCTCTTTTTCGCTCCGCCGGGGACAGTGCTGTCAGCCTCTCAGGACTTGTGGTCTCGACTCTACTCAAGCTTTTGAAATCATCACACACAGGAGTCAGAGGATGTGTCTTCAGAGCACTGGGAGGAGTGATACTGGGCATACAATCCAGCCTGGATGAGCACGTGGCTCGGGACATATGGAAACAGGCTCGAAATGCCGCGACAAATGAAAAGTCTTCGTTCGTTCAAAGATGTGCATGTTCTTGTATCCGCAGCCTGGCCAGGGAGACACCATATTTCAATAATTCCAACGACTTCGACAACCTCAAATCGACCATCTGGAAGGTATTTGACAGTCCGGTGCCCTCTGTGAGGCATGCCGCTGCAGGTGCTATGGCGGCGACCTTGAACCAGGCATATTCTGAGAGTGGTAATGCCGACGTTCCAGTTCTACGCAAACCCAAAAGGTCCAAGAAACCAGGAGCTGATTTGGACGAGGACGTCGAGAACGAACGGCCAGGTTCACCTGCGCCGGGTCAGGTCAAGGCTTCTGTACGATTGATGTTTTCCCTCAATGAAGTCTTGCGCGTTCTCTCCCATCAATATTGCAAAGCAGCCACCACGAACAGGGCTCGCGCCGCCATTGCAATGTGTTACAAATATCTTCTCCGCTTACTGCCTCGCAAAACCCTGGAGGAGAGTTATGCCACTATCGCGGTGCATACGTATGCCGACCTGCTAAACCATCCAACTATTTCATTCAATCGATATCGGTTGCTACTCACCAGGAAACTTGTCGAATGGATCCTCATGAGTGTTACCTGCCTTCTCACCGAAAACGCCCAAATCAATGCGGCACGTTATCTGATCAACGATGTCCTCAAGGACTACCCCCAAGTTATGCCAGAACGACGAGAGCCTTCGAAGCGAATTCTCACTGGAGCTTTGGCTACATTGACCGATTTGCTGTTGAGGCTGGGACCGGCTATCGGCGTGTTCCAGGACTCTTGCAGAGAAGCACTTTTTCAAGTGGTACAACATCCAAGCCATACGGTCCAGAGCCATGCCGCCCAATGCTTCAAAGTCTTTGTCTTTGCTTGCCCAAGTCAACTTGTACGCAGCATCGAGCACGCCATGTCACAACTTCAGAAAGAGTTTCAGCCTTCTTCCGAAGCGAAACAACCCCATCGCAAGTCACTTGGCTATGCAATGAGTATCGCGGTCATGATTAGTTCCGCCCGTCAAAAGCCGCTCTACGGTTCGACCCAGACCTATTCCAACATTTTTGCCTTCGCAACAGACCTTTTGAAGTCAAGTGCAGCCGCCGAATTACGGTTATCGGCATCCCAAGTCCAGGTT
The DNA here is from genome assembly GCF_000835555.1 of Rhinocladiella mackenziei CBS 650.93. Lineage (NCBI taxonomy): Eukaryota > Fungi > Ascomycota > Eurotiomycetes > Chaetothyriales > Herpotrichiellaceae > Rhinocladiella > Rhinocladiella mackenziei. The sequence continues at coordinate 4,570,996 of NW_013550604.1, forward strand.
GCTTGGACATTGATTGGTGGCCTCATGAGCTTAGGACCAAGTTTCGTCAAAGTACATTTAAATCAGCTTATGCTACTCTGGAGGAATGCGCTACCTCCTCCATTAACGCACGAAAACGCCGCCAAAAGAGGACACTTGGAATTGAGTTTCTTATCCCACGTTCGCGAATGCGCTCTTAGCGCGTTACTCTTGTTTCTTTCTTCTTGTAGCGGCCTGGTCACCACAGACGGATCCAAACGTATTTCGACATTGCTCCACAACACGATACTCTTCCTGGAAAGTCTCCCTCCGGCTCGAGAAGCCGAAGACCTATCTCATCGTTTGATCCCGGCACTTCAATTACGGGATTTTGCCATCTTGCTTCGAAGGCGTGTGCTTCAATGCTTTACCGCTTTAGTGAGCTTGAGGAGTCTTGAACAGAGCGAAATTGTGTCGCATTCAGATTTGATAGGCCTCACGATGCGGACATTCACTGACCCCGAACGTCCAATCCTGAAAAACCTTGAAGCGTCGTTGGCAAATTCAGCAAGCAATTTTGAGGGACTCTGGTCTACCAACGACAATTGGAGTTTTGGCGTAAGCAGCCTAGCAGAGAATTTCGACAAGTATTTACCATTCGAGAATCATCTTCAGCCAAGCGACGAGTTGGCGACTGAACAAGAAGTTTCTGTTCCCGACATTGTGATTCGGTCTCCAGCACTTCCAGCAATTGAACATGATCCAATTTTGATCTCTCGGCCAAAAGATCTTTTGGATGAAGCCGAGATAAGCTCATCGGCGACATCTTGCGTTAATTTGGCAATCAAACTCTTTGCCATATCCTTACCACTGCAATCCCCCCGAATCCAAGAGAGCACTGTTGAACAACTGATTACCGCCGTCTCCCAAACACTTCAACGAGAACCGGGCCGAAAGGCTGCGATGCAGGTCAACTCCGCTTTAGCCCTATTGTGTGCGCTTGCAGTCGCAAATAACGAAACGCCCTATGTCCCTGGCAAGTTACATGTTGGCGCGGTTGGTCAAGTCATAATTGAGCTGTTGGGAAAGTATATTTTGAATCCAGACCCCGTCTTGCGACACATAGCTGCTCGTGCCATTGGCCGGATTTGCAATCTTGCCGGCACTCAATTCACCAATCAGGAGGTCAAATTCCTCATTGACACAATTGTTGCCAATCGAGATCCCAATGCCCGTGCTGGATGTGCACTTGCTCTTGGGTATATTCACTCCGAAGTCGGGGCCATGGCAGCCAGTCTACACATCAAATCTATTGTCGGTGTTCTCCTATCGTTGTGCAGCGACAGTCACTCTATTGTACACTTTTGGGCCCTCAAGGGGTTGGTCCAGGTTGCTGAATCCGCCGGACTAGCATTCTCAACATATGCCACGAGCACTCTTGGGTTGTTGGCCCAACTTTACTCAAACGACACTCACAATGAGGAATCCGCGTCTGTGGCCACATCCAGCCTTGAGCTCGAACTTTTTACACCCCTCGCCCTGGCTCAGTGTGTGGACAGTATTATCAATGTGTTGGGGCCTGACTTGCAGGATATCTCTAAGGCTCGAAACTTGATCCTCGTGTTGATAGGGTACCTGCAACAGGAAGCTTCGGCACGATTGCGCTATGAAAGTTATCAATGCCTCCGCCATCTGTCAATGTACGCACCGGCACATCTCCAGTTTGCCAAGTACGTCCTGGATTTACAGGTAAATCTTGCATCTGATGAAGAGCTGCTTCAGTCTGCCTCAATAAAGGGACTCGGTGAATTGATGAAAAGAAATGCTTCCGAAGTAGCGCGGGTCGCAACTTCGAAGCTAAGTGATGACTTATGGACGCGTCTCGATGATCATCCTGACAATCGGGCGCTACAAGCAATGCTACAGAACTGGATGCAGCAAACGATTCTTGTTGACACATCGGAATGGATCGATAAATGTCAAAGTATACTTTCCCGAACCAGAACAAAAGCTCAAGCTCCATCTCGTGTGGCCACGGCCAAAACGGCTGTGCCTGATCTTGCGGACGAAGAAGTCGCTGGTTTTGCTGCTGCCGCTGCCGCCGCGCAAGGAGAGGCACCGGATACCGCTCTTGAAGGTCAAGAGTTTTTGCGTTGGCAAACTCGAGACTTTGCGATGCGTCTGCTTAGCGATTCAATAGACGTCATTCAAGCGGCATTGTCGCCCGATCGGGTCATTCCTGCCGAAGAAGCGTTGCAAAATAAGGTTGCTGATGTGGTTCGGGTAGCATTTTCAGCCTCTACCGCCAATGTTGTTGAGCTCCGCATTTGGGGTCTTCGAATCATCGATCAGATCTTGAAATTGTTTGGCAAGACACCAGATCCAGATTTTCTCGAAGCATCCCTCTTGGAACAATATCAAGCACAGATCAGTTCAGCTCTGACACCAGCCTTCGCAGCAGATTCATCACCAGAACTAGCTGCCGAGGCCATTGGGGTTTGTGCTACATTCGTTGCTACTGGAATAGTGACCAATGCTGATCGAATGGGACGTATTTTTAAGGTCCTTGCCATGGGAGTAGACAACCTCACCCAACCTGCTCCAGAACCCGCAATTGGTGATATAAAAAATCTTAGTCCTAATGCACAGGCGATGCTGAAGATGGCTATTCTGTCCGGTTGGGCACAATTGCAACTGGCCAGTCATGAGCAACCCTATTTGGATGAAATTCTGCAACCCTTTATTCCCCAACTCGCTCCACTTTGGCTCACTTCGCTTCAAGAATTTGCTGGCCTGCGATTTGAACCGGAAATTTCGGACACACTTGCCGGCGAGATTGCTGGGGGAAATCTAGACGAACGGTACGCGTCCTTCAATCGAGAAGTCCGCCTCAAATTCTATCAGAAGAGCTGGCTGAGCATTGTCGATGCGATTGCCGTCCTTGTGGAGAAAGACAGTGACTCCGTGTTCGACGCGCTCGACAACAAACGTGTTTCGTCCGGCGATGGACCGGCCAATGGTGCTATTCAGCAAGGAAGAGACATGAGTTTTCGTGAGGAGCCGGTGGCATTCTTTTTCATCCTATTTGGATTAGCATTTGAGGCATTAGTGACTCAAGCTCGAGAAGATCCGTCTCAAGCCTTGTCGATTTTACAAGCTCTCAGAAAGATTTTGACACCCGAAGTTTGTGGAAATGCTATTTACGAAGAAGCAGTCTTCAATGAGACCACCGACACTCTTGATCGTCTGGCCCTGACGAGCACAAGAGAGACACAGAGCGTTCTGGTTGAAATTGCCAGGAATCTATCACTGGATCACCTAGCTGCTAAAAGTCACGATCGAGATGAGAAACTCTCGGACGACATCGAGCAATTGTTCGAGTTGACGAGAATTATCATTTTGGTCTTGACAGGTCTCATCCCCACACTGGAAGATCCGCCTGGTCCGGCCTTCCGGAGACTGGGAGACGATGGGATTGCTCTTGTCCAGCTATCTTTCCAGGCTCTGGTCGATGTTGCCGCGGTGTTTCCGTCCATTATTCGGGCTGATCTACACGCTTGCATTTTCCACAGCTATTGTACCATCCTTGCAACGGGGATTTGTCAAGACGAGGTGTTACCGCGTATCATGCCAATCTTTAAAGCCTTCTTGCAGGACGTTACCCGCTCAGCATCTGAGGAAGTAGCATCCAGATTACTTCGGGGATGCTTATATCGCATGTTGGCAACCTTGGCCATTGCCCAACGCCGAGATAATGAACATTCTATAACGTGCGCAAAGAACACACTGTTGTCGATGACAATCTTGCTCACGACAGCAAGTTTTGCCATTCCAGCCAACGATGAACTTGTTACCAAAGCAGTGGCGGAATTACTAGATTGTCTTCAAGATGTCGGACTCGCCAAAATTGCAGCAGGTTGTATGCGATCACTGTTAATGACGAATCCCAAACCGGTATGCGAAGAGAAAATTGGGAAAATCCTTTGGACACGGCTCGTTCCATTTGTAAGCAATCCCGAAGCTGAGGACCCAGAAAGCGTCAAAACGTCACTTACCCAAGCCCTCGTGGCCTCAGTGGCGACCATCAAAGGACGTGGTCGATTTGCTGCCATGTCGATTTTGGTACCGGTTCTCCTGCTCCGTGCTAAGCAAGTTTCACCGGCCAGCAGCTTAGAGAGTATGCGGAAAGAGAGTGGTACGAGACTACTTGAGCTTGTTGCAGCCGATCAAATCGCTTTCAAAGTGACGGTGGGACTACTGAGTGAGGATCAACGCTCGGAATTGGAAAGCCTGCTGAGAGCAGCAGGAGTGGGAAGGAAACAGGAGACCATCTCTTCAGATAATGTGGATACAAAGCCTGCCATTGAGTTGCGGATGGATTTTGGATGAAAGGGAAAAAGGGTAGTAGGGTATATACCAAAGGAAATAAAATACTGGAAATTTCATCCAAACTTCCAGCTCAGCCTCGTTGAGAACTGCGTTTCTGTTCCTATTGGTGATGCTTGGCGTAATGTACGCGGCAGTTTTGGCCCATTGCTCGCTCGACGCCCCACATTTCATCCTTCATCGACATTCATTAATAAAAGGTGCATAGAAGGTCTTTTTTCTCTCTTGATTTTGATTGGAAAAGTTGAAAGCCATCATCTCTAGGCAAAAGCATGGAATACGACACCAAAACACCCACATATCGAACGTCAGACCCGACGTCATTCGCATTCAAATCGGCACGAGAACGCTGGCCAGCCATCATCACCGGCGCCATTGACGACGTTCATCGCACCATCTCATCGCTTCCGGATTCGGAAAAAGACGCTCTCACGGAAGGCAAATCCATCATCTCGGCCCTCGCCTCGCTCAAGTACGAGCTACAGCACAATCGAGTCATGATCCCAATTCCAGACGACGGATTTCCAGACGTTGAAGGATACAATGCCGAGTTACAAGAGCGCGGTCCACCCCGCTGGCACGATGTTGAATGGCTGTTTTCCGAATGCTACTTATACCGCCGGATTGCGTCGCTGTTCAGTTTGGCCACGACATCGTTTTGGAAAGACTATGACCCTTTCCAGCGCCAGAAGATGAGCACGTTCAAGTCCTCGCGGCCGGCTGTGCTCGAACTTGCTGCTCGATACAGAGATATTGTCACACAGATCCGATCGTCGAAGGCCCACGCGGTTGTGGACACGACGGACCCAGCTAAGGTCGAAGAAGCCGAGAAAGTCTTATTCGTCGAAATGGCTGAGATTTGTCTCTGGGGAAACGCTACGGATCTTTCTCTGTTGACGAGTTTGACGTACGAAGACATCCAGAAGCTTCAAGGAAGCAGTGCCAGGAAAGAATCTGAGAAGAACGTCTTGGTCAACGACCTAGGAATCGCGTTTGAGGTACTGAATTCCGCGCATAAAGCTGCCAAGGAGAGAAGACGGGTTGACATTGTCCTGGACAACGCGGGATTTGAGTTATTCGTCGACCTCGTACTGGCTGGATACTTGCTCGCCACGGGTCTCGCGACTGAAGTTGTTCTGCATCCAAAAAGCATACCCTGGTTCGTTAGCGATGTCGTCCCAAGGGACTTTGCGGCCCTGCTTTCGTCAATGCAAGATCCGAAAGCATTCTATGAGAACGGTTCCAACGATGGTGAGAGTGAAAAGAACGGCACATCTACTCCACCTTTATCTGAGGACGAAGCGGCCACGATAAAATTCCTCTTCGACGACTGGAGTATGTTGCATGCTGAGGGAAAGCTGATTTTGCGCCCTAATCGGTTCTGGACGCACGCGGGCAGTTTCTGGCGTTTGCCGCATGTGGCGCCGGAACTGATGGAGGATGTCAGGGAAAGTGAGCTAGTCGTGTTCAAGGGGGATTTAAATTATAGAAAGCTAACTGGTGATGTAAGCTCCCTCTTTTCATGTCATGGCCGTCTCCTTCCTCCCCGTTGATATTCAGCCGATCTATCATTGGTCCTACTTGATTTCGATTTGATATATGCGAGAGTGAGAAGTAGAGGACTCACATTTAGAAAACAGGCAGCATGGCCCGCCACCACGCCCTTCACCACGGCAATCGGCCCCCTAGGTCCGTCATCAGGAATCAGAACTCTCGCGCTGCGGACATGCAAAGCTGACGTCGTCGTGGGACTGCCAGAGGGCAAAGACGAAGAAATACGCGCGATGCCCGGAGGAGGCGGAGATTTAGGCGCGAGAACGTGGGCGTGGAGTGGGAAGTGGGCTGTTGTGCAGTTTTGTGACGGAAAAGCCTGACGTGAATGTGGCATGTTCGTCTCCATCCATGGTTTATGGGGAGCAGGAACCTGTGGAAATCAATTACGTGAAGAACGGATAGTCAGCCAGCCAGCCTATTTGACTGCTTTTGAGTCGATATGATGGATGAATGGTCTAGTAGGAGAGACGGAGAGCTTGATGGAGAAACTAGAAGACCCTGGGTTTTCGAAGAGAATAGACATTAGAGAAAGATGATAACCATGAGTGCACGAATAGACTAGAAAGAGACCTCTTGGTTATGAGATTCCCATCATTCGGATCGGCTTTTGATATGAAATCCCCAATCTCTCATCCTTTGGGAGTCGTCTTTTGGTTCTGTGTACACCAAAAATCTCTCTAGTGGGTGAATGTACGTATGACCTCTCAGAGCAAGAAACAATCCTCCAACCCCGACCCCATTGTGCAAAATGTAGAATGTATCGCGAAAACCCATGACATTTCACACCACATGCAATGCTTTGATCAACCACATGGCTGATACCCATGAATTCTCACTGGTCAGCATCATTATTGGAATTCACATGGATTTATTAAATTCCCTCCGACAACCAGAGCCGGGTTGGATTGAAAATGGTGCAAACCTAGCCGTAGCAATACTCGGTTGGCGGCTCAAACCGAAACCTCCTTCCCGTATCTGACCTCTCCTACAGCATGTCAGAGAGTGAGTTAGGTACGAACCATATAAAAGGAGGAGGAGGGAGGGGGGGGGTTGGGGTTTCCTAACGAGTTTTCTCCATCGCGTGAGTTTTTTGGTCGGAGGTTCGATTCGCGTTTGTACAACATGAAGGAAGCTTCGCCAAGATTTGATATTGAGATTGGAACGAGGCTGCGTGGTTGAAGAGCTTTGAGGAATACCTGCTAACAGGAATGGCTATTGGTTAATACGTAGATACATGAACGATCCTAAACTTCAGATGGTCAGAGCTATTGAAGAAGGTTAACCTCGTTTTGGGTTCTTGTCGTCTTTCAATGTTCATCGGCGAGGCTGAGAGTAAGTGGTTCAGTACGGAACCTTTCCGAAGACAATTTTCGGGGGAATTTTCTGATAACAGTTCAACGTCAACAGTGATAACAGAGCAAGACTCGGTCAATGGATCTTTGCATTCCGAACAAGCAACAACACCAATTCGGTTTATGATACGACATCCAATTAAACACGATGTTGCAGACGAACCGGATGTCTTAGACAGGTGGATCAGTCAGCGAGGCAGTGCAAGATTCAACTTATTTGATCACCATCAGACAAAACCCAGCGAAAAGCCCATCAGAATTCAGAAATGGTCAAGGCCGAAGCTAGAATTCGGACCTCGTCAGGACTCCCGTTCCGAGCCGGGTGGATGTTGGCCTGGAAAATTATTCCTGTCGGGTCTGCCTGATGGAATTATATGAAAAGATTCGTGGCAGTTCGGAATCGGACCGAGGCTGGACATTAGGAATGGCTTTTAGAGAACAGTAATGAAGACAGGACGGAGGAGAAGATGTGCCGGGAAAGAGCATTGTGCATTCTATCGGGTCCGCCAGGCACAACTTCGACCGGCCGAGTATTGGATAACGGACGCAGTTTGGTGTCTGCCGAAGGTAATCCGTTTATGTCAAGTCGGCCGTATCCTGAGTGAAGGAAGTGTTGAGATGTTCAAGTAAAACATGTTCGAGACAGATGAGAAAATCTAAGAAGTGACCGACTGTGAGTGGAGAGCAGCAGGGGGGTTTGCAAGGGTTGCCCCTTATCAACAGTCAATGCCACCGGCAGCGACTTAGGCTTGATGAGCTTCAGGCCTTGGTAGCTAGGAATTGAGCAACGCGCGTTGGCGCCAACGCGTAAAATGTGCAGCGCAATTGGAAGAAGCACGTCAGCGAGACCAAAGCTAGAAAAACCAATTTTTGGGCAGCCTAGTCGTAGCAGACTGCCATCCTCAAACATCAAACAACGACTACTGCTAGATCGCTCCTCTGTGTCCTGACAATTCTCTCCTTACATATTCCTTCGGCCCCAAAACTCGGTCTCTCCCGTCACCGTCACTTTTCTCACTCAGCGAGATGCATTGCTGAGCCTCCTTTTTCCCACCAACGGGCCGTGTTTTCATTCGTCACTCGTTCCTAAGTACGTGTACCGACCACCTGAAAATTCACACCTCAAAACTTGAGAACCCATTGGATCATCGTCTCAAAAATTCCTCCAAAATACCAACACACCGAACCGAACTCCCGTCTACCTACCTCATGTCGATGCCGAGCCTAGCTTTCGAAATGCCCGACTATGCCAAAGTCACCAGGGAGCAGAGAGTATCATACATATCCTCCTTTGTTCGCTGGCTACAGTTGAAGAAATACCAATATGAGGTCACTTTCTCCCTGTATATGCTCACCCCCACCGAGAAGTTCATTTTCAGTGCGTTCAAGTCTGTACTTGGTCGTGCTAACGCTGACTGGCAACTAGACCTGATCCTCTTCATCCTCGTCTCTCTCCTCGTCACCGCAGCATCCCTCTACCTGCCCAACCATGTCGCCATCATTTACAATCGAATTTGGTACTACGTCCATGGCGAATTTGCCTATATGACCGCGGGAGCGCCCGCAGGTTCAGGATCAGTAGAAAAGGCTACATATGCGGCGGACGGATTGAGGCTGGCTTCAGAAGCTTTCAGATCGGTTTCTCCTACTGTACAGGCTGTGGGAGAATCGGCAAAATCCACCCTGAGAGAACTTTAGAGTCAGATTTCTCCCCCCGGCGTTGCGTCGTGGAGAGGCATATGCATTGTAAAGGCGTTTTAGGATTTCCAACTCTAGGCATGTGATCATCGAGAGATGTGGGCTCTTTGGACCATCGAATGTCATGAGAATGCAAACAAAATTTCGAGCGCGGGCGTCGAGGATTGATTTCGTTCGGGGTGTCGACCGTGTCCTCCGGTCATGGACGGAGCTGACAATTCGCGACTTGAGTGGACCTTTTTTTTTTTTTTTTTTTTTTAATTCGGTCTCCATGGTTTTCCGATCGTACGGCATGGAGTAGATGTGCTCTCTCCCCTTACATCTTGTCACCCAATTGATATGCCGTACAGCGCCGGATTCATTCCTATAACTTTTCTTTGGGTTGTTGTCGTTTCCCTTGTCAAATGTTTCGATGCAAATCCCGAGACTCCTTCGTCATGCAGAAGTGACATTGAATCGTTACACTGCGTGCATCTTTGGCGCCAGACAAAATCAAGCTGACTCCACCTCTTGTTCTTTTTGGCCTTTCTGCTCTCGAAGCGCCATCTGCAGCTGCCTCTGCCTTTCAAGTTCCTGGTTTCTTATATTCCTTTGAATCCGCTCAACTTCGGCCTTAATCTCTTCGCGCTCAAAGGGGATCTTGTGACTTTGTTCCTGCGTGGGCCAGAAGCCAGGGACACTGAAGCGGTTTTCGAGGTTCGTACCGAAGTAGTACATGTAACCGATGGGGAAGGAGAGGTAAAGACCGAACTGCACGTGAATAAAGAAGCATTAGAGAAAAGGGAATGGAGAAAGAGGACGGGGAGGGGAAGCGGGAATGGTACCTTGAAGATTTCAAGATTCGTCCCGCGGAGGGAGTGCAGGATGTATTTGAGAACCATCAATGCTGAAGCAATGCACAATACTGCAGAGAATGCACTGGGAAATGGTATTTTAGATCAAAATACTCTGTTAAATGAATTCTTTCAGCTTCGCAGCGGCGCACAGTGAGAGAGGAGTAGAGAATGGATGGGGTGACAAGATCTATTCAACCCTCGTGTTTACATAATGGACCAGAACTCACTCCACTTCTGGAACTGTCCGTGTCAAATCGTGTAAGTTTCGCCTCAGAAGAGTGAGGATCTGTTTCAGGACGGTGCCGTTGCATTCGTCTTCGAATATGTATAGTCTCGATCTCTTCGGGGTTTCTTTCCTACAGCTTCTCTTTGCTCAAGAACAAAAATTGAATCACAATCCTGGATTGAGTCAAATGCTTTCGATCTGCTCTATGCCTTACGACGCGCGTGTCTCAGCTACATATGGTTAACAGATTTGACCACAATTTTCGAAGTTTCAGCTCTATAGCACTTCGAGCCATATTGCCATCAGTCAATTGGAAAACCCGAGAACTAGTCAGCTTCGTCGTCGACGGCCATCGCCGTCGCGAATCTCTCAACTGTTTATGCACGCCTGCTATTCACGGCGTCATTCTCAATGGCTATTCGCCAAATTCGAATTCAGACGAGTCGTCTGGTTATTCAAGCAGCTTCACGATTTGTGAAGCATCCTCGATGAGCCCAGTCAAACGCCTCAGGCTGGGAGCGCCGTCAGTGCAATGAACTGAGTCAATAGCGTCTGGCCAAACGTTTATGCTTGGTCAAATTTGCCACCTATAGAGACAAGCCGCCCCTTGACTATCTCATTGACGAAGTCCTTGACCCATGTCCTCAGATATGGCTCCAACTATCTATGAAGTATTATACAGGACAAATTGGAGCTAGTCAATGACCGCTGTACACCAAGTCATTCGTGAGATGATCAGCATTGGCTATAGCAAAATCTTCCCACAAGAGGGGCAAAGGTTTGTCATGCAACAATTGATATATTGATGCAACCATCAGGATCTTTGATGTCGATTCTTTACAATCTCGGGTTCACATGGATGAGGATGAGACTTATAGGCATCATCCGATCAGGAGGCACGATTTCGCGCCCGAATTCAACATGGAGGAGGAAGCTCGGCATACTCTACGAAAAGTTCATGGTCATAATCAATGCCCAGAAAAGAACAGTCAAGAACTCTTTATCACAAAAGTAGAAATCGTCCGCCACATCGCAGAGAAATTTCTACAAATGCTTTCGGGGCTACAGCTTACACCAATGTCCGTTGTGTCCTAACCACATTTCAACAAGGAACCACATATATCCATATTCATCTCGCCGATGGCACCTGCCACTTTGTTCGACACATCAGCCTCGCAATTCCCAGTTGAGTGGGGGAGAAAAGATATGGACAATATCCATTTTGCTTTGCCATATCTCCGTCGTTGATCAAAATCTTGCAGCACACCAAACGCGCCATACCCCGGCATTCGAAGTTCGATAAGCTGCTATTTCACCTTGCTTGATCACTAGAGACATAGGCCTCTGCGAGTGAGGTATCGCTCGGCCTGACTGACTGTTAGAAACAGGAAACAGGAAACAGGCCGGGCTAGCAGCGCTACCAAGGGTCGACTACGATCTACCACGACCTTGTTCTGGACATTAATTCACAAATATATCGGCCAGTCAGTCTTTGCAGAAACGAGAATGGTTCACAAAGAAATCAGTTGTAACCTCTGCGATCACATTGCGAAACTCAAGGATGATATGTGGAAACCCATTCACTTTCCATGGCACTATGATACGGTATTGATACATACACGGGGAGGTTTGCGACTGAGCAAAAGCCGAAGATGCACAAGGATACCGAGTATGGGAAGACTACTATAGCAACTACGCTGTTTGCTATGCAGGATGGATTCCCTATTTATATATTTCTGTCCCGTTTTGATACACTCTTGGAGTTTTCCAGCTTCGATGAACCATCCTACTCGGGGTACGCCTCTCTGCACCATGTGACCTTCATGTTATAAGTTTCCTACGAGCAAGTCCGGCCTCAGGGCGAGGTTCGTTATATCTTTCCAGGCCAAAACTTGTCCTTCTTCTTCGCCTCTTCTTCCCACGCAAAGTCATGCGCAAACACCACCTCGACCTCTGCCGCCGGCGCTTCCCCATTCACCTTAATCCCATCTTTCGAGACAGCATACAATCGAGCTAGCGTTTCCTTCGATTTTGGTATGTCAACGTGCATGCAGCATTGTCTACCCGTCTCGTCCGCCCAAGTAGCAATCTCTCTCTCCCCCGTCAATAATCGAACGTCATGGCAGGCGTCTCCTGCAAGATAGACAAATTTGGACGTATCATTCGAGACTTTGCAGAGCAGGTTGATATGGCCAGGGAGATGGCCCGGTGCATTAATGATGTAGACAGTTCTGTCTCCAAAGAAGTCGATCGCCTCTGGAAATGAAGCCAGAGGTTCCCAAGCAAATTGTGCTCCATTTTGTTCCTGGCCATTGAGCTTCTCAGGAGGTGATAGCTCTATCGTCCGCTCCAGGGGAAGTAAATCTGATTCAAAGACCATGTGTTTGCCCAGGTTAAGCTGCGTTTTGCCCGCGAGAAGATCGATGGCACCATTGCCAACGATGAACTTCGTCCTCTCGTTTGAAAAGTCACGAGGAAATCCAACGTGATCATAGTGGACGTGGCTGAATATCACGTAGTCGATATCGTCGACTCCCAGCCCTCCTGCGGCGAGTGAGGCGACAACGTCTGGTTCTGTGTCGATCGGCCCACGGCTGGCGAGATGGTCCCGTAGTGCTGATGGATACAAGTTGAGATCTCGTCGCATACCCAGATCAAAGACAATTCGCGACAATTTTCTACCAGCACCGTCCTGATGCTGGATAAGGAAAGATAGTGAGGGGACGGTCCGTTTGGCCACTGGATCAGCTGGGACAATAAAAAATCGTTCGGGAATGGTAAGATGGCCAGCATTCAGAGCATGGACTGACACTGTAGCCATGTTTGCCGCGATATTCTGTCAAACCACAAGGCCGCGAGGGAGCTGTTGCAAGGCTAGCTGTCGTGGCAGCAGGATGGGTTCTTTGGGAGCGCTTTGGGATTGTAGCTCTTTCCTTTGCAGTGCATCAGCCGACGTCTCTCGTCTTTTGGCTCAAAAGGTTTCAAAACAAGCGATCAGTTCATGTTTGCGTGGTACACGAGTTATATTGTCATTGATTTATCAACCGATGAGACGCCTTCCCCGCACAAATCGAATACACCCAACACGAGTAGAGTGAGGGGGTGGTACAAGGTCCAGAGTTCATGGGACACGTCCCTTGCCGAGATCTTTGGAGCTCGAAGATGTATACCCCTAGGTAAATGGTCTTCGCCCTGGTGAAGAGACGTCGTGGGGTAACCATTGCTCGGTTCGTCGTCGAGCCGCGACATTTGCGTGGTACTGTCTCGTTCTTCCAAATAGAGCTTCATGATCAGGCATGATCAGCCCGAGAACCCAAATTCTCAACCTCGCTTAGATTCTAGCTCTAGGACCGATGCATCACCCTAATTTTTGTCTGTTGCGGTGCTTATTTGCAACGCTAGGTGGTACAAATTGTAAAGCTGACATGGATACCTCCAGACTATTCATGGTATTATCCGAGACAGTCTTGCTGGATTTGAGATTGGTATTTTCAACTTCCCTTTGAGCTCGGTCGGACGACTCTTCATTCCTTGCTTTCGGTGGGACAGTGACAGGGACCTGCGGATTAGATTTCAGTTCTGTTCGAGACACTCGTCTTGGATGTCTGTCTGAGGCAGCTTGATCGGCAGTAATAGACACCCTTCGACGACGGCTTTCTTGAAGCATGGAAGTTGACTTGTCAATGCCAGTATCGACGACTCGAAAATTGTAGATCTTGGGGAAAGAATGCTTGTCTATCAGATGTAACCGTCTCTTTTGTGGCGTAGAACACAGCCTGTCACAATCTTCCACAAAGCAGGCAAATGTTTTCTCACCTTTGGCTTGCAGGGTTTCACGAAACGTGTTGTGGTTCTCATCGATATGTAAGGCTAGGAGGTGGGTAGTAGGGAAGTTTTTGCCGCATGCAGAACATCGATTCGCATGATGTTGGGCATAATGAAGCTCGAAGTCTTCAACAGAAACAAAGTCAAGGACGTCTCGATGGGGCGGAAGGGAGCACTGTATGGCAACCCTTGGAGGAGAGGTCTCGGTCATATTGAGCTTTGCGGGACGCGGTGATTCGAAATCTTCTTCCCCGGAGGCTCCTCCGTCAGAAGTGCAAATTGACGAGTCGCGTGAACGCTTGGCCATGGCGGCGCGTAAGTTGGCAGTAAGAGGTACAGGTATCTAGGGTTCGATCAGCCTACTCACATAGATCTATGCCTGCTGCGGGTTCAGTCCTGCAGGGTGAAGGATGTGGAAAGACCAAGACAAGGAGGATGGAGTTTTCTACACTGGAGAATATGATTGCCGAGAGTCAGGACGTGATGGCGAGACTGACGGTGATGACCAATAGCAAGGACCAGGCTACGAGATGTCGAAGGGTCAAGGTAGGGAACTGGAGGGGAGTGGCAACTAATGAGAGGCCTAAGAAGAAAGAGCCGAATGCCTGCACGATGCCTACGCAGTAACCAAACAGGGCCATGGCCGTCACTGGGCGGCCCTGTTCTCCTTCTGATTGGGCGGGTGGCGCCCTCTGGCCATCAACTGACCGTGGTCCTCCCTGTCGCTCATCTGTGCTTCAGGAGTTCTCAGCAGATGGTTACACCAGCCAGCAGCCAGTGGCACAACCTTTTCCACCTTGTCGGTCTTCATCCTTGTGTTTCAGATTCGCCCACACATGTTGCAGAACTTCTTTATGACAGCGACATCAAGCATCCTAAGCGATACAGAGCCGCCCGACTCGTCATCCTTTGAGCTCGTCGGGTTCTCTGTCTTACGCAGCCTCATTTCTTTTGAATACTTCTCCTGACCCTATTGCACTTTACACGCTACAATTTCCAGGGACCAAGCCTACTTTCAGTTCCTTTTTGTCTTCCACGGGTTTTCATTTCTGCTCTCCCGATTGCCTTGCCCCAGATTCCCGATCTGGGCTGTGGGCTGTTCGGTGATTCTCTGTGTGTTGGCGACCACAACCATTTCCTTTGAAATGCCAGCTCTTTGAAAACAGGAGGAACACACCCTCTGTTCTCTACAAATCGCCGCGGAATGGGTAGCAGAGAGCTGACATGATCATGTTGGCCTCTAAGCCGCCATATGTACCCAGCATCCCCACCGCTCAGCAGATACCCATTCGCAATTTCTCCGAAGGGTCTCAGAGAATACAAATGTCTTCAATGGCTCTTCAAGATGGGCTGTTCTCCTCTCCAACCGACTCCGAATTCTCCGATGTATATGACGGGCTGGACTCGATTCGAGCATGGGATGAGAAAAAAGTTGGGGAATGGCTACACTCTATTCGGTTTGGACAATATGAATCTCTTTTCAAGGCCAACAATTTTACTGGTGAAAGTTTATTGGAATGTGATCAGAAAATTCTGTCTGAAATGGGGATCAAGAAGATTGGCGATCGAGTCCGACTCAATGTCGCGATAAAACAGCTTCGGAACAAGTCATCCTTGTTGCGGGCCAGGAGAAATAGAGATTCTCTAGCCATCCTCGATGGTTTTGCCGGCACCCCTTCATCCTCTGATTCACCTCGCACCCATGGCTCCAAATCACACACCGGAAGCGGGAGGCGATTTTCTCGCCAACTAGATCCTTCTGCGCTACAAAATTTCAATTCCGCCAGCACTGGTTTCAAAGTTGGCTCCAGACCAAGTTCGCCGTTGGCTGATGCACATAGTGCCGGCTTGAGAGCCCATCGCTATGCTACCAGCCCAATGGACAATGGGCGGAACAACCAAAGCGCAGGCTATTTTAGCCAGCCAGGCTCAGCAAATTCCACGTCTGGAAGACGGCCTGAAACTCCGCAGTTGGCGAATCAAACCACTCGAGCTGCTCATTTGCGACAGAACTCGAGTATCGATGGGTTGACTCCCGGTGGACTGCCTACTGGATCTCCCGTCATCAAAATTATTCACAATGGAGGACAAACCAAGGTTGTCAATATCAAGTTCTGCAAAACTGCAGACGATGTCACTTCAACCGTACTGAAAAAGTTGCTTCTTCCAGAGACGCATTTTCGGAATTATTGTTTTTATGTGCTCAATGGCCTTGAGCCTGATCTTGCCAATTGTCGTCGAGTCAGTGACAGTGAGCTTATGAAGATTTGCAACGAATCGACCAGGTCCGAGAGAAATCGGTTGATATTAAGAAAAATCAATGATGGTCCTCCGGATCTAGAAGAAATTCGCAAGGCTGCAAAGATCGCGGCCGATGAATCACAAATCTTGCATAACAACGCATTGAGCACGAACAACATGCGTAACCAGATCAAGCTTCAAAAGCTGACGGGTGAATCCTGGCATCACATCCAAGGTCCCATGTCGCCTGTCACCACCACTGATCGAAATCGCAACATCCTAGCTACAGCGGATGAATTTGACCGACAAGAAGCACAACAGCACCTCAGAGTTCCAAGCAATCAAAGTTCCAAACTGCGGTCATTCTTTGGCGCTCGACCTCCAAGCGAAATGATTGTACAGGAACTAACATCCTATTTCCCGGCTCATCAACGTGAAGACATTGAAAAGACAATGAGAATGTCAGTACGGCGATCGCAACGGATGAGTCGAGCGGCAAGTCGATTGAGTGTCATGAGTAATGCGAGCTATGCTTCGAGTATGAAAGATGCCCCTCCGGTACCTAGTATTCCTAGCATTGCCGATTCCTGGCTCGCTCAAAGCGGAACAGGTTCTCGAGTTCCCACGACAAGGCCCTTATCGGTGGTCTCGGGCCGATTTAATCTCAACAACTCATCATTCAGAGATTCCATTGCATCCTCAACCCTTCATCCGTTGCAGGAAGAGTCTCCCCTTGAGCCGAATCGGAAGTCCTATGTCTCCTTTGATAGCGGCTCTGACACAGCAAATCAAAGTGAAGCAGCGAGAATCAGTTACATTGATGAAAGTCCTGGCGGGTTGGGAGTTGAAAACTTCAATGAACGATTGTCGGTCATTGTTGCTGAAGACGGAGAAGAAGAGGATCAAGCATTGAATTCGTTCCTCAAAGGAAACAGCTTCGATAAGAGCAACTGGATGAAAGGTGATTTGATCGGCGAGGGTTCATTTGGCAGTGTCTATCTTGCTTTGCATGCTGTCACTGGTGAACTTATGGCCGTCAAACAAGTTGAACTACCCAACGTTACCAAGGGCACAGAAGGTGACAAGAAGAAATCAGCAATGATTGCAGCACTCAAACAAGAAATCAACCTATTGCAGGGATTACGCCATCCTCACATTGTACAATATTTGGGTACATCATCCGATGAAGACCATCTCAATATTTTCCTCGAATATGTTGCTGGTGGTTCCATTGCTGGTATGCTCAAACAGTACAATACCTTCCAGGAACCGTTGGTACGAAATTTTACGCGGCAAATTCTTGAAGGCCTCTCATATCTACACGCACGAAACATCATCCATCGAGATATCAAGGGAGCAAATATCCTCGTCGACAACCGCGGTGCGGTCAAGATTTCGGATTTCGGTGTGTCCAAGAAAACCAACTTCAACGGCATGAATGCCGCTCCTGGCACACGCACCTCCTTGCAAGGTAGTGTCTTCTGGATGGCACCTGAAGTGGTTCGACAGAGTGGACAATCGATCAAATCCGACATCTGGTCCGTTGGATGCTTGGTCGTCGAGATGTTCACGGGCTCGCGACCTTTTCCTTCCATGACGACCTTGCAGACGCTGTTTGCCGTGGGAAGCAACAATGAAAAGCCAACGATTCCGGAATCCGCGAGCGAGGATGCAAAGAAGTTCATGAACAAGACCTTCGAAGTCGATCATGAGAAGAGACCTGGTGCCGATGTGTTGCTTAGAGAGAAGTTCCTGCTTCCTATGGCTTGAGATCTGGAGAGTCGGGAATGGGGACGAAAGTCGATCTGACACAGCATCAGATGGGGTGGCCTCGGTGACAACTGGCACAGAACGAGAATTTCCTGCATGACGCATGGGCGAGGGCAACGAAAGTGTGCATATTGAATGAAGCTGTCATGGAAGTATTGGTGCTGGTAGGTGGGTGGCGACGGGAAAGGTGGTTGATCGTCTTACCCCTAGTGTATTATAGCTGTATTCAATTGCATTCAGCATCGTTGACGAAATTTAAGTCTCTTGAGTCCTCGTCCGTCTATTCTGATCTGTCCGTTATACGGTAAAGTCCTGGACACCTTCCTGGGGGTTACTGGTATGGAAAACGGGCACAGGCGAATAGTATTCTTTGAATTCAGGGGCATCCATTCCAGAAGATATCGTTGCCTTGATGACGGAAAGGAGAATATTCAATATCTCGTTTTCAATTCGTTTGCTTGTATTCTCTACCAAGATTCGCAGCTCGAGACGCAGTCAAGGAAGTCGATACATGCTTTTTCCTTTTCGTAACGCCGAACATTCTATCTCGTACGGTCTTGGGAAGCACAACCCACGATCTCGCTCTCCTGCACGAGACGATCTTTTACGACATATCCATGGACTGAATCTCAGCCTGCATCGTAGGTGGAGGCGGCGGCTGAGGAGGAGTTTGTGCAGTTCCCCCTGTTTCGACATTCTTGACTCCATTCGGAAGACCTTGTGCACCACTCGTCACCTTGGTTCGCGGAACAACGTCAATGGTGTCCATCATGGTAGTATCCGTCAGTGCTGCAGGTGCTTGACATGCGGTTTCCGACTGTATCGACCGAATGATGGAGTTGCGATTCGTAATCTGCTGATGAGCAGATTGTCGTTCTGTCCCCAGCGACGTCTTGCCTTTCCGATATCTCAGCTGTACCACGAGGCTCTCTTGAGTATTGTCATCTTCCACCAACTCGTCGGCTTCGAGTCCTTCGTCGCTCATTTCCTCATCCTCGTCGTCATCTTCGTCCTCGGCATTAAAGTCCGGCTCAGATTCATCTGGTTCGTCCTCGTTCCCACTCCATTCCTTTCCAGAGGATTGGGCTTCGTCACTGTCCGAATCCATGCCATCTGTGTATCTCACTCTCGTGATTTTGACATGTCTACCTGATCTCGAAATTCGTGTTCCGCGTCCGTTGGGGAGGGTAGAAGGCATGTCGTCACTAGTTTCTGTGAAATGACCTTCTCCTGCCGCCCTTTCTAGTTCTTTGCGCTGATCAATCAGCATGCTCTCACCATATACTCCGCCAATCCGGGACTTGACCTGCCTTCCACTTGCGGTGACGGTAGGTCCATGCTCGAGTGGGGTGGAACTTCCCGAAATTCTTGTGGAACGCTTGCTAGACAGCCCATCAGATCCGTACTCTTCGTCCGAAAATGTGTATTTCATTCTCTTGCCCCGAGTCCGTCCTTCATATAGAGAAAATCCTGGTTCGGGTCGAGCGAAGGCAGCTTTCCGAGCGAGACGGTAGTCGCGGCGTTTGCGCTTCTAGAGCCATGTCAGATAGAATGCGCGACTTGAATCAGGGCTTCACATACCTCTTCACCAGCCTCAAATCTTGGAATTGCTGACCTCAACTTGTCACTGATCACCTTCGAATTCGATGTGTGCTCTTCACTGAATTTGTCTGCCAATGTATGGACGTCTTGAATGGATCCGGCAACACTGAACCAACTATTTGTTTTGGCCGTTTTCCCATCATTTTCTCTATAGATTCGGAAATAGGAATCGTCCAGGCCTTCAATGAGCCAGTATTTTCGTCGGTATTGATCTGAAAACCACGGTTGAACGCTTCGTGGTTGGTTGCGGTCGTCGTCCCGGCGTGACTGTTTATACGACTCTTTGATGAGTCCCTGCACGGTTTCCGAGGAGTTGAGTGACCAAAGAACGAGAGCTCTGAGAAGATTTAACTAGGACGTCGGTCAATTAAAACGCGTAAATGCAAAACGGCGGGCTGCGTACTCGTTCCTCGGGTGTCATGTTATTGAAATTCTTGCCACCATGGATCGGATTGACGCCTTTCCACACACTTGGCCACTGATTCTGGTTTGCAGATATTGCGTCTTCAAGGGCCCTGCCATAGTGTCCACGCCTGTAAAGTGTGTTAGGCAAATTTCTCCTTCGCGGCATGATTCCACAATTGCTTGGTGTCATTGTGCAGGACAGGGGAAACTAACTCGACATCCTTCTTCCTATTCAACACCAGACCCAATAACGCACATAAAAGTCTTTCCACCTGTTCGTCGGGGAGTTCACCAGAGACCCCTCTTTCAATGTCTTGTGGACCATACTGCGGCACGGACTTGGGAAACGCGTCGCTAAATCGACTTCTGAACATAACAATAAAAGCAATTGCATCATTGTCGGCTAATGTATATTCGTGGGGAGGTGAAGGGGCGCGTTTGGGGGGTTCTGGGGTGGCTTCAGGCTTGGGCGCAGGCTTGAAATAACGGTCCAAGCCCATAGGCTTCGTCATTTTCCGCACCATTTCCTCATCATCAGTGGATGGTGCCGAGGACAATGAAGAAGAGTCCGAGTCAGCCATTGTTGGTAGTTAAGAAGAATGGTACGCGGTATGTCGGGAAAGACACAGCGGGAAGTACGTGGTGTCAAGGCGGGAGCATAGAAAATGAGGTTTGGGAATTTTAGAGTCAGGCCGAAGGCGGTCTGCTGCCAGTGGTCAAAGAGCTAAAGTCACATTGGCGCTCTCGAAGCTACGCGTTGAAAGCTCGACCAATGATGCCATCTAAATTTCCAGCTCCAGGGGCTGCCATTTCTGGTCCTCCACTGTATTTGCAGCAGCCTCTCCTGACAATATAAAAACCGAGCACACAATTGAACGGTCCATCATTTCTTTGACGTGTTAACACCAAAACGGGGTCGCTGCCCGTGGGAAAATTGTTGAAACCACGACTGCGCGCAGCCCAAGCTGTTGAGGCGTGCCAAGCATGAACATCTGCCCCTTCATGTTGTCAACGTGGCCGCTTGTCTGTCGGTGCCACAATCCTCCATCATGGACCTTTGCAGAGGGCCATTAGTCCGGTCGCTTTTGAAGATGGGCGCCTGTGACAATGTCGTGCAACATCATACCTTGAATTCGGGTCGAAAGGTTTGCACTTCCCTAGGCCGCGGGCTTCTCCGCACCATTTCTCAACGCTGGCTTATTGAGAACTGAAATTTCAGCGTATGTCATCCGTCGGTAGACACTGAATCGCGACCGTGTCTGGGTCTTGTCGTCTGGTAATTTGTGACCTCGCTGACTTCAAAATTTGTTGGCTCGGATACTGGACTTGTTGAGCAGCCTCCGGGGGGGAAAAGAGAGAGGGAGAGATGCCTGCTAGCAGGTGTCGAAAAAGACTGCGAATCAGAGCCTCTGTTCCAATAAAAGTCGCTTTCCATGAGCAGAGAGATTCAGTGCGCATGCTGGCGAGTAGCATAGTTGTTGCCAGAGATCGGCAACTTTTGGACCTGCGGCTGTCAAGAGTTTCGGCTCTATCGGTTTCAGGGCAACCTCCTTATATTTCAACGAATCTGTAAACAGACTGCCAAAGTAGCGTCGAATTTGTATGATGCCGGCACTATCAATACCAATTTGATGCTTGATCGAATGCCCCATTGGCCAAGCCGTTGCAAGGATTTTTGCGAGACTCCAATTCTGTCCGGGCATTTCGTCAACTCTGGTAGCTCGAGTCACTTACGATGCATTCCATAGAGTATTCCGGGCTGTTATAAACTGCAAATGGAACAGAAATGAAATGAGATAGCGGGTGCCACTTGATAATGTGTGCTTGATCCTGGTTTCATCAAGGGCTGGGGGGAAAGTCAGCATTGCAAGGCCAGATATGTTTCATCGAGCCCCACTGACGTCCCAAATGCCCTGCAAACAGGAACAATCCGATAGGATCGAGGGGATAGAGCGCAGATAGGAAATGAAGCAGAGGATGGCTTGAGGACTGAGGTTAGGTTCGTCCTGCCAAGACCCTAGGCCGCTAAACCGAAAACGAATGTCTACAGGCGTGCTCGATGCCACTAGTCGACCTCAACCCTTCTTAACTACCACCCGCGCTACAGGTTAGAGGACGATTCAAGGAGCTGAAATTTCGGAACGCTGCTTGGAGAGCATTCGAAGAGACAGCTGATAGGTATCATGTTGATGGGAATGACTGACCGCAGTACCCGTTATAATCTATTGGTTGGTCTGATTCTGTGATTTGCATAGTCGTTTGCCATGTCAACTATCCAGCTATGACCACCTTTTCTTGCGTTTTCCTGGTGCTACTGGGACTGTGCATTGGATTTTTGGGGGCGGGGGGTATCAATTCTTCCCAGGTAATGAGCTACATCTGGCGCTGCGAACAAATCAGAGATGGAGGTCCAAAGAATAATTCTGTGAACTGAGAATCGTCAATCTCCTCTCATGGACTTTCAAGTAAAGGCCGGGGGTCGCGATAACCGTCATATTGGGTCAGGATCATAGCGACATGTGTTTCCTAGCCCTGGCATCCAGGAGCAGGGAATTCTCACGAAGAAGCAGCCTGGCAAGTGTGCAGGTTTTGGTCTCTGTGGCACACAGGCCACTGTTGAAAATTTTGATGTTCTTACCTAGATTGCAACATCTGCCGCGGAACTCCAATCGTCCGCGGCTCAATGTTCGGTATCCTTGCCCATTCTTTTGGATGTCGTTGGCTATCAAAAGCATGATTTCAACGATTGGAAAGATGATGTCTCCTCCCTTGAGTCTGAGCTTTGTTGTTTTGTCAGGCCAGCAGACTGCATCGTAGTAACGAGACTGTTCAACGCCCGATTTGGCTGCAGCGATTGTGATCCTGCCGTCTGATTGCAGACGAAGTCCAGGTCGACAGTAAACAGCTGTATCTCCAGTAGCATCGACGCGAGCCTGGACGGTAGTCCTGGTGACATGAGCTGCCCCATGGATAGGAGTTTTGATATTCCACCCTTCTGCACGACTGAAGCTGACGCGTTGGGTCGCGACCAGCCAACCTGATGTGGAGAATGCCTCTCGTGCGAGTCTTGTCCAACAGGTAGCAATGTACCTGTCAAATATTTAGGATTCCTAAGGTCGATATTTAGAGTCCGGTTAGGTTCTTGTTGCTGTGGGAGAATAGTAATGGACGTGTCAGAAAATAACGAGGATATCTAGACCCCCCAGTTGAAGGATGGTCATGGTTTCCGTCAATGGTCGCTCGTCATCATCTAGCAAACCACGATGAGTGGGTATAGTGAATCGAATTTGGCTTCTCTCTCATGGCAGCAATAAAGTGTGGCTTTTGTTTCTGATGTCTTCCCCGTAATTAAGTTCCTGGGCCCAGAAATCATTCATCTCGCTGGCGCGGATTTCAGATCTCCGCTGGTTACTATTCTTAAATCCTCGAATTTCCGGCAAATAAACACCTTGTTGTCCTTTGACGTTTTCATTTACTTCGGACATGGAAGCGGAAAGCTGCTGGAGAGTAAAATCAGTCTGATTGAGTACTTGCAGACCGCCGGTTCGATGAGCAAAATCGGCGATTCTTCTGGTCAGCTGCTGTCGATAGGTATTGTCTTCAAGCGGTTGTTGATATTTCGGGGGCGGGTCGATAATTTCGTGTGATTTCGTTTCAGCACAAGAAGCAAGGCAGAGACTATTCGCAGATAGAGGTAAGCTGGATGGAGAAATTTGGATGCCCATAGATCTAGGAGAGTTGTACTCAGTTTTGGTGCGCATATAGATAGCTTGACCGATATTGAAGTAGACTGGCAAGAATGGGACAGAAGCCTGTGGTATTCTTCGAGAAATTTCAACCACACCGCCTTATTTGGGGAGGGGGAAATGGTTCCTTGTTTATCTATCATGCAGCCTTCATCTCCTGCTTCGAGCGGGATGTATATCAAGGTTTTCAAGTCATTAGTGGGCGTATATTTTGTACAACGGATGTAGCCTCTTTTTTTCGGCTATGGCGGATCAACGGGTCGGCTTGACGGTATTGGAGATTTTGTGGAGGAGGAATGCCTGAGCGTAGAGATTGTCTGGATGGGCCTTGATCATGAGAATTCGGTGAGTATTGACGGCGAGAATGAAGGAACATGCAGAATCTGTGGACCTGAAGGAGCTCGTGGAGGCTGTCAAGGAGGAGCTTGTGGATGTTGAGCACCTGAAGGAGTTTCAGCTGTCCCTCTGAAGAAGTTCGGGATGGCTGAGATGGCTGTTCCCTAGAAGGGGAGGAGACACTTGACCAGCTGGCAGTGGAGGAAACGGTGAGTTCCTATGCGGACCGGATATTGTGGGAACGCTTAGGGAATGTGATGTATAAAGATTGAGGATGGGAAATAAAGAAATGAGGGGAGAGGGCGTAAGTAGCTGCGGCATGATCCGATGAATAGATGCGGAACGGGGCACTGGGAATGACAAACTATGACATTTCGTGACATTATGTGCTCAGTGAATGTCTGGATTCTTCCATTTTGCTCGCGATGAATAGCTACGGGGAGCGTTTCATTGA
This sequence comes from Rhinocladiella mackenziei CBS 650.93, assembly GCF_000835555.1. NCBI lineage: Eukaryota > Fungi > Ascomycota > Eurotiomycetes > Chaetothyriales > Herpotrichiellaceae > Rhinocladiella > Rhinocladiella mackenziei. Next base: position 4,595,385 of record NW_013550604.1, read on the forward strand.
GCAAAGTCCGAGATGGGGAGGAGTTGGGAGCAAAGTGGGGTACCTTCCCGTTACATAAACCGGTACTGCTCCTCTGTAGTTGTACTCCGCACTAATCGGAGCAAGGCATGCAGATGCCAAGACAAGTGAACGCTAGCTTCTTTCGTCTCCTTGCCGCACAGAAATTTGTCCCTCAGTCTCAGACCTTCAAATCTGCAATAACATCGACGACTCTTCCGCAAGATGGGCCGTGTTATCAGAAACCAGCGGAAAGGCCGCGGAAGTGTGTTTAGTAAGTTAGAGCGACCGAGTTTCGTCTGAAACTTCATTGAATCGATCTGACATCTCCTTCTCCAGCGGCACACACTCGATTGAACAAGGCGCCGGCGAAGTTCAGAACCCTCGATTTCTCCGAAAGACATGGTTATATCAGAGGAATCATCAAGGATATCATCCATGATCCCGGACGTGGTGCGCCGCTCGCACAAATCGCGTTCAAAGATCCGTACAAATTCAAGACCCGGGTCGAAACAATGATCGCAAACGAAGGAGTCTTCACAGGACAATTCATCTACGCCGGAAAGAATGCAAGCTTGAATGTGGGCAACATCCTCCCTCTGGGTGCAGTCCCCGAGGGAACAGTCGTGTCGAATGTTGAAGAGAAGACTGGTGACCGAGGCGCTCTGGGACGAACGTCTGGCAACTATGTCACTGTCATTGGACACAACCCCGATGAAGGCAAAACTCGAGTGAAACTCCCCAGTGGTGCAAAGAAGGTCGTTCTTAGTTCAGCGAGAGGCATGATTGGAATTGTTGCAGGTGGTGGACGAACCGATAAGCCCCTGCTCAGTACGTGGAAGATGATTATTTAGGTCAAGGAATGGACTAACTATTTATACAGAGGCGTCGCGTGCAAAGCACAAGTTCGCCGTCAAACGCAACTCCTGGCCAAAGACCCGTGGTGTTGCCATGAACCCTGTGGACCATCCTCATGGTGGTGGTAACCATCAACACATCGGCAAGGCTTCAACTATCTCCAGATACGCTGCTCAGGGTCAAAAGGCTGGTCTCATTGCTGCCAGAAGAACTGGTCTGCTCCGTGGTACACAGAAGACGAAGGACTAGGTGTGAGGGGTTGATGGGGGTTTCAAAAACGGCGTGGAATGTGTTACGGGGCCTCAGCCATTAGCCAGGTGTGACATTTTCGACAAGAGGCTGTCGGATCTTCGTTGCAAGTACGTGCAATGAATCAAAATCAAATTCCAAAAGACTTTGAACAGACCTTTCCCCGTGCGAGTATCCTGCCGACTAATTTTTGTTCCCCGGAGTAGAGACAGCCCGCCATCCCTTTTTAACTGCCGCAGTGTCAACTGGTACATAGATCGACTTTGGGTAATTTCCTCAACAGACGGCCTTGGCTCGTGGGCCACTCCCAGTAAGTCCGGTACCCTGGACCGCGGGCATGTGGCACTCTGAATTCGTGTTAAGATTTCCAGACTTAACAACAGCCGGTCCACTCGCACGGAGAGTGCCAAATGCTTGCGAAATGTTTGCCAAATGCAACATCAGACCCAGCGGCTCGTGGGCTTTTGGTGGCGTTATGTTTCAGAAGAACAGGAGAGTTTGAGGTTAGGGGCAGAGTGCGGGAGCCACTGGCTGTTTGGTGCGCTTTGCAGACCGATTGATTGACAGTGACTGGGGTTGCGCGTTACGATCGCCACTGCCAGCATTTTATCAAAAGCTACTTGAACCCTGGGATGTGGTTGGGTTTGTTTTTGTTGGGTATTTGTGATCTCCTTGTTGTTCGACGACACTATACATACTACCGCTGCTCATTGTTCACTGCTCACTGCCCACTTCTCGCCTGACTTTCTTTTTATCGCTCGCAACCCGCTCAGCATTCCAGCCATAATACCGCCGTCTGACCCATCCGAACCCTCCGTTTCTCACAGACAAACCATTCCATCCTCTTCATTTATCTTCCGCATCTGGGGTTGTATCCCTCGTTTATCTATCAATATATTGGTTCCAAGGCCTCATCCGCCTCATTCTTTCCATCATGAATGTCAACAAGAAGCTCGATCGTTTTAAACAGTGGGCAGGAGAGCGCATGGGCGGGGAAGTAAAGACCAATGTCTCAGATGACTTCAAGGCATTGGAGGTGGAAATGGGCTTGCGACAGGAGGGTGTGTATATTCCTAAAACGTATCCAAATGCTCTAGGAACAAATCCTGACAGATTGGCTCTAGGGCTGGAGAAAATGCAGAGATCTATGAATGCGTACATCAAAGCCGTCTCTAAGCGATCTGAGGTAGAGGGCAAGGAGAAGACACTGCCAATTGCATATATGGGAGGGACCATGATATCCCATGGCGAAGACTTTGAACCAGACTCAGAATACGGGCAATGTCTAAACAGTATGTTATCCTTCCTTCGACATTCACAATAAACTGATGTATGAAAGTGTTTGGCCGAACACAAGAGAGACTGGCCCGCGTCCAGGAAGCATATATTGCTAGCGCCACTTCTTGTTGGCTGGAGTCCCTGGAGAGGTCATTGGTTCAATTGAAGGAATATCAAGCTGCGCGCAAGAGGCTGGAGACCAGACGGCTTGCATATGATACTTCGCTGGCGAAGATGCAGAAAGCTAAAAAGGAAGACTTCCGTGTCGAGGAGGAGTTGCGGACACAAAAGGCCAAATATGAAGAGTCAGCCGATGATGTCCAACGCCGGATGGAGGAAATCCGTGATGCAGATCCGGAGAGTGTTGCTGAACTCGGAGCGTTTCTGGATGCCGAGCTGGCATACCATGACAAGTGCAGAGAGGCACTATTACAGTTGAAAAGCGAATGGCCCGCAAGGTAAGGAGACTCCAATCTTTCGAATGTGCGCCTTCTGACACGATTGCGCAGCCCACAACCACAACACCGAGGAGGCCGTCCCAATACTCGGTCACGGTCGAACACCGTCCGGTCCTACACGCAATACGTGGAACCCACAGAAGAGTCAACTCCTGTGGCCGAAGTGCGTCCAGCTATCAAATCCAATCGGATACAGACTGGTCGATTTGCGGAACAGCCCACATCTGACCATTCGCCTGGTATTTCAACTCGGCCAAATTTCCCCAGATCAACGACATTCGACAGCAACCACAATCCAGCCAGAGACCTGTCTCCCGGAAATCCTCGAATTTCTCGTGTTCCAAGTGATTCTCTGATGATCCGCACAGCGCGGTCGCAGCTGAGGAATGTGGAGGAACAAGACGTTTTCGCGGATGACTCAGGCTCTTACACGAACAGTAGCCCTGATCATGGCTATGGGGAACAGTCTGCTTCTCCTACGACTTCGCATGGGAGCGGATCTCTCACTCCCCTCACTGGAAAGAAGAGTGGTGCACCTCCTCCACCCCCTCCTTCGCGAGCAAAGAAGCCACCACCACCCCCTGTACCGGCGAAGAGGACAGTTTTTACTTAGAGCCATGCTGGACATGCCGCAGTTTTGCTATATCAGTCCTTATGAACAGGCTTAGATTGATTTGGCAAGTATGGCGTTGGCTGGAAAGCAGGTGAATTGAGGGTCTTGCGTACCAGAACTAGAACCCGAGCCGGAAATGGCCTGTAGTGGGCGGTGCATTATGACAGACATCGAGACATTACGATATGCAGAGAATAAATCATGCTTCGAGCATTGAGTTGTTAGGACACCTGGATAGGCAAGACCAGAAAATGAGTGCCAAGCCGGGGCTGGCCGGTATAGCACGTGACTGAAAACTTCGACCGTGGCCACTCTATCTCTGAGGGCGACTTTGCGTGTCACTTCCCTCGCTGCTGCGTCGGAACGTGAAGCCCCCCTCTGGTGCCTCCAATCGAAAACCATCATCAACGCGTCGCAACCATCTCTTTTCATCTCAACTGAGCATTGTTCGGTCACTATACCACCTGAGGAGTGCGCCCAAGGACGGCAGCCAACTCTTCGTCCCCTCTTTTAGGCATCCTCACCTCAACCGCTCGACCTCAGCCCGACTCGCCACGAACTTGGTGAACTACGACACTGCGCCAAGTTCATCCATCTTCACGAGGCTACCCCGATCCCTGCCAATCGAAGGCCCACGGGTAGTGTATCGTTATCGTTTCGATGCTCAGACTCATCCTTCACTGATTATCCTGACCGCGGACTGCCTGGAGCTAGAATATTCAAACCACAACTGATAAGCCGCCATGGCCTCAGTTCAGTCTGCGCCCTCCATGCAGGCCAATATCCCTCCTTTCACCCAAAACATATCCCAACAACAGGTCCAAGAAGTCTACCAGGTATGTAGCCATCCTGAATTCATGTTCTCAACTTCCACCCTTTTTTTTTTTTTTTCCCTTTTTCCCCTCGTCGATCTGCTAACAACATGACAGAAATTCCAGCGCATGAAAGCCCAAAATGTTCCCGAAACCGATCCCGAATACCTGAAAGCGCATCGATTCCTCGCCGCTGTCCAACAACAACAGAACTACCGCAAGATGGCCGCATTGCAGGCACAAAAACATCAGCAACAACTTCAAGCCCAACAACAACAATCTCAACAACACGGACAGCAGGTGAACGGGAATGCCAGCGGCCCTTCGACAAACGGAACAAGCAACAGTCAATCGGATTCTGCGGCCGCGGCGGTAAATGGAACACCTTCTGGACCTAACCCGTCATCAACAACGAACAGCGCGCAACCCTCGGGGTCACAACCCCAACGCGCCGTAGCGCAAGCGAATGGGAGCTTCACCCCAGAACAGTTGAATATGTTGAGGACGCAAATATACGCGTTTAAGATGCTATCGAAGAATCTCTCGTTACCAGCAAAACTACAGCAACAACTTTTCCCTACGCTTAAGCAGCAGGCAGCGACCGGAGTAGACGTCAGTGGAACTTCGGACAAAGTTGCAGAGGGAGGTGCAGAGCCAAAAGAGACTGGTGCGAGTGGGACTGTGCGACCAAAATCATTTTTCAATTCTTACCAGTCCCCATACGATCTTCTCGCAAAAGCGATAAGCTTCTCAGATCATTCCCATCGCACAAGACGCCAAAAGATCCCCAGTCTCTTACCTATGGGCATTGATATTGACCAAGTTCGCGAAGAACAAGAACGACTTCTCTACAATCGAGTCCAGGCTCGCAAAGCTGAGTTAGCGGCACTTCCTGTGAACATTGCTTCTTGGGACCCGAGTAAATCAACGGACCCATCGGCCGACGACACCCTGAAGATCAAAGCCTTGATTGAATACAAGAAGTTGTCTTTGTTGCAGAAACAGCGAGAGTTCCGACGAGAAATTCAACAGGACTTGTACTATTATGATAACTTGGCCATGACGGCGAACCGATCAATGCATCGTCGAATGAAGAAGCAATCTCTGCGTGAGGCTCGTATCACAGAGAAATTGGAGAAGCAACAGCGCGACGCAAGAGAAAACAAGGAAAAGACCCAACAATCCAATCACTTGCAGGCCATTGTTGCTCATGGTCAGGACATTCGTAACAATGCCATTGGTCAACGCAATCGTGTTCAGAAGCTGGGACGAATGATGGTCACGCATCACCAGCATATGGAACGTGAAGAACAGAAGCGGATTGAGCGAACAGCGAAGCAGCGATTGCAAGCATTGAAGGCCAACGATGAAGAGACATACCTCAAGTTACTTGGCCAGGCCAAAGATTCTCGTATCACCCATCTCCTCAAACAAACTGATGGTTTCTTGAAACAACTTGCCGCTTCCGTGAGACAACAACAACGAAGTGCGGCGGAGAAATGGGGGGAAGACAAATATATCGATGAGGAAGAAGATGAGGAAGATGAGGAAGAAGATGAAGAGGGTCATGGCAAGGTTGATTATTATGCTGTCGCTCATCGGATCAAAGAAGAAGTCAACATACAACCCTCGATCCTGGTTGGAGGCACCTTGAAGGAATATCAACTCAAGGGTTTGCAGTGGATGATATCCCTCTTCAACAACAACCTCAACGGTATTCTTGCCGACGAAATGGGCTTGGGCAAAACTATCCAGACCATCAGCTTGATCACCTACCTCATCGAGAAAAAGCGCCAAACCGGTCCTTTCTTGGTCATCGTGCCTCTCAGTACCCTCACCAACTGGAATCTTGAATTTGAGAAGTGGGCACCTTCAGTCAGTCGCATCGTGTACAAAGGACCCCCGAACAGCAGGAAACAGCAACAGATGCGAATTCGACAAGGCAACTTCCAAGTTTTGCTGACGACCTACGAATATATCATCAAAGACCGACCGATCTTGAGCAAAATTAAGTGGGTTCACATGATCGTCGACGAAGGCCATCGTATGAAGAACTCTCAGTCCAAATTGAGTAGCACCATTACCCAATACTACACTACGCGTTATCGACTTATTTTGACCGGGACCCCGTTACAGAACAACCTTCCTGAATTATGGGCGCTTCTCAATTTCGTTCTACCCACAATCTTCAAGTCGGTGAAGTCGTTCGATGAATGGTTCAACACTCCTTTCGCCAATACGGGTGGACAAGACAAGATGGAGTTGACCGAAGAAGAGCAATTGTTGGTCATTCGTCGTCTTCACAAGGTGCTGCGGCCTTTCCTGCTTCGTCGTTTGAAGAAGGATGTCGAGAAAGACCTTCCCGACAAGCAGGAGCGCGTGATCAAATGTCGTTTCTCTGCCCTTCAGACTAAGCTATATATGCAACTGATGACGCATAACAAGCTGGTAGTGGCCGACGGCAAGGGCGGCAAAACTAGCATGCGTGGCCTCAGCAACATGTTGATGCAGCTGAGAAAACTGTGCAACCATCCCTATGTGTTTGAGCCGGTGGAAGATCAGATGAACCCCGGCAGAGGGACCAATGATTCCATCTGGCGAACGGCCGGCAAGTTTGAGTTGCTTGACAGAATTCTACCCAAGTTTCGTGCCACTGGTCATCGTGTGTTGATGTTCTTCCAAATGACTCAAATCATGAACATCATGGAAGACTTCTTGCGATTGCGAGGGCTCCAGTATCTTCGCCTTGATGGCGCCACCAAAGCGGAGGATCGGTCCGAACTGCTCCGTATTTTCAATGAGCCTGGATCACCCTACTTCTGTTTCTTGCTGTCCACCCGTGCGGGTGGCCTTGGTTTGAACTTACAGACTGCAGACACCGTCATCATCTATGATTCGGACTGGAATCCTCACCAAGATTTGCAGGCACAGGATCGTGCCCACAGAATTGGCCAGAAGAATGAGGTTCGAATTTTGCGACTCATCAGCTCTAACTCGGTCGAAGAGAAAATCTTGGAGGCGGCTCAATTCAAGCTTGACATTGATGGCAAGGTTATCCAGGCCGGCAAGTTCGACAACAAATCCACCAATGAGGAACGTGACGCATTCCTGAAAACTCTCCTGGAGTCGGCGGAAGCGGCTGAACAGGTGGGAGACCAAGAAGAAATGGATGATGACGATCTCAACGACATCATGGCTCGAACCGAAGAAGAATTGGCCATCTTCAAACAGATGGACAAGGAGCGTAACGAAACTGATGACTACGGGCCTGGTCGACCACTTCCACGATTGATGGGCGAAAGTGAGCTTCCTGAGATATACATGGCCGAAGATAACCCTGTGCAAGAAGTGGAGGAGGAGTACACAGGACGAGGCGCTCGTGTCAAGACTCAGGTGAAGTACGATGACGGTCTCACGGAAGAGCAGTGGCTTGCGGCCGTGGACGATTCAGATGACTCGATTGGCGAAGCTGCAAAGAGGAAGGCGGCACGCATCGAGAAGCGACGGTCGAACAAGGCCAAACGTGAACGAGAGGCGGCGGGGATTGTTTCGTCTCCTGAGCCTGAACGTGATAGTTCCGAAGAGGAGCCTCAGCCCAAGAAGAAAGGTCCTCGAAAGTCCGCGGGTCAGAAACGCAAAGGCGAGGATCTTGAAGAAGAGACGCCGGCATCAAAGCGAAAGCGGGGCAAACAAAGCCACAAGGCTACAGACCCGCTAAGCAGTGCAGATCGTACGGCGTTGCAGAAGGCCCTCAAGACCGTTTTTGAGTCGATCAAGGCGTTGGAAGTACCAGACTCGGATCCGGAAGAACAATCGGAGGATGACAGCGACGACGAGCCACCCACTCGATTGATCATTGGACCGTTCTTGGAACTTCCTCCCAAGAAGATGTATCCCGACTACTACAATTTCATCCAGGATCCTATCGCCATGGACATGATTGAGAAACGCATCAATAGTCACCAATATTCGAGTCTCAAAGATCTGAGCAATGATATTGCCCTACTGGCCAAAAATGCTAAGACTTACAACGAAGACGGCAGCATGTTGTACAATGATGCGATTGCCATCGAGGTGAGACCTAGGAACTTTGACAACTGTATCAAGTCAGTGCTAACATTCAGACAGAATTACTGCAACGAAGCTATTGCAAAACAAATTGGCGAAAACCCGAACCTTGGGCATATAGGGGAGAAAATTCCTCTCGATGGGGAGTCGACCGCGGCGGCATCCAGTGCTGGGACACCTCGGGGGTCGGTGGCACCTGCGGGGGGAACTAAACTGAGGTTAACATTGGGAGCAGGTAGCAATGGGTTTGCTACGAATGGAACGACGAGCGGAGCCGCGAGTGGAACGGAATGAGACATAGGTACTAATGTACAATTACGAGGTGCACTTGACGGCGGAGAATGATCATTGGGATGGAAGGGCGTCAATTATCAAATGGATCCGCATCTGGCATTGGGCAGCTTGTGAAACAGGTCAAGCTCACAGAATGCTTAAATCGGGCGATTTCGATGCCTTTTTATTATTCGAACAAGAAAGAACCTGTGAGACTGGTTAGTTTTGTAGATTTCTTCGGGCCCGCCAGGGCTGTGAAGTGTATCAAGGGTAAAGTCCTTTGTCAATTCTCTTCTCGAAGTTCGACGTTTCTGTTTCCTCAAGAAGAAAGGGCAACCAAAGGGTCTGTTATTGTGGAGAAAAGGTCGAGCCTCGTTAAAAAAGCCCACCACTACCGCAGCCTGCCTCTCAACACCACCTCATCTATCCACCACCCATCGACGCAGTCTCTCTTGTGTTTCACATGACTCTACCACAATCACGCTGCTTCTTGCGTCCCTATTCAACGCACGTTGCACCTACCATGCTCCTTTTGTCGCCCAGTTTCGCATGATAGACCCCTTCAATCTGCGCCAACATGGCGTCCAACATGGCGTCGAGTCTGGCTGGCGCGACAATAAATCTCCTCCGTATGATGCACTCCTCATGTTGGGAACACGCAATACTGACTTAGAATCAGGCCGACAGGTGGAAGACGTCGATCCAGATGGTATAGGAGCACCGCCTTTCCTTGTACACTCTTTCTATGGCTAAATCCTTTCCGAATAGAACCCTCAGAAGCCGGTCAGAAAGAAATCTTTTCCTCATGGGCGCTCTTCATCCTGATCATGCTGCTCATTGCCGCCCTTTTCACGAGTTATATTCTGCAACAGAAAAGGATCCAGGCCGTCCATGAAACAGTCATCTCTATATTCGCCGGTGCGCATCCTCTCCTCTCCAGTTCCGCGACCGCACTCAACTGATGAGGATTCCAGGAATGGTGGTCGGATTGATTATACGAATTACGCCTGGAACTGCCATACAAGACACCGTCAGCTTCGACTATCAGTTCTTCTTCAACCTCCTTCTCCCACCCATCATTCTAGCCTCTGGCTACGAGTTACATCAGGTTAGGCTCTCAGCAAGAGTTGGAAACTTGAATAACCGCTAAAAAAAAAAAATTAAAACACGCAGGCAAACTTTTTCCGCAATATCGGGACCATTCTTACCTTTGCGTTCGCCGGAACATTCATTTCCGCCGTCTCGTTGGGTTTAATTCTTTGGCTGTGGACAAGAATCCCTTTCGACGGTTTAACCATCACTTGGGTTGAGGCCATTTCCGTGGGCGCAACCCTCTCCGCAACAGATCCCGTTACTATTCTCGCCATCTTCAACATCTACAAGGTCGAACCCAAACTATATACCGTCATTTTCGGCGAATCCATCCTCAATGATGCCATTGCCATTGTCTTATTCGAGACTGCCCAGAGGTACCGAGAAGGAGCCGCTGGAAATTTGAACATCATCAGCCTATTCGAAGCCATTGGCATTTTCTTGCTGGTATTTTTTACCAGTTTATTGATTGGTGTAATCGTGGGTGTCGGAACGGCTCTTGCCCTGAAATACACTCTCGTTCGAAGATTTCCAAAGATCGAGAGTTGTCTGATTGTCTTGATCGCATATGCAAGCTACTTCTTTTCCAACGGCGTGCATATGTCAGGTATGGAAGATGATTCCTCTAGGTCTGACAGGAGCAATATGTTAACAGTTTCTAGGTATCGTGTCACTCTTGTTCTGTGGAATCACCCTCAAACACTACGCATATTACAACATGTCGAGACGCACGCAACTCACTACCAAATTTGTTTTCCAAATCACCGCCCAGCTTTCCGAAAATTTCATCTTCATCTATCTCGGACTCGCCTTATTCACGGAAACAGATCTTGTTTTCAAACCTCTTTTTATTCTCGTCACAGTGGTCGGTATTTGCGGGGCGCGATGGTTAGCGGTATTTCCACTCTCAAGAGCAATCAACTACATTATTCGGCTTCGCGCCAAACGAAAAGGTCGTGACGTGGCAGAGGAACTTCCATGGCATTATCAAGCCATGTTATTCTGGGCAGGGCTTCGTGGTGCTGTTGGTGTTGCCCTCGCCGCGGGACTTCAAGGAAACGAAGGCCCTGCCCTCCGTGCCACTGTTCTTGTTGTCGTGGTGCTGACTGTAATCATCTTCGGTGGTACCACGGCCCGCATGCTGGAAATCCTTGGAATTCGTACTGGTGTGGTCGAAGAAATCGACTCGGATGACGAATTCGATATTGAAACCGCCAATGGCGGCACATATTACAAGCGCTCGGGTACAGGCTTCGGTCACAATCCCCGGTCATCTATCGGCCTCGACTACGTTGGCAACAGCCGGCCTGGAGGAGTAAATGGCTCCGCCTCACGTCCCCGAAATGACAGAGGCTATAGTAGCAGCAATGGTCGATCGCCACCATTCAGCCAAGCCAAAAATGGGAACCACCGCAAGAACTCCACCATCAGCCAACGCGAACGCGAAGCTGCCGCTCAGCAAGGCACGCTTTTGTCAGGTCACGGCAGCAACAGCGGTTCTACGAGTGACGATGAAGACGCCGCCGACTTGGACCTTCCTCCCGTCGCACCCAGACGCAAACCTTCACCTTTAGCCATGCCTCCAACAGGTCCAGAAGACCCCAAATCCCATTCCGCGCCCGAGATCGGCCTGGACAACGACCAGGACCCTGCCGGTGCGGATGGCGATATGGGCACTGCAGGCGTGAGAGTCACAGGAGAGTCAACGACCGGTCTCCTCAGTGGCGTCGGTGCAAGCAGTAGTATCCGGAACTTACTCCGCGGCGCCACTGCCGACCATACGGCCTGGTTCCGCCAGTTGGACGAAGACTTTATCAAGCCGCACTTACTACTTGATCAGCATCAGGGGCAGGGCAAGGGCCCCTCACCCGTTTGAATGGACTCTTCTAGAAAAGGGAAATATATGCGTGACAAATAAAGGGAAAGGAAAGAGCACTCTTCTTGTGTATATGCCCCCAATGTGCATCTTGTGGTACGTGTGATTGGTTTGGTTCACGTTTGATATTATGTTTTAAGTCTACGGTCCTACGTATATGTTGAACAATCTGAGAACAGTTCAGCTCAGGCTTACTGCATTTCAGCGAGGCTCTCGGGATCCAAAAGAATCTGGATCCAGAGACTCGAAAATATAGATCCCGTGATTTCCCCATCCACGTCCAGATTTCCTATTGTACGCCGTCCTGACACGTCCGACCAAATAGTAGACGGGACAACGGATACTTGGTAGAAAGGAGCATGTGGCATCACGTCCCTAAAACATCCAGAGCTGTATGCTGGAGATATAGATACAGGTAGGTAGTTACGCTCCACTGTGATACAAACCCCCTTTCTTTCCTTGCCCTTCCCCACCCCAATGAAAATTTTCCACAATTCAATTCTATTGAATTCAACATGCTTCTTCTTTCGCACAATTAAGACCTAGGGGTATCTTTGGTAACCCAAAAACCAAAAAAAAAAAAAAAAAAAAAAAAAGGGAGGAGACAGAGACCATCAAAACACGCAACGATAGTGGGTAATGGTAATGAGAGAAGAATCCGTTCCCTTCCAGTCCAATTCCAACTCAATCAAGTTTCACAAGTCAGTATGGGTACAAGGAGGTCCATGGTCTCATGCTCGGGCATCAACATCATGCCCCAGCTCCAACTCCTCGTTCAATACCATCTTCATTCTTTATCTCTTCGTCCCGCCGAGATTCATCATCCGGCGTCGCACTGACAATGATAGCCGGTGGAGGTTGTGCTGAGACAGGACTTAATGTGCCTCCAGATGATCGCTTATCATCTGTCGGGGAGTCTTCGTTGACACCGTCCACATTAGAGAAAGGTTTATCGTGCTCAGGCTTGCTCTCGGTTGGTGATTGCACAGATTCTCTCCCGGCACCGCTGCTTTGTTGTGCCGTTCGTCGTCTCATCCTTCGATTCTTTCGTTCTTCATCCGCACCATCTCTTCGCCTTCTAACATCAATTTCATCCCCGGTCGACGGGGCGGAGCTTCTCATCTCTTGGAGAGCTCTCAACGCTCGATCGGCAACATCTTCACTCTCACTAACATCTCCCTTGCCACTAGTACCATCTTCGGTACTAAGATTGTCCTCGCCTGACTTCTCTCCCACGCTGGCAAGTCCGCGGCTTTCCTCCAATCCATCCTTGATAGGCAGATCAGGTAATTGTTGACCGCTGGCAATTCTTTGATCATGTCTTTCTTTCAGTCTAGCGCGTCGTCTTCGGTCACGTTGATCTTTGACCTGTGGTGCAGCAGCCCGGAGTTTCTCCAGAAGAGTCTCCATGGCGCCGTTGGCTGGTGGACTACCAGGTGTTTCAGCTCCGCTTGCACCACCACTTGCATTGGCGCTGGCTTGAGCTCTCTTTCTAGCCATGCTTGCTTCGAGACGTCGCTTGTTCTCTTCTAGAGCAATGTTCTTTTCTCGTGACTTCTTCCATTCTGTCACGAAACCACCAAGCTTGCCGAAGAAATCACGTCTGGCATTCTCGTCTTGGTTGTCTTCACCAAAGTATGTCATGATATCATCATAAGTCCTTGACGTCTCTTCCAAATAAAGCTGCATTTGTTCAGCCTTTCGCCTCGCTTCTTTCATAGATCTTTGCACAACTTGGGCAACGCGATCTTGAGGATGGAACTTCTTAGGGTCACTCAAATTACCGGCGTCTAGCGAAGATTGAACATTTCTGATGTTGTCAATGTACTTCTTCGCGTCTTGTCGTAATTGGTCCACATTGAGTTTGGAGGCATGCACCACGCCGGCTATATCCTCGACGAAAACTTCCCACTGAGAATACTGATTGCGAACGATGCGCTCGATGAGATCGGCGAAGGTAGTCTCGTTCTTGTCGTCTTTAACCATTCCCAGTCGTGCGAGTGAACTGAGCTTGAAACCAGACGCTTGTTTGTTCGAGTCGTTCATATAATTACCAATGTCAAGAATAAGGGCCAGGACGCTCATCAACGAAGTTGAGTCGCGAATCGCTTCCGAGACGTTGACAACCTCCTTCAATTTGGCGGATATGTCATCATAGTCGCTTTCGTAAGTCCTTGTTAGAGCAAGAGCTCGCATTCTTGCTTTCCAATAATGGTGTAACTCATATGCTGTCTGTAGATAGATCTGATCTTCTCTTGTCAAGTCAGCAGGATCCTGTTCGCGTTTCGAAGTAACGGCGTCAGGTCCGGTCCAATCCTTACTGTAAGGCGCCATGAGCTTAGCAATGTTTTCGGGGATGGTGCAAAGATCTTCTCTCTGCAAGAAATCCATGACCACATTATTGTCAAGCACCTCTCGGTCACAATGAATGATCTTCCGCACAACATCATCGGCCGAGTCGTTTTTGAATTTGGCCATAGAGACATGGAAATTTCTCATCATATCGCTGCTGATAATCTGCTTCTTGTCGCTCTTGCCCTTGTTGCCGCTTCCGCCAATGATTTTAATATCCTTTGCAATAAAGAGTTTCTCAACTTCGTCAAGGACACCCTTTCGCTGCAGTTCGCGATATTTCTCTTCCCTAGACTCGGTATTGGCATTCTCAGCCCAAACCGTAACCTGTGGCGTATCGACCTTGTCCCAATGGAAAGCCTTAAGCTTCTTCTTTGGGCGCATGATGGGATTCTTGAGCATAGGGACAGGAGTAACTGGTGATTGAGGCAGGAAGTGGCCATATTGGACCCCCGGAAGCGGCGGAGCACCAGGTGGAGGTGGAGGAACAGGTGACATTGGACTCATGGGTAGTGAGCCAGGTGGAGGTGGCGGCGGTGGCGGCGGACCTCCTTCAAAACCAGGTATGGACGGCGTAGCAGGAGAAAGAGGCATTCCAGGAGGTGGAGGAGGTGGAGGCGGAGGACCAGCTTCGAATCCGGGAATCAAGCCGGGAATTGATGGATCTGATGGAGGCGGCGGAGGAGGGGGTGGTGGTGGCCCATTGAATTTAGCTTCCGCTGGTGCTTCGTCAAAAGGCGTTCTAGGAGATTCAGATTCCAGACTTGGACGGCTAGGGCCTGTGGTAACACCAGCGTCATCTCCCTCTGCTGCATTTTCATCGCTGTCATCGTCCACCTTCTTGACCTTCGAGGCGAGCTCTCCAAGGAGACTTGTTTGTTGGTCTGCGCTAATCTTCGGTCTGGAATACTCGACCAAGCGTGGTTTCTCGTAAATGACCTCCTCTTCCGCTTCTGATTCTTGTTCGGCTTCCTCGCTGATTGCCAAAGCCTCCAATACGGCTCTTCTGGGTCCTTTGTGGGCATTGCTACGATGAACACTTCCCATGACACTATTCGTAAGATGTCGTCGAGTCTTTTCTTGGAAGTCGGCGTCGAGAGCGTCATCCATCTTTTCACGAAGTTCCCGGAGTCGATCGGAAGGACCTGTTTGACCCCATACCTTGCCTTCAAGCTTGAATTGGGTCTTCGTCCGCTCAAGATTCCGTTCGAGACGTTCCATTAATTTCTCCCTATCCAAAATACCTTGCATTTGGGCGGGATCTTGGCCTATGGTTCCTTCTTTGGCGGCGCGAGAAGCTGCAACATCTTGAGCATCTCGGAGCATGAGGTATAGCTCTCTGGTCTCCAGTTCGTTCCTCTGCAGTTCCTGAGCCCGAATTCGTTGGAGTTCTGCGACTTCAGACTTCAAGGACTCGGCTTGCCTTGATTGCATTTCAATAACACCAGCCTGCTCTTCGATTTGCTTCTGCAATCTCCTGACGAGTCCATCTGCGCCCATTGCAACTTGGGCCGCCATTTCATCTCGTTCAGCAAGGGCAGCTTCCGCAATCTGCCTGGATTCTGTGGCTTCATCGAAAGCGATCCGTGCTTCCTCATCGGTATGCAGTCTGTCTAGCAAGCTTTGAACCGTGAAATTCAAGCTCTGCTTGAGATCCATATCTGGCAACCGTCGGTCCATGGCCACATAACTGAGCATTGAATCCACAAGTTGAAACATTCTTAATCGCTCCTCCGAGTTGTTTTCCCGGAGCAGTAACATATGTTGCATCGCTGAGATGAAGTAGTCCTGGGTTCTCGTTCCCTGAACTCTGGTCATAATGGCGTCCGTGATTTGCATTGGATCTGTCATATCCTTAACTTCGCCCTCGATACTGTCGACGATACTGCTCCCTTCCCGCTGTAACAGATCCTCATAGTCGATCGCTTCGTTTTCGCGGAATTTCGCCACCTGTTTATCTATAACATCGTACTGGAAAGATTCCATCTTCACCAGGATCCGTTTGATACCGCATGCAATGAATTGAGCTCTGATGTGACATCGTAATTGCAAATCCCGTTCAGGAGCGTCGACCAACATGTTGATAAGGACCAACGTTGCAACAGCATATTCCATCAACAGGTTTTCGACACCAATTCCACCTTTTCGAACCTCTTCGCTGGCTCCCACGAGACTGCCCATCTTGCCTCGGCCATCGATGGTGACTTCAACAATTCGCATCCAAGCATCAAACCGACCATTTTCGTTGATTAGATTCTTCACATGATCCATGGCTTGTAGAACCTTCAAATGTCCCTGACCTTGGTCCCAATGGCACAGGAAGGTCAAAACCTCGCTAACCAGCTTTCTCGTGGTAAGGCGTGGAGATATGAGGCATAAAGCTAAAGCCACAGGTATCTGCTCATGGGTCAGAGCATCATCTGCGCCATATTTGTTGTTCATGAGCGCCTTTAGACATTTGACGATATCGTATTCTCTGTCCAGGTCTTTTTCAGGCGAAGAATTATTGTTGACCGGAGTAGGTCCACTAGCCTGACGTCGATTTATCTTGATTAAGACACTGGTCAATGCAATTTGTCCCTGCGCCTCGATGAATGACTTGACCCAACTAATCGGTTGCGTTCGCAAGCTGACGCTGAGACTCTGCAATTGCTTCGAAGTGATGCTGTTATCCAAAATTTTCTTGACATACCATTCTGGTGTACCATCAACATCTCGAGAAGTCGGTCCATCAACAGTTCCAGTTTGTCTGGCTTGCTGTCTTCTTTTCTGTTCTCCTTGCCACTCTGTGAGCTTGTCTTGGTGCACAAGAGTCCATTTCTTTGCCGGAGCATATGCCATCATTTGTCGTTTTGCCTGCTCCGGCAAATTTTGCCATCCACGCTTGTGCATGAGCTGTAGAAATAACTTTTCTATTTCGGCATCACTCTGTGGTTTGGGAAGATAAAATCCAGCAGGAGTGAAGGGCGTGGTCGAATTAAAGGATGAGGCTTGTTGCGCCGGCCAGCCGGAATGTGAAGTGAGTTTCGATAACCTCGAATGGGTGGGAGATAGAACGGTGACAGAAGAATCGGAATCTTGTCGAGATGGCATCGCTGTCCTCGAAGAACTTTCGGAGGAGAATAGACTAGAGCCTCTCGTTGCTGAGGACGCGGTTGATTTTATACTGGCTCCATCAAAAGATCTCCGTTGTCCACCAGAGTCAGTGGTTGAGACTGAATCATATGTCCCATGTTGAGGCCCACTGCTGCTCCCAGGTCGTCCCCACTGTTGATATTTTGCTCCCCGATCCCCAGCCTGGCTTGATGCCATTGTAATTCCATTCGAGCTCGAGGATTGATGAGGAGCCGGTCGGGGGCCGGTCGGGTGTGATGCGCCATTTGCTGTGGCATTGAAAGCAGGATATTGGTGGAAGTCGGTCCCTCGGGCGAGTTGATGGGGTTGCGGCTCTTTTCTTCCCGGTACTTGGTCGTCTCGAGGTAAATAGTCGACAGAAATAGGCGCTTGTGAGCCAGAAGTCGCCGAGTAAGGAATGGAAGTAATGACACCGGCCGTCATGGCAAGTCCTGAAGTGTCAGCGTCCTGGCCGTCATTAGAGGCGCCGGATTCTCTCTTGGAATGTCGTGAGCTCCAGGATCCATTGGTATTGTTGGAGTCAACACTGCCGGCTCCCTCGTATCGGCTATCCGCTCTAGTATCTCGGTGGCGTCGGAAGAAACCTTTGCTTGCGGACGACTGTCTGGTCGTCTTGTCGGTTTGGGTTATGGGGGGCATCCTCGGTGGCGCGCAGGAAAGGCAACAACAGGACGCATGTGTGTGCAATCGAAATGCCCCAGAAGGGGTGCCCGCCTCTTGAGACTTGCAATCCCCTCGTTACAAATATCCTATTTTGTGACGTCTGTTGTCCGAATGGAGACTATCCATGCATTGTACCTGCAAGTTCTGATACACCAAGTTTCGGCAGCAGAGATGGATGTGGGCAATGAAAGGTACGATAAGGATCGGTTCAGCACGCGGTAAACAGTTCAGGTGAGCTGAACAATGAAGGGGGTATGAATGTGGAGGTCAGTCGGTCAGCGAAAGGCTCGTGCGGTGTGGGCGACGCGGAGGCTAGAGAACAAGACGTATAGAGAATGACACAAGGCTGTTGGACACAGAGATGATCAAACATGAATTGTTCGCCCGTGGTGGTGTACGTGGTGATGAACGAGTCCAGTCAACAGCGCGGTGGTGATGGAACGAAGGCTTGTCGGTTTGCTACTGCAGTTTGATGTGGTGTCTTGACCCTTGCGGCTGCTCTTTCTGCCAGGGGTTCACTGTCAGGTTCTTTTTTGGGGGTGGGGGGCCGCTGATTAGCATTGAGTTAGCCATTAGCCTTCAACTTCAGCAGCCCAGCATCCAACTATTTAGCCAAACACCCCGAGCCTGAGGGCTAATACTCTGTCACCCCATCGGCATTATTGAGGATTCCTCCCTGTCTTCCTCCTAATCTCAAACTAACCCGGACTTCTGATTCCCTTTCTGCACGCGATTCTTTAGTCTCCTACAAGCACTCCCTTCTGGTATCCCAATGGTCAGTGATCTTGGACACCCTAACAGGCCTTCTGGAGGACTTCCTTTCGAACATTGACCTTTGACACTGCTACAGCTACGTTCTCCAACACATGTCAGACATCGAGCCCGAGGGGCCCCCCCCCCCCCAAAAAAAGAGTTCGGACAATAAAATGAGATCCCTCAATGCGTTACCACGTGAGCTGCCACCACCATAGGGAGCAAGTCGACGCCAAAAGCCCCATCAGGAGGCCGCTAAACCCGTATATCTCCACGCCTTTCGCGGCCTCGCGCAGTTCGGGTCTCGACAACCTGCAGAACTGCCAGAATTGGCTTGCCTAATTTCACGAACGGGGATTGAGTTGAACACTTTCGCTCTTTATAACTACCTCATTCTCCCCTCCATGCCAAAGCCGCCACTATGGCGGCATAATGGATTTGATCGGCAGGTCCATACCTGGCACAATTGTGTCGACCGAGGGTACGCCTCCTGTGTCCGTAACCGCAACTGATTCGGACGGCAAGATGGCTGGGTCAGGGTTCATGACCTTCGCAAAGGTACATAAGATGAGCCATTGCGATGGGAAAGACTAATGAAATCTATGCAGACTATCCTCTTACCGATGTTCATATCCGCCATCCTCTATCTCTTGATTTTCCACGCCCTATTACCATTATATCGCCGACACCGGGCCCGCTACTCACAATACCTTCCCCTACAATCCACCTCTCTGTCTTCCCATCTCCCTGAATCTCTTCAGCCTTCATCATTACGAGATCGCCTCTCGACTCTAATCCTACGCCTCTTCCTCCCCTCGACGTGGGCATTCCGCAATCGCTATATCCGCCGTAATAGTGTCGTCAGCGCCGATGGGGAGCTCTTTGATGAAGAATCTGGGGAAGCTATGGTTGGCTTCGACGTTCAGGACCGAACCCGACGGCGAGATGGCATGGAACGACAAGTTTCGAATATGAATGCTGCAAGCAGGACTGTGAGTGGTGTTGAGGATGCTGGGTCCGACTCTAACCGTCGGCTGAGTCGTGAATTGGAGGAAGGATTTCGTGACGACAGTGAGGACGAAGGAGACGAGCATGAAGTTGTGGCGGGAAGACGAAGCTTGAGTGCTCAGAGATGAATGATCAAGGGTCCACTGGGTTCGCAAACAAGGCCCAATATATGATGTATGTCTGCTCTTTGATTTCTGTTCTCCTGGTATCCAATTGATCCCTTTTTCCCTCTTGATTTGTTGTATGAGCTTCCTCATGTCGAGGAGAAAAATGTCGATATCGCAGCACATCAGTGTTTCCATGGCTCGACCCTAGCTGACAGGGTAACTGAAAGTCGTTTTCGTTAAGCATGGACAGATCAAGTTGACAAACCACCAGATGCGTAGCCCACCGAGCCTTCAACATGTCCGATCTCGAACTCGATCCAGAGCCCCGAGTGGTATTGAAGCTCAATCGAGAAACGCATCATCACGCAATGAACAAGTAAGACCTTTCGCGATGAATAAGTTCCCCAATATCGCACCCAAGAAGAGTAAAACTTACAAGTGAATAAATATACTGATTTGGGTCCACACAGCGGCCAGGCTGAGAATTATAATCTATGCACATGTCCGACGCCTCCGAGCATTGTTCTCCTTCATTGTCATCTTCTCTCTGTCGATCGGATGATGAAAAACTCACGAAAAAATATTTTGTTTTATCGTGATCCAAACGAATCACGTCTGCGTGGCTCTTCAGAACTCCAATACAACACCAGCATATTGAAATCCACGGAGATTCTGCAAGGGCTGATGATATGAAAACTGAAAATAAAATAATCAAGACGGGAGAAGAATGAGTGAGAATCAGATCAAAATCTCATGCTTTGACCCCAGTTCAATCTCAATAGATCGATCAGCTATATGTACAGTTTGTCCAGGAGTGCCACATTCTATATAAAGTGGCACGATCTTTTGTGAAAGATCCAAGAAAATGCCCCTTCCATTCCAAATCATTCAAGGAAACAGTAAAAGAAGACAGTCCAGAAAGCATGGGGAGATTGGATGACGGACCATACAACATCGAAGGACGACCCTTCGCCCCACGTGTACACCATATCCAACACCTCGTCAACCGTATTTGATGCTTGCCAGCTTATGACACATCCGTCAACAGAGCTCATTGGTCGCCTTTTCCCCAACACCCAACCCAAAAAAAAAAAGGCTAAGCTCTCATTCATCGTAGGGCATCTCTCACCCTGTTATCCCCACTTCCAAATAGCCCAGAAAAAATAACAGCACAAACATCTTCCTGTATTTTTCTTCCCCTTTTGTAGATCATCAGCTTCGTGTCATAACCTGTCTACAGATTCTGCAACATGGAAGGTTGAACAAGTTGACTAGGTGCCATCATTGGTTGCGACATTGGTTGCATAACGAGTGTCGATGGCGGTGGCATAGATATGGCCATCATCCCGGAACCACTCGTGGGACGGGTAGCTTCATCAGGGGAGGAGAGTTCATCGATTGAACCGAACTCGTTTTCTTCATTTTCCAACTCCTCCTCACTGGTCACTGGAGCTGGTTGACCATCTTGTTGGGATTCATGAGTACGACGGTGCCTAGACGTGACAATTAGCTATCATTGTCAAGTTTAATGGTTTTGGGGGGGGTATATTCACTGAGCGAGGTTGTCAGATCGTGAGAAGGCCTTGTTGCAGTACGGACACACGTAAGGGCGTTCCTGAGTGTGAGTTCGAACATGGCTAAAGGTCGAAATGCGTCAGTAAGCGCCAAGCAAATTGAAAAGGGGTTTCCCTACCGCTTGAGATGTTCAAGGCGCTTGAAAAGTCGACCACAACTGGGGATTGGACATGAATGTGACTTATATGGTACACCAAGCTCCATCATGGTTGCACTTCGTGCTCTTCGGACCGGGCCTGGTCTTTCCAACCGGACTGCAGGGCTGGGCTGCATTGATGAAGGAGGCAGATCCTCTCCAGTGAGAGCGGGCATAGTTTCAGCGCCAGTCACAAGCCCCATTGAATTCGACGGGTCTTCCTCAAGGCTGGGCAATGGAGTAGTATGTCGGGAGAAATCATTGAGGTGATCTCGATTGACGACCGAAGATGCATAGCTATGAGCAAGCCCTGGTGGAGATTGACCGGCTGACTCATCACCC
Source organism: Rhinocladiella mackenziei CBS 650.93 (assembly GCF_000835555.1). NCBI lineage: Eukaryota > Fungi > Ascomycota > Eurotiomycetes > Chaetothyriales > Herpotrichiellaceae > Rhinocladiella > Rhinocladiella mackenziei. The sequence goes on from NW_013550604.1 coordinate 4,617,030, forward strand.
TCTGCGATGGGAAGGACTGAACTTGACATTGATCGTCGAAGGTCACTCGGCCTTTGGGGGACATGAGCTTTCATGCCATGAGTGACTTGAGCAACAGCATTTGCAGCCACGGCATTCATGATGGATGAGGGGATCGAGGATCGTCGTCTCCGTGCTTTGTAAGTGGGAGAGCCCTCGATCACCGAATAGACATTGGCACCGGGAAAAGCACGTGGTGCGGTTGCATAAGTCGGGCCTGCCATTGTGGACGGTGGTAGCGAAGCCATTGGGTTATATGCCGGCATAGGCTGCATTTCAGGGATAGCAGAATAGAGGCCGGTATCTTCGTTGGCAATGTAAGCTGGCTCTGCGCCGGCCGGAACCGCATGTTGAGGCGGAGTGATAGGCTCGTACGAGAGACCTCTTGTACTGTAGTCTTCAAAATGCGAAGACACGAAGGACGGCGCCGGAGAGTATTCCATATATGCTGGCATAGAGGCATGACGAATATGAGCACGATCATAGGCAACACCATTTCGGTCGTAGGCGACGTGGGAGAAGTCCTGCTCACGCGACATCGCTGTCGTTGAGATGGTGTTGGACACATTGTTCTGCATAGCCATGCTAGTATATATGGATTGCGGCTGTTCCTGAGATCGTGGCATATGAGGCGCCATTTGCGGAGGGGGCATAGAGTCTGCCGCTCGAAGGACAGGGGAAGTTGATTGTGAATAAGTGACATTGGCATTGGCGGTCGCGAAAGAGGACGAGCTGGCTTGTTGGGCCTTGGTGAGCTGCTCAAAGAGTGACTGAGACGAGTCAAACTCGAACGAGAGCGCTGGCTCTGCAACTGCCTTTGTGGTGGCTTCCTGGTTCATCTTTTCGCGCTTGAGATCTCTCTCAAGAGCGTCCAGAAACAGGCGATCATGAGGTACGCTGTACCAATAAAACACCTTTTGCTTCTTTTGCGTTCGAATGCAGTTGTTCTTATACAAGAAATCCAAGAAGGGGCTTTTGGGCTCTTCCAGAGAAGCATCAGTCCCGGATTTCAAGTTTCGCAGGTCCGAAAAAATGCCTTCTTCGAATTTCTTAGGATTCTTGACAGGTCGGCCAAAGGCTTGGAACCGGAAAGACAGACATCGCACGATATCTGTACCGGATATGTGAAAGAGATTGTTCCAAAGGACGCAGGAAACGTATTCGCCCGTGGGAAGGAGGAATCTCCTAATAAGAGAGTCTGGACTCCAATCCACAGGCGCAGAAATGAGAAAGTATTTCAGATTGTCGACTTGCTGCAGAGCGACTTGCGCGTCCTGGGGCAAGCTTTGTTGCGCCTCATTCGAAAGCATAAAGGTCTCGGGCTTTTGTGGTTGAGCCATTGGCGCACCGCTTGAGGGATACATTGAAACGGAGGGGAATCGTCGACACAGTCGAGGAGGGGTATGGCGGCCTTTTTTCTTTGGGACGTCCCCAGATTTCAGACTCGTCCTGCCTATCGTACTATTGCATATAATGTAGCGAAGTACAGCGCAGTCTCTTTGTTACTAATCCGTAGTGAAGGTGGTCTGATTTGCAGGAAGGAGAACAGCCGCAGAAGAGGAGGATTGGAGGACGATTTAGGCCAGGAAAAAAGTGAGGAGCAGGCGATGATGAGGATCCGTATAGCGAATGTATCGATGATGTAAATGGAGTCAATGCGAGAGACCAGCTTCGCAGAACATCCAGACGTGGTGAAGCTCCTGTCTCGAGTGAGGGAAGCGAGAGCAGGTGAAACGAAAGTGGATAAGGAGAGAAGAAGCTAGTCTCTCTCAATGTTCTCGAGGCAAAGCCGAGGATGGAAGTGAAAGTTGACAAGGAAGAAAGAACCTGTGTGCTGCAGCAACAAAGAGGTGAAACAGAGGGCGGAGTGATAAAGGTGGAGGAGGTAGAGGTAGAAAGGTTAAAAAAGGTAGAGGAAGCAAGGGAGGAAAATCGTTAAGAAAGGTGAGACCGGGCCGACGAGGGCAGAAGCGAGAGACACGACAGAAGAGGAATGGAGGTGGAAGGAGAGGCACGGATTTTTTCGCGGTTCATCTCATACTAAAAGACTTCGAGCCAGCACAACCCCTTCCCTCCCCTCAACCTAGCCCTTTTTTACTCGCCTTGGGTTCTAGGGGTATTTCGTTAAGAGCTTGCTAAACCACTGGCACACTCCGTGCTAGCCAGATGAGCCATTAGGGGAGGAAAATCCTGGGCCGGATAGGCTGGCAGCAGATAGAGGAGCATTGAACACAACAGGGAGCATCCAGCGTCCACTGTCCACTATTCAGCGTCCCACGCAGAAAAAAAGGATTCTGGCCGGGGCCAGGGCAATGTCCATGGCCAATTATTCAATGCCCTCCCTCTATACTCGGGCGATTCCAGTCCAGTTGTTCAAGGGGAATGCCTGGCAAAAGGGGAGGAAAAGAACGGATTTGCCGCTTCGGAACCCTGGGCCTGGCATCGATCCCTTATTCCCTCGCTCACGGTTTGTTCGCCTCTATCTTCCGCCAGCTGTTCGCAGTTAGCCGCCAATTAGGTTGCGTCTGTTCCACTTTGCGAACTGAGAAATTCGCGCTAGGACAGGTACGAGTACTCAAATTCTCCACTCTCCAGAGTCCCCTTCTTTCTTGGGCCAGGACTCCCCCAAGACGGTGGTGATAGCAGATGCGGTTCTGCCAGGTGACTATCTCTTCGGGATACCCCAAATCCGTGATTCATCACCCGTGAACCGCGATCTCATCGGTTCCTGGCACACCTTCTGATCCTCATGTTTGAACTCCATATGGTCAATCGCGCATCGCTCTCGAAAGGACAATTGGTGGGAGACCGACCTCTGGGTGGCATTCAAGGTGGTGACAGTAAACGCCATCCTGGCCAAGTTTCTGTGTACGGTCTAACCGAGACAGGCACCTATGCCCGCGCCGTCTAGTTTATCCATTGCTTTTGGCAGGTGGAAAGACCGGAAAGAAAAAGAGGCACCAAGTCGAAGCCTATGATGACCTCCCCCAAGCCTGCCGAAGGAAAGTTGCTATTTTGATCCATCAGAGAGAGGACCGTGCATCGGCATCCCCACGGTCAGCGTGTCGCTGAACTTTCGGTCAAAGAGGACAAAGCCTCGCACAATTTGCTGGGGATGTGGCGGCTTGGATGAAACGAGTGGCTGAGAATGGCGGATCGCTTGGTCGAATAGTTGCTCGTTGGCGGTTGTATTAGAATGTTGCCGGTCCGCTCTGGCGCTAACAGTTTTCTCGGCTAGCGGCATGTCGATTCAGAAACACGTCTCAAACAGACGCCCTCTTTAGTTAGAGTTAAGGCCAGTTTCGGGCCACACGAAATATCTGCACGCTGAGATGAGCAAACACTGTGGTCGACGACATGATGGTGACCTTGATGCCTTTTTTGGCGCTGGGAGCATTTGCTTCTGGTCTACGACTGCAACCTGTTCATCGCGCATGAAAAGTGCATTCTGTGTTCCACTGGGACATGGGTTGGATTTCACGCGTACCCCTTTTCTTGCAGGTGACCAATCACCAAGACATCTCCGATGGCTTGACACCCAATAGACCCGCCATTGCATAAGCGTGATTGTTCATACACATTGGTTCATGCAAGCGTAACTTTTCACATTGCCCTCGATCAATGGCACTGCGGAGATACGAGACGTAGGTCAACTAAGGGAGCCTGAGGGATTGGTCATCCGGAGGACTCAGGAGGCTCTTTTCGTAAATTTTACTTCGTATGGCTAAATGAGATCAATATGGACCGGGGCGCAAGAAAACGCAAACACATTGGCAGTGTGATTTGGCGTGTTGAGTTGGGCAAATCGGAGCGAACACGTGACAAGAAAAATGGTTGCTCCTGCGTTCCATCAACAAAATACGGACCAACTTCTCTTCAGCCCAGCAGTTCGGCAGTCGAAGTTACGGTCACGGCATTCCCCACAACCCTCCGTCCAAGCTGACGGTCGCTCACCGTTTGGCTCCCTTCGCGCTTTGGCTCCCCTGGATCTCTCCAGCTTGGGGCTGCGACTGGGGTCCTCAAACTGGCGCGCTCGCTTGGACGGAGAAACTATAGTTTCAGAAAATCGAGTCGAGAAGAGGTTGAGAGGGCCGAGCGGGGTGTACCGTGCAAACAACCAGGCAAGCAACGGCGTTCCTTTTTGGGTACTGGTCTCTCTGCTGGCCTGCAGAATCTGGGATACGCACGCGCCACGGCTCCAGAGTAACCAGCGTGACCGAGATGGCGCTATGGTTTCAGGAATTTTCTTCCCATGCAGCCACATTGGTCACCCAGTGGTCAATTCAGAACCCTGCCAACTCGAACCCGCTGCACCTCGACATGTCCCTTTTTCTCCGTGGACAGAGTGATTGGATCGTCGACTCTCATCAATCACTCCGAGGCTCAAATGCACATCATCATTGCATATGCTCTTGAAATGCTTGGCCATTCATTTGCGCATTCTTCAAGCCTCCCAACGGGGAATTTACGATCTGTGCTGTCGTTCATTCCCGGATACGAAAATCTATATGCAAGCCCTGTAAATGCTCAAGAGACCTATCGGCCGTCGATTTGATCGTCCATCTGAGTGCATGAAACATGGGCCTGTGCCCACCGCCAATGGCCCAGTGGCGTAATCGCAACGAGCGTGGGCAACCCTTGCAAATCTCCGACAATTGACCACTCCTTCCGGGGGTAATGAGAGAAAGACCGGGACACGTCGCAGAGATACCAAAAGAAGGTCGACATCTATCATCACTTACTGTTCTTGGACACCTATGAGCCAAGCCACAACGGATGAGTCCGATGCCGAGTCATCGTGAGACAGTTGATATCTTGATTGTTCTTGAGTCAGGTTGGCTCGAATAGTCATCCTCGTCGATGCCGTCGGGAGAAAGCCCGAGGCTGAAGCGATGGTGCAACACAGAAGAATGTCCTATCCCCAAACAACAGAAAAGCCAGTCCGAGGCGAGGCGACATGTTTCAAATTCCATTGTTCATCATTCCAGATGACCTCGAAAGTCAACGCATTCGTGACAAATATTTTCTCTACGACGTTCCAATCGTGGAGAAGCATGTTGAGCGTGTCCAAGAGCCTCACGGTCTAGACAGACGGAAAAGTCAGCATCACAAAATATCCTGGCAACTGCGAAACATGTTCCTCTCGACCAACATGCAGGGGTTCAAAGAGGAGAAGATGATGATCCCAAAAGTTGCGCTTTTGGAAGGCCGTTCGAGATGTGCGCCGTTCCCTATCATCGGCCCTTTTTCCCTCGTCCTCCAGGACGAACTGGACCTTGAATATCCAGGACATCCTTCTTGCTGAGCTTCAGAGTGCCTCCTCTGAATTTACCTACTGCAGGGATATCCACAGCACGTTCTCTCCGGCGCTCTCCGGATCTAAACCTTTTCTGCTCAGGCTTTTCTACTATAATACCATTCTCTTGGGCCTCCTTTCTTCGCATCGTCTCCCGGGATGCCGATTTTGCAAGGATGCCCCTCCTATGTGCCAAGGGCATCTTGACTTGATGAAACATGGACCCTTTCGAGCCCAGTGACCGCAATCGCATGTCAACAGCTTTGTGTCGATGTGACCCCGGCGTGGATGATACTTTTGCCTGCTCCAGCAAGTGCGACTCTTTGAGGAGGCGTTGAAGATCAAGATCATGTTTCAGATTCATTGCCTCAGATGCATCCTCCCCGTCGGCTGGTTGGCCTTTGCTTTTCGTCGTTACTGGCTCGACTTCTTTGGGAGGCCTTGAACTCTGTCCTCCAACTCAGTGATGTGTTCGTGAGCCTTTCTCTAATCGACCCAACTTACCATGAAAGATTTGTATCGCTGTCTTTGCAATTCGTGGTCTTGTGTTTCATCCAAAATAGTCCGATGTTCTACCACCTCAACCGTAGTACTGTCATTTTCTGCGTCTGAAAGACCTTCCCATTCCGACTCTTCCTCTGAATGATCAGCGACGTCGTCCTCGTCCTCTTGTAAATAAGGAATGTCCGTTTGAGATTCCGGTAAGGGTTCAAATGCAGATTCGAAATATTTACGAAATACATCTCGTTCGGCACTGGATGTGGTTGTAGGAGGCTGTTCGATGGTGTGTTGCTGGGGTCGCCTCGCAACTGCGACTGTTGTAGCCATCATTCACTTTCCCAATATTAGTTGTCGCGGCGCAAATGATGAAAACTAATCACTAAATAAGGAAAATTCAGGTAGCACTGGAGCAGTTGCTTCTATACCAAGATCAATTCCCGCTCGTTACTTGCTCGGAAATCATCTTGCGATTCAACAAAAAAATATCTATCCAAAATTCACTCCCCCCCCCCCAATTTGAACGAAGGTGATGCCGCCTTAGCTTCCCCCTCCCCCCCGCGCTATTGGCTCTGCCGTATACGGCGCAGCATTGGGCCTATGAAGCCTGAGTGCCGGCAAATAATTGGCGGGCAAATTTCTCCCATGGAATCGAGCATCCTCCCCAGTCCGAATGGGAGCTGAAAACGCTACACATGGAAGTTAAACGCCAGTAATGAAGACACATGACTCTATCGATGTCAGCCTGATGCCTTTCCTCTAAAAGTTTCCATCGAACCTCATAGACTCGAGGATTCGTACCGTTTGCGAGCCGGGTGACTTTGGGAGTAGTACAAGTCCTCCACGAAACATCGCACGTGTATGTGTATTCGAAGAGTTTCCCCGGTCCGCTAGGCTGTATGGCTGCTAGGCTGGGTACCCAAGGCCTTCGCACCTCGACTGCCCGGTTTCCAGATTGTCAGTCGCAGGAATCGCCGTATCAGCTCCCCCAGATGGAAATAGCAGCAACGCAGTCTGCAATAGTAAGTTATGTCTCGGCATCAAAATCAAACTAGGTCTCAGCCTCATAAGATTCTGGACTTGTGCAGAGGTCTGTTTTGTCCATCTTAGTCGCCGTCGTTCCAGCAATAATTACGGCGGTCCTAGGAAGCATGCTAGGAAGCCGGGCGGCCGACGACTCAGCAAACGCCAATGCATCGAGGTGATTGACGATCGATCACATTACGAAGGACGTACTCAGCGCTGTGTTTCTTGGACCGCGGGATCGTTGAGACTTCCTCGTCCTCCACATCTTCATCCATATCCGCGACCGGAACTAGCTCAGGCACCTCGGTTCAATCAAGTACACTGTCAGTCAATGTGATGCCAGGAGAACTACAGCATTGCACTAACCGGTGCTGGTTCTCCGAAACGGGACCCGACTATCCACACTGCACAGCTCCAACGGCAGCATCACCCGTCATGTCAAGGGATCATCCGGTTAGGAAGGACTGGGAAGCTTTACCTATCACATCCCGGCCAATTGAGGCATCCCAAGCGTGGTGGAAAGCAATGTCGGTCCATTACTGCCCGTCTTTTACACCGACTTGCAGAACCAAGTGATAGAGTTGAGAACCTGTCCAGGTTATGCATTCACCAGCAAGTCCGCTGTTCTTATCTAGACAACTCCACGCGTGAAAGCGTCCCTGTACTTACTGAAAAACCTCAGTTACCAATATCTTGATAAGTGCCACATTGACCTTAACACCGACGGCCTACACAGCCTCATGCTTATACTCCAGCATTGACTTGCAAGTCACTTATTTATCTGCCAAACAGATTTTAGAGAGCGAAGACGTGATCAAAGAGCGCAAGGGGACTGGTCTGGAGGTGCCATCGCATACGTTGGATGGACCGACGAGAATGGCCTCAGCAATCAGCTCCTGGTGTATACTGTTAACCCGCTTCATGACAGAATATTGGCCGCTAGATGGAGTGTGGAGCCATTCTGCCATGTTTGAAATATATGAGTATGTAGATGTGCAATGGTACGGGTGAGGACTTCCCTGAGGTCACGTGGCGGAATTTTTTGACTTTCGGCCCAGGATCTGTTGTTCGTCCAAATCTCAAGGCTCCGACACACATCACATCAGATCTGGCAGAGCTTCGCCGTTGAGATTTTGTGTCTCATCCTCAAATTCCGCGCCATGACCCGTTTCCGACCTTGTATCGACCTGCACGCCGGCCAGGTCAAACAGATCGTCGGCGGCACGTTGAGTGGCCAGGAATCCGACTTGCAAACAAACTACATCTCTTCACACCCGGCAGGGTATTTTGCAAGACTCTACCGCGATTCAAATCTGCTAGGTGCCCATGTCATCATGCTCGGACCCGGGAATGAGGCTGCTGCTAAGGAAGCTCTTGCAGCGTGGCCTAGCCATCTCCAAGTAGGGGGGGGCATTACCGATGCCAATGCGAAAGAATGGATAGATGCCGGGGCTGAAAGGGTGAGATTCTTCTTCTCCGTCCTTCTCTCCCATTGAGGAGACAAAACATGTTTCTGTTTCTAAGTTTGAAACGCAGTAGGTCATAATTACTTCTTTTCTTTTCCCTAACGGGCGATTTTCCCTGGAGAGGTTGAAATCAGTCCTCTTGTCCTTGGGGAACGACACGTCCAAGCTCGTCATCGATCTCAGTTGTAGACGCCAAGACAACACCTGGTTCGTGGCTATGAATAAATGGCAGACAATCACGGAGATGGAGATCACAAAAGGTCTGTATTGGCTCGACGCATAATCTTATCTGTGGCTTATGTGCAATTGCAGAAAATATCGAGATGCTGGAACCATATTGCTCAGAATTCCTCATCCACGCAGCTGATAACGAGGGCCTACAGCAAGGCATCGACACCGATCTCGTTGCCAAATTAGCTGAATGGTGCAGGATACCCGTAACCTACGCCGGCGGCGCACGTACAGTGGAAGACCTCGACCTCGTCAGGAGATGTAGTAACGGTCAAATCGACTTGACCATTGGTAGTGCTTTAGATGTACTTGGGGGAAGCGGAGCAAAGTTTGAAGACTGTGTGAGGTGGAATATTGAGAATTCAAGTTGAGTCTTTTCTGTTCTCTTTGCTCATTTCTAATCAAGAGCCCAATTACGACCAGTGGATAGATACTGGGCTGTCTTTTCATCACTACGTCATCGTGATGACTTTCAAGCCTCTTTATTCATCAGGCACGTCAACCTAGTCCCGCATAACGATATCAGCAGCGTCGTTTCCTTTTCCCAACGGCGCGAGAGTCTTCGTTTTCCTCCATCTCGACATCGGGATCTTGACGTTCCTTTGTGGCGGCACCAGGATTTTCTTCCATGATAGTATCTGGGTCCTCATTATCATGCGTCGCAGGGATGGAGTCGTTGATCGCTTCCACCGTGACGCCTGAAGAAGCCTCGCTGCCATCAGCCACGACCCCGACATTGACGCCTCCTTCCATTGCAACCTCCGGTTCTTGGTTAGCGCCCGTGGCTTCATCAGTACCGTCAATGCCTCCCATCATGGACTCAGTGTCCTTGCCGCCCGTCATAATATGACCGAAGACCTCGTCGGATGTGATCGTAGCACCGGATTCATCGTCTCTCCTTTCATTTCTAACATCTTCATCGGCGTCGCCCTTTTATCTCATCCCAATATTAGCGTCTCCATTGCCGTTTACCGCACCTTTGGAGTTGTGATTGCTCCCTCCACTGTTGTCCTTATCGGCACCCTCTTCACATTCAACGGTAACATCCGAGCCATCATCATGGCGCTCATCGCCAGGACCTTCCCGATCAGCGACGTACTCATCGCTCACAGTGTCGCGCACCACCAGATCATACGAGCTTTTCCGCATCCTGCCTGGTGGTCCATATGCCAACGAGAACGGACTGGTCCGAACATCTGCCTCGTCTTCCAGCACAATCTTCATATCAAGACCCTGGTCTCGAGGCTGCACAAAGATCCCGCTGGTTCTCTTCTGCCAGTTCCTAGCACTCCATTTCCATCAGCCAGCTGCAGCCTGTAAACCTCACGACTTCCACTTGCGTCGTCGATGCATCTTTTCGCTCGCGCGCTCCACGTTTCGCAGCAGGCGGTCCCCAAGCCGTCAGCATCATGGCCGAGCCGACGGGCTTCCCTGCCCCACCTCGGTGTTGCTTGTTGTTTGATTCTGCACCGCTTGAGCCTCCGAGCCATTGTTGATCAGGGGAAATTGAGAGAAGACTACGTTGGCCTCTCTCCGGAGCAGCATTCTTGTGCAGAGAGAAGAGAAGAGCGCACATTCGCCGACATGGCCGTTTTTCGGCCAGTCTACCAGTTCAAATGGAATCCCAGGGTCTGTGGCATCCGCGACTTCTTGATATTATCTTGGTCAACGCCGTCGACCAGCATTATTTCTTCTTCATCTTCGCTTTCGACCAGGCTGAGGACTCGTTTATAGCGTTGAGTTCGGGTTAGAGTTGCGACTCCAGCGCGTCCCCTTTGCCTTTAGCCTCATCACTGTCCCGGCTTTGGTCTCCGCTTGTGCGTGTGCGTGCGCCTTCCCATTTTGTCGCTGTCTCGGTCTTGGTGTCCATCGCCATCCTCGCCCTTCTCTTTGATATCGACCTCACACTCCTTGGAGCGCTTCTTGATGAGCCTCCTGAGAATCCGCCTGAAACCAGGTTCGATGTCTGCGAATCTACAGTTCCAAGGAGCTCTCGAAAAGCCGGATGCAGAAATTGGAGGCGGGGAGCAAATTTGCCATGGACACATTTGCCGCCAGGACAGTGGCGGTTGCGGGAGAGGGCTTGGACTCGGCTCAGATGGGGTTGCCATCTGGCCTACTTACTGGCTCATGGTCGACATTTCTTGCACGATAGTGAGTGGACGGACCTATTCACCTCTATTTTCAAGACTGGTTAGTACTCTTTGTTTGGTTTTTGAATTGCTTGTGACAGTGACCGCACCTTGCCCTTGTTTACTCTGAACGCTGTGTCCTTCATCCAACCTGTCGACAGCGAGGCCTGGTCTTTCACTACACTTAACATGCTGCGCATATGTCCTTTGTCATTCTTGTCCTTGACCAGAGCGTACTGCATGGTCATTCCTATCGAGAGGTCGCAGTTGTTTGTTATGACCATAGACAGAGGAGGATCGACATTGGATGTTACAAGGGCATGGTGATAGATCGATTCAAAGTTTGAGCTGGAGAGGTCAGGAATGCGATGCGACGAGGAGGGAGTGAGGCTGCTGCAAGGAATAGTACAGGGTCTTCTCCGCAGCGCATTTTGTGCTGTCAACAAGTTGGCAGGCCAAAATGGAAGTCGATAACGGTGATGAATAAGTATTGACATATACTGATTCTTCGCTGGAGATGCAGATAGAAATGGAGACACAGGAGTATATGCGACGGACATCACATGTTCTAGGAGAAAGAGAATATGAAGAAATTGTAGGTCTTTCCGTTAGGGTATCATTGATTTAGCTACTTGATGCGGAGCCTTCTGCTTTGCGGAGCAAGTCAAGGAATACACATCTCCGAAGCTCATGACACCTGCAGTGTATGCCAGGTGGTATGCCATATCATCGTAATCGACCATTTTACCCCACGATGTACCATCCTTCAGGAACTGTAGCAAAGAGGTGTGGTGTGTCGAGGTGGTTGGATGAGATGTTTAGTGGGTAGCAGCTTGCTTGTTGCCCTCGGCAGAAGCCTGATCATTACGTCAGTTGTTGTAGTCGAGTCTCAAAAGGAGCCAGACATACAGAGTGCTTGGACTCATCGAGCTTGTCACCAACAGCATCCTTTGCGGCATCGGCACGGGTTCCCAAGGGCGCGTCGGAGTCTTTGGCAACGTTCTTGTTGGCGTCCTTGGAAGCACCGGAGGTAGCCTCATTGACCTTGTCACCGACGTAGCTGCGGACAGGTCAGTACAGTTCGACAAGGTGACAGCAACGTGGTGGATGGGCAACGACGTACTTGGCAGCGTTCTTTATAGGCTCCATTGTGGTAGAGGTAGGTTGTTTAAAGAGTTCTGTTATGATCTGTATGTAGTTTGAGAGTATTTCGTGAATGAAAATGAGAAGAGGGGGAACGAGGGATACTTATAGGAAGCCTGTGAGAGCAGTGACGGCAGACAACGAGTCCTGAATGAAGGGAGTCACTTACGCCTACCTCGTAGCTATTTGCTGATTTGCGCCGCGTTCCTGCCGTGAATTGCTGGCGACCTTCTTACAATTCCAACAATGTCACAGTTGATCCACCTACAATTACTTCGGGAACAAGGTCCGTCCCAAGGCAAGGCACGTCGTAGGATGCGATTCAAACCATGATTCTCAAACAGGCAGGACGAGGACGAAGAAGTCGGGCTTGTAAGTGACGTCAATGCGCAAAACGCAGCCCGTTGATCTTGAAATCTAGGATCTGGCTTCCGCTTGGCTGGTGGAGTGATTGGCTGCAACCAGCCTGCACCCCACAAAATCTCATCACCTCCCGACTCAGGAAAGGAACTTTGACCGGGCCAGACAACTTTGCACTGCTTTGTTTCGATATCATGACGTTTCACCAGTCCGAGCTCGACCCAGCCGTTCGTTTGCATTTGTTTTCATCGCCGGCACTGCATCATTGCCCAGCCCAGATTACGCCGACACAAACATGAGACAACGAATACGAACCGGAGTACGGCCACGGTTTCACACCGCAACGGGTCGAGTGTCGTCATTGCTATTCAATATCCTACTGGGCTTCATGTGAAGCTAAACGTCATGGTATATCCCCTTTGCCATCTCTCTTGGGACTGCGCGTGGTGATTCGAAGATAATACCAGGCCGGATCAACGAGCCGAAAGTCTTTCCACCCCCAAGGCTGCAGTTCAATGTCAGCCTCCAAGTTTGCTCCTTCGCCTACGATGAAATCTCTCTCCCTTTCCAAATCGTCCACCTCAAACACAATTTCAATCTCTAGCTTAGCTTCTGTTCGAGTGCTTCCGTCGAACCAGTCTCGATCGAGCCAATGAAAATGTTGTCGCGCTGAAGGTAGGCGTACTGGCTATCATGTTGGATCAAGGTGAAGTTCAAGATGGCAGTGTAGAAATCGATCATCCGTTGGAGGTTGGAGGGGAATATCTCGATTCTCAATGAAGCCGGCATGGTGATTCGACAGGATCGGTAGCATTGCATGTCGTTGCACCTATTCTATCCTCTTACAGGTGTGGATGGTTCGACCGGACGTGTCCATGAAAGAGTCTCGGAGCTCTTGATATTGTGACCACGTTCCCACTTCAAGGATTGAAGAATTCACCGTCTATAGGTATTTTCAGCGTCACGACAAATTGACTTTTTGTCAGCTACGCAGGTCTAGATCCCACTGGCCCCAGAACCCCAGCCACCTCCCAGCATTCCCGACCAAGACGGCAATGTCCGTCTCAACCAATCGCAGTCACAGATGTTTCATCAAATTGAGGCATAAGATGTTGTAGAGAATTCACCAGTGTAATTCAATAATTACTGACCAAAAAAAAAATCACCCACGTTTTCATTTCCCACCGGTTTCAGAGTTGGTTTTCCGCAAAAAACTCCAACATCAACTTGGCCACCTCCTCGGTATGGCTCTCGACCAAGAAATGCCCACCATCCAACAAAACGACCTTTGCGTTCTTGACATCTCTCTTGAAGGGTTCAGCGCCCGCTGGTGGGAAAATGATATCGTTCTTGCCCCACACGGCCAGCAAGGGGACCTGGCTATTGCGAAGATACTCCTGGAACTGAGGATACAAGGCCACGTTAGTGCCATAATCCTTGAACAGATCAAGCTGGATGTCTGCATTGCCTGGACGTGTCATCAAGTAATAATCTAGGTGGTACAACGCCGGATCGTCGATTTTGTCTGCCTCAGGCTCACCATCCAAGTACTGGGTCTTGGTCGTCTCCAATGACAGGATGGCGTCCTTAATCATCTTGCGAAGTTGTGCCTCTCCCTCAGATCCAGGTGTTGAGGCCCATAATTTTCGCAAGGGATCCCAGAACGAACTCAGGCCTTCGACATAGGCGTTACCGTTCTGCGAGACAATGGCCGTGATGGCCTGGGGTCGTTTTAGCGCAAGACGGAGGCCGGTTGGAGCACCGTAGTCAAAGACATAAACAGCGAATTTCTCGATCTTGTGAACATCCAGAAAGGCCCCGACGGTGGACGCAATGTTGGCGAAGGTATATTTGAAGTTCAGGCCGGATGGAACCTCGGTGAAACCAAAGCCAGGCAAGTCCGGGGCGACGACGTGGTACTTGTCAGCAAGAATAGGGATCAAATTGCGGTACTGGTTCGACGAAGCCGGGAAACCGTGAAGGAGAAGGACGGTGGGGTTTGTGGGCGATCCAGCTTCGCGATAGAAAACCCGGATACCATTGGGCAGGGTCGTGTACATTTTGAGGATCGTGACAGCGCTTGGGAGCTTGCAGTTGGAATTATTGCTTCTTGAGGTCTAAGACACGTGCAGATGTAGCATAAACACCGATTCGGATTTTGCTCTTGTGCCTGTTCTTGTTCACTGTTGTGACGGATGATCGAAAGAGAGGATGACTTGCCTTTGACATTTATATACATCACAACCATCTCCCTTTCCATTCCATTATGTCTAGATACATCAACATCGATCCAAATCTTTGAACTCGATGACAAAGGCATCTCCCGCTCCCTGCCGTGAGGTGCGACCGAGTGTCCAAAGGAATCGTCGGTGTTCGTCGTCATCGTCATCTTACAGGCAAGCTCTGACAAACGAGCTACGAGGATGCATGGTTGCAAATGGAGCCAAGCTCCTCAGCTCTGAGCGGCGAAAAAGGGTTCCAAGCTATCGGCCATTTGTCAAGATACAATTGCCTTGAAGAGGGATGGGTATAGAAAAGCATCATTGGACGCGTAAACCGGCGGAAGACACGTTGCTGAGATGGCTGAGGGAGCATGCACAGCCGTTCCCCGAACACGGAGCAGGCATCCTGCCGCTTCTCACGTGAAATTCCGCCGCTTTGCAAATTTCATGCTGCCCCACCCGTTTCTCTTGCCAATTTTACGTCGACCCAGCCCGCCTTCGACTATACAGGTCAAAGGACGACAAATTCAACACGAGGACGACAAAACAGCAAATGCGTCTCGAATCCTTAATCTCGTATCATGGTCGGAATTGGTCCACCTCACATACCCTGTTTAGGCCAGGAATTTCCCATTCTACCCATCTCTACGCGGTTTCGTGAACCAGCGAATTCGGAAATCTTGCTGTTTTCCAAAATGGCATTCTACGCTGCTTTTACATCCTGACAAATAGAGGCCGATGAGCGGGCCTTGGATGCCTCGCCGTGTTCGAGTCGTATGCTGGCTCCTAGACTAGACAAAAGAAAGGAGGGTAGAGTAAAGGGAGAGAATGATGTTGATGCCCCATTTTTTCCCCGGTCAAGGTCACAGTTCAAGCGGTCTGAAATCCTCCGTGTGCTTCGGGATTGTATACGACAGCAACGATGATAGAACGAGGTGGGTTGAGAGAAAGATGATTCACTTGAAGAAGGCATGAAAGTCAGCCACGAAAAGTGCTCTTGTTTCTTCCATGTACCGTTCACGGTTTCCCTTGATAAAATTGGCGGTGTCTGTTTGGATTTGACCAGATGCCTTTCCCGGCGTCATTCAAAGGCGATGGCGGACCTCATCAAGAAGAACCGTATATACACTGACCCCACTCTTATTCATCTACTATAATTTATGTCTCTTTTCACCACTGGCGATTTTTCGGAATTCTTCTTGTGGGGCACCTTGGATGAATCTCGTCATTCCTTCCATCACCTCTCTGACACCCTGAGCCTCCAAGCTCTCCAAGAAAGGTCGCCGGATCAGCTCTTTGATCTTAATCAAACTTTCCTGGTTCAAATGCTCGCCCAACTTGTCCCGGATCTCGGCCAATACCTGTTTCAAGAATCCGTCGCTGTCATTTTGATCCTTGCCAGAGAATACCTTGTTCACGAATCCACAGGCCACAAGCTCGTCGCAAGGGATCTTTCGGGACATGATGAGTGCCTCATTGGCTTTGGTCAGACCGAGACGTTGCACAAGGCCAATTGAGGCACCGCCCTCAGCGACCAAACCGAGCGAAGAGAAGGGCGTCAAGAGGAAAGTGTGAGGAGCGGCATAGATGAAGTCGCAGAATCCCAAAAGCGCAGCAGACAAGCCGACGGTGGGACCATTGAGGGCAGCAATCAAGATCTTAGGGTGGGTATAGAAAGATCGTGTGATGTCCAGGTTATTGCTCACGAATGCCCGGAGTATATCATTTCTTGCTTCATCTTTACTCGTGCCTGGTCCAACTCCAGGCCTTGTAGTAGTGACATTTGCACCCGCGGAGAAGAATCGGCCGGTGCCCGTAAGGACAGTGATACTGATGTCTGGGTTGGCTGCAATGTCGCGGAGGAGGCAAGAGATGCGGTAGTAGTAGGGTTGGGTCATGGCATTGAGTTTCTTGGGCTGGTTGAGGGTGATGATGGCAATTCTCCCTTCCTGGCGGTAGAGGATGGCTTCTTCAGGAGACGCCATAGTTGTCGATGTCTTGGACTGCTTCGAGAAGGAAGAGTGTCTGGAAAGGGAGTTTATAGAAATTTTCCGAAGGATAGAGGATAGCTGATTGTCTGTTGCTGAGATCAACAACAGGAACAAATGTTCAGCGAGGGATGGCTCTGGCGTATGTCAAAAATCCTCCATCGTCAAGTCAAAACACGTACAAGAAAATCTAGATCCTCGGTACCTCGACTCTCAACTGAGGTACCAAAAGGCACCTTTGGGGCAACAAGATAGGCATAACTTTGCGGAGATGCGGTCTGCAGCTGCAGTGCTGAGCACTTTTACCGAGGTCCGCGGGCCCCGTTCTTCCAACAGTTTATTGCAACACGACTTTTGAACGGACGATATCGCCGCATTGAGCAAGTCTCGTTATGGTGAGATGAGATGAGGTAATGTTAGAGTCGTGAAAGAGTCAAAGAGTGGGAAAGCACCGTCGCGTCGAGTTCGAACTCTTTGCCCACTGTCCAGTCCACGTCGAGAGTCGTCAAACAGACTCTGTACAAACACCATACCCTCTACCATTGGATTTCCCCGATAAATGATCCTGGAATATGCATTTACAGACGAAGGACATGAAGCGTAAGCCAAGGTTGTGGCCTTCGAACAGAAGGGATGATAGGGAGTGGGAGTATTCTGCCTCCTTTGTCATCCAGAATTCTCTCCTGGGCGTTATCTTCGGCGAACCGGGCAAGATGCTACTTCCAGCTCCGAATCCTGTGTTCAACAGTCCTCCAACGACACCTTGACCCAAGAAGAGATGTTCTTCCAAAAAGACCCCGCCGGGAACCGGCTCAGTTTGATTCCGAGAGCCGAGTGCTCCGAGTCATCCAGCCTTGTCCTCTCAACAAAGAAGCTTTGACAACACAAATCGAGAAATGAGCTTGCGGTACGTGGTTGATCAACGCGTATCGGGGATCCAACAGTACGAGAGCCGCTTTTCTACAGCTTTTCCCCTTACGAAAAAGAGAACCACTTGCATAGAAGGTAAGATGTTGCGCAAGACATCTTGGATTGTCGAGCGCATATATATGGAAGGTCCGTGTCTCAATGAAATTATGATCGGCCCAAAGAGTGGCTTCTCCTTCTGTCATTGTAACCGATAAATTTTGTCCCATTTTGTCCCCGCCGAACAATATCGATACTAATCTTCACCATGCCCAAGCCCAACCATATCCTGGTCCTAGGAGCGACAGGTACCATTTGAAACTCAAAACTTCTCTTTCTTTGAGCAAATTGGAATACTGAACTTCTGTCTGTGTCACAGGTGTTTCCGGCATCGAATTCGTCGACCTAGCCCTCTCTCAACCTACAGGGCCAAAACTGACCCTTTATGTCCGCAACCCATCCAAACTCCCAGAGACACAGAGAGAAGCGGACCCTTCACGCATCCGCATCGTGAAAGGCGAGCTCAATGACCAGGCTACATTGGAAAAGGCCATGACCGACCCGACCACACCCGTCGAAACGGTCGTGTCTTTCCTTGGCGCATATCCGACATTCAAGGCGTTTGTGCTGCGGACCAAAACAACTCCCATCGCCAATTGCTTCCCGACTATCTTCGCCGCGATGAAGAAATGTGGTGTGAAAAGGATCCTAGCCCTGTCGACTCCGGCTTGGTTGATAAGAGAAGATGGAGTCAAGACGGATGCGGATGGGAGCAAGAAAGAAAAAGAAACAGACACTCTGCCCTGGGACTGGTGGCTGGCCATGAAATTTCCACCCCTCCTGATACCGCAGGGACATAAGGAGATGGAAGAAATCGGCAGACGAGTCACCGAGGAAGGCGAGAAAGGTGGCTGGGGTTTGAAATGGACGGTTTTCCGTGTGCCACATTTGAATGCCGGACCTGCAGAGGAGAAGGTCAGTGCCGGCTTGTTCGGGCATGGGTTCAAGGGCACAAAGGAGTTGAGTCGTAAGAGTCTGGTCCGCTGGGTTTTGAATGAGGTCGAGGTCGGCGAGTGGATCGATCAGGCGCCTGCTTTGGGTAATTACTAGTTCAAGAGCCGCTCAATGAGAGGAAGCAGGAACAAGGTCTATAAATATGTGAGCTGAATATTGGTGTGGTTGTGGAAACAGCCTTTTATCAAAGCGGTCAAAATGATATTCGTATTAGGGACAATTTTTGTTCGCGGCGATATCCAAGCGGATCAATGTCAACGAATGAGTACAGTGCAAGGTGTCCCTTTTAATCGATGCCCATATTTGTGAGAAAAATAAAAGTCTGGCTCAACTAGAAACCACCGCACCAACCCCCTTTTTTCCCCCTCCTCTCTATCCAGCACCGATGTTTCATGCAGCAAATCGATGGCATGTCACGGACTCACTCTTCTCATGCAAGGACGGTACTCTTGATAAAGATGGAAGAATGTCCCCGAAGAAACGTGAAATGGACGCTATTGGATCCAGACGCTGAAGAAGGGGAATATGAGCATTGGGAATTTGCATTCACAAGGGGTTTGACGATCGAAAATGGGGACCAAAAGCTGGATAGCTTATCAACATTTGAGCGTCACAGGTAAAAGGAGTTGAAGGGGCGACGGCGAGGCTGACAATATAGAAATCAAAGGATTGACAAGGCTGAGTGTGATAGAACTATGGTTTACACCAATCATAATTCCAATATAGCGGTCAGGCATCCTCCTCCCTCTTTAAATTGGCTTTCCACACGATAGGCCGAGTTGTCGGTGCCAGTGTGATAACGGTGTATTCTTCGTCGAAGGCAATATCACCGAACATGACCATCGTTACCCAGTCCCGCACCCTGCCAGCCTGCCCTGGAGTGGCCAAAGCAATGTGATGTTTCATGCTCAGTACACATGAGGGCGTCTTCAATGAAGAAAGAATTTGAAGCCGGCATTGAATAAGCGCAGTTGATGTTGAATCAGGCGCAACTTGAGCCTGAGCAGAAAGTATGTCCCGAAAAGGCAACCTCGCTGTAGATGTTGAAATTTATTTCGGCCTTGGAAAGAATTCAATACCGTTTGGGTGACATGCTGTCAAGCGGCAGACATCCCAACTCCTCCCCCAGAGTAGAAATGAGGTAGTCGAATCAAGAACGAACAATGTTCTTGCCTGAAAACTGAAACCTGGGAGTAATGTATGATGTTGCATCCCGTTATCCCACTGCCACTTATGAAAAGGAAAAGCACAGAACAGAACAGAACACATATCGACAATGCGCACGAGAAGAAGAGAGCTTATCAAACACCATCAAATCGAATATAAATGAACTCCAGTCAGGATGCTTACCGGGATGGAACTCTGTGAGTCGACAATCGAAGCCGACGTTGGAATATCTGATTCCACCTTTCAATGCTGAAATGCGCAAACCGAAAGGTAATAAAGGCTGCATAAAGCGGCCAAACGGATTTGTTCGAATTGGTCTTCGTCTCTTCTTCCTAAATATGGTCATGCCAACATTCCAAAGCTTTCAATGAGCACCTTCTGCTTACATCCTATGTTTAACCATTACCAGCACTTTTCTAGTGGGCTTAACTTGACATTTCTAGCGTGCAGTCGCACCAGCAAAGATTCGAAGACCAATCCAAAATGATCTTTGCCCGATCTTTCGAATTCATCTGGATCTTGTTCCGGAGCCAAAGTAACGGTATAGGTGTGCACAAGATTGGCCAACACCAAACGAAGTTCTGACAGACCAAGAGGCCTACCCACACAATTGTGTAGACCTGTCCGAGACACGACAAGAGGAGGTAAGTCGACCTTCACCACAAACCAGGGCCGATGGAAGGATCACCCACCAGTGGAAAATGGAATGAATGCTCCTTTACTCTTGACCAGGTGATTCTCACTTGTCCAGCGCGACGGGATCCATTCTTTCGGCCTCTCAAAGTAGCGAGGGTCTGAACTGTATTAACTATAAATTCCAATACCGGCCAGCATACTTGCTCACCGCGAAATATCACAAAGCTTGGTACTCTAAGGACGACATCCCCTGGTATAAATTCATCTCCTACGATGATGCCTTCCCTTGGAGTGACACGTTCGCCACCACTGGGGACTAACGGCTGCAATCGAATACTCTCGTACAGAACTGAATCCAAAATCGGGTATGCCGTTCTTGGATTAAAGGTATTGGAACCAAACAAAGGGTCGAGCTCGTTTTGAAGTTCCACCTGGACATCCGGATGGTGGGCCAGATAAAACAGGCTGGAAGTCAAAGCAGTTGATACATTTCCGCTGCCTGATACCATTGCAAGGCGTGCTTCCCACTGCAGGGGAAATTGCGCCGAGTCTGGATCTGTTTCGGTGGGTAACAGGAAACTAAATAGGTCCGGATCCTTGGGATTGATCTGTGACTCCATAAGTATCCCTACGTCTTTGGTATTTAGGGGGTCACACAGACCTTCCTTCGCTCTTCCACCATATCATTCCCAAATCGGGTAAAATTGTCATTAGCCGGTATCAACCCCAGAGATGGGTAACCATCATTCACCGAATACAACCAAGGCACCTGACCATATACCCCCAACGCAGACTGGCTACGAAGAAGCGTGTCATAACCCTGCTTAGCCCTCCGGCGCAGCTTTTCATCTTTGTCAAAATCCAGGGAAAAGAGAACGTACCCCATCACATTGAAAGCAAATACCCCTAATTCGTCAGCAATGTTGAATGGCCCGGAGAATGTCGACAAATGCTGCAGAAAATCGTCCGTCTTTGCCTTGATCTTTTCAATGTGAATTGACATTTCTAAACAAAATGTTCAGTCAGCAACTGGCACGCCGGACCACTTTCACCCTGCAAATACCGTGAATGCCTTTCTCCCATAGAGGTCTCTGTTTACGGTGAAGATCAGGATCCCGCGTCCTATGGAGATTGTACCCAGTACCACCTAGGTCGTACCATGGACCTTTCAGACACTTGGAGGACTTCCCATAGATCGGTTCAATTGCCCGGACATCATTGATCGAGACCTCCCTCGGCCCTGTTCGCACGAAATCCCCATATTTGTTGTGCAAATATCCCAGGTGAATGTGCCATTGGTGAGTCTTTCTCGCAATTGAAGTCGCCGTCCACTTGGTCAAGGCATGACCGAAAGGTCCGGGAATCCGCCTCGTACGATGGAACAATACTCGGTAGAGACCGATGCTACCTCCGAGTCCAGCCAGAAAGCAAAAAAGACCAACGAGCGCAACCAGCCCTGCTTCCAAGGAGGAACACCAGAAGAGGACCATTTCCGCAAGCCACAGAACCAGGAAGCCATGGGCAAAGCATTGAACAATGTGCGCCGCCTCCTTGTCACGTTCACCATGGATAAAGTATAGCACGTGCGAAGCCACACCCGCGGCAAATAGGCCTGGTCCCAAAGCAAAAAAGCTCCTGAAGCAGCTATGATCGCACACAGCTTTCATGACCTGTTTCCTTTTTTTTTTTTTTTTTTCTTGTTTATGTTTTTTGTTATTTTCTCTTTCGGTCGGTCGGTCGGTCGGTCAACCAGTCGTCAAGTGATCTTCCTGTACTGTTTCCTTTTCCCATGGGCACACTTTTCGAGCAGAAGCACGATTGAGACCTCAGGATCCTAGGGATCCTTCTATCTAATCGATATCTGGCGGATTTGCAAATTCGGAGATTAGGCCGTGCTGGAAACCGTCCTAGTGGTCGTCGCCGGCGAAGAGTCAGCCTATGGGCCTTGATAGAAGGTTTTCGATGCCCAAATAGATGCCCAACAACGGGGAGACATGATTCCCTGCCATATCCGTTGGGCAGCTAGACCTTCAAATACAGCGCCTCACCAAGGCGAACCGGTGAAAAGGAAAGTGAGGCATGGCTTACGCCTCACCCGGTGGCCATTGTGGGCCAAGAAATCTGAACTTCCTTAAAAGGTATCACGGTTATTCCCCGGTTGCAGAAACGTTGCAAAAACATTGACTTCGACACCGACAGTTCCTGCATCTTATACTATTGCATTGGAACATACTTTGCTTTAGAACACTGCAGGACCAGAGGAGGGAGTGTGGGCTGTACGGCATGATAGCGAATCCGCCCTGCTGTTCCTGCGCCTCAACCTTTTGGTGAGACGTTTCTTTGCGATTTACTTAAGCCTACACAATATGCAAAATTCTTTTATCGTGGTCTGATTCTTTTTTCTCTATCAGACTTGTTTAACGTGGCCTGCTGTCATATCCTACTCTGTCCCTCCTTCCATGAGCTTCGAGGACGATGGAGAGTATTCCTAAAGATACCGAACTGTGAGAGTTAGTCCTTTTCGTCGCTCGCAACAATGCATCCGGCCTCGGAACTGTTCTCGCCCGGTTGCATCCCTACTTTCAGAAACGGGTGGTCAAGGCCCTACAATTCAACTGACAGCGGGGAGAGAATCGGAAGCCCTACATTGAGCAGTGGCACCTTACCGGCATTCAGTCCACTTCAACCATCGATCGGGGGTTCAGGTATCCCAACAGATTTTGCTTCTGAGCATGATTTCGGGCTTGAGCAGTTGTTTTATAGTCACGATGACAGTGTTGACCAGGTTAATGGCCTAGACATCACTCCTGCTTCCAACAATGGAACCATTGAATTTCTACAAACCATTCCCAGTACTGCGTTGGACCTTGAAAATGGAGATGGCAAGGCCTTTCCGAAAATTGAACCGACGAGGTCTGACAATTGGGGATTGCTATCCAGGGCAAACTCTTTTTTGGAGGATGTGGATGTGGCGACCAGACTACGAACACAAGACTCCCTTGATAAGCGCCCGATCACATATGGTTTCCACCCCAAAAACAGTTTTTATACACCAGAGATGCCGCGACATGATGGACTTTTCTATCAGCCCAACGATTACGATCCCTGGCAGGTCAAACCCGCTCGGACTCCACATGCCCGATGGGAGACAACGGGATTTCCACAAAAGTCACCTTATCCCCTTACTTCCGAGTCTGAACAGTGCGCAGCCGAGTGCAGTTCCAAAGTTCCGCAGCCGCAAGAATCGAAAAAGCGAGGCCGAAAAGCCGACATTCCAGGCATCTTGACTTTCAAGGTTGAGCTGTCAAATGAGCCATCGGTCCACGTCAACGACTCAGCACGGACACCGCCGGCCAAACGAAAGCGGTCAAGGTCACCAAGGGATATCCTTGCTCTAACACCCCCTCGGCCAGAAAAAAAGGTCCGCTTGAAGTCTGGAGAATCTTGTGTGCGTTGCAGATTATACCATGAAAAGGTAAGTACAATCACGTCTTCCATAGGTAGATGGTAACAGTGAATAGTGTGATGGAAGGACTCCCTGCCAGCGATGTGACCAACTTTCGATATGGCAACCATTGTGTACACTGGCCACCTTCTCCGAGAGTGGCTGTTTCAAGAAAGGTAGGTTGCGTACCTCTCTCCTCAAGGCTCCTCAACGCAAGGCTGACTCCTCAGGCCTGTATCGTAGTCGTTGCACAATCTTGTCGAAGAACATCCAGCGCTGGCTGCCTCATGATACCCAGCCTCTCGTAGATATCGAGGTATCACTTGGCTTGGATGCAACATTGCCGTTGAAGGTGGAAAAGTTTGTGCCCAAAGATCCTGACCTTCTCCATCATATCGCCTTCAGGAACAAAACAAGCGTCTTCCTGAGGAAAACACCCACCGAGGCATTTGGTCTGTGTACTTGTACAGTGTCACGCGCGGAACTTGACACTTTTCTGGACAAAATGATTCCCCCGCTCATTGCGGAGACGGCCTGTTCAACCGATGCCATATGGAAAGCAACCTTTGAGGCAGCTTTGAGGCTCAGTGTCGATGAGACTAGAAAGGAGGTAGGCTTTATTTTATTTTGACTGTTCGAGGAAATATCATCCTGACTATATTCTCCTAGACCTTAATGATCCGAAGGCTGCTGAGAGTGTGGGCTGCACACAGCGTATTCTTCGGACGTATTTGGCGTATCAAGAAAGGGGCAGAAGCTTTGGGTGCACAGTTCCATCCAGAAATTGGTGCTGCGGACGTCCCTCGTCTTCTCTACTGGCAACTGGATTGGATTGTCGAGAATTACATGATGAAACTGGAAAGTCAGATCCTGAGAGACCTCGAAGACATTATACTTCCTCGTACGCAGAAGGGCTCTCGACATCGTCGGCAATTAGGCGCCGGCTTTGCTGTCTTCATCTCATGCTTTCTTTATTTGAGTACACTGGAAAAGGACAGCTGGAATTTAGAAGCTTGGAGAGCAAAATCTGCGAGATGGGCCAATGATCCATCGGTGTCGAACAATCCGGTAAGTGGAAGGGCCGAGAGAAACCCCGGTCGACGTTACTCCGGCTCCCTTTGCTGATCGAGCTTAGACCATGGTCTGGCCATTGACCAAGACCGTACCAGAGCTCCTTCGTGAGAATGAGCAACAAGCTATCACGGTGGCAAACCACTTGCGCGCCATGCACAGAGCCGAATTTCCTTTTCGGCAGGATAAGGCTGGCAGGTTTGTCCCCAACGGCATGAAGACCACCCGCGAAGTGGACGAGTACGCGGAGATCCTGAACAAGGAACTTTCGGACACCCTTGGTGAGCGTCGGCACCATGAATGGACCCCCAGCTCATCGGCTAATCTTGTCAATGTCTGCAGAGCAACGGCTGATGTTCCGCTTGTCGGGGGCATTTTCTGAAGATGACATGCAGTCGCTCGACTACAAGTTTACCCGGCTAATTCTCGCAAACGTCTGATCGAGCTAAAAATTAGAACCTGATGACCATGCCCTTCTCGCCAGAACGTATCTTTTCCCTTTCCTGCGCCTGGTGTCACACAGAAGCGCCAACTCGTGCCAATCAGGCTGAAGTGCACAATGCTCCTAGTCTTCCAGGTTTTTCGGCTGTCGCCGGAGTCTGCAATGAAGACAGAGCGTGGGATGATTTTCAATGCACTTTTCAGCCGCAACATCGGTAGAAAGGTATGAATTGGCTTACCCCGCTTATAGAGGTGGTGTGCTGTGTTTTGCTTCTAAACCTAACCCAGAGAGCCTGTTCTGGCTGCTTAGCTGCGGAAATTTCAGCCCTTCAATCCGCCTGATTCGGGTCCTTTCACGCACAATGGAGTACGAGGTCGGAGACTATTCGGATGAGGTTTTCAAAAGAATCCCATATGCCGTCGACGTCTTTCAGTGGGTGCGGGATAACCCCATGCCTGATGCAGTGGTGGAACAATTGAGGTGAGACATACAGTAAAGGGTCCGGGTAGCAAGGCTGACATTTATCACATTTCCTCAGGGTCGTTTTCATCAAACATCGAGTCTATGATCATTTCGGACTATCTATCATTCATCGACATTATGACCTCGAGCCCGGCGAACGGGTAGTCGAGCTCGAAAATGTCGCGACCCCCTGGCGTGTCCCGGACGCGGACAAGATGAGTATCTTCGGCGGCCACATTGTGCCCAAGAACTGGGCCTATCTTGACGGTCTTCTGCACCCGTTTGAGTTCCAGTATCGGCCAGAAGCAACGAATCCGCATCCCGAGGTACCCTGCCTGACGACTGCCTTCGTCGCGGAACTTCACCATGTGCTTGCCCTACATGACCTCCTGGGCGTCTATGGCCTGGCTTTACTACCGGAGAATGCTCAGGATGAAACGGCCCCAGGCCGCCTCGAATTTACGGCTGGAAGAGCTAATATAACCATCCCATTTCCCGACAAGTTGAAGGATAAAACCTTACAGAGCACTATGTATTTGTTCCCTTGTATTGACCCATTGCTTGAGCCGTCTTACAAAGGTCCTCGAATGAGACATTGTTGGACTTGTGTTGGTTGTGCTTAGGTCTCAAGTGAGATGTGTTTCTCTGTGCTTGGGCAATTGCTTTCGCCATCAGCGGCATGTTTTTATGTTTTTATCTGAATTGGTTCAGGCATATCTCTGCCAGCATTCCAGGCAATCTGCTATTCTTAGGATATTTTAAGCTCCTTAGTTTCTGTTACTCATACGCGTCAACTCTCTACTATTGTAGTAGTTAGTTTGCAGAAGAATGAATAACGAGTGATGACACCACACATTTTTAATGCTCTCCCCCCAAAAAGACGCAGGTCAAATACTGTTCCTTGTCGGGCCCAGCCTAGCCTCTAGTCCTTCATTTCAGCTATTTTCTGCCGAATCGCTCGATGTCGGTGTCGATTCTGGCTGATTCGAATCTGCTTGTAGACTCCAAATAATCACGCCAATGAAAAAGTATAGTAACTGTGACAAGAAAGACAGTCAAAAGTTAGTGGAGGTTGATGTGGACGAGGAGTTAAGGCTGAGCGTCGAAATGGGAGAGGGGATGACGCATTCTGGTGGCAATCAGGCGGACCAAAACCTCGTGTATATGTTATGTGTCGACCGGGGAAATACAGTATCTTACCGCGCAAAAACACCAAGGCAAAGTCAAACCCCAGCCTCCGATTTGCAGACCTGCAATCCACAAGCTCGCGACGGCTGGTACTCCAATCAACGCACCGATAGTTTCGACAAATACCACTGCAGCATACGCCCGGCCGATGTGCGAGTAACCCCCACACGTCTTGATGGTGAGTTTAGTGACGGCTGTCATGGCAAAGAGGCCCAGGCCATAACCTAGGGAGTATATCGGCAGTGCTGTGCAGGTAGTCAATTAAAAATCCAACCGGGGCTTTGGTATGTATGCATTCAAGGAGATGTGATCAAAAAGAACGGAGGTGTATGAGCTCACAGATAATCATCATCCAAAACTCATAGGACAAGCCCACCAGTGTGACGCCAACAAAGAGAAGGGCCACGCTGATTTTCATCCCGAGCAGATTAATCAAAGAGTTTTCCTTTTCATGGCCGTACCGACGTGTCATGATCCGGAGGAATAATGGGATCAAAGCGGCGAAGAGAATGAAGTTGAATAGTCCTTTCATAGCGAGGAGATAGCCTGCCTACATGCGTCCCAATGTCAATTCGACCCTGACGTAAAAAAAACAAGAAAATGGGCCAGGGAAGGCTTACAATTGCAAATTTGATATGGTATCGTTTGGATAAATACTGAAGCAGGACATTCTGCGATGCACGGGCCAGTGTATTCGCGAGGAAAACTAAGAGGTAGTACTTGAAGTCGCGACTGCTCCCGACGAGGGTCTTGAGATCTTGCAGGTGGTCTCTTGCCTGTTTGGAGACTTCGTGCATGTATTCGCGCAGGGATTTAGGGTGAGGTTTGTTGCTCTCGCAGCTGTTCTGCGAGAACTTAACGGATATGTCGTCTGAGCCTAGATCTGGACCTGGGTCTGATTCTTCTGGGATGAGCGTTACGTCGGTGTCATTGCGAGAGACTAGGGGATCTGTTTCATTCTCATCTTCGTCTCCGAGGTCGGGGTTTGTGACGGCTGTCGTACTTGGGGTTCGACAGGAGTTGATGTCTGGTGTCGTAGAAGGTTCATGGTTCTCGAACCTTCGTCCTTGACTTCGACGAGTCTCAGGAAGGAATGCAATACATGGATAAATCAAACACAGAGAGGCCAGACCCAGACAGAACGGAAGCCAGATATCCTTCGTCAGTGCGGTCGAACTGATTGCCGGCCCGAGGAATTGAAGAACCTGGATCGTCGCTTGCATGTATCCGAATATTGTGGTTCTGCATTATCACGTATAAAAGGGCTTAGCACTGGGAATCATGTGTATTTGGTACCAAAGGGCATGATGGCTTACAATTGGTTTTCGCTTCCTGCGACGTCTGCGATCAAAGCACTGACTGCTGCTCCGCAAACATGAGCACCACCTGTGAAAAGGAAGAGGAAAGGTGCTGCAATGCTGGCTTGAATATTGAAGACATTGTGAAACCGGCCTGGGGTTTTTTTTAATACAAAATCAGTCATCAATTCGTGCAGAAAGAGAGTGTTGATATACCGATGCAAATATACCAAATCATCGTCAGAATTGTCCCGGCATTGTTGATCGCGAGCAATAGCTTGCGCCCATATTTGTCCGATACATATCCCAAAGGAATACTGGCGATAAGTTCTATGACTTCGTTAGTGATCATGACCCGCGTTTGGGCTGATCGGTACATTTCTGCTTACCACAGACCAACTCGATGGTGCTGATCAAACCCACGTAGAAGGCTAGTCTCGTCTGCACAGCTTTGCCTTTGCAGAGGTGCTCATCCACATTTTGATCCGGTCCGAGAAGCGATGGATCATATTGTTTCCAGTGGTCACGACATATGGTCGACTCGAGCAGTCGGTTGAAAGGTACATTCATCAAACGTAAACCGAGGTTGGCGAAGAACAGAATCGCGCCGCAGATCCATGGGACGCGTTTCAGCCTTCCAGTCGCCGACGACACCGTCTGGGCCTCTCCACCTCCGCTATCGCTACCTCCACCGTTCGCACCGCTTGGATCTAGCTTGGGTTGTCTATAGAAGAACATCCACTCTATGCAGCTGATGTCTAGTTGTCATCAGAATAGGATAGTAGAATAGATCAAGCAAGGAGCACTATAGTTCATTCCTGAAACACCTTTCCCTTTATCGCTCACACCATGGGTGTCGCAGAGTTGTTGCCCACTTTCCAGGCTTAGGCTCCATAATTCTCTTCGTGGCCCGGCGCCCAGATCATTCAACACAACCTATAGCCGGGACTGGTTGCTTCCGCAGATTAGCATTGATGACTCACAAGAATGCCATCGATCAATCCCAGGACGCCGCGTTCCCAGAACTTCATCGGCACATATTGCATGCGCGCTCATGAGACAAGTTGTTAGCGACCAGGGAGGTCAGTGCGGGGCTGCTCATTGGGGTTGAAGGGAGCTGGGACGACACCTTGCCGCGTCTAGACCTCGTGAACGAGATGGAACTTTTGATATTCTTGCATGAAGGGTATGGGCTAGGTGATACGCCCGACTGGAACTGGCAGTGCCGGTTTCCCGAGGAAGTTGGAAAGTCGTCTGAGTTACAAATATTGGCCATGACCCTCTGCGTGGTCGAGGGCTCGTGGTTGAGCCGCATTCTACCCCTCAATTGCAGGGCAAGTGAGAGGAGCCTAGCACCCTGGCAGCACACCTGACGGGATCGAATACAAGCCTTTGGAGCCTTTTGTCCATGCTCACCATCCCAACCGATGGTAGCCGTCATGCTCTCGAAAGAGTGATTTTAACAGGCTGGTTCGCATCACTGCCTCCGTGCTAACCTGTGCTGCCGAGTCTAGGGAACTCTATACCTGTCTTCTCTTGCGATGTACGTACTGTGACACCCGTTCTGCAACCGGGCTCTTGCCAGAATGGAAGACCAGGGTACCGAGTACCTTTTCTGGTTAAGAGGTTGCTATCCGGGTTGGGCACACAACTTCGTATAATGCGCGGACAAGGATTTCTTTTCAACGTGGAATTCTGTCCGACCTCAACTCCGTCGAAATTGAAATCTCACACAAATATCCGCCCAGCAAATTTGGAGATATATTCGAACTGCTGCCAAACGTCAGTGAACGAAAACGAAGCGGTCGTCCAAAATGCGGTGTTTCCTGGTAAACCCCTCCTCTTTCTCAACAGCCGAGGAAGTGGCAAACGAGGTGCTGATATTCGAGAAGGGACTTCAAATCGTCGCGCTCACCCTCAGCATCCTCACTATCTTGGTCAATTGGTTTATGCCCGCATTGCTCCCTCTGGATTTCAGTGATACGAATGTCAGGATCATCTGTGTCACTCTGGACAAAGTCGGCCGCTGCCTGACGGTTCTGGCATTGATCCAAGGACTACAATTAACTCGGAGGACACGACGGGCTTGGACACCCCCAGAGCATCAAGAGATCGGCTTCTTGCGTCGTTGGGTGAGACAGACCTTCTCGGACACCGCGTCGACAGTAGTCCACGTAAGTGATTCTGGGCGAAATCACCAGAACCGAAGCGAGTCTCCTCCAGCACAAGGAAGGGAATCGCCCATCCTCGTCGACCTTGGCCTGTTTGACGATTCCGCCGCGGATCAAGAGAGATATTTGGCGGATTTAGTGGAGCGCGAAAGGCGTGCGAGGGAGGACCGTGAGGAATTGACGATGAGAGAACGGCTGCTGCAAGACCTTGAAGAGAGTATTGGCATGTTCTTTGAGCATTGAGATCGACGGGACAGGGATGGAGCAGGGTATGTCCCGTCTGGCGTTCACGATGTTGAAATTCTATTTGAAGAACTCACCGATGGGAGCAAGAACCTTCCAGGCACCACCGGATTGCCAATTGTATTATGTAGATTTGGGGCACGCGGATCCAGTCCGAGGCTGTGTTTGCGGCCTCCCAAGGTCTAGACATCTCTTGCTCGGTTTGCTGAATCAGGCGATTGAACTAGTTGTATTTATTGTGTTCTTGTAGATGTGTGCTGAATTGATTAAATGATTGCTCTTGAGGTAAAGACGAAGGGGGTTGTCGCAGTTTTGCGTAACAAAAGTTAGTTAAGCTTAGGGGGTAGTTTAACTAAACCCTGTAAGGTACAGTACAAGTTGCTCTTATCGTCGATCTGTTACGCCCAAATATTAAGGAGAAGCTTAATTTGTCCCAACCGTTAATGCTTCTCATGACCGCAGGGTCCTTCAACTCCTTCATCCAACAAAAATCAAACTCGACATCGACCTTGGAGGAGTCATCTCATATGTCGTTGTGATTGAAGAATTCCTCTCCCTACAATCAAGCCCTTTGCATCCGAAGGCGCCGATCAATTCAGTCCCGAAGTTCAACAGACTGCAGATCCCATCGTCTACGACGCAGACGTGATATCCATGCCATGGAAGATTGTCGTATGCAACCGGGAATGCATCCTGCCACTAGAAGATTCTAGTCAGGACGCACGAATTTGGAGTCGGAGAGAATTGTTCATGACTGATTCATTGGATCCAAATATCCACCAGATGTGGGCAATGGTTGCTGCTCAAACGATGGCAATTGAACTGATTGAAATAACAAGCATAGAGGCCAAGGTCACATTTTCGACGGAGGACGCATGCATGACTTGTTGAAGAGAGCTTGACAACGGGCACTCTTCGTGATATTTCGGGTTCGCTCCGGTAGAGCAAGGACAAGAAGGAAAGGTAAGAAGGAGGGCCTTAATGGCAGAGATCGACCAGAGTCGTCAGTTGTTGTTGTGTTGTCTATCGTACATGATTGTTGGTTAGGTTGAATGTGCCGAATAACACTTACTTCAATTCTACTCGTGGAGAGGACCTTCATTCATTGTTGAAGAATGAGATGCTAGTGAACCCTGTGTGCGACCTGGGTAAGAGTCCAAGAAACACAACGAAGGACAGAATGACCAAAAGAATGCGTGGTCGGTATTGCACTCAGCTTTCGAGTCTGAAGAACGAAGAAATTATAGTTGTGTTACGATCCGAAGAAATCTGAACCTTCGCTACGCTTCCATTTACCTACTAACAATGTTCATGATGAAGGACGCGACAAGCATAGATCGTGATCAAAGACTCCAAGTTTTTTGCGTCATTGCTGATTTGGACAGTATTGCCCCTTCACATACCTGCGAATCTCCTACATAAAGGCCACATCTTCGTGGTGTAAGACACGAACAACTTTTCGCTTTACGCAACCATACACCGAGGCGTAACCTTGCGGGGACCCTTGACGGCCTCAGTCTTTCTGCAGGGAGTTGAAGTTCGTGGTCATACCGGACTTGATCCTAATCCCACACCCGAATCCAACCTCCCTTCGAATCAGCAACTTGATTCCAACTCCGGCTGCAGACAGGAAGCTTGCAATCTTCAACTTTGAGTTTCCACCTACCCTCCCCTCCCCAGCGGATTTGCCTGCATCCTCCTCTACCTCTCGAAAACAGCTTCATCAGCTTTGCTTCCGTCTTCCTCCTAGTCTCGAAATTGACTGCCACGATCCTGTCTGCGTCATCCGTCAGGGCATTCTTCCTCACCTTCAGAGTTGTGTCAGTTTGCCACCTGGCCAACAAGATGTTGCGTGCTTGCAGCAGACATCTTCAAGCCATAGTGGCCATCAGTCGTGTGAGCCACGGCCAGAAGGCTGGAAGACTGGACAAACTTGGGAAGGAAGAATGAAGAGCTGGTAAGCTTCGTCACGATCCGCCATGGTCAATCTTACGGCTGTGGATGTACGCCTAATACTCCCAGCGTCGTTCTCAATAAGCTTTCGTCGAACTTCAATGTAGACGTGTCCTCTGATTCCGAGCAGCTTAACAACCTTCGAGGCATCCTAAATTACGCCTCTCATGCGCCCGAGACTGGCACCGTTACAATTGCAATCCATTCCGTCGAAGGCCTCTTTACAAACATCTACGGCTTTGCACGCTTCCTTTCTCCACATGCCGGAAAATTGCAACTCAAATATTTTGTTCATGAGGACTCTTGACAGACATCGGCAGTTTTCAGCCCGGAAGTTAGTCCAAGCTGTCCATGAGGTGTTAAACGGAAGTACGCCCCAGCCCGTCAACGGTTGTTGCACACCAAGTGATTCGGGAAGGATCAGTATTGGTAATGACAAGATCTTCTAAGGAAAAGAGAATCATTCGGTCTGTCTCCAATTGACACAGATACATAACCATATGATCATTGACGTCGAGTCCGCACAACGTCGAGTTCACATGAATCCAGGAATGAAAGTTTATGCGCACGATTCGATCTGGAGGCCCCGATTTTATGCCTACATTCAAACAGGAAGAGGAAACTCGACATAACTTATGGAAAGTCAATGGGTACTTACAATGCTCGGGGAAAAATGGTCCAGAACTCTTCGTCAATGAAGATGAGATCGTCATCACATCATGAGCTAAATTCTGCAAGCACCTGCAAATGTCCGGAAATGTTCGCTGTGTTCCGACCGCATTGCAAACAGGAACTATGTTTACCTCGTAGACGGTGTCTACCACTGACTTGGACATATTAGCATGTCAAATGACATGGACAGTGCCGGTTCTGTTGCCTTCAACCAGCACAGTCTTGAACCACAACCCCCACAAAAAAAGGCCATGTTAGGGCGCTCGAAGTTCAACGGGCCGCAATTTCGGCAGACTTAATCGCCAGAGCCGTGGCCTCTGCAAGCGATACAACGCTCAATCTGGCCGTTAGGAACAGAAATCAAACTGAGCTAGCTGCACTGCCGCGGATCTACCAAGGCCTTGTTCCTGACGTGGCTGCACACACATTCTGGTCGATCAGTCTCTAATAACACGTGAATGCTTCGCCGACTGGAAGCCCACTTCCTGGCACGCCACCTTTCAATGAAATTCCGCTTCAGCTTGCTGCCGATCAATCATTGACCGTTAATGTTTCCATGGTTCTCAATGATAACACTCCACCGGTGACATCAAGCACTTCTTCTGCGCACAAAGCACTCTGATGAATTCATGGCTCGAAAACCATCGAGTCTCTCCCAAGTTCTGGGACATGTCCCAAACTTTCTTGGGGGCTTGTCGGTTTTCAGAGCTTAGACAGAACCTTGCACATGAGGATGCCTCAGGGGCAAAACTACTGGCAGCACGGATCCTGGCAGTTGATAGTATTCGAATTGCTCCGGCTATCAGGTTATCGAAAGATACCCGGGTACGTTTTCCCGCAGCCGGTTCAGGAACCGGATTGTAGATGCATTCTGCTTTGCCTGCATCTCCATTAAAACTCATTGATGACGCCTGAGACTTGGAGGGTCTCTTTGAATATCGAAGATGAACACATCATCGATTGCAAAACTTGGTTCCTTTAGTCTTTGAATCCGGTGTGTACAGTCGACCGTAGCGTGAGAAATATGGATGTGGGGCTGGCTCGGGTAGTTCTCCGTGTCAACATTTAGCCTAGCACGCTATCCTCCATTGCGATCTATATCCAACCTCGGCATGGTTTTGAAGCAATCCAAAAAAAAACAAAAGGAAAAAAATAACCACCCACTTCGACCACGGTTTCTCGAGAAATGCCTACAGGAACATGAGTAACTCGAATCACACAACGGGAGGCGCTACTTAAACTCATCGGGAATTGAACCCGAGGCTAAAGCTTGGAAGGCTTCAATGTTACCTGGATTCATCATCAGCACACAACACCGAGAAGAAAGCGCAGAAAAGTCTAACCACTACACCATGAGTGCCCAAATTTATGTCGTAGAATTGGGATTCTAAAAATATTATCTAACAATTTGTGAGCGGTATTCATTGGTCGAAATTCTCCGCAGCACGGCCCGTGACCGATTTCGATATCGAAAAGTGGGGTGCTCGCCACCTGCAATGGCCCAAATTATGACCACATCCTTTGTCTTTCAAGAAACCGCATACTCTCCATCTCAATGGAGAACTCTTATTACGCCTCTCAATCAAGCCAAAGAAGAACATCATCAAAATGAATATTCCCAAATTCCACGACCGCGAGAAGGCCCTTGAAGACGAATATATCCGCCGCAAGGAGTACGTCTCCTGCTGAATTCGCCCTCAATCTACCATGCCACCCCGTCCTATTCTATCATGCAGATGAAGGTGAAATCCTGATGCTGACTCCATGTTTTGATTTGAACAGGGCAGAAAAGTTCAAACCTGCCACTACGACGCAGACAGGGACTGAATCGCAGAGTGGAACTGGCAATGTGGCGCAGAATGTATGTTTTCCTTTCCCGCCCACCCATTGTCAAGAATCAGAAGATCAGTTCTTGAACTTGGAAGCTAACTATGATGAATTCAAAGACCGATCCGAAGCAATGAATGGAGAACGGCGTCTAGATTGGGTTGTTCATGATAGTTGTCTTCCATCGCATGGAAGCGAAAAGGCTCGGCTGTCGAAATAGGGCACTTCATGTTCCGTGCAAGAAGTGGAATACAGCCTATTCATAAACATTGAGATACAACGAACTTGAGAGCTATATATGCAATAAAGATGTCAGTCCTCCTGGGATGTTCTGGGATCAATTTGGTATCATGTTGAATACTGGAATGTTATTGTCCACCCATCTCCAGCTGCCGTGTGACCGCTTTCCAACTCTCAACGCAATCCCTTCCAAGCCAGTCCCATCCACGGCCGCTGAACTTCTTGAACTTGCTTAGCACCTTCATCAGCCCGAGGAGATCCAAGCGACAGCCTCAGCAATCATCGGTTAAATATCATTTTGTTATCGAAAATTCATTACCGTGAGGACGCATCACGTCCGAGTACATGGGCCTTCGCTGCCAGTGATCTATGAAGGAAGACGCGCACAACTCTCGGCGTTAAGAACCAACTTGTAGTCGCTTTCCAACTGCTTACGACGCTGAGGCATGCATGCATTTCATCGTCACCAAGCTCAAGTCAAAGACCGCTGGACGATTGGTTGGACATAGGTGCACTTGCTCAAAATGCAACATTTTGCTGTCCCAGAACACAATACGCACAATCCTATGGGGACACACTCTACGATCGCCGGAACATAGGCATCCATAAACCAAGCCAACAGTTTGCTACCGCTTGTAGGTCGCAACTTGTCGGACATGCTTACACTTTCTTCTATTTGCGATCTACATCTCAAATCCGGCTAGATATACTTCCAATATCTTCCATCTGCAACATGATCCACGCGATCGGTTTGATCAGAAACCGGTTTGGAGAAAGCGGATGGATCCGGCTGCGAAACTGTTTTGGTCTTGTTTGAAGACTCTGTCATTATCGAGACGCGAACACATCACAGTTGTTGCACGCCTCCATATTTTCAACGTCTTTATTTTTTCCCCATTTTAATTTTGGCACCGTCTCTCCCGCCATCATATCGGCGCAGTTTCTCTCTTCAACCACCTCGTCGTCCGTTCATCTTTGGTAAAGAATCCACTCGTCTTCTCCCACACCTCCTTATGATAAGCATTCAGCCAATCTCGTTCTTTGGGGTCTAACATAGACGGATCGATCAGTTTCCTGCACATCGGCACCATGGTAACATGTTCGAACCCAATCCACGGCTTGTCACCGAACTTGTGAGTTGTCTTGGCTTCCCTCGCCATGATCACATTTTCAATCCGAATTCCAAAATTGCCGTCTTCGTAATATCCTGGTTCATCAGAGAGGACATTGCCGATACTCAGTGGTACTTCAGTATATGCGGCACGGGTTCCAATCCCAACAGGCCCTTCATGGACATTGAGGTATGAACCGACACCGTGACCAGTACCATGTCTGTAGTCGAGCCCTTCTCGCCACAAGAATTGTCGTGCAAATGCGTCGATGGCAAATCCCGTGGTGCCTTTAGGGAAGACAGCTCGGTCAAGTCCGATGACGCCTTTGAGGACCAGAGTGTACGCCTTGATTTCCATCGCTGTGGGGTCGCCGAAATGTAGAGTGCGCGTTGTGTCCGTGGTGCCGTCAAGGTATTGAGCCCCTGAATCGCAGAGATAGATGGCCTTGGGATCAATAACCGCACAATTGCCGCGTTCGGGGGAATAATGAATAACCGCAGCATTCGGCCCTGTTGAGGAAATGGTGTTGAAAGATAAGCCAATAAAATTCTTCCCCTTGGATCGAATCTCTTCAAGTTTGTCGGCCCCTTGAACCTCGTCTATCCATGAGCCACTCCGCAATTCTTCCTCAAGCCAGGCAAAGTATTCTATCAGTGCGGCTCCGTCCCGAATATGACACTGTCGCATTCCTTCAAGCTCGGTCGGATTTTTGACAGCTTTGGCATCGGCGATGGGACTCCGCGACTCTTCGACTTTGTCCTCTCCTCCCAGGCCGAGGCTGAGTGCCCACGAGGACTTGTTTGGGATCAATAACTTTGGAGGATGCTTCGTCAATCCCTTCGCTTCCATGGTAGCGGCCTCGGCAATGTTGGTGAGATCGGAGAATAGAGCATCATAAGGTTTGATATCAACGGCACCCCGCAGGTATTCTTCCACCTCCGAGTCAATCTTGGACGAGTCAATGTAGAGGGTGGCCGAATTCGGCGTAACGGCTGCGTAAGAGAAGAAAACAGGGTTGTAAGGGATATCACTCCCACGAAGATTGAGTAGCCATGCGATCTCATCAAGCATGGAGACAACCATTCCTGCAGCCTTTTTCTTCTTTAATTCTTTGCGCAGGTCGTCCAATTTGTCCTTGTATGATTTTCCCGCATACTCTTCCAAGAGAACAATGACCTTCTCTGCTGGTCTTGGGGGTCTGTCTTTCCAGATCTTGTCGACCAGATTCTCCGATACTCCAACCAGTGTCGCGTGAGACTTCTTTTTCAAGGTCTCACTCAGCTTACGAGCATCCGAGGCTGTGATAACGGTAGGGTCGACGCCGACAGTCTTGCCGCCTTCTGCCTGCTCTGTAGTCCTAATCTCAGCTCAGTCCCTGTTCGTATCAAGATGGATATTGGTTGGCCGTACCATTCTTGCCAAGTAGGTACATCTTCCATGCCCTGTTTGAGTAACAGCCAATTGCTATCTAGCTGCTTTGAGGCTTGATTGAAATATCGTCCATCTGTTGCTAAGGCCGCTTTATCGAGCGTGATAACAGCAGTGCCCGCAGACCCCGTGAAACCACATATGTACTCCCGTCTTGCATCGCATGGCGCAATATATTCCGACTGATGACTATCTTCTGAAGGGACAATGTAGACGTCTAGCTTATGTTGGCGCATCAGATCGCGTAACTGCGACAGACGTTTGGTAGTGTCCACTGTTTCCATGTCGACGCTTCTTAGGGCACTGGAGAGGGAGAATGAGCGCACGGATTGTATGGGCGAGGAAGACTGAATATGGGTCGGAGACCGACGTAGGAGAGCAGGCAAACGCGAGAATGACCAACGCATTGAAGTGAAATGATTGTGAACAAACAACTAAATGGTTTACTCCTGCCAATGCAAGGCCATGTGCGATGTTCCCTGATAGGTGGGCAGCAGAGGATCTCCAGTGTTAGTACCGCAGTTGAGATAGGATACCATGGGGAGATGCCAATGAGCAGAAAACCCGTGACCAGCCCCAATTCGAAAGACCGTCACGCACTCGTTCCTAGCCTCTACGATACAGTTGTCGGTCAGGCCGCAAATGCTGGAGGAGCTTCCTTGCTATCCGGTATCATGTTGTCCTCCTTTTCCGTCGACTTCAGCCATGCACCCAGTTAA
The DNA here is from genome assembly GCF_000835555.1 of Rhinocladiella mackenziei CBS 650.93. NCBI lineage: Eukaryota > Fungi > Ascomycota > Eurotiomycetes > Chaetothyriales > Herpotrichiellaceae > Rhinocladiella > Rhinocladiella mackenziei. Next base: position 4,655,404 of record NW_013550604.1, read on the forward strand.
GGGTCTGCGAATACATGATCAAACTCTACGACAACACATCTCTTTTCTGGCTCTACTCGTCTGATGGCCCGTAAACGGATCTGGAGAATTGCAAGAGGGACCACTCCTGTTTGCCTAGAAACTCTTTCTGTTTACCGAAAAACAGACGAACCAGTCGCGTGCTAGCAATAGTATCTTCAGCCTGCCATCGTTCGCATTTCCCCATGGGCCGATATAAAGGAATATGGCAAAGCCAATCCCATCCCCATCCAGCCAGCAGTCTTCCAATTTGTTTGCTAACAACCATGAGCGCCTGGATTTTCGGCCTCGGGGCACACCGTCTCAAGTTCTCAAGCTCGAAAACGATTCACTCGAGCCCGCCACATCTTCCCTTGGACCTCACGACGTTCTCGCCAACGTCGGATGCGTAACACTCTTCTAGGGCACGGGCACTCTTATGTTCCAAGTGTCCTCATCTCAACAATTAAACCTGGCTTTGGTTCGGATGTCTATTTGAAACGTAGCGGTGTGCTTGCTGCATATGCAGTCGTACCGGGTAACAATGCTGTCCTGAAACCGAACAAAATTTCGCTCGAAGGTGCTGGAGGAGTTGGGACTTCAGGAGTTACTGCTATGCAATTTATGGAAGTGACGAACATGGCGCACGGCCATCGAGTCTTGAATACGGGTTCAGGATCGCTTGTGGTTCAGGCTGCGAGAGCGACTATCGGTGACGGGGGATTTGTCGTTGAGCCATGCTCCAGTGTCAACGAGAAGAACAAGATTAGTGTAAGAATGGGTGACCGAGGACGGAGTTTGCACCAAGACAGGCGTGGAATAGCTGACTCTGAAATGTGCTCAATTGTCAGGTCATCGACTATAAACAGTTCCCAGTTGTTCATGACGCGATCATCGACATCGTCGGAAAACGACCCTCTCCTCTTCCCAAAAAATCCCTGACGTATCTCAATCTAAACGTCATCTTCATCCCTGGCGGCGACATGCCAATCATTCACGATGAGAGCGGCCTCTTCGATGTTATCCGTTGGCAAATTGGCATCAAGCTTGCGCAATGGTGGCCGGTGATCCTTGGCGGTGTACCACGAAAGTCTGCAGGAATTGACGACTTATGAGGAAGAAGGGAAGCTGAAACCCGTTGTCGAGAGTGTTATTTAGACGGAGCACGTCCTGAAGGTACGAGACGATCCGTGCCGCAGTATTGGAGGCCACCAATGTTGAGACTGACGGCAATTCTGGGGTTATGCCAGACTTGCCACCTCGAGAGCACGAGGGAAGGCCGTTGTGCATGTTCAGGATTGAGTCACACTAGCTGTTGCGTCTATTTGTTGATGATTTCTCTTCGCGCTATGGCAAGTAAAGGTTTCTATGCTTCTTGTATCAGGCAAAATGTCGTACAAAGCCTGACCTATGCTTTGCAATCTGGGATTTTGCTTTCTATGCAGCTGCCAACGGCATTGTGTCTGGGAGCTCAGCCTTATATATGCCATGGTAAGATGGTAGATCTTATATGCCCAAAATGATCCGTAGTTCTCTATTGTGAGTATATCTTGCCTGCTTCAAGCTCATAGAAGTCGACTCTTTGCATTTTGGCCTTTCCCCTCTCGATATATAGTGTATCGACTTGGCAACGTATCCTCTAGCTATAGAACATTATAATTGGATCAATCGTCGCACCAGTAGGCTCAGGCCGAAGATGACATGGGGGGGTGTTGCTATAGGGTGTACTGACGCTAACCCATTTTGACCTGACACCCCCAACTCTTGTAACTTTCAATCTCAACTATCAATAGGCGACAGAGACATACGCAAGGCAGCATATTCCCAGAAATATGACAACTCAGTACATACCGATGAATGGACCGTGGGATCGTGGAGAGCCGTCTTCAGCAAGCCATCTGAGCCCACGAGCAGGGTCAGGCTGGCGTCCCGCTAAACGCTGGCTCTCCGTCCTGGTCGTGTCATTTGGTCTCTTGACAACACTGTACCTCCTTTCTGGGAGCCGTCCATCCTCTTTAGACACACAACAACACGTCCCGTCCCATATATCTCCGTCATCTCTGCCTTACCTCCTAGGTGGACAGGAAGACCCTACGAAACTATGGTTCCCTCCATATCCTGACGGTTCCCATTTCCAACCTGCTGTCGCATCCTACAATCTCCCACCGACGGCCTCTCAGCGCCCTAGGACGCCCTTATTCATTGCGTTTACCCGCAACAGCGCCATGCTCCAGCAAACCGTCCTCAGCTACATCGCCGCGGGCTGGCCGCGTGAAGACATCATCGTCGTGGACAACAGCGGCACCATGGATGCCAACTTTTTACACCTGCTCTCTTCTAGAAACCCTTTCTTCCTGGACTATGACCTCTTCCGGCGGCGGTACGGCGTCTCAATCCTGCAGACCCCGACGCTCCTGAACTTCGCCCAGCTCATGAACTTTTACTTGCGGGTCAGTATGGCGCATAACTGGCGCTACTTCTTCTGGTCCCATATGGACGTCGCGGTCCTCAGCGACGAGGATGCACAACAATACAAATCATTCTACGCCCGCGTGCTCGACATCCTGGCCGACCTGGGCATCACCGCCCTCGATGCGGATCCTAGCAGCCGGAACAGCGACAAATGGGCGATCAAATACTTCACCTACGACTGGCTGACGCTCGTCAACGTCCCTGCCTGGCGTAAGATCGGCACCTGGGACCCCTTCATACCCTACTACACCACCGACTGCGACGCGTACTCGCGCATCGCGCTGAGCGGGCTAACCAAAGACGACGTGCGCGCAGGGCGCATCTTCGACCTGCCTGACGCCATCAAGGACCCTGAGCGCAAATTTTTCCCTTTGTCGTCGTCGTCGTCTGCTGGTGACTCGGAGGATCCGATGCAGCCAGGTTCGCAGCGCTATCACACCCTGCTCGCCGAGCTGCAGGACTTGGAGCGCCAGAAACCTGAAGCCCACCGCAATGGTTGGCAAGGGGCCAACCAGGGTGGGAAGGGCGAGCCTTGGACGTATGATCCCAAAGGATTCCAGAAGATGTGGTGGGCGACGGCGGAGAAGGGCAGGGATATGTACAAGATAAAGTGGGGGACGCAGGAATGTAGGCTGGATGAGCATGGGGTGAAGTTGGAGGACGCATGGGAGGACAAGGGATGAGGATGACGAGCGATGATTCTTAGTGTGTTATCAATGATTAGATATAGGCGTGCCGCATATTTGTCCCAGGAGGATTACAATAAGATATTCTACGGCGTTTCGGATGGGGCAAAGGTTCTTGCGTTCCTTCTTGGGACTCGTTGGGCTCTAGAATCTGATGTGAGTGCGTAGTGAGTGCGTGGGTTGCCATTGTCCTTGCAAGCGTGCTGAGTTATATGATTTTATGCCTTTATGTCAGTCTTGGAGGAGAACTTGGAAGACCATTACGTTTGTATCGGGTCATGTCCGTTCCTAAATCATGTGTTTCTTCCACCCATCTCATGAACTGTCGTGGCCCTTTCAGAGGAGGGGCCTGATGGAAGTTCAACGACAGGTCGGTAGCTATGCCCATCCTGCTCATAAGATCTATGTTGCTGAAAGTAAGCCTGCTTGTTCGCTGTCTCCATCGGTAGAGAGAGATGGTAAGGGCCGGTAGTGGAGGGAATACCAGCACCCGCAGCAGTACCCGTCTGAACGTGAGCTTGTCTTCCCTTTGATTTGCGCGACCATCTGATACCTAAGAATATACCCAAGCCGATGAGCAGCAACCCGCCCAGCGTGGCACCCACTCCAATGCCCACCTTAGCGCCAGTGCTAAGTCCGCCGGAGCTTGTTATCGCTGGAGCAGGTGCAGTTGACGTCGTGGCAACGGCCGAGGCCGAAGAGGAACTTGTGGCTGCAATGGATGAGGTAGAGGAGGGTGCAGATGTGGTGGAAGATGAGGTTGTGGAAGTCGATGTCGACGAAGGCGACACGTTCGAATCTATCACAAAGCCGCGGCTCTGGAGTTGGCCGTCAACAAATCCGCTTATCTCGGAGGTGTCGGCTCCTGTCGGGTCTCTGATGATAAGAACAAAGTTTGGGCTTTCTGATATCTGGTCCTCGTTGATGTTATCGAGTTCACCGATCTTCCAAGTATATGATCCTGTGTTTTCGACATCGGCTGGGTTAGGCCAGAGATGTTAGCGGCCGGGGATTCGGAGGGGGTGGAAGAGAAGACATGGATCACCAAGTCAAGACGGACATAGAAGAGCTCCCACATCGTTGCCTCCCCAGTGGGAAACAACCAAGGTTATGAAATCCAAAGAGCAGTCCCAAGTAATTTGGACGGTTGTCCCAAGGGTGTAATGTATCGAGAGATCAGTGTTATCGTTCGATGGATTGGTGAACGAATCGGCTGACACGTAATGGAATAAGGCTGAGATTAATAGAAATGCCAAAGACTTAAGAACAACAGATGACAAGCTCTTCAAGATCGCCATCCCGACTCTTTCGAGGTGCTGTATATGCTCCAGAAAATGGGAGGGAAGAAGAATCCTGATGGGTGAGTAGTGCTGGTAGTAGGTAGTACGTGCCTGCCTATGAGCCTATTCTTAGGACTACCTTGGTCCCCTTAAAGGGGAGCCCGCGCAGTTTGACCGGGCGGGACCAATCATGGCTGGCTTCCAAAATGAGAAGAGCCCAGGTGAACATGGGTATCTGCGCCCAAATCGCCTAGTATCGACTAGCAACTTTGTTTTTGCTGGATAAAGCCAGGGTGGCCGGCTTTGCACGAATATCTACGCCGTGTTATACCCTAGTAGCTGAGCGGGATTGGAAAAGAGACCAAAAAACATCACTTGAGGGCCAGAGCTGCCGTCCCTATCCAGGAGAGCCAATCCCTACTGCCCAACCTTGGGTCTGCGGCCGGGAGGCAGCTTGGAACAAGGAAGTGGTTCGTGTTCAGCAAGCAGAGCATATGAGAAGCTGTTCCTGCTAGGGATTGAATAAATACTATTTACTGTGATAACACTTTTGCTATTTCGTCGTTGGTTGGGATAAAAGTCGAGGTGAGCGCCCACGTGAGCTCGAACTGCTATCAAGGATTTTTCCCCCCCCCCCCCCAATACCTCGTACCTCGTACATTCCCATCAATCTCGATGGACCCACTCCATGTCGGTGCCTTCATCAAAACCATTTCTTCCGTTTGATGTGGCACTGAGTCTACTGAAGAGTACATACCTTTACCACTAATTGATCGGGACCAGCATTGTCATCCCGCTCTGGAGGCCGATCGAATACCGGAAGCGCAATCCAATCCTCAGCGAAGCCGAAGAGAGCGTTGTCTGATGGTTTAGAACGACTGGATTCCGCGCCACCTCGTTCCTATTGCGATGATACCACAACCTCGTGAAGCCATGAATCACAATGGAACAGCTGATCCGAGAGCTAAATAACCCAAACAACCAATCCTCTCCCGAACGCATCAAAGAGATCCAGAGACAGATCCAGCGGCATCAACGTGAGAAGACAGGCTGGCAACTTGGACTTGATCTTTTGCAACATGATGAAGCTAACATACGTTTCTATGGGGCCCTGACGTTGACAATCAAGATCAATGCGGACTGGTGAGTGCAGAATTTTCTCCGGATCCTTCTGCTGACTCCGTTGGCAGGGATAATGATGAATTGGGGAAGCACGAGCAAATGAGGAACCATCTACTCGAAGCGTTGGTGACGCATTATATAAGGCTTGTCAATCTTCCAGATTCGAATTTTGTCCTCCAGAAACTGTGCTCGACCCTTGTTACCCTTTTTGCAAGACCGGATTCAGGCTGGACACTGCCGTTGCGACACGTTTTCACTTGTCTCCTCGACAAACAATATGTCTCTCAAGTACAATTGCCGGAAATGGAGCAGTTACTGGAAGCCGCCAAAACTTGTTCAGACCGCCAGCTCAAGGGTGTTCTCATGCTGGCAGCTGCGATGATGGAAGACCTAAGCATTCATCACATCGGTACTGCGGAAGAACGCGATCTCACGGCCCGCGCGTTGGCAAATTGCCTCGATTTCTGGCAGATATTCAGATTCTGCATAACCCGTGGAACTGGGAAACTGCTGGCTAACAGCCACTACGACTCCGACCGGATGACAGCGAATCAGCCAATAAGCAAGTCGGCTGACTTGATCAACATGGTCCTCCAAGCATCGCCATACTGGGAAGAGTTGATGAACCACGCCCACATCAGTCTAGACGGTACTCAAATCCAAACCATTGAAGCAAGCATGACAGAATGCATTCGTGCCGGTGTCCAATTCCTTGATGACGATGCTTTGACAGGTTCGGTCCTTGAATTCGTCATTGGCCTACAGCAGTATGCAAAGAAACTTCTCCACGAAGCAATTCCAGATTTCCCTGCTCGTGTGGCAAATTCTCGGAAGGCAAAAGAGATCGTGAATAGTCTCGCCCAAGGCAACTTTAGTGCTGATGGAATGCTTTATGTCGAACTCTTAGATGTGGTCATGCTTGACATCAACACTAGAGAGTCAGGCTACTTACGCTCCGGTCTCTACGATGAGGTCATCCGGAGCGTACAACGTCTTCTGCGTTGTGAAGGAGCTACAGCTGTTGAAGACCCGGTGTGCCAAACCATCCTTGGAAGAGTCAATGATATGGTGGAGGGTTCTATCGACTGGGAGGACGATGACCCAGCTCGAACATTCCTCAAATCTCTCACTGCAGACGCATGTGAAGCCTGTCTTCAGAAAGCCAAGTTTCCCTTGAAACAGATGTCCAATGACAATCGAGACTGGGATGCAGACGATCGTTGGAAATTTGAGGATTTTCGATATGATGTTCGGGATTTCTTCCAGTCTGCATATACCTTAGTAGGGAATGGATTGATCCAATCAATTGTGGGAAGGACATTTTCCAATGGCACCTCGCCCGACTGGAGCACTTTCGAAGTGGGATTATTCAGTCTCACGGCATTTTCTGACACAATGTCATCTGATCCTGATACATACGACGGCATCATCACGACCGTATTTGAGAGTCAACCTTGGTCTTTGCTGCTTCAATCCGTTGACAGGGTACCGGACAGGGCGCGGCAGACTGGTCTTCGGTTTATTGAAGAGAATGTGTGGTACCTACAACGACATCCAGTCAGCTTGGCCCTCGTTCTGAATTTTTTGTTTTCATCACTACACTTGCAATCATCGGCGTCTGCTGCCTCGCGGACCATTTACAGCCTCTGCGATTCCCATCGAGGCATTCTAAGTGAAGGTCTCCCTCAGTTCATGGGATCTTTGACAACTCTAGGCGATATTGGTGAGTCGGAACGACATCGGATTTATGCTGCGGTTGCCGCCATCATCCAAGCTCTTCCGGACGATGAAGCCAAAGTGCAGCCCCTCTCTCAGCTTCTATCTTGGACGGCTCGCCCACTCGCGGTTTTGAATGGCGAAGTTTCAAATCAGGATGACTTGTTGAGAGGCTGCATTGATGTAATGCAGACACTTGCCTCGATTGGAAAGGGTCTCCGTTCGCCTGCGGATGTACCTGTCGATCTTGAACTGTCGGCTACCAATGACACAAACTTCTGGATCAGCGGCAATGGGATGTCAATCCAACGTGACGCACTCGCTATTTATCAAGCAACTCTTCAAAGAGTCCAACCGAATGTCGACAATGTCTTCGTTGAAGCTTGTTGTGACTTTATCAAATCTGGATTTACCGAACAGCATCCATCGCCATTCAAGTTTTCCGATTCCATCGCACTTGGCCTGATTAATCAATTCATCGATTTGAACAATCCAAGTATTGATTACACCATGGCATGTGCATCGAGCTTTCTTGCCTCAATTGACCAGGGGAACGCACAGACCAGTGTCAACACCCTTGTACACTCTGTGGTGTCGAATCAGCAACGGGTCTTGTCAGCTCTCCGGCAATCACAGCAATTATCAAACAGCAGCTTTGCTTCTAGTTCGCTTGACTTCTTGGCTCGCTTTATGACCAAATGGGGCACAACGTGGTTCAAGATGCAAGACAGTCAAGAGACGGCCGAGGTAGCCATGGAGTTGGCCTTGATCATCATGGCTGACCCGGATACGCTTCCACGACGGTCGGCGGCAGGGTTCTTTACTGCTTTTGCCAATTTCGCTGGGCCTAACAAGTCACTTGACGACGAACAAAACTCACGGATAAGCGGCATACTCCAACGATTTAGCCCTCGGATTTTGTCGCTGGTCATCCGCCTTCTTGGCGGTGAGTGTGCGCGGTCAGAAATTGAAATCATTACAGAAACATTGAAGCAATTTATTCAGAAACATTCTACGCTCACAAAGGCCATACTCCGAGAAGCAGTCATGCAAGAACAAGGAGTCATGAGTGAGAAGGCTTTGAAAGCGACGAGTCTCGAACAGAGGACCAGATTTCTTGCTCAGATAGAGGCATTGCGAGGGGCACGAAAGACGAACGATATTGTGCGAGATTTTTGGATTGCCTGCAAAGGGAGTGAATTTGGATATATCACTTGATTATCCCCATCCCATCCAACGTTATCGATAGGAATGATTAGATGATCAATCCTTTCCAAGTATTTCATTGCAAACCTCACGCAGAGGGAGAAAAAAGGGGTGGGAACAATGCCTCCCTGTCGCTCGGAGTAAATCAGACGACACATGAGAACCACCTCCTACTCTTTCTTTGCTACAGCTGCAGCCGTAGAGAATGTGAGAACGTTAGGGATTGGGAAATCAATGGTGAGGCTGAGCGATCAGGGCAAGCCGCTGATTGGTTCTGTGGCCAAGGTGGAGAAACGAATCCTGAACCACGGGGAACGAGAAATGACAACCCTCGCATCATGTCGCGAATTGACCTCGCTGCTTTTCTCATAGATGCCCATCTCAGTGCACCACTATTGAACTTCAACCGCTAGTTGGATCTGGTGTCACCTCATAACTCATAGATGATGCGAGTTCACTTTCTCCTTACGTCTTATCCACACCATGAGTGGTAACAAACCCTACGCCTTGAACGGTTATGGAGGCCCTCGCCCGCCCAACGATTCGAACCCATATGCGCCTACGAATGCTTCCAATTCCATATCTAGTGGTCGCTATGCTGATCCCTATCTGAACCAGCAGAATAACGTCTCTTCCGCCTCTGTCAATAGTTTCGGCTCGGCCGAACGCAGGCAGAGGTCTAATCCATATGAACAACGAGGTCGAGATTCTCCTGGGCCGGGGCCCGTGCCTTCCGGACGGGTAGGCTCAGGAGGAGGAGGCTACGGAGGCATGCCACGTCCAAGATATGCCGACGCAGCTCCTCCCCCACGGAACGACTATGACTATCCCAGGGAAAGGGATCCACAGGAGTATGAACAGAGACAGCAGAGACCCCCGACTCGAGAACGGGAGAGAACATACAATGAAAACCGCAATCGAGATCGAAAAGATATGCGAGGACCTATGCCTACGCCTTCTACCATGCCTTCTAAATCCTCTTTGTCCGGTCTCAATCAACAACTTCCTACAAACGGGTACAGCAATCAGAACTTCCCTCCAGCAGAGAATGCCAATCGACACTACTCTCCTCGCCGGCCGCCGAAGGACATGGAAGAAATCATGCGTCACATCCAATCGAATTGGAAAGACATGGAGGGAGACGATTGCGTCCCGGTCAAGATTGCGCTCCGGCTAATGGATCCCAGCTCCCTGGGTCTTGCGGACAAAGAGGGGGACTTTGCCAACACGCACGTTGATCTGCAAAAGAGTCTAAAGACCGTGGTCAATGAACATTACGCCGACTTCAATAGTGCCGTGGGCACATATCACAAGATTCAAAATGCGCTCAGGGAGAGTCAGAATCGGGTACGACAACTGAAAGGAGGTTTGATGACCGTGAAGGGCGGGATGTTGAGTACCCGACCCGAATTGAGAGGGTTGGCTGAGCAAAGCGGGGAGCTGGACGGAATGCTTGTCGTCCTGAGCAATATTGAAGCATTGAAAACTGTCCCTGGTATGCTTGAAGAGAAGATCAGCGAAAAGAAATTTCTTGGAGCCGTGGATCTACTGATGGAAAGCCTGAAAGGCATCACCAAGAGCGAATTAGATGGCATTGGAGCTATTTCTGATCTCCGAAATTATTTTGCCAATCAAGAGAGCACTTTGCTGGATATCCTTGTTGAGGAATTACACGATCACCTTTACCTGAAAAGTCCCTATTGCCAGGACAGATGGAAGGGTAAAAAGGCCAATGGCGAAGACAGGGACCCCAAAGAAACCTTAATGGGTGTCGGAATCAATGTGTGGGATCAACCTTTCAACCATTATTTGAACAGCATGGACATTACAACCCCCATGGTTGAAGACGCGTCGAAAAATCCCGAGTCGGATAGCTTCTACTACATCCACATGATTGTGGAATCTTTGAACAAGCTTGGCCAACTTGGGGAAGCCATTTTGAGAATCGAACAAAGAATGCCTATGGAATTGTACAAGGTGGTGGAAAAAACGAATAACGATATTGACGCCAAATATCCCACCCATCTGAGAGGTCAGCTTCACAGGGAAAATCGAAAAGTCATATCCTTACAAGTCAACGATGGCCGAAACCAAGTCTTGTCCGACTTTTTGTGGACACTATACTCGAAATTTGAAGCCATTGCCGAAAGTCATCGAGTCCTCCATGAAGTTGTCGGTGGCATTGCCGTGAGAGAGAAAATGAATACACCTGAGAAATACACTAGCGGTTTCAAAGAGCTGTGGAAGTTGTACCAAATGGAAATGCGATCTCTTCTGCATGACTACTTAGCAACTGACAGCGACATGACTCTCCGGTCGGGACTGACGACAACTACGAGTAGCGATGTCTTTGCACGGCCTCAACGCGACAAGAACAAGAGGATGTTCAAACTCTCCGAAATGGATCAGAAATCTGAGACGATGAAGGCGGAGGAAGACGAACTCACCGAGATTCTTAAGAGCTCGGTGCCTGGCTTGGTCAGCAAATCTCGATCCCGAAACGGAGCCGATCTGGCCTCGGAGCGAAATGGTCAAGACAGTTCTGCCGCGGGACACAAATTGTTGATCGAGCCAGGAGTCTTCAACATGACTGTCCTGTTACCTCCATCCCTGACATTCTTGCAGCGTCTCAAAGATGTTGTGCCCTCTACCTCACACATCCCAATGAGTACCTTGACCTCGTTCCTCGATGATTTCCTTATCAACGTATTCCACCCACAGCTTGAAGAGGCGGTCACGGAACTCTGCGCTCGATGCATGATTGACTTGGAAGCGTTCTCGGAAGCCATTCAATGGTCGAAGCATTCCCCGTATCCTATCTTCAAGGGCACCATCTCATTTATGTCCCTGATCCGTGCTTTTTCAGGCATGCTAAACGCGATACCGCAGGATCAAGTGTTCACCCAACTGATCATCGACCAACTCGTCACATATTACGACAAGTGTTACGGCTACTATAAGGCTCTTGTGAGTCGAGTGGCACCTTCAAATGGAAATCAAAACGTCAACACATTGTCGTTGAAAGCGGCCGCTGCATTCGCTGAATCGGGAGAAGTTCGCGATGCGGCGATTGAATTGTTCAAATACGACAAATCCACCAGCGATGATGGTGTTTCTCGATCAAGCCTGATAACAAAGGAGGTCCAGGCTCTTCTCGCTGCAACCAAAGGAAACCCCCTATCCTCCTATGACATCATCTCTGATCCGAAATCCGTCCACCAGCTCTCACTCCTACACAATAGCATGCAGTGGCTGTCCGCGGCTCTGACGCAAATTCGACAGGTTGAGACGAGCTCATCCTCGAGCCTATCACATGCCCGGAGTGGATCACAGAGCAGACACCCTCGTCGATGGACGCTAATTGCCAGCCTCCGCGCTCCGAGCAAGTCGCCATCTCATCCTGGCGCAGTGGAACCTGTCTTCTTACCTCTGACGTCCGAAACAGCCATTCCCTTCGATAACACACTCTCCTCTTTCCGCACCTTGGCCCAGACAAGTCTGTTGACCCTCCATATCGACATCCGCTGCGGTATCATCCATCAACTATCCCGCACGCTCCGTGGGCCTGATATCGGCAACAGCCCCAAACCTCCCTCCGAGAGTCGCGACTCATCTGGCCTCCCGCCGCTTGACTCAGGTCTATATCCTTACGTCCTTCCATCTCCACCCAGGTCAGCATCACCCTTGATCCTCGAACTAAACAATGACCTCATCTCTTTCGACTCGAATATCGCCACGTACCTGGGTCCGAAAGAGCGGAACTTCATCCTGACTGGCCTGGCGAAGCTGGTCGACCGCTATCTCGTCATTGCCGCCGATGTCATTGGCGTCATGAACGCCAACGGCGCCGAGCGAGTCCGGATCGACGCCATGGTCGTTCAGCAGAACCTACGTGCCATCTTAGCCAGCACAACCCCGAAACGCAACAGCCTTGCTCTCACATCCAATACAACCCAATCGAACGCCGACGCAACTGGCCTCGGTATATCCACCCAATCTATCACCTCTTCGCCGGACTCCGACGAGGAGGACTCAGGCCTCCTGACCTCCTCGTCGCGGTACTTCGACCTCTTCCTCTCCGGACCGGATTCGATTCTCGCATACGTCCGCGACTGCAAGGCCCAGGGTAAGGATGTCGGTTATACATACGACGAGCTGCGGACACTGGTAGAGTTGTGGTTCAGCGCCAAGTTGCGCGGCGACGATCGTGAGGAGAGTGTCAAGGCCAGGAAAGGGTTACAGGAGGTTCTTCTTGCGCTGGGAGAGGGGATGTGGGATTCTTGACTGTCAAATGCGTTAGAATTGCCACTTGATTTAGATACACGAGCGAGTGTGGATTGAAGTTTGCTTGATGGCTGGCATTGGGCCTTTCACTTGCTTGTCCGTTGATGTATGGTGTCTTAGTGCAGGTTCCTTTACCTTTTGAACAGTTCATGGAGAGTGATAAGAAAAGAACAAAAAAGGGGGCGTTGAAAGTATTGCGTCTCAAAGTGGTCTCTGAAGGGATTGGAAAAGAGATCGGGGCTTTGAATTTGCTAACACTTTGAAACGAAGAGAACGAAGAGATTGTGATGAGAGGCAATTTCTTTCCACCTGTTTGTGTTTTCCCTTCTTTCTTTTTCTTTCCTTGTTTTGTGATGGCGTGTGCCTTTACTGCTACTTCTTCATGTGTTTATGATGGCAAGAATGTATCTCCTTTCGAGCAAGTGGGGATGTACGCAGGTTCGGTTGGGGCTTGGTGGTTTCGATAAGCGAGAAGGTCGTATCGTTCAAGGGGTAAGAAGGGAGGAGATACTGCTGCTGCGTTCGAGGAGCCAGTCTCGCGTTCTTATGTCTGCTTTCATGGGGAATCGAGGCTAACCTGGCTCGGTAGGAAATAGAGCGTGAATCCAGGGAGAGAAACGCCAAGGTCCCCTCGGCCTTTCACTGGATCAATGGCCTGGATAGTATCTTTTTGAGAAGAGGAAAACGGCGGTGTCAATCTCCAACGCTGTATCTGATTCGCTGCAATTGGGCGGAGATATTGTTTGCGCTCCCTGAGACCGGCCACTCGGAAGGCCTTCTGAAAGTCTGCACCAATTTTTTGCAGGTTTCGATGCAGGACGATCGAACTATCCTCACCAAAAGTCCTCATTCGATTGGCCGACGGTTTGACCTGATTCATGGTGGAAGCAAAGAACAGTGGCAAGAGGATGATGTGAAGAGGACGTCTTACCCAAGTGAAAATGCGCGTAGTCCATTTTGATGAGAGGGCCGGGAATCTGATCGGGTGGGCTGCATTCAAGAAATGAATCTCTGATCTCATCATTGCCACTGAAACTCCTTTTGGCTCACGGGACAGATAATTGTAGAGCTATACTATTCCAGGATTTTGGAGGGAGTAGTGCGGTAAGAACGTTGTCACTCAGCCTAACCCACCCACCCAACAATGGGGTGGTACCAAGTTCTGCTGGTCATTTCCGGATACCAGTTCCGAGCCCTCGATCTGAACACGTCTTCCATCCGTTTTTCCATCGCGAACTCAGACATCCACACGTACGGCCTAGAACACGATAGCTGTGCAGTGATCCATGACTTGGGACTCGGGGGTTCGTTGAACGAAAGCCACGATAAAGGGTGGAAATTCCAAGTGAGAGAGACTGTCCATTTTGATGTGCCTGCCTTGTTAGTCGTATGGAGTTAATGCAACCCCCCATTGGGTGTGCAGTTCCTAGTGCGTACCATTCAAGGATCGCGCACGGGACTGATCCCGTGTCTCTTTCGTTTTCCACTCTCAATCGTGGCAGAAAGGCACCCTTGTGCCAAGTTCCATCTGCACAGCACTCTGAGAGAATCTTGATTCACGTCTACCCCCTTCAAAAGGATGCGAACGGTCTTTGAGTCCATATGAGGTGTTCCCTGAGCCAATGAGATCCCAGACGACTTGAGGTGACAATCAGGCAAGCTTGCGGCCGACGTCCACTAGGAATGTAAATGTTGAGAGAACAGAGATTCCGTATAATTGAGGGATGAACTATCATCGGATAGATTGGGATACTGTCAGCTGTGGATTTGGAAGTTTTCTTTCCATTTCCGACAGCATAGAACATCTGAAGATTAGACCCGCGCACTCTGAGGCTGTGGGAAGACCGTTCTGAAAATTGTTTCGGAGACGCTTATGTTATTGGGGCCAAAGCTGTTTAATCGTGTTGCGATCAGGTCTAGGAAGTAACAGGGTTTCTCGGAGGGAAATATTACGCAGCTCAAAATGCCCAATCGCAAAGAGAGGCAGGAAATCAAATCACCTACCAAACAGGAGGGTGTTGAGCAGTCGAAAGCTCGTGTGCGAATTGGCCGTGCATGTGATCGTTGCAAGATTAAGAAGTCGAAAGTAAGATCGGGGCCCAACAAAAAGGCCTTTTTATAGCACGCCCACGACATACACAGACTTGCTAATCTGGGGGCAGTGTGACGGTAATAGTCCATGTTCCAGTTGCGTGGCAAGCGACAGTACTTGCGAGTACAGCGCACGAAGACGGAGAGAGGTGAGGGACTGGTGAGTTTGTTGGATCGTTTTTCGGTGTTGGTCGTTTGAGAGTTTTTGCCCTTGGTTAAGACTGTATATTGTACTAATCAGTTCTCTGATCAGGTACTGGGGTATGCAGGATGTGATGGACGAGGCCTTGCAAAAGCTTTATTGGGCATGCAGGGAAGGGCGTGGCTTCCCTGGTATTGTCCCAGAGGAAAGCAGTGGTCGCGTATCTACCGATGCTATCCTCCGGGGCCTGGGACTGCATCCTCCGCCGGTAGAGCGTCCGGAGATCGGAGTTAGCCAATCTGACTCGGTCTTAGAAGGTGTTGAACGTCTGTCCTCACGGTCATATCGACCTCCAGATGTTCAATCGGAAGACATATCACAAGAAGCAACAGCGTCTTCCGGGCAACCACCGATAGTGAGGGAAGGCGATGACCAGATTATGCTTGAGGAGAGCGAGCCTGGGCCGGAGGATCGAGGAAAGAGGTCTTCACGAATTCCCATTGAGTCTGAACCAGCGTTGGCACCTTTAGGTTTCAGCCAGCAGTGTGTAGAGGCCATGGATGACCCCATCGAACCTTCAATGCTTCAACAAACGAATGTCGGGTTGATGGACCTCAATCCTGCAATGTACCAAGGTGTGAGCGCAATGGATTTCCAACTTGGTGAACAGATGGTTAATCACGAAGGGCAGACGTCAATGTTGGTCGATCGAAGGCCATTTCAGCCCCAAGATGTTCAAGGCGCTGGGTTCGCATCCAGTGGTCAGGCACAATGGCAGGACGAAAGAGAGAACAGGCAAGGCGAACCACTTCCCTGGCCTGGTACTCTGGCAGCGGTACAGAAGCACACGAAACCAAAGCCAGGTGGAAGCGACTTCGACGTATGAAGGGTGAAGTCCGCAGAAGAGAATAGATGTTGAAGAAATGCAAAAGGAGAGGAAAGGAAGGGAAGGGAAAGAAAGAGGGATTGAGAAGACAAGCAAGAAAGTTCTCTTTCACTACCTCATACATACAATTTTGACTTGACCCTCAAGACGGAGTCGGCGGAAATTTTACCCGGCCCAGTTCCAGCGAAAGCAGCACCAGAGGTGAAGATGGATAACCTAATGGGCACCGCAGCCATCACGAGGTCTCTAGCTCTAGCTTGAGGTCGAGCGAATCAATATTCTGATCTCAGAGAGACCGGTCTAGTTGATGCCGCCATAAAAGCTCCGATCTCTGTCGATCAAAAACAACATGAGAGAAATACTATACTAGGGGCGCAGGTGGTCTACACGTGATTCCAACATTCTTATCGATAGGAGATTTGCAACTATTCCCGAACCTCACGAGAAACTCAGACAAACAGACAACCCATTTTCGACACCATATTTCTTTTGCCTTTTGTTTTTTGAGCAAAGGCCAATCCAACATGTCATCAAATGTCGGCCTTTCAACACCTCGTGGCTCAGGTACCTCTGGATATGTCCAGCGAAATCTGTCGCTGTTGAAACCCCGTGATGCCGGCGTAGGTGTTCCATACAGCCTCGATTCCTCCGCTCGGCCGCCCAAGACACGGAAACCAGATCAAGAAATTCTGAATCACGACCGCCTGAGAGAGATCGAAGTCAAAGTCCTCGAACTGCGGGAGAAACTAGAAGATGAAGAAGCTGAAGAGGACAAGATCGAAGAGGAGTGTGACAGACTGCGTGAAAAATTGACTGCCGATATGGAACGGAATAAAGATAGAGACAGGAATAGGTCAGGCGGCGGCAAGAGAGTGGATGGGAAAGGACTCAAGAGTTATCAAGTTCATGAGTTGGCCGAGGCCAAAGAACGGGAAAGCGAACGGTTGCGAAAAGCCCTAGGCTTGAAACCTGGCGACATACCGGAAGATGGCGAACATCCAATGGCCAGACAAGAAAAGAGACGACTGGAACGCGAAGAGATGCAAGACAAAGTCGGCGAGGAAACGCTGTAGAGGCCCCTTTTATGTTGATTCCATGGATTTCCTCCGGCCATCTCTCACTGTGGACTTCCAAAAGCAATGCGCGGTACAGACGGCCCGAAGCCTCCTGCGGCCGGCCGGCGCCTCAAGTGTCTTTTGCCGGACACTTAAAGTTGAAGCTGTCTGAGTCGAGGGTGTTATTCCTGTTTGCTATTCATCATGGATTTGGTATCCTTGGGACCTGGAGACGGAGCATCAATGTCGGCAACCCGTGTTCGAAAAAAGAATCCGTGCGAGCCCGAAAGGCTTGACTTCAATTTCTCAGCTTCGTCCCTCCAAAGCAACACATATCCTTAAGTTGGGCGACCCGGGTTAGAATGACATGCAGCCGTCCTGACGGCTTAAAGGAACCACCCCATTTGCTACTCTGGTCGTTTGTGAAGCCCTGAACTTTGCTTCACCATTGAAATGTACTAGTTTGGCTTTGGACCTAAGGAAAGCCACTTTTCTATCGGAAGCTGGCAAGTTATCGGAGAATGTCCTCTTTGACAAAGGACAACAAGCACCAATCTTGACGCCTTCATGTTTTGGGTCAAGCCGCATAACAATTGTATTGCTTATCCAGGCTATCCTAGTAAAAGGCAAACTTGCACTTCACCTCAGTTTATCCTTCCTCCCAGCCATACACGGGAGTAAATGTTGAGCAACATTCTCAGGCAATCTACTGTCAAGGCTAGAGAATGTCCTCTTCAAGCCAGGACTTCCCTCAAAATATCACTACAATTTCTCAGGGGCTATCCTCGAACAGCAAGGCCTGCTTTGGCTTACGTTGGAAACAAAGAAAAAATATCTTGCGAGTACCTCGGGAATATAGGCCTACGTTCACACATGCTGTAACACCACTGTCACATCTTCTTCGATCCTTGAGTGCCCTATTTGTCAAGTTTTGCTTCAATTGCTTCGAGATGACTTCCAGAACATGTTCGTGTTCCTGACCTGTGTTTGTGATCGCCTAAAGAGTCTCCTGGTATGCCTGTTTGGGCTGCACCACGGAAGCCGAAACAAAAAGTCATGGACATTCCTGATCTCGTTTTCTAACGTGCAAATGTATCTGCTTCTCTTGAAAAGACACACCTACGTTTGATGTTCTACTGGAACGCTCGAGCTTTTTGATCTAGCCATATTGCCTTTTCTTGTGTGGTCATCTGGGAAGAGAAGCTTTGCCTGGACTGCCACACGGCAGGTCGACCTTATTTTCAACTTTGTAAATGCACGTGTATTCATCAGTCATTGAACTTGTCAACATCTTCGAGGGCCATCGCTGAACTCGATATCTACTCGTAGTCCTAAGCAGGTGAACCTGAACGGAAGAAACCAAACTCATAAATGCGTGGTCTTTGTAAGCATGTTTGTCCGTAGAACATCTGAGCAAATCCAGGGCCTTTGGTCTAGGCAGAGAAGGAGCTGATATAGTACTTCGGATGGTCAGCTCATCGTTTCCCAAAAAGGACCAACAGACTCACCGTAAGACATGATTCATCTTCACTACCATTCTCGTCATTAGGCAGATATACATACAACACTAGGCCGCCATCATTGATGAAACAGGCAATGACTCTGGCACTGACTCGACCTACGCTGAGCACTCTCGACCAGTCTTTGGCGTCAATGCGGACCCTGGACCACCCAGCCTGGTTCTCCCCGGTTGGTCCGCCAAGCTCTTTCATTTTTGTGCTGGGATGGTCTCTCACGCCTTGTGATCCGTCGGGAAAATGCGCCGGGTCAAGTTCCGGATTGAGGAGACCAGTCCAGCGGCTTGAGATATTGAGCGCGTCGGTTTTCACCGCAATCTTGAGCGAACCGTGCATATTGGCGCTGAGCTCCAATCTGGGGCCGGTAGAGGAAGATCCCTTCGTGGTCGCCATGGCGAGTCTTGTGAAGCGTTCGGAGATTGTTTTTACTTGTGCCAAAGGAGGAAGATAAATATTCACGTCTGGCTCTGGGGTTCGAGGCTGGTGGATTCTCTCCACGACTTCCATGGACAGTACTTTCACGGGGATGTCTTGAGTAATGACGGTCTCTCGTTCTCTGGGTCCACCCCCATTCGCGCCAGCAAACGATACGTCCATATTATCATCGGTAAAGTCGAGTTCCCCAGCATCGCCGCTATGTCGGGAGGTTGTGGTCGTTGGGGCCGCAACAACATTATTCCCACTACTGAATGTATTGGTGACTATTGTCAACGATAGCATGGGCACATTGTCTTTCTTGGTCAGCCTGATCTGAGTGGACGTCGAACCATATGCCGAACGGAGAGCTCTGGAAAGGGCTTGGATAGGGACTTCGAGGTTGATCGTATTCTTCGGCGAGGCGGATTGAAGAATGTATGTGTCGAAGACGGTTTCGGGCTTCAGGACGGACCATACTTGACTGCCTTTGTCAGGGACAATCGTGAACTGAACGTCGTCGTCGTTCAATCGACACCAGGCAATTTGGCCCAGCGAAGCCAAAGAGGCGCAGAACTCTGGAACATGTTAGAATTTGAGGAAGGAGAAGAGTGATGATGATTGCACACTTGCAAAAAGGTTCACATTCTTGATCTGGCTCTTGAAGCGCATTATTTGCGGAGGAACAAAGGAGAAATATTGAAGAGAAAGTCATGTTGATGGGTCGCCAGAATTAGGTCGTAGCCTTTGTTCAGAACGCGAGCCGTGCTTCTCCCCGAAACTCCCAAGTCCACTCGCGTTCGCGTCATTCGAGAACGCGTTGTGGCGCCGGATAGTCTGATTACGCTCTGATAATTCAGTGGCCCTAGGCAGACCCTCGTCCTACTGGATCTCGGGTATCTACTTCAAACCCCGGACAGACACTATCACGTACGTACATTTTTATTGCTCCTGGACAGGGGAATCTTGCCAAAGCAAACCACCTTTTGCTACTTGCGCTCCTGCATGTCTCCACCAATTCTGATACCTGAAACAGGCATCAATCTTTCCTGCCAGCCATGATGTCTATCTTTTGATCAGCTATTCCAAGTCTCTCTTATCCTAGAGTCTCAACCTAGACACTCTTCGAATGACCCTACGCGCCTGGTCAGCCTCCTTGGTCTGACAGACCTGCCCAACGCTTCAGCATGCTGCACGCCTGGTTCTTAGCAGGCGGGAGCCCTTTGAAGAAGAAGAAATTGTGCTTTCTCGCATGGTAGTCCTCTAGACCGTCTAGTGCAATGGCTCCTTCGACTCCCACGGCACCGCATTTCCCTCGTTTCGATCCACCTATTGATTCCCGATCCCCTTCTAGATCCCCCCGCCGAAAAGCTCAATTCGCAATTAAAGAGCTCGACCCTCTTCTTGGAAATCTTTCTCCTGATTCGACGTTGAAAGCCCTTCAGGCAACAGAAACAATACCTGGTGGCGCCGCCCAAGATGCATTGACTTCGAGCATTAGGGATGCAACCCCGGCGGAACGAGAAGTTGGCATAAGAGCCGCATTTGCTGCACAGAAACTTCGAGAATGGAATAACGAATTGTCACAATGGCAATGGCCAGACAAACGAGAGCGGGGCCTGGGTATGGGATTTGTTTCCCCAGAGAATAAAGAGACGGACACAGAATATCTAGGCTTTCTCCTCATATCCTCGGTAGCGCAATACGAGGAAAGGCTGGAGGACATTAGAGATGACCTTGACAGTTTGGGGATTGACGACATCAAAGATCATGTGCTCGAGGCTCACGTTCCCACGAAGGAGTTGTCGAAGACCAAGGCTCTGGGAATCCGCACGAACGATGGAAAATTGCGGGATTTTACTGCCCTGATTACAGCCACAGTTATTCAAGCATTGCCAGACCTTGCCAAATTGAATATGCTGCTGGACACGTGGGATATTCGACTGAGGGTGTTGCGCGATCTTCCGGGATTTCTTGAAGTCATGGAGTCCACCCAGTCTGGTATTCAAGCAGCATTCCAAGAAATTAGGGATCCCGAATTGGCGAGAAATGCGACGGAGGCTTCGTTTGACAGTAAGAAGGTCGCTTTGGGAGGGCAAGTGTCTGACATGGGACGAAGAGTCGATCGATTTCTCGACATGCTTGAAGGGTATGAGGATTCGCTTCCACAAGCATGGATTGACAGACTGGAGAAGATTGAGCTCGACTATGCAACGTGGGTGGTTGAAGCTCAACATGTTGCCCTGAGAAATAAACTAGCGTTGACCGTCCGCGAAAATCCTGAGACCACGTCGGAGCCGATCTCTTTACCTACGACTCAAACCCAGAATGAAGGAAAAAATCAAACCGAAAACAAACAGCCGGAACCAACCGAATCGCGGATGGAACCTGATCCAGGTCTGCTGGAGAGTAAATCTGAGCTATCCGAAGCAAAGCCCGAGGAGTTACATCCTAAAAGAAAGCCCTCTTTGAAGCTCCACTTGTCAGATCAAAGAACCCACCGAAGAGAGATATCCAAAGTGTCTATTGCGGATTCAACGTTCTCGGGATTTTCAGACATTTCGAATGCGGAGATCATGGATGCTACAAGCGCCAGTGTGCTTCCCAGTCCAAAAATTAGTGTTGTTGACAATCCTCTTCGAACAAGCCGTCACGAGATCACATGGTTCGGAAATGCATCTGCTGCCCAGCATCACATGGCCACGAAACCGCCTATGCTGCAAAGAGCCTCAACAGCTTCAATTGAAGTTTTCCCCAAAGATAAACTGAAACGAGTCATGCTACGGCGGACTGCCAGCTGGGACATGCTTTCTCAAATACCTCAATCTCCCGACAGTACTCCTTCGAAAGCTTTAATGCAGTTGACCGGAGCGGATTCGCCCATTGCGAGGGCCTCGATGGTAGAATTGGAAGGCTCTCAGCCTCCACTGCCACCTCTAGCGCAACCGGAAAATGAACGTTCCCGGCTCTCAACCTCTGCAAAAGCCGAGCCATCGCCCGTCCCAAGCAAGGAAGATTCACCACCGATACCAGCCCTACCCCGAAGGTCGAGCAAGAGAAACATGTTGAATGCTAACAGCCCATTCTCTCCACTCGCTTCAGTCTCGAGCATTGGCGCTGGGACCAAAGAGGACAGCTCTGAGCAACAGCCTCTACTGAAGCCACCAACTCCGATAGAACAATCGTCGCCTAAAGCCATAAAGATAGGAGAGTCCCTCGATGATAAGATACAAGACATACTCACTACACTGCCGACCAAAATCCGACTTGCAAAAGATGGAGACTCGTCCAATTCAACACGGTCTTCCTCGGCCTCTTCAACACGTGCCTCGACCCCTACTCCTGCCCTGACTCTGTCACCAGCTAGATCAGAGCCATCGAGTCGCAAAAGCAGCCTTGGGGGCCCTGAGGTCAGAGTCTATCATTTGACACGAACTGGACAAGCTCGTGATGTCCCTCCAGTGAAACTTTTCGTTCGTACGGTGGGCGATGGTCGTGTCATGGTTCGTGTGGGTGGAGGATGGGCCGATCTTGGAGAATATTTGAGGGAATATAATCTCCATCATGGAAGCCGTACCGCTGGTGATGGACGCCTCGAGGTTGCCAGTTTTCCCGGTAATGGACAGAAGGACCCGTCGGGAGTTAACTGTGGTAGTGGAACTTCCGGATATCAAGGACGACGAAAATCGAGATCACCTTCAGCAACCCAAACGTCCTTTGAGATCAATTCATCACCTGATTTGGTCAACCCTAGGGCTCGACCAAGATGTCGCTCTCCTGAGCCTGGCAAGAGCATGCGCAAAGAAGATGGGGCTTGGACGCCACCACCAGTACCACCTATTCCAGCATCTTACACTACTAAATCTCCCACAATCATGATGGCGACTCAATCTGATGTCGGCTCTGCCACCGGTGTTGTGGATGCTGACCGAGCATCACAGCCATTTCGTGATTCTGAGACTCCCTTTAATCCAAGGTCTTCTACTATCAGCAGCCCTGGTGTCACCGCCACCACAACAACCGTTACTCCTCCCATTGCCACCACCAACTATACTCCTCTCGGTGCTGCTGGGCCCAAAACAAACGCTCGTCGGGCAGTTACTTTTGGAACCACACCCTCCACGAACAACGATGCTTGGGTCGAGGGTATGGTTGGCAAAGCTAGAGCCGTCAGTGGAGGGAGTCCGACTATGGTTCAAGGACCAACCACGACGACGACAGTGACATCGACGACGCCAACAAGTCGGCGCATGCCATACTTCAGCCCCAGCCCAAATACAAATTCAAGTCCTACGACAATTTCTCCAAGCACCAGTGTTGCATCCAGAACCAGTGATGCAAATAACCGAAGGGTGAGTTTGACAGCCAGGCCGAAAAGTCGTATGAGCTTGAGTGACATTGGTGGGATTAAGAGGGTATTTCTGCGAAGAAAATCGGAGAATGTAAAATAGTAAAACAAGACCAGGCATAGGGACGGAAAAGTTTTGCTGAATGATTGGAAATGGGAGTTGCGATTGGAAGAATTGGTCCACAGGACATACACAAAGGGATTGCGAGTTGGAAAAAAGACGGACTCCACTGTAATGGTGTCGGGAAATTGGCAAAGGACCGAAACATTCCTCCATGTCTCTTTGTAATTGTCGGTTCGTTACACATATTTTGGTGGTTCTTTTCTTTACAACAATGGTCTGTGATTCGGTTACAGGTTTGACGAAAAGGATATATTAATATTGATATTGGATCCTAAAGTAAGGCCTATGGATAAATATATCATTCCCTCATAAGTCGATATCCTTTCTAGACCCCTGCCTAAATGTTTCACTCTGTGTAAACGTGCTCTTTTGCTTTCACCCGCTTTCCATCGGCAGGCACAGTGGCCCCCGGCTCCATCTCCTTCATCTGCGCAGCCTCCGCCATATCCTCCACTGCAAGAAAGACCGTTAAATGTGAAACTCTGATCTCCTAACGACCCGTCAGGAATTATGCAGCTGAGGATTCTTGTGGTCTGCAGTCGAGAGGTTGGGGCTTACCAGGCGTACTCCTCTCAGTGGCTGGGGCCGGCTTTGGTGGCGCTGTGGTTGCGTTTCTGACTGCAGGTGCTGTGCCTCCTGTTGTGGTAGCTGACGCCGTCGTTGCTTGCATCGGTACGTGATTTTGGGACATATCTTTGCCCGTAGACAAAGGGAAACTCATGCTTCGAATACCAGAATATTTCTTGCAATCGCACCTCGTGCGGCGCTCGAGGAGGACCATGTGCGAGTAATCACCGTCGGGAGAGCTTTGAGGCAGGAAAGTACGGTCCCTTGACTGGCATGACTCGCAGCGCACGAAGCCCAAGCCTGTCTCGGACTCAAATTGGCAGGGTTGCGGAGATGAACAACGTCCTCGCCCTCGTCGTCCTCTTCATTGGGAGTCAGTCCAGCCTTTGACAACCGAGGATTTCCGCCACCGGCTCTTGAGCAGGTATTTCTGCACATTGCGCATCAATTCGAAGTCGCATAGGTGCGGGGACTTGGAGTGCTCCGGCAGGGCCGTAAAGGTCTTGGTGTTGTCGAACGGATAGACCTTGTCGATGACTCTGTATTGCATGATTTCGGAATCTTGGTTCTTGCTCCTGAATGGCCAGAAGGACGAGCATGGTTTAGGGAAAGCGGGACGTGATTCGAGGACTGGAGGTTCGTTGCTCCGTGAGGACGACTTTGCATTCGGAGCGTTGGATCTTGTGGAAGCCATTGCATTCAGTGTATGGCATGAGGTCACTAGGACCATGCCCAGAGACAGCCTCATCGAGGAGGATGGCATTTTGGGAGGGGTATTGCGTACGAAGTGGTTTGGTGAAAAAGCTTGAAGTGTGGTCAAGAGGAGTAGGATCTGGGCCAGGACCGGGACAATAAAGAAGAAATTAGTACCACGATAAGAATTAAATTTCGAACAGAATGGAAATGCTCTTTTGCGCGTGCGCTCGTGACTTGGCCCGGTTCGATTCCATGGTTCTCACACTGGGTGAGACAAAGGGTGACGCAGATGCATTGCATGAATTTGAGACACAATATAGATCTGAGGAGACCTTCTTTTCCAGGACCATATCGTCCATTTTGTTCTTTTTGAGGTTAATATATCTTACCTTCACTCACCTTCACTCACCTTGCTTGACTGTGGTACCAGGCTATTGTTTTTCCCGTATCTGGGATTCCACGGGTGCGAGGCTTTACAAGGAAAGGAGTCATCACTACAAGCAATGACGTAGCACTGGCCTGCTCGGACCAGGATCGCCTTAATTACCACAATTTTCAAAGTTCACTTTGTGATGCAGAGAGAGATTATCTCGGAGCTTCGAAGAATCCCGTGGACCAATGGTTGTGAATAGGAAGAGAAAGCCCAAGTGACCCTTTCGGAATGGAAGCAACCTGTGGCCGCAAGGCTCCAATACTGACGCTAAGAAGTGAGATACTTCTCCGAACTCAAGCCTAGTGCGGGGAAGCGTGTCCAGTCTCCGCTGCTGAAAACTATCGACCGACTTTAGGTTTTCCGATCCAAACTTCCAAACTCTCCCAAAGATATCTAACTGGAGTAATTATATATACTATGAGTACACGGTGCCCCTTTTAATCCTCCCGCTCCTTCGATCGACCTGGTCAAGACTCAGGACTACGTGCTCAACCCCGCCACGGCCCTCCGTGCCGTGTCCAGGCAGACTGTTACTCTCGATACTGAAAGCCACTGGTACTTTTCGAGTCAATTCTCCCGTTAAGGAGGCTCCCTTCACAGTGCGCAAATCACTCTTTCGTGCTGCCGCAAATAGCGAGATGGTGTTGAAGTTGTCCCCAATGGGACTCCGATACAAGAACGAGGCCTTCACGACAACACACGCCAAAGACAACAAGGGATTTATCAGCAATAGGAGAGCCAACAACGGTAGCCGTCGCAGAATTGGCACAGTTTTAATGGTCACAATATTTCGCTCCGCCTTGCTGTACCCCGTCTGGACCCTTAGGCTGCCACTTTGAATTCCCTGTGGCCGGTCGATAGTGTCCAAGCTAGTAATGCGCGCCCAGGCCATTGTTGCGGCTAATGGTGGTATTGTGTTGACAGGCTGGAAGTATCGCAGCTCACCGTTGCGTGGGGATGGGTAGGGAAAATCGAATGCTGCCGCTCGATTGTGCCAGTCATACTCTCCCAGAAAGATGCTGAACATCTCCTGTAGACCGATGGCGTTACTTTGCAGCAAAGTTTGGTTTGCTAGAGTGCTATTCTCAATCAGCTCAGCTTCTGTGAGCATAATGTCTGACGAAGAAATCACCCATGTGGCTCGGGCCACTCGGCGCGTCTGCTCGGTTCGAATGGCCTCAGACTCAAATGTCTCGTTCCTCGTCGTGTTCCAGGCTGAGAAGTACATGATTGAAAAGTTCGTAGAGAAACCGCCGCCCATACCAGCCCAAAGAGCATTATTGGCGCCCTCAACATTCCCACCATTGGTTGTGCGATCGTGTCCAAAGTCATTTTGGACAGTGGCCCAGAAATCATCGCTGTTTCGCTCTGCCTCTGTTAGATTGACCATTTCCGATACCGTTGCATTGACCGTGGCGGACAACGATACGGTCTCGCCGTTAGAGAGGCTGGACTGAATGGCGGTTAAATATGAAGGATAGGGTGAGTCCACGATCATAGCGGTCTTGTTATCAGCGGCAATATACATATTAAAGCCGTATGTTCGATTCAGAGCTGGGTCGATCCAGAATGGCACATAAACATCGGAGAGAATAGACAGACCATCCCCGATTCGCTGCTTGCCCGGTGTGGACGAGAAGCCGAAGAATCCATCGCCCATATGGACAACGATCGTGCTCTCCCCTCCAACAAATGTCTTATATCCGATACTCAATAACAGCGGTAGGCCAAGTAGAGACAGTAGAAGGATGCGATACATGGGGTGGATTTTGGACGCGAAGGGATCTTTTCGTAACAAGGCGTCGAGATCTTGAATCGTGGAGCCATTTCGACTCGCGGTGTGCATAATTGCCGTACGCAGAATCTGACCTTCAAGGCACACGGCCATAACAGCCAAGAGAAAGCCAATTGCAATCAACTGATTTATCTGTCCCAGAAAGATGGCAACTCGGGAATAGAAGACAGTCAGCAGCCCCGCCACGAGACAGAGCAGTTCGATCGACAAGAGAAAGACATCTTTCAACGGGACACGGGGTTTAGAGCCTGGCTTTCCGCAAGATTCGGGGAGGAGGCGCTCTGAGGAATCTGTCGTCGGTATGGTGATCCATGATGGTCTGAAGAGGGATTTGCGACTATCCCTTTTTAGCGGGACGGGTTCGGGATGATAAAGCTCAACTGATTTTGCCTTTCCTACCATGATATATGACACTAGACAAAATATGTCAGCAATAAACTGAGATGGAAGAAATGGATGCCAGGAAAATGGGAGAAGGACGAAGTGGAGGGTAGGTAGCAAACACAAAGCAGTATGCATATCATACTATTCTAGGTCCCCATGCTTCCCTGCTCCCTCCAAGGAGCAATCGGCGCTTGGGGTTGCGCGTGGCGCTTGCAGGGAATATCTCGGTCTCTTTAACCGCAAATCAGACACAAGCCTCCCTGGAGGCCGAAAAGCCGCAGCAACGGTATTTTGAAAATATGCACGAGTCCAGTTTTGGGCCGGGCAGCTGATAAGCGCTGCACTGGATCTGAAACTCGTACGTACTATGGAAAGGGTCGAGTTTCCATGGCGAAACAAAACAGGCGAAGGCCGTTAATTCTCGGTCAATGAGGTATTGTCGGAAACGTTTGAGATGCAGGAGTTGTCCAAGCCCGGCGCTTATGGCGCCATTGATGCGGCAACCCCAAAAGTGTACTTTTGTTACACATATGAGGTGGTCACTTTCTTCTAAACTCTTGTCTGCAGGGAATGGAGACTCCGTTACCCTGCGGATATCTCGTTCCCAAAACTTCATGCTGCATCAGATCACCACGAGTCTTTAGTTTTGTCAACAGCGGCAAGCAACCATCCTAGAGGAAAAGCTGGTTTGTATTGAGAGATGACAGTATAGCAGTGTGAGAAGGTCGAGAGGAACTCTCCTTAGATGTCCTCGAAGCTCCATGGTCGGGAGCTGTATGATCAAAGACATCGTTCAAGGAGTTGAGTGTTCCATTACTGAAAGGAAGGATTGTGTACGTGGGTGATCGGGCTGGGTAATGAGGCGAGAAGCCTGGACGTCTTGGCATTAGGGGAGAACCATCTCCAAAAGCGGCGACAAGTTTCCGTAAGAGCATTACAGCACTTCACTTTGAAATCCCTCCAGTTTAATGGCATTAATTGTTTTGATGGACTAAAATATAGAAAGAAGTCCACTATGTTCGATCGCGGCGAGTCTGCCAGCCCACTCAACATCGCCTACCTCGGACCCGAAGCCTCGTTCTCCCACCAAGCCGCCGTTGAAGTCTTTGCACCTTCATCTTCTTCACCTCCTTCTAGACCAGCCTCTCTGCACCCTCTACCCTCATTTACCGCTATTTTCTCCTCGATACAGAACTCCTCTTCGACATGTTCATCTTCTTCCGAAAACATATCATACGACTACGCCGTAATCCCTATAGAAAACAGCACCAACGGCTCCGTCTTCCAAATTCTCGACCTCCTCGCCCAATGCGGCCTCGACTCATCCGCTCTATACCCTGACGTTGAAGTCTGCGCCGAGTATTACCTCCCAGTCCATCATTGTCTGTTCGTCTCTTCTCCACCGAACTCCAGAGATTCAAAAGACCCCAAACAATCCATCCGCACACTCTATACCCATCCGCAAGTCTGGGGCCAATGCGGTCGTTTCCTGTCAACGCATTTCCCGCCTAATCTTGTCGAACGAATCGATGTAGGGAGTACCTCGGCCGCGGCACAGCTTGTGGCGCAAGAGTCCAATGGCGGTTTCAGTGCGGCCATCGGTTCACAATTGGCGGGCCAGAAGAACAATCTCGTTTGTTTGGCTGAGAACATTGAGGACGAGCCCGGCTCTAACACGACGAGATTCTTCGTGGTGAGGAACCGCAAGCGTCCGCTAGATCAGACAGGTTACACATCTATAGAGAGATCATCAGAACATATCAAACCTCTGCGGTATAAATCACTGATAACGTTCACGATCCCACACGCCAAACCCGGCAGCCTGGCTGATGCCCTAGCTGTGTTCAAGCAACATTCTTTTAACCTGACGAGCATCGATACACGGCCCAGTCGCCAGCGGAATTGGCAGTATGTGTTCTTCGTCGAGTGTGAGAACATAAAAGCAGAGGCGACTCAAGATGCACGAGTCGAATGGCTCAGTGATAATTTAAGAACCCTGTTGGACGATTTGAGCAAGTTTACGGAGAGCTTGAGATGTCTTGGAACATTTCAGGATCAGTTGCCTCGCGAGAACGGAACAGGAGCGGAAATAGCAGCAGATGGTTGCGCAGAATTGAATCGGATTTGATCCATGATGTGAACCAAGGCTAAAACGATCGACTGCCTTAGAAGAGAAACGACGCCCACGTGACCCAAGCGACGCTGCAACAGCCACCCACCCAGTTGGATACAGGGCGATTGTGAAATACAGCCTGGTTGGGCTTGTGACCGTGCAAAACGACACACCCCCAAAAAACCAAAAATAAAGAAAAACCAAAAACAAACCGAGCTTGATAGTGAAGGAGTGACTAGCTCAACGGGATAAAAGTCCAACTTGATAGAGAGTTCTCGTGTGGAACGATAGCCTGTGGTTTGACGGAAAGATCGATTGTCAAGTCCTCTGTCGGAGAAGACTAGAAATGGTGATTCATTCAGATGACAGTTTGTCTGCGTTGGGCTTACATCAGATCCAGGGCATTGAGGCTGTCGGCCTCGTCAGACTTTGGTAAGTCCATCGGAGGTTTGACAGGCGGGCTGGTACGCCGAATCTGAATGCCGTCTTCAATTCAGACCATGACCATGTTGCGGAGATTGGAACGTCCTGTGGAAAACATGGTCAGACCAGTCAATTTCAACGTGACCATAAACTCACCATGGATTAGTCCTCGGTCTTGCCTGGCTGGCGGCGTCATTGCTCGCTCAGCGCGTTGGAAAACACTGTTCTTCGTGCCTAAATCGTCGAGATCCTTGATACGTGGTTTGTTCTTGTCCACATTGTGATTTGTCCCTTGCCATTGCTGGGACTTGAGTGCGTCACTCGGACGCTCAGAGCGGAGAGCTGCCTTGGAGCCGTTCTCGGCATTTGGTCGGTTGTCGGCTGAGATCTCCTCGCGCTCTGTTGCGAGGTCATTGAATTGTCAATCATCATAAAACTCGTCTTCTGAATCAACGTCGGCTAACTGTTCGAAATTGACCTTGTAGCGCAAAATGGCACCGATACCACCGAATCCTTTGACGAATTGATTGCCTTCGCTTGATCGGTCAGAAACAAATTCCAGAGTAGCACCGAAATCCTTGTACTTTTCGGCGAGCCATTCAAGGAAGGATCCTTGGTCAACGACTTCCATCTCTTGACCGGTATCCTTGTCCATGAACTGTTCGCGGTTGGCTTCCTGAGCTTTGGTGGTGTGGAGAATCTTTTCGGTCCCATCCGAGGCCTTCAAGACCCAACGAGTAATATCCAAGTTCTCATAGACGATCAAGGTCTCGGCCGCACCGAGTTCCAGAGCCCTGAGGGTGTCCTCAACACCATAGCAAACTCGGCCACTGTCTTGGCTGATCTCTTCGAAGTATTTGCCAATGAGTTTCTTCTCTTGAATAAATTTGACGTTGCTCAGAGTCTCGGATGCGAGATCGATCGCCTGGTTAAATCCGTTCTCCCCCCCATAAGACACATCGACAACCTTGATGACCTTGGACTGAAGACGGCTATCAAACATGTCGGACTGGTTCAAGTCGTTTTTGAAGTCGGCAGAACCAGCCAGAATGAGGCCGGCAACGTTGACTTTGTCGTTGGTGATGAAATTCTGCACGGCCAACTCCGCCACTTTTCGGACATAGTTGTGACGTTTTTCTTCTCTGAGACGAGCAAAACGAAGGGCAGATTGACCACCTCGACCGTGTTTCTTTGGCAAATCCACCGAGAACTTGTGAACCACTTCCCTTGTATTGCCACTGAGGGTTCCGAACAAGGCCCCGTTACCGTCCATGATGATGAAACCAAATTTCTGGTCGGACTCGAGGAGTTCACTTAGAGCCTCGGTATGGAATTTGTTGTCACAGAGGTAGAGCGAAGTGTTGATTGGCTTGAAAGGCTCAAAGTCGATGTTGATTTTCCTTTCTTTTCCCTCAGAAGTAATAATTTCACCGCAATAGACGACCAAGCCATTTGGTGGGACTTTCGAGTACAACTTAAGACGTTGTTGGGTGGAAGTGATGGCTGAAAGGACGGAAAGACGGTTGACTCGAGATTTGATGTTGGAGGCGGTACCGAATTCCTCAGCCAACATTTTTGCCGCACGAGAGACTTGATCCTTGGGTGCTGGAACCGTGTCAGTTCGAGACAAAAGTTAGATGGCGGCGGTTTTACTCACGAATAATGAGGGAGATCATGGATGTGCCATTGCCCCTTGCAGCCTCGAGGCGCTTGATGAGCTTTTTGACCTTCCATATCTCAATATTCTTTTCTGCTTCATTTGGTTGTGGAGCGCTCATGATTGCCGAAGGGTGACCGACCGAAGGCGGCCTACTCGCACCAGAAACGTCCTCGAAATCGCAGGAACAGGCGGGAAGTCAAAGGGGGCCACGCGAGAATTTACGATTTTGGTGTTGAGTTATGGGTTGTGAGTCTGAAGTGGACGTTGGTAGGAGTCAAGTCGTGGAGTGGACAACGCTGGCTATGCCACGGAGCGACAAGGCGACGGTGATTGTCACTCTGTTTTTGTGAGTGGATGGACAGGTCACCAATGTGTGGTACTGGGTATTGAAGGTTGCGGCGCATTCCTCTTAACGTGCCCCGCCGGCTTGCTCGCCACAGCTTCTAAACTCTGTTACTCCACCATCAAACCTGACAGCGACCAGAACGTCTTTTTTGCACCGTGTTGAATCTTCGCCTCCATGCATGGTCATGGTTATTGCCGGATGCTAGCATGAGCTTCTGAAGATCTGAATCCATCTGGGGACCTTTTCATTTTTTTTTTTAAAAAAATTTTTTTTTTTTTTCCCTCTTTCCCCTTGAAATTTTTTCCCCTCTAAATACCCTTCTTCCTACTTTAGAAATTCTGGCGGCTATCTGCTTTGTATCATTAAGTACTATGAAGCTTCTCAACGCGGGTCCTCAAGCCATAATTCTGTGAACCCCAGGCCCAAATAGTTGTTGAAACTTTCCAACGATCTCAATGAGCCAGCGAAGTAAGCAAATTCCCACAACCTGGGATGCCTATGAACATGGCCGGACCTCTTCCTTTGGTTCCTTAGAATCCGTACCCGAAAATGAACCACCAATCATCCTCTCGTCCTCCACTTCGAGTGAGCGTCTCATTCCTCCTAGACATGGCGAAGAAGAAGGAGAGGGAGAAGGGGGAGGTAGGGTGCTAAGGAGGAGATCCTCTATTGGGAAGAGATTCGACAGTCTCCGACATATGGGTGGACCAAATAGCATTGACAATTTCGCCCGATCATTCCAAAGAGCTGCTGGATTTCGAGAGATAACACCCGTGCGGAGAAACTCGGTCACCCTTGCAGAACCCGATCAAGAAGCTGGAGAGGAGGGTGCTGAACAATGCAGTGCTCCTGATAGATCGCTTCTACGGCGACAGCTACATGATTACCATCTGCAACATGGAAGCGACGCTGCTGTTCACGATGAACAACATGAAGTTGAGGAGCTAGATGAACATTCCCGACTGCTTCCCATGCCGAGCCATCAGACAATGAAATCGACTGCTAGTTCTCTGACACCTGGCTCGTTGATGGCTAACCAGCTTGGAACAAGCTATGGGAGTATTTCTTCAAGATTGACGGCCTCTGCCCGACAACGAGCCTCGATTTTGATTCTAGAACATGAAGAAGCTAGTCGACAAG
The DNA here is from genome assembly GCF_000835555.1 of Rhinocladiella mackenziei CBS 650.93. Lineage (NCBI taxonomy): Eukaryota > Fungi > Ascomycota > Eurotiomycetes > Chaetothyriales > Herpotrichiellaceae > Rhinocladiella > Rhinocladiella mackenziei. Next base: position 4,688,301 of record NW_013550604.1, read on the forward strand.
CTAAGGAACACCCTGAACAATTCAAAGAAGAGCCCCCGCGAGCTATTGAACAAGAAGTGAGACCGGATGGGGAAATCGTTACACGTATAGTGGGTGAATCTACAGTACCGATGACCATCTTCAACTCGACCAATGTTCTGATCGGGGTGGGGATTCTGGCTCTCCCACTCGGTATCAGATACTCTGGTTGGATCATCGGCCTGAGCTTTCTTACACTCGCGGCTGTCTCCACCTCATACACGGCCAGATTGTTAGCCAAATGCCTGGATACCAATACAGGCTCGACAACATACGGAGACATTGCTTTCCTCGCGTTCGATTCATGGGGGAGAAACTTTGTGGAGTCTCTGTTCATTCTCGAACTCACAGCTGCCAATGTCGCTCTCATCATCTTGTTCGCCGATAGCATGAACTCGCTCATACCAGGTCTCAACGTGCTTGAATGGAAAGTTCTCATCGCAGTCGGGCTGATACCTTTGAACTTTGTTCCTTTCAGAACCCTGAGTGTCACCAGCGTTATTGGAATCTTCTGTTGTCTTGGAATCATCATCATTGTCTTTGCCGACGGCCTGATCAAGCCTCGCAGTCCTGGCTCTTTGAGAGATGTGGCTAAAACATACGCATTTCCAGAAGATTGGCGGACCATCCCTCTCAGTCTGGGTCTCTTTATGGCTCCTTGGGGAGGTCATAGCGTCTTCCCTGCCATATACAAGGATATGCGTCATCCGCAAAAGTACGATCGAGCCGTCAAGTACACCTATCTATTCACCTACGGCCTCGACCTCTCCATGGCTGTACTTGGTTACTTAATGTTCGGTGACAAAGTGCGAGACGAAGTGACGTCAAACATCCTCCGATCTTCCGCCTATCCTCACGCCTTATCCGTCATTATTGTTGTGTTGATCGCCATCATTCCCATCACCAAAATTCCTCTCTCCAATCGTCCCATGATGGACACACTGAACAAGAAGTTCTATATCGATCTTCGTCAAATGGACCTCAAGGCACGACTACACAGTGAGAAGAGCTTGAAACACCGTGCTGCTCGTGGTTTGATTGGGATCATGACCAATATCATCCAACTCGGCATCGCCATTGGTTTCCCCGATTTTGACAGTATCATGGCCCTCATGGGATCTGCTTTATGTTTCACTATTTGCATCATCCTTCCCGTCAGCTTTTACCTCAAGATTTTCAGCACAGAAGGTAAAGAGATCAGGATGCCAGAGCGGATTCTTGATTGGTGTCTCGTCATTCTTTGTATTGGATTGGCTGGTTTGGGGACAGTATTTGCTATTTTGCCCAAAGACAAGATTGGGTTGAAATGAAGAAGAAATTAATGGTTAACTCCAGCATAAATTAAATTATATGTACGTGAGTCAAGAGGTTTGATGGATCGACAATGACTTTAACGGGGCTGGCAACGTGCATATTACACAATTACGGGTTGATGCTCGGTTATAGTACTATGCCCATGATGGCCATTTGTGACTATTATTCTAGCATCCTCTCTGCTCTTTTCACCAGATTCAATGGTTCCTGCCAGTGAACCATCCATTATGAATTGAATGATTGTGCCTGTGCCTGTGCCTTGTAGATGTGACCTACCTGTGACCTCAGTAGCCTCAATCCGAGTTCTTGGCCCGTCCTCCGTATGGATCGATTCCCAACTCAACACAAACAGCTCATACTTGCCTCTGTAGAATGGTGTATAGCCCTAGTATGCCAATGCTTAATAATCAAGTCCAAGGCCATATCTTCGCAACACCCTGCAACCTGCTCATGCAACCAGCTTACACAAAAATCAAAAACCCTTTCAAGCTTCTCCTCCCGTGTGGATTGGTCTTAGAGGAACCCCGACGGATTCTCCTCCAAAAACTTTTTCTCTTCCTCCGTGGACTCCCTTCCCAGAATTTTGTTTCTACTCGGAAATCGACCAAACTTCAAAATGGTGTCCCTATGGCCCTTCGCAGATTTTAGACCCTGCTCAACAAATTCCCTTGCCTCCCTTGCCTCCGCATTCTCTTTCTGCTGACATCGTGCGTACAGCGTTTCCATCTGCGCCACACAAGCCACTTGCGACACCAGCCTCTCATCGTGCATAAGAGGCATGTAGAAGAACAGCGCTTGTAAGTCATCGACTTGATGATCATATCCACGAGCAATAGCATTCGTGGCTACGGAACATGCTTGGGCGTCGGAGGCATGCGCGCCATCGCTGCCCCGGTAGACGTTGCGTGGGAATTGGTCAAGCAATATAATCAGTGCGAGAGAGCCAAGAGGTGTGTCTGTCCAGGAATCCAGTTCATGAGAGCGCGCCTGGGAGATTAAGGGGAGGAAGGAGGTGCGGACTTCCTCGTCGAAGCCTGCAGGAGGTCGGAACCAGCGGGTGACGGCTTGGGTACCGCCAGAGAACCAGAAGGAGAGGACGTGGTCGATTTCTTCGTTCATTGCGGAAGATGATAACGGGGATGTAGATATGGACGTGGTGTTGCCGTAGAGCAAGGGGGACGTGAAGCTTTGGATTGCGGATTGGAATTGTAGGACCTTTTGCGTATGGTCTGCTTTTAGCTCGTGTCGTAGCTTTGATCTGGATTGAGTACGAGTACTAGTACCTGTATCGAGGGAAACAGATTGACAATGAGAAGAAGCAAATGGGTATGGACATAAGTATGGATGTGAAAACGGTGTTGAATGAGATGTTGGGCAGGGGCAGCGTACTCTTGACAAGACCTGCGAAAGGGCCTTCATTGCTTTCTTTCCCTCTGGAACCCCAAGATTATAAGTCTCTTTTGACGTTGGAGAATTTATTTCTTGTTGAAGCACAAAGATTGAGCTTGGGATGGTCGGAATCGGTCTTACACGCAACCGAGAGATAAGGTCCATATTTCAATATTTTGAACGCCAGCCCGATTGGACCAATCAGGACTCCTCTCCTCCGGAAGATCCATCGCCGTTGACAATCTGCCAAAGCCAGAGTCAAGCCCGGGTTGATGCTGTTGATGCCTTTCTGTTTCTAGGCAGAAAGATATGAATTAATAATTCAACACTCCAAATTTGAACAAGCCACAGTCAGTTACCGAGCGAAATCGACAGCCTTGCGCACTCGGTGCACATAACCGGAAGGCTGAGACAGCTTTTGATATTCGTCTCAACATGCCGCATCAACGTTGCGAAGTGTTTCGGGAGCTTCCAGACTGGGGTGTGTTTAATATTTGATATCGATGATACAAGATACACGTGTCGAGACTCAGATCCCGGATCAAGACCGCGAGCTGACGACGCATACTTTGAACATAGTCTCGACCATTTCCTATCCTCAAGTGTTCCAGGTTAATGCACCTTTAATTTGAAATGAGTGCCCAGAAAAAGAATTCGAAATTCGAAACACGTGGCGACGGATGATGCCAGGGCTTATCTTGTGAACTCTGTCCTAGGTCAAAAAACAACGGATCCAACGACTCAACTTCTTGCATTGCCACATGATGCTCCAACCTCCAAAGACCAATGATAGCCCCGTGAAGACAATCAAAGGTCCATACTCGGTTCCATAGCCAGCGCGGCCCCTGTGAGCGGTGTTTCCAGTCTTCAGTAGTGGTACACCCGCCAATCCTCCACTAACATATCCAAGTCCCCTGGCCCCATTCAGCAAGCCGTACAGGACACCCGTATCGACGGGCTCATTTCTCTCGGCGGCCTCTCGCTCCATCTGCGTAATGATGCCTCCCCACGTAGAACTGTAACCGCCAGCGAAGAAACCGAAAGTAATGGAGAAGAGCATGAGGATAGCCATGCTACCACTCGAAGGCGATGCGAGGCCCCATAGCAAGAACACGGACAAGGCGGAGCTAAGGCTCGAAATGCAGGTGGTGGTGGTGGCCGAGAGGGGATACCGTTTGTTGTCGCTCAAGTAGCCGAAGAAAGAGCAAGAGATGATGCCTGGAAGGTTAAATAAGGTGAGCAGAAGGGTGGCAGACGCCTGTGACAAGGAGGCTGCATCATGCGCGTAAGTGTTGAGGTACGTCTGTGGGATACCATAACCAGAACTCTGCATCATGGTGGCGATGCTGTAGATGTAAAAAGTCTGGTGTTTGAGGAATTGCCACGCTATCCGAGCTCGAGTGTGACGACGGGCTCGATACTTTGTCAAAGAGGCAGTCAGGAATATCCACATCGCAAACAAACTGCTCCCGGTGACAATCGCCGTCCATATTCTCATCGTGATGCGAAACCCGTAGCGGTCAAGCAAACCGCGCAGGAGGAATGGACACGTGGATCCTACAATGTTCTTGGCGGAGAGCATGACGCCATAAGCGACGGCTCGATTGCTGGTGGCGAAGCATTCACCGAGGAAGAGCGTTGTGGGACTGGCGAGCAGCGCGGAACCGAATGCGGCCAGCACTCCCTGTGTGGCTATCACTTGCCAGATGTAGGTGCTGAACGAAGACAGAAAGTAGCTGAGACAAATGAATGCTATACCGGCGAAGGCGACTACGTGACGGACACACGCTCGTTGTTGGCTCAACGCCGCGAAGAGAAAGGGCATTGACAGGTAAATGACCCCGTTGGAGGTGGTGCCGATGACACCGGTGGCCGAGTGAGAACCTCGGAGCCCGGTGTGCGAGTTGCTGGGGTCAGAGAAGAACTCTTGGAATACGCCAAAGCTCATAGAAAAGCCTGATCATGGTGAGTATGACGGTATGCCAAATGAGACAGACAGAAGCAAACCCACCCCAGATTGGGAGCTGTAGGAGCGAGGAGCCTAGAAGGACACGGACCCTGTTCCTGTTTGATCGCGCTAGCTCTTGCTCTTCCGCAGCTTCATGGTCTGCATCATCTCTGCCTGCATGTCTATCGACTGATAGATCTATTTCGTCGGACTCGTTCTGTGACATTCTTGTTTGTGTGATATAATATATAGCTCAGGTAGGTTGTTAGAGATCGAGTGCATGTCCATCATTGAAAGCTGCGGTCTTCGTGCCGACGTCCTTTCCGTCAATGATTGATGGGGACATCATTGGCGGACGTTTCTTCCACTTTCAGCGTTGAAAGTCAAAGCAGCACTCCTTCAAGGGATCGGACGACGAGATACAATACTGATTCAGTAATGTATTTTATGGTAGCGAGCGTATAGAAGGCAAAGATGATGATTCAAGATACAATATTCCCCACAGTAACATTGACCGAACAACGAAATAAGGGTACCCAAAATTTCTAGTGAACTCCATGGGTCAACGCTTTCCCAATGCTAGTAATTGCAAGAACTCTTCATCGACTTTTTCTATCCCAAGTCATCATATACATATACAGGGCCGAGCTGATTTCACCACCTTTTGGTTGGTTTGTTTTTTGGTTTACAAATTGACGTCATGAAGCCAGACCTCTTGAGTGACGCGATGGGAGAATCTGCTAGCAGCGAGGATCTCAACCATTTGGGCCTCGCTGACAAGAAGTTCTTTCTTGGGAATGAACCAGCGTAGACCTTCGGAGCAGGGAGGCGTGGTCAAGCTGCCCTTGTACGTCCAAAACTCCGAGAGGCCGTCAACTTCATCAATGGCAAGGCGCATGTTGACTTGGAGGCCTTCGATTTGGGAGGTGTCGTTGTAGTGGATCATCGTCCCCAGTTGTTTGAAGAATGCTGATTCATGTTTGGATTCGGGAGGGGCCACTGCAACACGGATGCCAATGACTGCGGCTTCTTCGTCTTCCTCGGTGACGTGAACAAGGTGGATTTCTGCCCGACTTCGGTGACCATCAACCAAGTGCTCGGATGGGACGTGGATGTGCCAGCCGTTCATGAAGACTTCGTGGTCATCGAATCCCATACTCGGTAAGGAGGTGACTTCTTCCTCTGCGTGATGAGGGGTCCAAGCAGGGGCGAACTGCCAGTTAAAGAAGTTGCCTGGCATGGCCTCATCCTTGTAACCTTCAAAGGTAGGCTGATGAAGCTGCGACAGCCCTTTGACGGCAATGTTGATGGGGGATTGGTGAGTTCCGGATTGGCAGAGGTGATATTCTGGCCGGATGTTAGTTTAGTCATATTAGAGACGGACAACCGACACATACCAGGTCGAATGGTAGCCCAGTCGGCAGAGTGATCATAGTTCCAATCCTTCGGTTCCCGACCGACATCTATTCGAACTTGTCTTCGACCAAGATGGGGATGTGACTGGTAGTTATCATGCTTCGCACAGCACCAGGCTGTCGAGAAGAGAGCAGGGAGAAGGAAAACCCAGTGGACCATTGTGAAGTGGGAGCAGATATGCCAAACCAAATAAGCGAAGGACAACTGATTGGCTATGCAGAGCGAAAAGAGCGTCAAAATCTGACAGACAGTAAACAGGAGGTACAGAGATGGAATTCAAGGGAATGGAGTGTGGTCTGATCCCCCTTTCAATGGGGAGTGGAATCCCGTTCGTCTTTATGTCACTGGAGACATGGTAGCCAAAAATGCCGGAGCGCATAGTCCGCCAGCAGTTAGGATGAACAGGGGCGCCAAGTAAGTCGCTTGTTCCAATGGAGTTCTGCATCAGCCATGAAACGTTTCCCAGCTTTTGGTAAACACTGCCGGTGCTGGGACTCCGTATAGACGCTTGAGAGCAAGGATGACAACAATAAAGTCAACAGATACGAACGAGGCGTTCTGCACCGCAAATTCCCCAAGATTGTATGACGTTTACGGTCATCGACGAGCCGTTGAAGATAATTCTGGGAGAGCGGTCCCCAACACACTGGCGGGATTTCGCCCACAGACAAGCACCCCGTCCTCCGTCGACAACACAAGCAAATCAAAGCTAGACAAGCATAGGCAGTGGGAAAGAAGCATGCAAAGCCAACCTGGGCGCCAAGTCATTTCTTACAGCCAAGCAAACCGGAGTCATTCGCTGGACCACAGGAAAGTTGTAGTCTGAGTATAGCGCTGACCCTGCAACGCGACTTCCGGACCACTCGTCTCGTTCAGGAGGGGACGCGTGGCTGGCGACTGTGAACGGCTGATCCGCAACTGTTGCTATAAAGTAATCCCCCAAGAAACCGAAGAAAGGCTAAGCAACTTGGCGGTATGCCCAGACTCTCCTCTCCGCCTGACCTCAGCCTGCTTCTGACAGAGATGAGGCAGGGAGGTTCTCGGCGGGTAGCCCTTAGACTTATCATGACGTTCAAAAGGAAATTCAGGGCGCGAGAATGTCCATAAGGAGCTGAGTGGTGCCGTGGAAGTCTCGCTTCAAATATGTGGACTCGTTCGAGACCAATGGTGTTGTACGTATATGGAGTCCAAAGAAATGACTATTGCCCAACATACCTTAATTTCTCTGATGAATTGCAACGGATACCAAAAGCTGAATAGTCTGGCTTTTCGGAAGAACCAGGACTTCAGTTGCTAGGATGCATTGGCCCCAATGGCGGCACCGCCATCTCGCTTAGGTTGACGTTATAGGAAAGGCCTAGAGGCGAGGTTCTGATGGCCTATTGCTCCGTAAGTTGATCGTAGGCGCTGCCTTCCATAAGCAATAGGGGTCATGTCAACGTCTGGTATTCATTGTGTTGCTCCCTGCTAACTGTCTTGGGAAAGCAATACGACTCCCTGCCGAACCACTGCCTCTAGGATCTGCAAAAAATAGGCTGAGTGAGTAGATATTTTGATGAATGGGCCGGTCGGACACCGGTTTCTCCATCACCCGGGCACCTCGATTTTATTCGAATCCGTTGATCTCTCGGCCTTGTCAGAGTCCCCATGGATCGTGAGGCCTGCTTTTGCTGGACCTCTTGTTGACCTTGCCATTTTCCTAGTGTCACTTCTCCTAGGTCACATAACTTAACACCCATACTATTTGAAAAGAGCAAAATAAGCGCCAAACTCCGCCAACAATGAATGAACACCCCAAGTGCTTAGTCCTACCCCTTTGACCGGACGATAGAGCAGAAGAGCACACCTTCCAGAGCACGCATAACCGACATCAGCAAGCCAGAATGAAATCCAAACGGGACATGCTCAGCCCTCGATCGCGGTTTTCTTCAGCCGCGTCGACCATAACATCAAAGATCGCAGGATCCGAGTGGAGATGAATATCAGATCAGACATCTATGATCAAATCTCGGGGAGCTACGATAACGCTAGCCCATCGATCTGCTCTCTAGGCACGTTCTATAGATACCTCATTTTCTTGGCCACGAGAACCCAACGGTCCAGATGTTCCTCCGTCTAGGAAGTCATCTTAATGCGCCATAAGCCATTACTCAAAGCCCACAGAAGATCTTGGTACAGATCCACATGGTCATTCGAAAGCTCTTCTTTCCAAAAATAGTGAAGGCAACAATGCCTTTTGGTCAGGGTAAGGGTGTTATTTCCCAGCTGACTTGCGGGCCACGATCGGTCAGCTTCTGGCCAAAAATATGAGTCCCAGGCATCGGAACGGCGTACGCTGTCGTCCATTTCCTCGCCACTTTTATCCCTTATAATGGCCGGACATTTAATGTCCAAGTTTCATTTCTCTAGCTCGAAGGTGGGTCAGAAATGAATTGGACGGAGTCTCCGCGAATGACCCAGTATAGAAAGAAAGCATTGATTGCCAAACATTTTCCAAGTTGGCTCGAAAAGATCCAACCATAACTGGTCGGATTTGTCACTGCTTGACAAGAAAGAAAAGATTAGACGTCGGCTGCTGGAAATATCTTTGGACACGATGCCAGTGTCGTCACACCTGCAATATTGCAATCCTCATCAAAGAGACAGCACGAAAGAAGTGTCCTCCCAAGCAAATCCATTGCCCGAGGCCAAGCCAACACTGGATAGGATATCATATCAAAGGACAATATCTTTCATCGACCTTTAACTAGGCATACCTTAGACATCCCAGCGATACAGAATCTGGTGGTGAGCAAGAGAGGAGTCCCATGCTACAACATAGTTCATTTTGACAGATTCAGCCTCGCCTGTCGAACGCAAATGTCTTTTGAAAAAAAAAAAAACCCCCCCTTGGGTGGATTTCATTATTTGGTAGCTTCCCAAAGCTGCTCCTCTGGGAAAGGGACGTGGTGGTTGAGAGGCACTCATCTTCGTGCATTTGGCATCAGAAGATGCAACCCAGACCAGCTGCTTTTTCATGTTCATCTCCATCCCCACGCCTTTCTCTCCCAGACCGTTCGAATCTTTTTCGCCATGCGGTTCAAATGTGGTTGGTATCTTCAAGCCTCTAAACGTGGGGAATTCGGTGGAAAGAAGGCCGAAATCTTATTTAACTCCTCACGATCACGAGGGTTTTATGGATAACCGACCGCCGACATTGCCGTCACCCCCACAGACTTCAAGACAAGAGCTGTAGAAATCTGGTTGGATTAAAGAATCCACATCGGTCGTAGCCCGACCGCCGCCGTGTCCCAAGGAAAAACACGTCTCTTCGCTTCATACATCTCATCTCCACCGGAAGATGCAAGTCCATCCCGCAAATGTTCTCGTGACCAAGAGAAAATAACTTCCCCATTTACAAACGAAATTGATAACGATTGAATTCCAACAGGAGAGATACAATAAAAAGTTTTGCCAACATGAGTTGTACCAAAGAATCATCGTCTTGTAACTCGTGTCTGAGTCATGGCCATCAGAATGACGGCGTCGGCGATATCGAAGATTACAAGGTTGAACTCGAGTCCTTACGCCAACGAACTCGAGAACTTGAACAGAAGCTTTCTGAGGCAGGCCTTGGAAACAAAACGAATGGCGTGTTGTCCAAGTTGCGTTCAGCGAATTGGTTCAGTGACAAAACCAATCCCGAGATGTGTGCTCTTTATACTGATCGATATCTCAACTACGGTCTGACTCAGGAGGAACTCATGTCCGGAAAACCCATCGTCGGTATCGCACAGTCTGGCTCTGATTTGGCTCCTTGCAATCGATACCATCTGGAGTTGGCGAAACGAGTTCGTGAAGGAATTCGAACTGCCGGTGGCGTCGCATTTGAATTCCCCACCCATCCCATACAGGAAAGCTCAAGAAGACCAACCGCAACTCTGGACAGGAATCTTGCCTACATCGGTCTCGTTGAGTTGCTTCATGCTTATCCGCTGGACGGTGTTGTTCTTCTCACGGGCTGTGACAAGACGACTCCGGCATTTCTCATGGCTGCTGCTACGGTCGTAAGTTTGCTCCCTGTTTCCGGTGGAGGAGCCCTTGCTGAGTATGAAATCTAGAACATTCCGGCCATCTGCCTCAATGTCGGCCCCATGCTCAACGGTCGCTTAGGCTCCAACGATATGATCGGCTCAGGGACAGTTCTGTGGAAAGCCAGAGACTTGCATGCTGCTGGTGAGATCGATACCGATACGCTTGTGGAAATGATAGCAGCTGGGTAAGTCGAAAGTTCGATGTGCGATGTTCAATCGGCTGATCCATGATCATAGAACACCCTCTGCCGGTCATTGCAATACGATGGGTACGGCTTCCACCATGAATGCTCTGGCGGAAGCACTTGGAATGGCTCTCCCAGGCTCGGCTGCTATTCCAGCTCCGTATCGTGAAAGATCCCAGTGTGCCTACAAGACTGGAAGGCAAATCGTGGAGATGGTTCATGCGGATCGCAAACCGAGCGATATCATGACCAGGGAAGCTTTTGAAAATGCCATTGTCGTCAACAGCGCCATTGGAGGCAGCACCAACGCTCCAATCCATTTGAACGCGGTTGCGAAACATATCGGGGTGCCCCTCGATCTGGACGACTGGGACCGCATCGGATTCAATATTCCCCTTCTCGTGAATGTTCAACCAGCGGGTGAGATGTTGTGCGAGGAATATTATAAAGCTGGCGGTCTTCAGGCAGTCATGGCTGAACTTCTGGATCAGGGCAAACTGCACGCTCAAGTACTCACGTGTAATGGTAGAACAGTAAGTGAAAATGTGAAGGGCAAACATTCATGGGACAGACGAACAATCAAAGCGTACTCGGATCCGATGAAGAAGGGCGCAGGTTTCCTGCATCTCACGGGCAATCTTTTTGATTCCGCCATCATGAAGACTTCTGTGATATCCGACGAATTTCGTAAGGATTTCTTGGAAGACCCTAATGATCCCAATGCTTTCGAGTGTAAGGCGGTGGTGTTTGATGGAAGAGAGGATTTCATCAAGCGCATCGATGATCCCCAAACTCCCATCGATCGGAGAACCATCCTCGTAATGCGTGGAGCAGGTCCCTTAGGTTATCCAGGAGCTGCAGAAGTCGTCAATATGCACGCTCCGGGACATGTGCTGAAACAAGGGGTTACATCTTTGCCCTGCATCGGGGATGGAAGACAATCCGGTACGTCTGGCTCGCCATCCATTTTAAATGCAAGCCCTGAAGCCGCTGCTGGTGGTAATTTGGCACTGCTACGTGACGGGGACAAGTTGAGAGTCGACTTGGACAAGAGAAGAGTTGATATTCTGGTGACGGAATCTGAATTGAAAAAGCGCCGTGAGGAGCTGGAGTCCAAAGGAGGCTATCCTATTGCAGAGAGCCAGACCCCGTGGCAAGATATCTTCAGGCGAGAAACGGGCCAGCTCAACGAAGGCATGGTTCTTCAAAATGCAGTCAAATATCAACGTATAGCACAGCGTTGGCCTGCTCCCCTGCATAACCATTGATCGGGGGGCAGTCTTCCAGGAAGTTGGCGCGTTGTATCAAATTCATCACCATTCATTGCCTCACCAGTTCTCCCAGATGGCGTCTGGAAGCACTGTTCTCATGACATTCCAATGGCCTAGGGCACTTTTCGCTTGCCATTGTTCAAGTTGTTTGGTGTTGCCACTTTTGAGAACATCACCATTCTTCTCAAATGTCTCTGGTAAGATTTCGTGTTTGGGAAGTAAGAATTCTCTACGAGCTCCGCTTCCAAGAAAATCCGCTGCCATGGGTTTCCGGAATTTTACAGGAATGACTCTCTTTCGGCAAAAGAAGACCATGTTCGTGAAGTCTTCTGCCTTGACTCCCGGAGCCGGGGCTTCATCTTCTCTAAATGCTCGACAGGACGGGAAAACCGACGTGACAGTGCGATAAATGAGAGATGCGGCCGGCATCATAAGGTCACCGGCGTAGTTGATTGCTATTACTCCATCTGGTTTAAGTAGCATATGCAGACCTGACAAAAACTCCGCGGTGAAGAGCTCAACAGGCTCCACTCCTCCCGTGAAGACGTCGTGAATGATATAGTCATATGAATTGACCTCTGACGAATTAGCGCTTCTGACTGCTGCCACCGCGTCGCCAATATAGTAGCTGTGATTACGAGGAAGCGCAAAGTATTTGACCGCAAACTCGTGGACCACCGGGTCAATCTCCAGGATGGTGGTATTGACTCCGTGGGCAATTAGGGCAGAAGGAGCGGTCCCAACTCCCAAACCAATGTTCAAAGCCGTCTTCTGTTGGTCAGATGAAGACGTTTCCACCAGTCGAACTGCTTCAAGCATGGTGAAGATGGCATATATGGGCTCGCCCACTTTCCTCTCATCCCCCTTGGAGGCAGAGAGCTTCCATTCACCACCAAGGAGACTATGGTCGCATCTCATCACTCGAAATCCTCGTTGATTATCCTCTAGAACGGAGATGTATCCGGTCACGGATTCTTTTCGTTCCAGTAAAGTATAGTCGTACAGACCCAAGGTGTTGTTTAATACTTCTGTGGTTCTCGAGAGCGCACAATGTGGATTGGCAACCATGGTAAAGGCTAGTCCTGGCAGGGTGGGCCAAATAAGGCTTTTCGGCAGTACCATTCCGTACAGTGAGGCCACGACCAACTGTAGTCCAATTCGTGACCGGAGAAAGTAAGGTCCAGTGAGGGAAAGGACAAAACTTTTGCAGGCTCGTTGAAGAATTGTAAAGAGCATAAACAGCCCCATAGAAGGCACAGCTTCGCCATAAGTTGAATTGAATTGGCCGATGTCAACCTCGTCAAAGTACTGCATGGCCATGTACACCGAAAGAACAACCAGGGGATAGCATGTAAATGCCTCTGTGACCAGAGCTCCTAAAGGGTTTCCGAGGATTGAGCTAAGCTGGAACAGCAAGAATTGAATGGTGGGTATCCAGATACAGAAGGGTGTGATGGTTTGAGCGATCCAAGATGGTAGATATCCCCGGAGAGCAAAGGCAAGCATGAAGGATGCCATGAGCCCATAGCTGTGATATAGAGCAGCGGGAACGGCGCCATACACAGGCGATAGATTCAGCTGCGAGACTGGGGCGTAGAGAGCGGCTAGGAGAATGAGCTGGAGAGCTCTTTGGACTTTGGTGTCGCCTAAAGTTGACCAGACGGATTTTGGCTTGTTGACTGTCGGAGCTGCGGACTGCTTCACGACTGGTTCAGGAGGTTTTTCTGTGGGAATATTTCTCGGTCTCGCTGCATTGTTGGACTTGTTATTCCGCCTGGCCATTTTTTTATGCTTCGAGGTTCGTTTACTCCGTGGCGGCTTGCTCAGAAATCTCCACTCACTGGACCTAGGACTCGGAATCAAGGGCAAGGAGTGGACGGCCTGCACAAGGAGACAAGAATGACTAGATCGAGAAGGCCTTTCGAGCACCATTTGGTGTGCAAATGGAATTGAAGAGGATTCAGGGGTTGAATTAATTATGGGATGGATTGGAAAGTAATCCTCAGACCAGGCGGTCTCCGTCTCCCAATCAGGTACCGCTGCGCTACAATGCCCCCGCTAACATTATACCCTAGAACGGCATCACAAACAACACACTGCACATAGAGAATACTGATATTTTTACTCACTCCAAAATGTCTCTCCCACAAGTAGTGGGCCATCTCAAAACCACTAGAAACAAAACGGCAATAAGACATCCTCAAATATCGTCGGGCTCTGTTACAGCCCACCCATCATCGCTTCAAGCATAAGGAAGACACCGGCCGATCATCCACATCCCGGGTATCAGTCAAACCAGATAATCCGCCGTCAAGTCCCAGCCCAGTTTTGGCCAAACCAAACAAATAAATTGCTCGACGATTTAATTCAAGAAGAGGAATATCTAGAAATTCACGTCGACACCACCCAATCGCCCCTCCCGTAACCTTTTCCGACCTTGATCCCGTCATCTCGTCATCCAGGTCGTTCACAGTCATCATGGTACACTCTGTCCTGGTGGCCTCCCCCAAAAGTGTGATTCGAAGTATTAACAGCGATGGCATATGCACAATGCCTGGCTCTCGTCAAGCCAACACCCCCAGTCCCATCGATGAATCCACGGGATCGCTGCTCAGAAGCCAGTCTCTCTTGTTGAATTTCTTCGCTTCTTTCTCCGCTTCAGCATCGACATCAAGCCCGAGATCAATACCACTGTCGTCATGCGCACCAGGCGGTCGTTTGATTGGGCTGCTTAGACCGGTGTGAAAGCTAGGCAGGTCTAAAGGGCCACCACGTCGTAGCTCATCTAGCTCTGCATCGGTCTCGTCATCGTCCACTTCGTGGGCGACCGGTTCTTCTGTCTGTGTTGGTGGAAGGGTTGGTGAACTCTTGGGACCTGGCTCCATCTTCCTGGGTAAGTGTGAGTCGAGTCCGGCGGATGCGCCCTCGTTTCCATCAACATCGTCTTCAGCTCTCTTTCTCTTTGGGCCGCTAATAGACAAACGTGAATGAGGTTGGACCTCCTTGCTCTTCTCTTGCTCTCTTTCGTCTGCAAGCTTTTGACTCGCCTCGTCCATTAGCAATCCCTCCATCTGCGTCATCCAACCGAGCATTTGCGTCGTGAATGATTCGACAAACCACCAGGACTGATAACTGTGTGCACCGCCCTGGCCCATTTGCGTCATGACACTACTCCACAGCCTGGAATGCCAGTCGATCATACATTGAGGGTGATGGCCGTCAAAAAGTTGGGGCAGACACTCTAGCCAACTGATCCATCGCTCTAGAAGTGGCGTGGGCTCTTCGCTTGTGTCTGGCGGCAATATTCCAAAGCTTAATTCGGAAGCGTCGTTGAGAAAGTTGGCGTACGCGCTGGTCGGGTCTGCTTCCGCTACCCGGACTAACTCGCCATCAACCGGCGCTATCAACGGTCTCATATCTTGCTTCAGAACGCCTTGCAGTTTCTCCAGGCTCTCGGGGGGTGGCATGCTTTCCTCTAGCAAACGATCAGGATCAATGATTGCCATAAGGTCGAGCCACATTTGCGTCCGCTGTTGCGGATCTTCTAGCATGCGACTCAGTTGCCACGTTGCTGCATTAGCACCCCTGAGCTTCTTTAGAAGATTCGCAAATCTGGCGGCCGGAACCGCCTTCGCCACGACAACATGGACTGGGCACTTCTCCTCGAAAGCTGAAATTAAATGACTGACCAGTCTCGATCCGATGCGGTCGAACACGGTCCACACAACATCTGGTACATTCTGAACCGCTAGCGGCGCGATGAATCGAACAATTTGCTTGTACATTCGCATATCGCATTCCTGAATCCAAGGAGCTAAACATTCCATCGAAAAGAGTTTAGACACAGGGACGGTCATCTTGCCGTTGAAGGCGGAATGGTGATTGAAAAATGGCTTTTCCTTGCACTTTCGAAAGGCGTCGATGACATCAATGCAGTATGACCGGTAGAGATGGAACAAAGCTTTAGCTATCGAGGCGTCGTAGTTTGTTCCTTCGAGGTATGGATGGATGTCGGGGAACTCGATTGGAGTATCTTGTGAAGAGGAAGACAGTTGAGAAAGCGAATTGATGGTGGGCATTCCAAGGTAGGTGGCCATACTACCAGGCAAATTGGGACGAATTGCAGGCAGAGCGGTAATAACACTTGCGGGTGTGGTTTTGGTAGAGAAGCGGATAGTAGGCGTGTTGATGTATTTACAGTCCATCTTTTGAACTTGAGGCCTCTCGCCCCGCTGTTGATCGTTTTCGGTGATAGAGGCTTTCTTGCACAAGAAAGCAGCAGAGTTCGGGGCTGGAAAATCGGCTGTTTCTACAGTAGGTCGTGATATGGGTCGATCGATGGGAGGGGTGATGTGAGCCTTAAAGGATTTGTTTGCTTCCGCCGTTGACCCACGTCTTTCATGCTGGCTGCCGTTTGCGGTTCCAGGTCTTTCATGTGTTGAAACGTAGTGTCGGTCATCATCGTCTACAATCAGTGATAGGTCAACATAGTGATACTTCGATTCGCCTCGCACCCCCAATCTTCTTGTTTGTACATTAGGGAAGATGATTCGCACAAGTTTACCAAACGATGCAGGATTGAGTGTCGGGACCCGCTCATTCCCGCAACGCTCGGTATATCGAGTGAAGACACGATCGCGGCGAACAGAATTTGAAGATCGTTGACAACTTTCTTGAAGCCTACAATTGTCAGATTGCTCTTGAAGATGACCTCCAAAATTAAAAAAAAAAAAAAAAATAAAAAAAAAATAAACGTACCATAACATTGCAAAGACCTGTTTTGCCTTTTCCGATTTACCTCCCGCTCCCTCATTCTTCTGAACCTCAGCAGCAACCTCTTTCAGAGATTTACCTTGATATTGAGCAAGCAATCGTCGCAGTTCCTGGTCATTTGCCACACTTGAAGCCGTTCCTTTTCTTCTCTTCGCTCCACCATTTTCTGTATTCGAGTCTTCGGGGGCGGGAGAACCTTCGAATTGTTCGGAATGATGGCGCATGTGATGCATATGCTGAGGACCAACGGTGTAGGGTGGTATTCCAGGAGGGTATTGTAGGGGAAAACGTGGCATTTCTTGAAATGCTGATTGTGACATTGGTCGCATTTCGTGTTGTGGCATTCCCGTTGTGGGATCCACAGGCTGTTGTTGAAGATGTGCACCCATATTATGCGGATAAGGTATGAGCATTTCTTCTGGAGGACCGTACATTGCAGCGGCTGGGTGGTGGCCATGTTGAACGAAAAAGGCATTCTGGTCAAGAGGCATCGTCGAGTCGTCTTGTTGTTGTTGTTGCTGCGACGCCGCGGGTTGAAAAGCGCTTCCTACGCCGACCGATTGTAAACTGGCTGTCGAACCTTGAGATTTTGGACGATGTTTTTCTGTATTTGATGTTGCATTGTTTGTATGGGAAGAGCCTTGCAGGTCTGGAGCTTCCTCCAGCTGGTGGGTTGGTGACTGCGCCATTCTGCACTGTCCACTGATTAGCCTGCTGTCATGATAAAAACAAACAACGCTTCATGCAATTCCTAGTCATAGCTCTTCAATTTCGCGGAAATGAGTACCTTTTGAGTTCCGCAATAAGGAGAAGATCAGGTTTCTTGATCTGTGATTCTACCATTCGTACTCGCAAGAGGCCATTGGAGGAAGGGTTTGTCGACTGGCCGTGGCTGTGGCGGAAGTGCGCGGACGTGTGTATATGGACTGTCGGGTGTCGATAGTAAAAGCAGTCGGGCTTCAAGTGTCAGTAATGGTCTCACCGGCGCCAGGTCCGAGACGTTGTGAGTAGCACTGCTTCACGCGCTGTTGACAGTTAGTGTGTGCTGGAAGGTACGGTTCTTGTTGTTGTTTTGGCCGGTGCGGTTGGGGTTGCGGAGCAACTCCGTGAAGCACGTGATCTGACCCTCATTCGGAGCCACTACCCGCCGTAGGGTGCCCAGCGTCCATCCACCTGCCACAGGTCAGGCGGAGCGTTTGACAACCGTGACCGAACATTCACTGGCAGTCGCTGGCATAAGTGATCATCGGGAGAGCTGCTCACACAAATCACCTGCAAGAGCCCAACGAAACGAAAAACGTCACCTCTTTTTCCTTCCTCCTACCACTTCTCAAAACTTGCTAACTCCATCATCATCATCGCACATTTCGCTTTCTATCTTACAATATCCAGTCCCTATCCTGTTCTTCGCTCCGATTCACACTCCATTGGGAACATATCCTCCACCATCAAAGATGTCTTTCCAAGATAAAGCCCAACACCAGATCTCTCAGATTGATAAGGAAGTATGTGAGCACATGTCATGCAGGCATCCAAGTTCAGCATTCTGATTCTGAGTCTTCCATCACCTCCCTGGCTGATCCATCCCCGATATTTCCCTGGTGAGGATTGAGCTAATTCATGGTGTCCGCAGCTTTCCAAGTACCCTGTCCTCAACAACTTCGAGAAGCAGACCAATGTTCCCAAGGTCTATGCTTTCCTTGGCCTGATCGGCCTCTACTTCTTCCTCGTCTTCTTCAACATTGGAGGCGAGTTCCTTGTGAACTTCGCAGGCTTTATAATCCCCGGATACTATTCAATGGAAGCTCTATTCAGCACCAACAAGGTTGATGACACTCAATGGTTGACCGTATGTCTTTCCGACGACTGCCGCGCTGGGTTTGACCATTGCAAATTACTGATCAACGGACAGTACTGGGTTGTCTATGCCTTCCTCACCGTTCTCGAGAGTATGATCAATGCCGTCTACTGGTTCCGTAAGTTGCTCACTCCCCGGGATGGTGATCGACACTAACCCGCGATAGCCTTCTATTACGTTTTCAAGTTTATCTTGGTCCTTTGGATGTCTCTCCCCATGACCAATGGCGCTCAGATTGTCTTCCGCTCTTTCATTCACCCCATCTTCTCCCGATTCTTCATCCAGACGGGGAGCACTGCCGCAGATCTCCGAGGAAAGGCAGATGCCGCTTTGAAAAGCCAGTAAACGATTCAAACAATCGTACAGAGGCTTCATACAGGACTTGAAGAACATCGCTGCCGATTGACGCGAAAGAGCTCGAAATCAAACAAATACTTTGATGCTACGGCGCTACACCTATATTGGCATTGGAACGACAACGAAAGGCAAAGTGAAGGACGGGTCGGGGAAGGAGGTTTACTATTTAGTACTTGCAGCGAAAAGAGTCAAGGGGGGGACGCAGGTTTGGTATTGTTATGGATTTGCACAATAGACCGATCGATCTTTTGTGTGTCTTGACGATTGCGAAGGCCAACAAAAAATCGATCAAGGCTTGAGTAGTTGGTTCGAGGTAGAAGCAGGCCATGTCTGCTCCAGTGGAGTAGGAAGTAATCAGTTTTGTTCTATGCTCTGAAAGACTTCGTGGGCAAACAATAGTCAAGTAAAGTGACTGGTGTCGGCTTTAATTCCAACCACCAAATCCTCTCTCGGCGCTTTCCTGCTGTTTCGGATTGACGAATATCCGATAGGGAAAAGGGTTTTGATCACTGGTCGTGATCGGAGGGATATGATCCTTGTCTCTATTCACGACGGCGACGACTTTCATCGCGGTTTTTTGGAGGGACGATTCCATCGCCCGGCGGACCTTGATTCGGTCTGAAATTGGTTGGTTGGTAAGCGACACCGCAATTCGTGTTACAGAGAAACAACTTACCCGCTTCACTCCGTGGCCTGGCTACAATAACCTGCACACACCATTCTTCCCAACAAACTTCTTCTTCCGTTTGACCACCGCCACCAAGCCGACCCAACCAGCCTGTTGTAATGCCAGTTTTTCGCCTCTTTCGGTCGAAGAATCGCACCACGATCTCACCACGAGAACCACCTACTGAGGAACTCGCTGATGATTGTGGTGTAAGTTGGGAGAGGAGAAGGGCCGTGTGGGTGTCAATCGCAGTCGAAATTTCGGGAGGATCAAGAATAGAGGGCAGTGTGATGGGTAAAGACTGGGTTGAGTGAGACGAGGTGTGAGAAGATGACGCTGTTGGTGTATACAATGACGGTCGCACTGGAGGGAAGTATCGATGGAAGAATATCGTATGCAAGACTCCTACATTGGAGGGGCTGGTTAGTCTATCTTCTTCCGTCATTTATTGTAAAGGGGCGCTAGTTCCTGATCGTCGACGCGAGTCAACGGGACGTGAAATGCTTACCTTTGACGATATCCTTGACAAAAGTTTGGTCAGCAAAGACCTCCAATATGTATTCCTTAGGGCGCGGATCCATGGTCACAGGAGGACTTTTGCGCGGTACAGTGATCGAGTGGCTAGAGTGGGGAAGGGATTGAATGAGCAGACAGAAGGAGTGGCAGCCAGCAAGTGGCGCCTTGTATGAAAAGGTTCGCTCAAGACATGTTCGTCGCCGGCTCCAACAAATGTGCCTTGGGCACTGCAGTCCTGTCGCTGTGGTACGTACTTCTTTGCTTGTAGGATGAACGGCATGTAGTCATCTTGAGTGGTTTTCAAATGGTGCCCAGGTGGGGCAGAGCCCTATTACGTATCGTTACCCTTCGGCTCAATAGACGGCCAGCCTCTCCCACCACCATGCTTCAATCCAGCCGAGGCACCGCCACAAGTTTCAACCGACCATTTGATCAGTAAAATCAATAAAGCGTGCTTTTGCTCTGTCTGCCGTATCTTCTCCTCCTCCTCCTCCTCCTTGGGACGCTCTTCTTGAGCTCTTCAACCTTTCCATGTTACCTGCGGTCATGCCCTATCCCGCAGCAAACTTGTACCTGAGATAAAGGTGCCTTCTTCCATCTCATCACGATGATATCAGCCACACGACGCTGGCTTCGGCGGAATCGCAATGGAATTGCCATTGGTGCTGGTGTTATCGGCGCAACATATCTGGCCGGACAATATGCCCTAGGCAAGCTCAATGAAGCGCGAGAGCGCATGCAAATGGACAGGATAGCCAAAGAAAAGTAAACGGCAGCAAAGCTAGTTGATTGATCTGCGCTGACCAGCACCAAAGCATTCGACGACGATTTGAACAAAATCAAACCGACTGCACTATCACGGTCCTTGCTCTCCTCCCGACTCTTACCGAGAACGTTCTTGAAGAACTCCCCGTGGAGCAGTTGACTCACGAATTGCAACAGAAGAAGGCCGAAAGATTGGCACGTGCTTCCGGAGAGGGAAAATCAGAAGCTTCCAGCATGCAGGATGGAGACTCCGCAAGCATGTCCAGCTTCCAAACTGGAAGTTTTGTACATGCCAGTCAGTTCCAAGGAAATGGGAGCCAGTCAGGTCCACAAAGGACCAAAGCGCAACTCTGGAATGAACTGAAGGTAGCTTCAATTACCAGAGCGTTCACACTGATCTACAGCCTATCTCTTCTTATAATTCTCACACGAATACAGTTGAACCTTCTGGGTCGACTTAATTACCTATCTTCGGTCATCTCGTTGGCACAGCCTCTGCCGCCCGGAAGAGCCAACTCGATTTCACTGGAAGACCACGATCGAAGCGCGGGCGCTGGTTTCGGGAACGATTTCGAAACCAATCGGAGATATCTAACCTTTTCATGGTTTCTTCTACACAAAGGATATTTGCAAATAATGTCAAGAGTAAGGTCGGCCGTTGAAGAGGTATTCGGAAATATTTCTCCCAGCGAAGGAATAACTGCCACAAGGCTCAGTGACCTGGTCCTCACAGTGAGAAAACGTGTTGAGGGCAGCACTGAGCAAGATAGATATGCCACCAGGTGGCTACCATATATGCTTCCACCTAGGGAAGAAGAGGAAGCAGTCCTGATCGAGTCCGGTGTGATAATACCAACTCCATCATCTCCCGGACCAACTTCTCCGGACGAGAACAGACTGGGACAGGAGACGTCCGGTCACATCGATACATCCACGGGACCTTTGCGACAACTCCTCGATGAGACAGCTGATTTGATTGACTCACCGACTTTCACGAGAATCCATACCCTTTTGCTTCGGTCGATGTTTTGCCATTTAATTGACGCTCGTGTCATTCGACAGGCATTCCCACAACAGCCGCCACAATCTCCATCATCGTCCATATCCAGCGCGCAACAACCGCGTATTCAAGAGTTAGACTCCGCAGTCACCGTTGTACCAGGAGAACCGCGCGTCAAGCTTGCCAACATCCTGGCCATCATAACTCGTCAGGCCCACACGATTGGCAATGGCAACAACCCTCCCAACGAATATGTGTCGATAGCTGAAGCAGAAGTGAAAGAACTCGAAGCATTTGCCGCTGTCATTTACGCGAGTAATTTAGATCAGAGTCTTGAGGAGAATCGGCCTACGAGTGCGGACAGTGGACTTAAATCATCAGACGGGGTGGGAGTCAGTGGTGTGGGGACCGAACCCGTCGATGAAATGATTGAGAGTAAACTCGAGAGCGCCTGGACGAAGATATCCGGATCAGTGTCTGCATCTAGGTAATGCTCAAGAATGAAATGATACGGAACCTGGTTTGTGGCTTGGCGGGCTTGAGAGCCTGTGTCGTGCATATTATATTGGTTGGATTGATGGATGGGCTAAAAACACGAGCACGACGGTCAAGATCAAGAATTGAAATGAGTGCTGGGTATGGTTTGGTTTCCCTTCTCTTTTTTCCTCTCGCGACCTGGCCTCAGCTATCTGGCGAACGAGATATATAGATCTTCTCGGCCAATGCGTTCGTGATCCTGAGACTGGTAGACGAAATCTTTTCTTTCTTGATCAATGAATGGAATTGATGTTCACTTTTGAGGGCAAATGGTCAGGGTCATTGTAGACCTCAGGTCTGTACATGAAACCCATCCACGAATCTGTCCATGTCTGTCCGGCCAGCCCAATATGTGGTCATAGCCGCTGGCGGGTCGAATCATCTCATCTCATCTCCATCCGCTTCCGCCCTCGGGCTTTTCAGTCCAAAATCCATCTCGTGCTCCGATCCCCTATACTAGGAGCTTCCTGGGGATTTATGCATTCATTCCGCCCGCCTATAGATCCATGCATCCATATCACCACATAAACAAGACACAAACTACAAGCCAAAACAGAGCCCAAAAATCCCCATCACCGTCTATAAATGCCTGTTCCCCAGCAAACCCTCAAGACCGCCAACCCAATCGCCATCCCAATGCTATCTCTTAGAACATTCAACTTACTGCCCACAACCTCGCGCCAACCCACAGGGACCTCGACGACAGGAATGCCTGCAAACTCGGCGAGCATGAGCATTTCGACATCGAAGATCCATCCGTCCATATGCATGTGCGGGACGATATAAGGTAGCGTAGGCCGGGAGAACAGCTTGAATCCGCATTGTGTGTCCTTGATGCGGGCAGTCTGTGGGGGGGTCATGAACTTGAGGAGCAGATGGAACGAATGCATTAGGAAATTGCGCAGTGTGGAGCGTTTGACGACTGCTTCGCTGTCGACAAGGTGAGCGCGAGAGCCGACGGCGACGCCGCGGCCGCCCGAATCCTCGACCTCGCGGCATGCCCGGACCAATTTGTCCAGGTCGGAGAACTTAGAGGCGCCGTCTGCGTCGGCGAAGACGACGTATTGGCCGCGTGCGTGTCGCATGCCGTGTGTGACGGCGCCGCCTTTGCCGCGGTTCTCTTCCAAAGAGATCATGCGGATGGAGCCAGGAGGGATCTTGACGCCAGTTTCGCAGCGGTGTGTCCAGGGACCAGAGTCGCGGCGTGGCTTCTTGGGGAGGATGTGTTTGCGTGAGAAGGTCTGCGCGGTAAGGATGGTGTCGTCGGTTGAGCCATCGTCGACCAGGAGGATTTCCCAACCACGAGGACCCGGGGGGTCGGGTGATGCTGAGTCCGTTGTAGTGCCATTGGCTTTTCTGCGTCGAGTCGTCGGGCCCTCCGAGTTGACAGACTTCTCTGGGATAGTAGTCTCTCCATCTGCACTGGCTGTCGCCGTTGATCCGTATTCAGTCTCGAGAAAATTGACCGCTTCTTCCAGCATGCCTGTCAGCCGGTTCTCCTCATTGAACGCCGGCACCACAAGGGTCATGAATAATTCTGCCGGCTCGATCTCTTTCTCCAGCTCAATTTCCTTCTCCTCCTCTCTGGCCTTGACGTATTTCCGTAGTATGCCATCGTACCAGCACGGTAAGGGTTCGGGGTCCGTAACATCACCCGTTCTGTCCACTGTGGTGAATGTCTTTTCTGAGGGCCGCGGTTTTCGTGGATCAGGGACAAATACTGTGAGTAGCAGCCATATCTGCGGGTAAATATTGTCAGCATGGGGAATTAAACCCCCCGAAAAATGATGGCGCACCAAGAATACAATTGCAAATGCGGCCCAGATCAAGATGAAAGGAATGAGTCTCCAGTGGAATTGTCCGTCTCGTGGGAACAGGTCAACGAAATGACCGCCCATAACACCCAATGATGGCGACCTCATAGCCTGGGGGTTATTTGAGCAAAAAGGAGGGAGATTGGTCGGAGAGACCTTGGAGGTAGTCGTATGAACGGTATACTAAAACCATACGCAAGGTGTAGGCTTAGAATAAGTGAAACTAGGGGGAGCATGCGACCAGCCTGCTGAAAAAGACAGATGTCCACCCAAATTCGGAGAAGGCTGCGCAGGCTCTGGTCGCAGATACATAACACGACAGCTCCTTGCTGCGTCCATCACCTTCTCTATACATCACTGTTAGACCCAGACACAGGTATTCGAAATCCTCACCGCCGCTAAGCTGCGGTGGCAGACGTTGGCATCCAAGACTTGTGGGATCTGTAGTTTCCCTTCCTTTCCGTCACACCTCATTTGATGTGGCTGGCGGGGCCAGTTGACCTAAAATGTACCTGGCACTCGTGCCTAGTGTCGAAAACGAATGGTTCAAGGCCAAGGCCTTAGATTCGGTCACCTCAGCCTTGTCGTCACGGAATATCCCCCGCCGTGTCGAAGGGTTCTGCAATGAAGCGAATATTTACCTGGTAGGTATTTTCCTGTTTTCATTCAAGGATCAAGGCTTTGATCCTGGTGATCAGGCTGCCTCAGGCCGTCAGTCACAAGACATTCCTGTGATACTACCGACTACCAGAGGACCTTGGAGAGATCGGATTACTCAGGTTCTCTTGGTGACGGCACTCCATACATGTGGAGATATGGGTACAGAGATGATTCCTCTCGACAGGAGTCCTCCTCGAACTGTTCAATCTCTGATTCTTCAGATCCGGATACCCAGCACGCTTTATCGTCAGGTTTGAAACTTGAAACATCATCGCGAATCATCCCATAAAATACACTCCGGATAAAATATGTGTATATTTCCGGACTCTAGTTGATGACCATTGCTCTCATTTCGGGCTCGGCCAGTTCAGCTCCTCGAGCATGATTCCCCATCGAAACATTCTCGCTAATACCATTATCTTTGGCGAAGCTGGCCTCCCAAGCCAACCCGGACCCACAAGACACAAACAAGGTAACTTGCGAAGATCCATCGGGCAGCGGATCTTACACAATCGATCGCGATGATGCAAAGGACTTTATCGATCTCGTCTCATACGAGCCACGCCATTGCTGCGCTTACAATCCGGACGGAACTGAAGACCCGGACTACGGCTGGCTACAAGCAGACGGGACGTGCGGTCATAACAAGGCTTCTGTACGGATCCAAACATATGAGAAGGGCTACTTTTGTATGACTGGCGAAGAAGCTGCTAAGCACGCAAGAGGCATGCTCTATTGCAGTGATGGGAATAAGAGAGAATACTTTTACGGCTATGGTCGGCCTGAATCAAGCGCCGGGAAGCAATGGGTCAGCTAAACATTGATGGTACAGCAAGGACAGTGTGTGAAGTACACACCAGCTTTTTACATTGCTCGACCATGGCGCATGGTATCTATTAGAGTACTACTACACACACCTGGGTACCTCTCCCTTAGGGTCTTGACTCTACGATGGCTTCTTTGTGAAGACCTCTTTCCACTTCCTCGCCATTTCCACTCCCTGTGCCAACGTGCCGACTCTCGCGTCAATCGCGAACCCTTGTCTATCCAGCTCAGTCAGGCCAGTCCACAAATTATCCAGCGGCAAGCTGAAACACTCGATGTATTCATTCTCCTCCAGCTCAGTCTTCAAATTGCCTTCTTGATTGCGCGGATCCGACATATCGACTTCGACGAAGATCATTTTCGTGTTCGTGTTGCAAAACCCGGGGTCATTCCACATGAGAAATCCCTCTGCAGCCTTCGCGTCCGTAGGTATTGTAGCAATGTAGCCCGTCTCTTCTTTCAGTTCGCGCAGCGCAGCTGTCGCGGGGTCTTCGCCCGCGTCGATCAATCCTGAGGGAATTTCGATCGTGACTTTGTTGACCGGAGGCCGGAATTGTTTCTGGAGGAGTAAAGAAGGCCCACTTGAGGTATTGGGATCGTTGAGGATCGCGATGACGCCCACAGCGTCGATCTCTGAGTTCGTTGGTCTTGTCTAATAAAGAGCGACATTAATCAACTTTCAAGTTTCATTCATGACATCAAAAGTGCCTTGCGTTCCAAACCAACCAGTCGTTCTGCAGACTCCCATGTTCTCTGCTCGCCTGAGGGATCATCGTACGAGATTTTCTTCAGTGTGATCCATCGCGATTCCTCTGGTTCCTGGAGTTCTTCAGCAATCAGTAATTGAGCCGCAAGATGGAGTAAAAGACAAAGAACATACCAATGGTTCCACGTTTGTAACTTTGGCCGACAACGGCGAGTAGATAGACATTTTGTCAGCCATTGTGATGGGTCTAAGTTTACTTGTAGACGGTCTATGAGCTTTGGAGACACGAGAAAAAGAGAGCGTTATGGAAGAACAAATGGATATGCTCAACATGTCATAGTAGTGGGCGGAAAGAAAAGAGAAACCCAAAGTGCATTGAGAAAGAGAGCCAATCCATGACCCAGCTCTCTCGTATTTCCGAAACAGGCAAGTCTGGATTTCGACTCCGTCCTCAGCTTTGACGCTTCGGATGGCATCGAATACAGCACATTTTATAAGATAACACCAAAGCTGATTCCTACGATAGCATTCATGTTTCATTTACCCCCTGTTTCCAACCACGCCAGCCCCCCCCCCCAAAACGGGGCTAGACCTGGTTTTCCACAAGCGTCACGTTGGGTTCTTTTTGCAAGACCTGCGCCATCTTCTCATCTCCTGTAACTAGATCCGGGAACTTGTATGACCCAAATTTTCTTAAAGCAATACCGTTGTTGAACATGATATCAACCTGTTCCAGCGTCTTTCCTTTGCATTCTGGAACAAAGAACCAAGTGAAGAGGAATGCCAACACGGCTATGGCACCGAAAATGAACCCGACCTTGGAGTCAAGCCCAGCGTATTTGGCGTCAATCAGATATGGTATGCTGAAGTTAACCGCAAAGTTCATGACCACGTTGACCACAAAGCCCACTCGGAGCGTGTAGTCACGAAGACGCAAAGCCGGCAACTCCGTCGTCACAACGTATGTCAATGGAGCCCATCCCAGGGAGAATCCGGCCGTCATGAGAGCAAGCATCGAAATGATACCGATCTTCAAGGGATCAGTGACTGGATCGGCAGTCCCTAGCCCGCCCATCACCATGAGAGCCGCAGTTTGGACAGCAGCACCGGCCAAGAGAAGATTTCTGTCAGCTTCGTCAGTCAATGCCCTTTTGTTTTACCTAGAATCAATGTACCATCTACCCAATTTATCTGCCACGAGGAGACAGGAGGTATTGGCGACAATATTGACAGCAGCCAGGATGAGAGAAAAGTTGAAAGGATCGATCGTGCCCAGAGACTTGACATATATCGTACTGTATTGGGATGCAAATGCTTGTCCGGTGGCTTGCTGAAAAAAGTTGACCACGAACACAATGAGAGTGCGCTTCAGATTGAAGCTTTGGAAGATTTCAATGAAAGCACCTTTCTCCTGCTCCATTTCCAAGGCATATTGAAGTTCGGCAAACTGGTTTTCGATTTCGTCTTCGGAAAACGCTCCTTCCCGGAGGATGCGCAGACTCTTCTTCGCCTCGTCATTTCGGCCTTGCAATGCCAGCCACCTTGGGGACTCCGGGATGAACCAGATGAGGCTGAGGATGATACTCGGAACGATATAAAATAGACCAATTGGAATCCTCCATGCACGATTGTCCTCCAGACTACTGGTGCCCCGGCAAACAGAATTGACGATAAGCCCACCCACCAAGAGACTCAGTTGGTATGTCCCGACGATGAATGCGCGGACGGATGCAGGCACAATCTCAGATTGATACGCTGGAATGACTGACAATTCCATGCCGACGTAGAGATAGTTCAATATACGCGCAGCCATAATTTGTTCTCTTTTCACTGAGGTGACGGATATGGTCGCGGTAACTAGGGCGAAGCCACTCATGCAAAACATGCACATCCTGCGGCCAAATGCTTTGCTAATCAAGCTACCGATGACAACACCTATACTTCATCGGCCAACGAGCAGTAAACAAAGGTGAAATAGGGCTCACCTGCAGCGAATCCAATGTAGTTCAAGCTATTGAACAGAGAGAGCCAATATGGTTCTATGACATACTTCTCTTTGGAAGAGTCATACACTCCAAACTGGCGTTGAAAGGCATCCATGGCCTGCGTTGTTGCGAACCCCTGGTTGTCGAAACCATAGTTGAAGGATGACAAGGCGATGAGGGAGCAGGACAGAGCCAGCTTCTTATTGAAGTATCTTGCTTGAGGAAAGATAGCCATTGCTTTTCATTCGTTTCTAGCACCACAGACGCTGATTGTAAGAGGATAGTCGATCCAAGCGAACAGTTCATCCTTTTCCCGAGCGAGGAAGACCCAGAACCGAAGGGGGCCTGGGGGATATGGGCGCATTCAATTTGATAGTATGCTAGCGGGATTGCCCCATATGTTTGCCATATTGTGTGACTCCAGCCACAAGTTCCTCCCAGGAGCGGAGAAGTGGGATTGATTAATTCAAGATTGGTCGGAGCTTTCGATATGAGAGCATGAGCCACGAGAGCGCCGACAAGCCGTCACCGACATCCGTCCGGCTTGTGCGGCTCTCCGAGACAAACATCTCAACTAGATTCCAGACACTCACTCTATTGGCGAAGGTATTCGTCTGCTCAGTCTCTGGGGCTCCAGGGTGGAAATCTTTCAGTCATGTGTTGCTGGTCCAATATCCTCGTTCGATGGATATCTGCGTTAGTCGCAATGGTGTCGGTTATGTCTTCTCTGCGAGGCAGGTACAAAAGTACCACCGGTTCTAAGTCTTCTTCTAGCCAGCACCTTGTCAGCTTCCTTTCTCGTTGTATAAATTCGAGGGGTCGTTTTCCAGAATTGTCACTTTCCGATTTGCAAGCAAAATGAAACACTCATTACCGCCAAAACCTTGCCCTCTCAAAATCGAGGGCAAGCAGGGCCAGAAGCTTCCGAATCTGATAATCTTCATGCCAGATCAACTTCGTTATGATTCACTTGGGTGTACAACCGCGGGGAGATTTCCTGTCAAGACTCCAAACATCGATGCTTTCAGTCGACGTGGAACTCTTTTTACCAATTGTTTCGTGCAAGCTTCAGTCTGCTCTCAGTCACGATGCTCCATGTTTACTGGTACCTACCCTCATGTCAGTGGTCATCGAAGTTTGGAGAACCTCATTAAACCGTGGGAACCAAACATGTTTCGCAGCTTGAAGGAAAATGGTTACCACGTCGCCTGCCTGGCTCCAAGAGGTGACACTTTCGCTCCGACCGTGACCGAGCTCAGCGTAACCGAGTACGGCTTTCTCGAGACTCCAGAGTTCATCCCTAAGTTCCGAGGGGAAGACTCGAAAGAAAAAGATGAAAGCATCTGGGGACGACTATTTTATCGAGGACTCCGGAATCCTTCTGAAGTCGTGGATTACGACGAGGCCGTGGTGAGGTCTGCCATCTCATGGCTGGAATGTCCGCCTCCAGATAAGCCTTGGGTCCTGTTCATGCCGCTCATATTCCCCCATTGTCCCTTTCAAGTCGAGGAACCATACTTCTCAATGTACAACCGCTCTGAAATGCCACCGGTATTGTCCTTGCCAGAAAAGAAAACCGGCTATGAACCAAGATATATGAAGGCCATTCGCGATCAATATGGCACGCACCGTGCAACGCCCGAAATTTGGGCCGAAATCAAATCCACCTACTTCGGTATGATCTCCCGTTTGGACGATCAGTTCGGCCGAATCGTTGATAAACTTGATTCTCTGGGTCTGTGGAACGAGACGGTCACCATGTTCTTCACCGACCATGGCGAGTATCTCGGCGATCACGGTCTGATTGAAAAATGGCCGTCCGGTTTATCTGAAACTCTGACGCGGGAGCCTTTGATCATAGGTGGCGGAGGTTTGCCAGAGGGGCAAGTCACTGATGTGATGGCTGAGATGGTCGATTTGGCGCCGACGGTCTTTGAGCTCTGTGGAATCGGAGAGCACTTCCCACATAATGGGAAATCCCTCATACCTGTCCTTGTTGAAGGCAAGAAAGAGCACAGAAGATTCGCCTTTACCGAAGGAGGGTTTCTGACCAGCGAGGAACCCCTGCTAGAACAGGCGCCATATCCATATGATATTAAAGCAAGCTTGCAACATGAGGACACCACTCTCGCGGGTAAAGCGATTAGCATTCGGAACAAAGAATGGACATATATCTATCGATTATATGAGCCAGCTGAGCTCTATCATCGTATCAATGACCCAGAGGAGATGCACAATCTGGCCGCGGATCCGAATTATGTTGCCGTTGGCCGGTCATTGGAGAGTGAGATCTTTCGCTGGATGGTCGAGGAGTCGGACTTCCTTCCCTGGCAAAAAGACACTCGGTTCCCCGAGGTCACACTGAAGAGTCCAAAAGAACAATTACTTGAGCGATTGGAACAGGCCGGGAAGGGAATGAACGGCCGTGCCATTGATGGCACCGTCGTAAATGGGCATGCCAAATAGAATCCTCAGCATTACATTTCTGTCTTCTGTTGCTGTTAGAAGTTCTAACAAGAACCGAGGGCGCGCGTTGACGCGGTCGTTTCGGGTAAACTGCGAGATATAGATTGATATTTATACGAGAATTTGACGAACCTAGTCAAACCACTTCCCTTGCATGAAATCCCGCATGTCCCAGTCACTCTGGTAATACATGCTGTTGACCAATGGATCAAACACCTGGTGACTCTCGCCCCACGCTCCTTGATATGCGGTGTTGCTTGACCAATCTGGTTGCATATTTTCAGTACCAAACGTAAATTCAACATTTGAAGAGCCTAAAGGCTCGTCGACTGTTCTGTAAGCCCCCTCATCAATGCGGGAAAAAACTGCATTTGAGGATGGATTTTCCGTGAACTTCAGAGAGTCATCACTACGGCTGTTTTGTCTGATTGAGCCACTGGCTACTCGCTGAGGAGTAGGGGGTTTTTGGAGGGAGACTGGCTGTGTGGTCCGAGCCATCTCGAGTGACGCGATCAGTCTTGCACTGTCATCAGCAAAGGCGGTGTCTCTGAGGAAAGAGTGTCGAGAGAGTATCTGTCTCGGTGTAGCTTCGGCATTAAATCCGCCTCCCTGGCTCGAATCCTTAGCTTGAGCCCGTGGTGAGCTCGGCCCACTAGCTGAGGACAGCGATGAGATACCGCCAGTAATGAGATCTTCGATGTCTTGTCGCTACAGCCGTTGTCAGATAGGACTTCGTTTTAGCAGATCAAAAGGAAGACTTACGATCATGATTGCTGTTGGGATATTTGGGCAGAACTTTTCCAAGACGGCAGAGCAATAACCCGTTTGAAGCAGTGTAGACTCTTCCTCCAGAGAAAACTTTTCAGCATTCGTCCGATAAGCGTGGAAAAGTATTCTTGCACTTTGATAGGCGCAGACTGCTATGTCAGAATCCATAACCTTTGTTTCAACCTCCAAATCCAGTAGTGGAGCAAATATTTCTGCTGCCATTGCTCGAGCATGGTCCACACATCGGGACTGGCAGTACGCAATCAGATCAGGGTCAATCTGTTGTAGAGTCTTCTTCGAAACTGCTTCGCGGAGTCCAGTGAACAGAAGTCGGTAGAGATCACAGTGACACTGGTGCCACCACACGTGAATCATGATATATCGAGGAAGCCAATGTGAAAAGGCACGGAGGCGGAGGTTTCTCACCGAGAAGATCAAGGACTGTGGAAGCGTGGAAGCGTACAGCTGAAGCTCGATTTCAAAATCCCGAACGGCATTGGGCCGGTTAGAGCCGACATGGTCCCTCGCCGCCGCTTGTTTTGTGTATCTGGAGGAAAATTAGCTCTCGGAATTCCGAACGGATTCGGGCTGCTCTACCTCAAAATGCGATCTCGAATATTCATTATCCTGATGTAATGAGTGAGGAGGCCAACTTGTGATGACGAGGGCGATTGTGCTATGGATTCCAAGGATCCGGTGCTTTGGGGGACATCCAGTTCAAAGCCTTCTTCCCGGCATGGTAATTGCACATTGATTGTTTCAATAGGACAAGCGGTGAATTCTCGGAGTCCGCCTGCCACCTTCGTGTCGAGGATATAAAGAGCCCACATCACACGCCTTCTGGACTCTTGGGCCAGAAAACATAGTGAATGGTCCTCATAGTTCAATCTCATGCCGTATGCAAACCTTGCGGCTATTGCCAAGAGCATGAAGGCACTTGATCTGTCCCTGAAATATATCCTATAGTCAATGATCAAGAGCATGGACTGAATCTTGAAGATGGACGGATGCCCAAGAGATTTCAGAACCGTACTCTCGGCTTTTTCTATCCAGGCCACTGCTTGTTCCTGCATTTCGGGCACTGGGCTGAGAATGCCATATGTTAGGCCACAGAGAGCAAATACAAACTCAGGATCGGTTTGGCCCGTCGAGTAACCTTGGATCAACGAGGCCTTGTGAAGGAAAGCGAAATGACCAACAGGGTGGATGTGATGGAAAAAATCTTCGATTGCTTTCATTACAACCTCCTTGGACGGCAACTCCATACTACATCCAACTCAATTAGAGTGAAGATCGCGAATGCGGGGAGACCAGACTCACTCAGGATGGAGAGGTCGTCGCTGGATATCTAGCTCCGCCTGGTTGCCGCGAGAGTCGGTTGTCCTGGAAGTGTAAGTCGACACATTGGTGTTGCCGTCTGTGGTTGACTGAGGCGACGGTTCAGGAGAAGGGACTTGAGGAAGGCCAGCGCTAGGGGAAGACGCCAGTGGGCCTCTCCTCGAACCGTAGACACAGTCTATCCCGCGGTATCTGCATCTATGGCACTGAGGATATTCACCACTGCAGCGAGCCTTCAATGCATGACAAGAGAGGCATGCCTGTCGGGTACGCCTTCGATAAAGGAGTTGCGATGAATCCGGAGTGTCATTTCCGGTGGAGGATGTGGGTTGAAAGCTGCAGCAAAACCCCAGCCGTTCGCAACCACCACATTTATCGCGCTTCCCGTCGCACTTGACCTGTTCAAAACCGGAGTTAGCCAAAACAAATCTCTGCAATGGCAAGGGAGTTAGATACGGCAGAGCATGCCTTTCGAGACCTGCACTGCTGGCAGGTATTGGTAGATTTCCTCGAACTCCTAGCCGCTGACATTGAAACCTGTGAAAATGAGTTATTCATTTTCCTCTATACTTCTTCCCATTATTCATCCAGCTTCCACGAGAAAGTAGCTCTCGAGGATCTGTGGGGGCTGATATCGCCGAGCGGATAACCGGCCTCGCTTCGAAATACAGGTCTGGTTCGCATCGGATTGAAATGGTTTTCGAGACACTCGTACCCCGTTGGGCTCTCACGGTAGTCATGGTCTGGACGGCTCGATTGGACCATGATATCATGTCAGAATCTGGGGCTTCGTGGGGATGAAAATACCACAGCAACTCCGACGAGCCGTTGGCCGAGAGCCGTCCAAGTTGGAATTTGGTTGGCGATATCCACAGCACGTGATACAAACGTCACGTGCAGATACCTCGACGTAGACCAAAATCTAACAGCCGGTGTCCATCAAGGCCATCAAGCTGTAGATTATCTCACATTCGGTGTACTCTAGGCACGTGCAAACAGCACATCCGTTGAAACTCTCTAGCTCACACTCTGCTCCGGCCCAACATCCCAGACCCTAGGGTCATACTCCACGCCCATCCTCTCCAGCCGCGGATTAATTCGATGCTTGATAATTGCCACCTCCGCAGAACATTTTTGAAATTGGGTTCGGGAAAGGCTCAAGTTCTGCTTGAATATTTGATGTCTGACGTTGTCCAAATGACCACCGTACATAATGGCACACCGCATGTCAATATCATCCTTGGTCAGGTCTCCCAATTGTTCACTCTTCCCCAATCGTCCAGCTGGTTCACGACTTAAGTGTCCGAGTAGCCGAGTTGCAGGAAGGCCACGGAAGGACCCTCATTCTCATACGATCTCGACGTCGTCGATGGTTGAGTATCCCTTTACTTGCAGGGGCTTTGCCATTGACGGGGAACATGCGGCCTATGAAGTCTTGACGGCACATGTCGGGATCCAAGCGGCATACAGCTTCCATCTCACAGTCTTCGATCTCATGGCTAACGTTGATGGGCAGGACAGTGAAAGAATTTCAATGGACGGTTCCGAGCGTTGAGGAAGACGCGGCCATATTTGTCCAGTTCTGGATGAAACTAATTTGGGGACTTCTTACGTCGGCCATTGGCAGCGGAATATTCATACTGCCCAATAGGAAACAGCTGGTACGGAACCTCTGGCTGGCCCTTTTCCTCTCTGGACGGCCCTTTCCTCTCTCGCTGGCCCAAATCCCGATATCGAGCTTGTCGAATGGTGATATTGTGTCCATTTTGCAGATAGGACGCATATGTCGCGTACAGAAAGTGGCTGTCACCAACTTTGATGAATGGTTCGTTATTCATCATCCACACCTCCACTACGTATTGAAGGCGAGTTCGGTGAATCTCCTGCATTGATCCAGATCACCGATGGCATGGCTGTCTTGACAAGTGCTGATTGCTGCTGTCGTGCTGGTATGCATGTTCTTCATGTTCTTGAGCATCAAAAACGGTAACGAATGCAGGGTGTTGCCCATCAAGAGAGGTAACATATGCATGCGGCCGATCCTCCGGGGAAAACACCTGGGGGGGGGAGGTCTAGGACGGCTGACGCGAGGAGCAGGATCAATTCCTGCAGTAGGATCAATTCTTGAAGCAAGATTTTCTTCCGCAGGGACATCCAGTTCTATTTATTGTCAACATGGTTTATAGCATTGAAAGAAAGTGGTGTTTTTACCTTGCTCCTCGAATTTAGCATGCTCAAAATACTCTTCACGCCACCCAACTCTCAAGTGTATATCCCGAGGGTCAAACCTTAGTTCGACGTCAGGATGGACTGGCCGACGCTGCTTCGATGGGTTGGCCTGTCCACTGTGATTTGCCTGTTTTGGCAGAGCATCTGTTTTTCGCACAGAATGCTCCATTATTAATAAGTTTTGCCATGGCTCAGCTGTACAAATGGAGGTCCTTTTTCCATTCAACAGCCATGCTGCGGATGAGATGATCTACGATAGAGTCAAATACTTTGTGCGAGACAGATTTGATCTCGTCACCAGAGCAGCACTCAGCTTGTCGTTGATTCTATAAGCGAAGGATCTGTCGTGAAGACAAATCGTTTCAGCGACCAGAATGCTCGTCTGTTGGACAAGAACTGTTCACATCCCACCGGTAGCGCCGCAGACGTCCTTGACAACTCAGAGGTCTTTGTCGAACGTTCATATTGATTGCGCTCAAGAAGAAAGTCTGGAATCGAAGATGAGACCCTGAAGAATGACTACCCTAGGAGCAAATACACAGACTCAACGAACACTGTCCAGGTTAACTGCTACTCGGATTCAACGCCGTTGTCGAAATGCATTCACAGATAACACGCCCAAAAATACGAAACTGCGAAGCTCTATGCCATTTTGGCTCCTGAAGGAACCGATATCTGTGACTGGTATACGTTGACACATTTCCTCGACCTTCAAAAAGGGAAAGATTGTGATTGGGACGGACAATTTTTCCTTCAATGACTCAGAGAACTTTCGGGATAAATTTGACAGTGACGAGGCTGAAACACTCCCTGTACTCTCAGTGACAAGGAGGGGGCGGGGATGAGTGGAGTAGGTCAATGACGGTGGTATTACCTTCCATATTCTGCCCAGCCGAGAAGGCTGTGTCTCTATGTCTGCCTCAAAGACAATGGAGCAGCAAAGCTAGCTGAGTGCTAGCAAATGAAAGATAGATTTCCTCTGATAAGGACGAGAGCATCCCCGAATCTAAATCTTAGGCGGAACGAGGTAAGAGTGACCCCGCCAATGTTGTTTAAGAAACAAAATCTTTATCCCTGTACTGGAGATTTACGCGAATTCGGAGCGGTACACTCCAAGTAAGCAGAGCCTTTTCAATCAATTCATGCAATTCATTCATTTGGCATTCCGTCGTAATGCATTTGGTTAAATGGGGGGGAAAAATTACATAATTTAACTTTTCCCCAGACCCCCTTCGATCAGAAATTATGCGAAGGTGGGAAATGTCCTGGACGAATCGGTACCCTCTCCACGCGCTGATGCAGCGGGACTTCTGGATCAACGCCACGATATCCACTGCCTCCGTGCTGCGGTAGTGGCGCAGGCATGGTGCTTTGGCCGGGCAATTCATGTGACTCTTGGGTCGACTGTTGGCCAGACCAGTATCCGTCAGAGCCCATTGAGGGCTGCTGGTATCCCATGGCGCCTGCTGAGCCACCAGAGAAAGCCCGCTGGTGACCCGCTTGACGCTGAACTTGGTCGTCGGGGAGTTGGTGGATGTTGCGCTGCTCATCGGGCAATTCGTTGATGTTGGGAACGTAGCCAGCAGTAGCGGCGCCGACAGGTGGTGGCTGCTGATATTGAGTTGGTGGCTGGACTTGACTTCCCTGAGAGTACTCGCTTTGGTCTGAGACAGACATGTTGGTTGAGCCCTGATGTGTAGGCGGTGAACCGGAGCTCCAAGACCGGATTGCTGCTGTGGCTGGAAGAAGCCGGTCCGGAGATCGAGGTGGAGGAGACGGTAGGGGAGGAAGGGGAGGATCAGACCGTGTGTCGGAGCGGTTAGAAGAGTATCCTGCTATGGCAGCCATTGCACCCATTCCTGCCGGTCCGCCTGCCACAGGGCCGCCAGGACCCGTCATGCTCGGCATAGGACTTGCAGAATATCGATCACTAGGGGAAATTGAGTCTCGCTTTCTCCGTCGTCGCATATACCAGCTATACCAACCACCAAAGATGGCGGCGGCTAGAACAAGGACGCCGACACCGGCCCCAATGCCAGCCTTGGCCCCCGTTGACAATCCTCCGCCACCACCGCCATCGTCGCTAGATGATGCAGCGACAGAAGGAGTACTACTAGGCGTGCTAGTGTAAGTTCCGGCATCAACGACTGTCGTGGCGGGGGTTGTTGCAACTACGACAGACGTGACCGTGGTATACCCCGGTACGCCGTTCGATGTGGCCGGAAGGACTGCTGTGACATAGGACGTGCTGGTAGAAAAGGATACTGAAGAGCTGGTCGTCGTGACAACCACAGGTTCCTCGCTCGTGCTGGTGGTACTCTCTTCGGATGAGGTGGGTGAGGATTCTGTGGAAGAAGTAGATTCGGTGGTCGTGGTGACTGCTGGGGAAGCTGAACTCGTTACTGAAATTGTACTCGACTGGAAGGATGTGGATGAGGACGTGGTAGGGATGAACGTAGTGGCTGAGGGAGAACTCGCGATTAGGGACGAACTCGAAACAGATTGTGTGCTAGAATAGACTACGGTTGATGCCGATAAGACAGACGAAGACTCTGTAGATATATACTCACTAGTGGAGCTGATAGATAGAGACGTGGTCGGAGAAGGGGTAGTGGTAGTGGTTGAAGGCGAAGGGCTAGTCGTCGAAGGCGTAGGGGAAGGGGGGGTGGTAGTGATAGTGGTAGCTATGGTTGAAGGGGAGGATTCAGCGGGGATCGAAGAGCCAGAGGGAGTGGAAGGGGTCGCAGAAGAGGTAGAGGGAGGGATACTTGAAGGGGTGGTGCTGTCGGAAGCAGTGGCTGAACTAGACGTAGACGTGGAGGAGGTTGTAAAAGCAGTAGTGGATGGAATAGAACTTGTGGTGGCTGACACAATTCCATTGTTATAAAAGCAACTTGGGCAGAGGGTGGATGCAAGGCTGAGACAGCCAATGATCAGGTGCAGAACGGGGTAATGATCCACATACTGGAACTGGTGGGTATAAAAGTACTCGAGGTGGTGGTTGTGAAATCAGAGGTGGTCGACGATGTAGTGTCACTGAAAGTGGTCGTTGTCGTTGTGCTGGAGGTAGTGGGGGTTGTACTGTCAGTTGAGGTGGAGCTGGTGGTGAAGCTGTCGGTAGTAGTCGAACTCTCAGTTGTGACAGCGTCTGACAGGGAACTCGTGGTATCCGTTGTCGTCGCCATGGTTATAGCAGCAGGCAATTGCGCATCTGTGCTGCTCAGTCAATGACGCTCGCCACCATTGTTAACCGGAATGATCAACCCTTGACCATGGTGAGGCTGGAGAACAAGAAGAAAGAAGCTGAGCAAAGCGGGACAGCGAGTCTCTTGAAGGTGTCAGTGCTAGAGACGAAGGCATGGCTTAGCAACTAAAAGCTAGAGGTTTTAAGCAGAGCCAGTGTCAGTGAGTTTGTATCTGCACGATTTCATTGGGAGCTTTCGACATTGTTGGCAGCCCTATAAGCGACGCAGGTTCTTTTTTCAGCTCCCACCCTCCGATACGAGACTATTGGAGGGCAGATAATGATATTCCGAGGGCGGAGGATGGAACCTGGAGGGTCTGAAGCCAGCGCTTTTTAGGCTTTTGCCGCGGCTTCTAGTGAGAAGCTGCTCGACATAAAGTCATCAGGTGCGAGATGCTGGGACCCAATGGGACACCTGCGGGACAAGAAAGTTTAGTTGAAGAAGGCCAAATCCAACCAGCGGGAAAAAGACCTTTTGGGGTCTTGCGCATGATTCCGCCAGGTAGGTCGAGAGAATAAGCGAGTCACGCTTTGTTCCGTCCGAGGTTATCGTCAGTGTCGAAGAGATGAAGGATGGGGAAGTACGATGACGGACTGAAGAGGCTCAAACGCCCCAGGTCCTAGCTGCGAGGAGCTGACAAAGGGATTAGGAGCCTATTGTGCACGACGCTGCCTGCAAAGGTGGAGGAAGCGATGCGACCTTGGACCAGGCTCGACCCGGGGGCCAAAACGTACACGGGGAAAAATTCAACGAGGGGGATCGGTAGCGCAGCGTGAGCACAGACAGCGATAAGGAACCGTGCGGAATGGCATAGCAGGATTGCCTACTACTTTCTCTAGATGGGTACATATCCCGCAGTCTCTGAAGAGTCGCTCATATTATAATCCTTTCCCCCTTTCATTTTCTTCGCATCTCTTACTCGTAAATTAAATCCCTCGGTATCCTCCGCTCGGTGACCGGACCTGTATATGTGCGGTTGCTGGTACCTCTCATTGCGACGTCATCTTGACATACTGACTCACGTACTTATTGGACCAATCCATCGATTGTGTGGCCGACACGTTGCGGTTCGCGGAAAAATTGTATCAATGGCCACAGCGCGAACAATATATTTTATTCCCAACCACTGATTGCACGACCTTGATCCTCTAGCAGATAGATTTCTTTTCTCTTCCACTTCTAGATTCATTGGTTCATGCCCCTTTAAACTTGCCGAAAGGCTCACCGGCTTTGGGCGAGACAACTACCACAATTTGGCCATTTGATCCTTTATATTCCTCGTAATTGATCGCCGACGGCAGAGAAACATGCTGCCTGCCCGGGAAAATTCTTCATCGAAGAGCGAGTCGCCCGTTGTCTGTGTCTTGTGCGTCCCAAAAAAAGTGCCCACTGGGTTTAATGCGCCAAAAAACTAACATCTTTCGAGCTGTGCTTCCTCACCGGGAAAGGATCCTATCCATCTCGAATCTGCACGTTCACTTGGTCAAGCTCTCCATGAAGCGGGCTACAAACTCGTCTATGGTGGAGGCACGATGGGTATTATGGGCGAATTGGCCAAAACTCTGGTTTCCTTGTCGGGTTCCAAGGCAGTCCACGGTATTGTCCCTCGTGCACTGATCCGCTCGGAGAAAGACACGTCACTTCGCGGCGAGACCGGTCGTTACGGTTCAAGAAAGGTAGAGCGAACAATGTCTTCAGAGGAATTGCGACGCATCGACAGCAATGAGGATCCCGACAGCAAAATCGTCCCCGAATCCGAATTTGGCGCCACAACAATCGTCCCGGATATGCATACTCGCAAGCGTATGATGGCTCATTCTGTTGAGGCAGGAGGTCCAGGTTCAGGTTTCGTCGCACTGGCTGGTGGTTATGGAACGATTGAGGAGGTGATGGAGATGGTCACTTGGAATCAACTAGGTATTCACACAATCCCAATCGTCCTTGTCAACATCAATGGGTATTGGAACGGACTGCTCGATTGGGTAAGAAACAGTATCAGAGAAGGCTTTGTGAGCGAAGGAGCTGCCAATATATTGGTCGAGGTCAAGAGCACCGATGATGTCGTTACCGCATTGCGAGATTACCAGCTGGCACCGGGGAGATTCAAGTTGGACTGGTCTCGGTAGAAAATAAGGGTGTGGACTCAAAACGATGGATCATCACAAGAAAACAATGCTTGTCTTTGTCATTGCCATGGTACAGCTTCTTGCCATTTTTGACAGCCTCTCCCGCTCCCAACGCCGTGCCGGATGCATCGAGGTCACTTCGACGTTGCCCTTACGAATCCGTCTCCATAGCATCTCCACCAGCCTCTTCTGTCGATGTCGATTCCACACTGGCTTCCAGGAGAGGCGCAACATCTTGTCCATCGTACAGCTTGAAGCTCTCCAGCTTCTTTCGTCCACCCTTCTCCGTCATTCCAATCACGGCCAAACTTGTGTTGTCCACAGTCAGCTCCTTATCTTGCGCCAGACTCTCCTTCAAGGCCAACAGAGCATGTTTGATCAATTCTTCCCGATTGCATTCCGCAAATTCGTCCAGATGTCTCTCGAGATACGTACGAGCCATCTGACTTCTGGCGCCAATTGCACAAGCCGACATTTCTTGAGTCATACCTGACGGGGAGAATTCGAACAGATGCGGTCCCAGCTCGTCTACTCCGGCTACTAATAATCCGACACCGTAGGGTCGTTTGCCGTAATGTTGTGTGTTCGTCTGGGCACGATCACCGATCATATTGACAATGCGTTCAACGGGTATAGCTCGGCCATAGGTCAT
This sequence comes from Rhinocladiella mackenziei CBS 650.93, assembly GCF_000835555.1. NCBI lineage: Eukaryota > Fungi > Ascomycota > Eurotiomycetes > Chaetothyriales > Herpotrichiellaceae > Rhinocladiella > Rhinocladiella mackenziei. Next base: position 4,729,202 of record NW_013550604.1, read on the forward strand.
TTTGGAGGACAGAGACTGCTGTTTCATGAAGTTCGACAGGACGCGGGCGTCGGAAGCAAGACCGGCCAGCGCAACTCCTAGATGGTCATCGACACCGACAATCTTCTTCTGGTACGAGGACAATTCTTCCGCGTTTCTCTGAACTTCATGTGAGCATCAATGCTTGACAAGGCTCCAGACAAATACGAACCTTGAGGGCAGTTAAAACGACGTGTTTCTTGCTCACAGCCCCAACCACTACTGATCCCTGTTTGACAGCCTCCTGAGCGTACTCGACTTGAAATATTCGGCCTTGAGGTGAACTACAGATAGGTTAGTGATTGGGCACAAAAGACGGTGTCAGGCGGGAGCCTTACAAAGTGACAGAGTCGTTGTCGTAATTATTTCTGAACATGTTGACTGCGAGCTACGTGACAGAAGGAAACAAGACAAGAAAAATGTTGTGGTTGTGGACTGTGGGAGACGTCTTCAATAAATTCGTCGAGTCAGGCAAATACCAGACGCGCAGTCCGTTTTTGGGCGCGATAACTGTCGAGTCGGAAGCTTTTCTCTCCAAGCACCCCAGCCACACACTGCAACTTCAACTTTGTCACTTGTAGTATCACTTGTCATATTCTATGTTCGATGACCTTGCAGTCCCACTGTCGCTTCATATCCTATTCTCCCAGCGAGAACCCTCCTCCAAGTCAAACCACTTTTTCCCGTGCGGACGGCCAGAAACTAGACTCCATTCCCACTTTCATTCGCATCAGGCCTCCGTCATGACGGCGGGTCTCAAGACAATAATTGCCCTCTCCTTTGTACGACCGTATGGAATACCGCCTCGTGGGACAAGTCGTTAATCGTCTTATAGGTTCTTGCCATCGGATTTCTCCTCGTCATCCTTTCCGCCGCCCTATTCCACAACTTCCTCACTCTTCTCGTTGTCGCGACCTATGTGTTAGCGCCCGTACCAAACTGGGTTGCGGGAAGATGCGCCAATCCAGATGATTTTATCGAAACCAACTCGAGTGCATGGGTTGATCTGGGCCGATTTGTCACCGGATTTCTTGTTGTTATGGGCATTGGTAGGTTCCCTGCAGGAAGATGTGGTATGCCTCACACTGACGATGCTGCGGAACAGCCCTCCCGGTTCTCCTAGCGCACTGCGCTCTCATTCAAGTTCCCGCTATGGTCATGTCAATTATAGGAGGACTGCTGATATACGGCACGATCATCAGTTTCACCCAGTTTTTCAAGGAGGAGCAGGACTTTTGAACGAGGGGGACACCCGAAGATGTGGGCAGTTATATTGCATCTTGGGGGCGTCGCAATCTCTTTGGTGTAGCAAAGTGGTCTATCATATTGGACGAAAGTACGACGGACAAGAATGTTATATTGTTCTGGACGCGCGCAAAAAGGATTCCGCACTATATCTTGTATCAACTATGAAAACCGGGACCTTGAGTCTGCATAATCGAACGGATTCGCTCGATACTGAACTTCAGAAAGCTATCCGCTATATCACTCTTCCAGTCGGCTTTTGGCCCGGGCTCATTCGAAATCGACTCCAGTGTGACTGGTAATATCCCTGGGATTTGCCTCTATGTCGTGGCTGGACGGAGCTTCCGTGGAAGATTAAATGGTGGAAAAGAGAAACCACATCTCATAAACCAGATCAGTACGAATCATAGGGTAAAATCATGCCATTATCTACGTACTGCCCAGTAACAGGCGGCCATATCGGGATGCAGCGTCCAAATGCCCGACCTATGGGGGGACATAGTAGCACGGCTCCAGCCACAATTACGAACCGACTAGCTGCAAGGCACCATCCAACTTACTCCGAACACTGGACTTCCATTCTCACGACCACGAAACTCCCATACGACTACAAGTTGTTTGTTTTCATTTCCCGCACCTCCTACAGTCCTACTCCCCTCCAATTAAAATCTACTCTTCTTTACGATAACGATGTCCTCGTCAACTCGCCTGTTCCGCTTCTCCAAGCCCGCCTGGCTCAACAGCGCCAACACCAGGACCGCAGGCGTCTACTTTGCTGGCGCATTGGTAAGTAGTAGATTCAAGACCATCTCCATCCTCATCGTAGTCTATTTACTATCACACAGGCGTTCCGCTAACAGCTGTCCCTCTGATCTGCAATAGTTCTCGTTCGGCTTCTTCTTCTTCATCGACGCAAGCGTCTTCTCCAAGTCACCACTCAATGGGTCGACCGTGCACATCAACTTCGTGGACTGGATCCCGCTCATCTGCTCAGCGCTGGGGATGCTGGTGATCAACAGTATCGAGAAGTCGCGGCTTTCGGCGGATAGTTTCTCGTACAGCGGCAACGGCGTCGCATGGAAGGCCCGGACCGTACTCTTCATGGGCTTCGCGCTCATGGCTGGCGGGCTTGCGGGCAGTGTCACAGTCATGGTTCTTAAGTATCTGTTCAAGGACTACGCGCTGCAGACGGTTTATATGGGCGTGGCGAACATGGTGGCCAATGGACTCGTCATGCTAAGCAGTGTCGTCTTGTGGGTCAGCCAGAACATGGAGGATGATTATACGTATAATTTGCAGCTGTGAGTTGGTTTGGGAAGTTGAAGGCACTAGGGCAAATTACCAGAATAGTAATTGGGCGCTGCATGATGGGGGAAATGGCAACGGGAATGGCGTCGTGGCAAGACTTTACACCCCAACGATAGCATCGAGTGAGCGCATAGGGGCAAATGGAAGCATTTCTTCGTCGAATTTCTTTGCATTGGTCCGAGTTGCCTTTTCGGAACACGATTGTCTTTTATCGAGCCTTGGAAAACTCGTCAGGCAATATGAATTTCCGTGAGCCATGGCGTGTTGTCGCACAATCCCTCATTCAGGCTCCCGTTTGAACGTCGATTCCTAGCTCTGGTGCCTTCTCGTAATAAATGGTCACCTGGTCGGGTTGATCGCCACCAAATCTTTGGTGAACGTGATAGTAAAAGCAAAAGTGGCTCAATTGTTTTCGTGGATTTCGACCTTATCCAATGATCTGTGGACCAGGCAACTTCCTATTCCTGACCATGTCCTTTATTCTCCGTCCCTCAGTTTCCCCATGACGGCGTCGATGACATCCATGTCTGTTGCCGAGATTTGATCTGGTCCGACAACGTCTTTGGGCAGCCGCTTAACTGCTTCATTCATTGCGGGCTGATAATTTCGGATCCCCGAACTGAGGGCATAGACTGCCTTTCTTCGCACTGCCTTGTCCACGTCACTCAGGGCAATCTTGCAGATTTTGTCGATACCGTTGAGAGCCAGAAATCGTTCTTGTGCTTTCACATTGTTCTGGACCGCTGTGCCTAGACACCAGGCCGCCATCCGTCGCAAGTCGGCTACGGGACTATCCAGCTGAGAGAGCAGTGGCGTCCACAGACCCAGAGGCTCCATATTGTTGGCGTTGTCAATATTTTCAACCAGTTGCTCAAAGTTGTCGAACGCTGTCATTTTAGCGTCGTGGGTGACTTCGGGATCTGAAGAGGCGATGATAGTCATGGCTTCGCGCATCAAATCAGCATCACTGGGACCACCCATTAACACCCGTAGAGCATCAGCTGATAGTCCTCTCGGTTCTCTGACGGGCTGGCCTGGTGATCGGCCTGAGACCTCGGAATTCTCGACACTCCATTTTAGGAGAGAGTTCAATCCAGGATCCATTGTGTGAAGGCTGTGGTTTGTGCAATGAAACAAGGGTAGAGACAACACTTTCGATGTCGATAGTCTACGCGCATGGATGGTTGGGGGGTATGTAAAGAAGAAAGTGATGCTTCTGAAGAGTCTTGGCCGGCTTGAGGCCGTAGTGATTTCCAGTACCTACTGCGATATTCTTTTGGTTTCGAACGGATAGCTGTCCTCAGAATATGAGGTTGGAGGCTTCAAAATGGTCACGGAGGACAGTTACATGATGAACTCATAAATCTTCGAGGGGAGACAAGGGTGAGCTCGAGGAATCCCAACAGAATCTCGATAGTCCGGGGATGTTCAAGTGATATACTGCCACATTGAATCGGCGGTTGGTGGCGGTGAAGCCCGCAATCCAGAATCACGTCGGCGGCTCAGAGCGCCTTGCTGTCGGAACGTTCTGACTAACCAGAGGCTACCCCGCCATTGTGGCACGGAACAAAATTTTGCATACCTATTTCATCTGGTAGCCTCTGGGCTAAAGCGATGGCTTGTACGCCAGGCGTATTGCTGTGTGGGCTGGTCGACCCAACAAAGTTTCGCTCCATCCTTGACATGTGCAAGATGGGTCGGCAGAGATTCAATATTGAATGCTGAAATGTCTTCGTACAGTGTTTGGAATGGCAGGATTCCAAAAATAGAGGACCGTAGAGGAGCATGTAGATAGTCCAGTGACGTACTGCAGTATCCGTCATCATCAGCCGCACTGATAACCATGGAAGCCTTTGCAACTTCTCGGGTGATGATCAGGCCGGCAGCAGATACAACCAGCAAAATTGTCGTTGCCTGTTCCTTACAGTGGGACGTGACGAGGCTCTTGTTTCAATTTGACGCTGGAGAAAGCGCATTGTGTGGCCCATGCCACCACTCGAGAACGGTCCATAGTAGAGGTACATTGAGATTAGGTACCTCTCCTTATTATTTAGCACTAGGGGTACATTGAATGTCGGTATCATACCACTTCCGGCGTGGCAAGGCATCTCCATACTACTGGTCTCCGGTCTTTATTGCCTCAACCAAAATCCCAAACTTGCCTTCTCAAGGTCCTCCGTACTTATATTAGTCTGTCCCGATGCTCTAGAACAGCAGAGAGACAAGACGGTGTGAGGTGGTAAGCTATTAGCCAGTATCACACTCCGAAGCTCGATCAGCTTGGTCTTGGCGCTGCTTCCCCTTAGTGCACCGCCCACCGCCTTGCTCACTCCCACTCTGCACCTAATTCACACTGCACCAGCTGTTCAAATCTATCTTACCGTCCGCGTTCCCAACTTTTTGTCTCCGTCTTCATCCTTCTACTCGTCCAATCTCCTTGCTCGTCATTCCGGAGGATTTTCCCACCTTCCCGTATCTCGAGTACTTTACACCTCTCTCACTTCAACCGCCCTTGACTATTCCCCTCTTCTGATCCTCGACCAAATCGTCAACATGGAGGGTAAGCGGAATCGCTCCTAGCCTCAGTTGCTTGTCATAACTATTGTCACACCTGATCAAGTGCTAATATGACATTCTCTTTACAGAAGAAGTTGCTGCTCTCGTTATTGACAATGGGTAAGCCCTGCGCCCATCATCCCAAGCCTGAAGAATTTGACTGCCGTACGACACTTCCATCTCAACTTGGTAGTCTGAGTTATGGGAACATCGGGAGCCAAAAACCACGAAAATATCGTGAATATGGTACTAACGATAATATCTCTCCAGCTCTGGCATGTGCAAAGCTGGCTTTGCTGGTGATGATGCGCCACGAGCGGTTTTCCGTAAGTACACTTCCCGGTGATTGATCCCAACGGACACGAGATCGAGGAGTCTAATATTTTGATAGCATCCATTGTCGGTCGACCTCGTCACCACGGTATCATGATCGGTATGGGTCAGAAAGACTCGTACGTCGGTGACGAAGCCCAATCCAAGCGTGGTATTTTGACGCTGAGATATCCTATCGAACACGGTGTGGTCACCAACTGGGATGACATGGAAAAGATTTGGCACCACACTTTCTACAACGAATTGCGAGTGGCTCCCGAAGAGCACCCTGTCTTGTTGACTGAGGCTCCTATCAACCCCAAGTCCAACAGAGAAAAGATGACGCAGATCGTCTTCGAGACCTTCAACGCTCCCGCCTTCTATGTCTCTATCCAGGCCGTGCTTTCCCTTTACGCCTCCGGTCGTACCACTGGCATCGTCCTTGACTCTGGCGATGGTGTCACTCACGTCGTCCCTATCTATGAGGGTTTCTCACTTCCCCACGCCATCTCCCGTGTCGATATGGCTGGTCGTGATTTAACCGACTACCTGATGAAGATCTTGGCTGAGCGAGGCTACACTTTCTCCACCACTGCCGAGCGAGAAATCGTTCGAGACATCAAGGAGAAACTCTGCTACGTTGCGCTTGACTTCGAGCAGGAGATTCAGACTGCTTCTCAAAGCTCCAGCTTGGAGAAATCATATGAACTTCCCGATGGTCAGGTCATCACCATCGGCAACGAACGATTCCGAGCTCCTGAGGCCCTTTTCCAGCCCAGCGTTCTTGGTCTTGAATCTGGCGGTATTCACGTCACCACTTTCAACTCCATCATGAAGTGTGATGTCGATGTTCGTAAGGACTTGTACGGTAACATTGTCATGGTAAGGTCTACCGATATGCATCCTCTGATGTAGTTACTGACATCATTGTAGTCTGGCGGTACCACTATGTACCCAGGTATTTCCGACCGTATGCAAAAGGAAATTACCGCTCTTGCACCGTCTTCTATGAAGGTCAAGATCATTGCGCCACCTGAGCGTAAATACTCTGTCTGGATCGGAGGTTCCATTTTGGCATCTCTTTCCACCTTCCAGCAAATGTGGATCTCCAAGCAAGAGTACGATGAGAGTGGTCCTTCGATTGTCCACCGCAAGTGCTTCTAAACCCTTTTCGAGCATCCCAAACTGCTTGATACTCCAATTGAAACGCAGCGATTTTCTAGAATCAGCAGTGAACGACGTCAAGATCTTGATGAGACCAATTGCAGGCGGAGAATAGAATTGTGGAGGGCAAAGGTGGTGGCGGAAGGCCGAAAAGTAATTGTGAACTGGCACGGATAAAGCGCGTCTGAAACACCGAGGGGGGTGGGGGTCATTGGAGCTTTGTATCGAGACAAGGAAGTCAACATCTTCAATGAGTAGCACCATTCCAATAGTGTCTAGGATTGCAATGGCTAGCAAGTTTAGGTTTTCGTGATTTTTGGTCTCTGTGCTTGAATACGGGTCACCCTTGTTGATTTGCGTCCTAAAGGTGAAGAAGGCTTTCTGGTTCGCTATGCCCCGTTTTGAGGCTTGATGATTTCTCGTAAATAAGCCGGCACATCCCCTGGCACCTCGTGGACTGTGGCACCATCTTCAGCCGGTTCCAAAATCTTCCACTCGCAGGCGATGCCCTCGTCCTTGAATCGTTGGAGGATGACTCCGGCAATGGCATCGAAATTCTCCGTTGCGAGTGCCAGAATCGTCGGTCCGGCACCCGACAGGCAGATCCCCAATAGGCCTTTGTGGGTTTTGGGGGACATGGAAGACAAGATGGCCGGTAGTGCCGGGATCAGGGTCTTGCGATAGGGCTGGTGGATCTTGTCTTGCATCGCACTGTAGATCAGATCTGGATCAGGAGGAGAGTCGGACAGCACGGTTGTTAGGAGTGCCAGCCTTTGGAGGTTGAAGATCTACTGCAATTAGACTTACGACCAAAATTGGTTGATGGGTATGGTCGCGGTTGCAATTGGAGGGAGTCTGAAAATGATGCAAACTCACCATGTCTTGCCGTGAGTATGACTTGGGCAGTACCTCTCTAGCCTTGGCCGTGCTGACTTCGAAATCCGGGATTATGGCTAGAGCCTTGATCTCCTTGGCCCAGTTAAATCTTCGATAATGCCCGATATTCTCGGGCGGAATGGGCGGGACAAGACCTGTGTCGAGACCGCCAGCCGGTTGAGGCAACACTTCTGAGAGAGGGACTTCTTTTCGCGCCATGTCCGCGGGATCGAGTTCGTTCAGGTAGGTCCCCACGAACCCTCCATAGAGTGCGGCCGCGACGTTGTCCGGGTGCCGCTCAACCATGAGACAAAAATCTAGCAGGCGAGCTTTCGGGAGGTTGAGGTTTCCAACTACATTCCCCAGGAGCACTCCAGCCACGACGGCGGCGCCTGATGAGCCTAGTCCTCGGCCCAGAGGAATCGGGTTGTGGATGTGCACGTACGTCTGAACGGGGAAGTCGCGCTGGTTATGACAGCGAAGGATGTAGAGCGCCGTCCGCGTCAGGAGGTTGTTCTCCGGGTTCAGGTCAATGTCCTCAGCGCCAACGCCCGAATAGGATACCATACAGTTCAGAGGATTGGATGGTGATGAAGGCTGAGACTTGTCCACGCTCACTCGCAGCTCGAGATACATTGACAGCGCCAGACCAATGACATCGAAGCCCGGGCCTGAGTGGGACCGTCAGAGGAGGAAGAGGTTACAGAGAACATGGTACAATGCCTTACCAATGTTGGCCGATGAACATGGTACCTCTAGTTATGTTAGGTCCACGGTCTCTGATACGGAAAGCGCTTAGGGATAGGCGACTGACTTATAAGATACATGCTGAAGGCACTGGGGGGCCAGGCCAAGCTGGATCGGGCGCTGGGTGCTGGTGGGAACGCTATTGACAGTCGCGCACCGGGACAATCAATAGATTGTAAGGAGAATATTCAGTAGGAAATGTTGGTGAAGATCTGGTGAGTAAAGTTCATAATGTATTCATTCCAAACCAGAGGTATTCAAGGTATCGCGAAGCTCTTGTCGAATATCAGCTGAGAATCAACGTTCTCCAAGTCTATAGCACAACTTGCTGACTATTGACTGAAAATGATTTCTGTGTCTTCACACGACGTTCGTGGGCCAATCCTAAGACCAAAAGAATTACGTTGGAGCGTTCGGGAGAGAACAACTCTTATACGGCGGAGTACTCACCTTGGCATCAGATTTCCCCTCGAGGGCACTGCGAAGAAAAAAAAAAAAAAAAAAAAAAAAAAACCTTTTTCTTTCTTTCTGAATACTCATGGAGAATTGATAGTGTAAGCTTTCGTATCTTTACTCCGACGAGAATCTCTCGACTCTTTTCGCAAGGTAGGTATCTGCAATGCTGTGTTGGAACTCTGCGTTTCCTCTTCGTCTTCTATATCCCGTCGTACTTGTCCGAGGCCAGCCAACCAGCTGCCAGAGAACAAGAAAATTCTGCAAAAGCCTTTGAGCTTTATTCTATGGTGGTAGAAATATCCCATGACATGTAGCGATCTCCCTCATTTTGCTCCCTCCCCTCTATCTTATCTTTACTTTGAATTCGGGAACATGCCGTCCCAAATCAACCCCCTTCCCAAGTCATGGAAGGACATTCACTGACGTCCTCACTTCCAGATTCCTTGCGGAAAACGTCACAATTCGCCATGACGGAAAGGTTACGTATTCTAGTCATTGGTTCCGGCGGTCGAGAACATGCTCTCGCCTGGAAATTGGCAAAATCCCCGTTTGTTGATGTAGTCCATATTGCCCCTGGCAACGGAGGGACAGAGTCCGACAATGTTATCAACATCAAGATATCTGCCAATGACTTCACAGAATTAGTCTCCCATGCTAGGAAGCATGGTCTGAATTTGGTGGTAGTTGGTCCAGAGGCGCCTCTGGTCGCTGGTATTGAAGGATCTTTTCGAGCCGTTGGTATTCGCTGCTTCGGACCAAGCAAGGCTGCTGCAAGAATGGAAGGATCCAAAACATTCTCAAAGGATTTCATGCAACGACATGGAATTCCTACGGCGGCATTCCGAAATTTCAATGAGTACGAGCCAGCTCGCCAGTATCTGGATTCGGTCACGCATGACGTCGTCATCAAAGCAGACGGACTCGCTGCAGGGAAAGGTGTCATTATTCCAACCACAAAGGAGGAGGCACGCGATGCCCTGAAGAAGATCATGGTTGCACGAGAATTTGGTTCGGCTGGGTCACAAGTCGTCATCGAGGAATATCTGGAAGGTGAGGAGTTGAGTGTGCTATCATTCAGCGATGGCTACACGATAAGGTCACTCCCCCCTGCCCAAGACCACAAACGGGCTCTGGATGGGGATCGAGGCCCAAATACTGGTGGCATGGGCTGCTATGCGCCGACGAGAGTAGCTTCAAAAGAGCTGATTGCTCAGATCGACCGGGAAATCGTCCAGCCCACTATTGACTGTATGAGACGAGAAGGCATGCCTTTTGTCGGTATGCTTTTTACTGGTTTGATGATCACCAAGGACGGACCGAAAGTGCTCGAGTACAATGTCAGAGGAGGCGACCCGGAGACACAGACTCTACTCCCGCTTCTGAGCGATGACACGGATCTTGCTAAAGTTATGCAGGCTTGCACAGAACATTGGCTGGATGGTGTTGATCTCAAAATTGAACCCAAATTCGCTGCCACAGTGGTTGCTTGCGCTGAAGGCTACCCTGAGACATACGCGAAGAATAGGCCAATCACCTTACACCAAACTCCAGAGGACACGTTCATCTTCCATGCTGGTACGAGTAGAGACGAGAAGCAAGTGGTTTCTACAGGAGGCCGTGTCATTGCTTCGACCTCAACAGCAGCAACCTTGGAGGATGCAGTGGCCAGAGCATACAGGGGAATGGACAGTATCAAATTTCAAGGAATGCACTTCAGAAAAGATATTGCTCATCGGGCATTTAAAAGAAAAGAACAAGAAAAAGGCCCGGAAAACGCTCCAATGACATACGCTTCCGCGGGCGTATCTATTGACGCAGGAAACAGCCTCATCTCTAGAATCAAGCCAGCAGTGAGATCGACCTCACGTCCTGGTGCTGATGCCATCATCGGTGGCTTTGGCGGAGGATTCGATCTGGCAAAAGCAGGTTATCATGAAAAGTCCCCTATGCTCATCGGAGCCATCGATGGAGTCGGGACCAAACTTAAGATTGCGCACGCAATGGACATTCATGATACCGTTGGTGTGGATCTGGTGGCCATGAATGTGAATGACCTTGTTGTGCAAGGCGCAGAACCATTGATGTTTCTCGACTGCTACACTTGCAGCATTCTCGATGTAGACATTGCAAGTGTCTTCATTCGGGGTGTTTGTGAAGGTTGCAAGATGGCTAATTGCGCCCTTGTTGGAGGCGAAACAGCGGAAATGCCTGGTCTGTTGAGTGGTACGGAATATGACGCAGTTGGCGCCGCCTTGGGAGCCATCGATACACCCGCCGGGAAGAGAGTGTTGCCAGATAGAGAAAGCATGATTGAGGATGACGTCCTCCTGGGCCTGGCATCGAGCGGCATACATTCAAATGGTTTCTCGTTGGTCCGGCGAATCATTGAAAAAATGCACCTTGCTTTCTCAGACTCTGCACCTTGGGATCCGGAAATGTCGGTTGGCAAATCACTGCTGACTCCAACACGAATTTATGTCGTTCCCCTATTGCAAGCGGTCAAGCGAGACTTGATTAAGGGGATGGCTCACATCACAGGCGGAGGCTTGATAGAGAACATACCGCGAATGTTACCTGATCATCTGGCAGCGGAAATTGACGTGACCACGTGGAAACGGCCCAGGGTTTTTAAGTGGCTTCAGCAAGCAGGCAAGGTAAACAATGAAGAGATGAGTCGCACCTTTAATAATGGGATCGGAATGGTCCTCGTCGTATCAAATGTGGCTTCTGGAGAAGTTAAGAAAATCCTGGAAGCGGAAGGAGAAACGGTCTTCAAGGTTGGAAATCTTGTGACCAGGGATGAAGGCAAAGAAGGGTGTATCCTGAAGAACCTGGAATCCTGGGACTCATGACCCTCTGGACAATTCTTTACCTCATGTTCTTGCAGTCTGGATGCACGGAGAAAGCCTTCAAAGTCTTCCTCTTCGTTGGGGGAAGTACAAGGAAGCTGACAACACGTTCTGATGGTGAACAAAACAGAGATGCGGATGTTGTCTGGTCGCGAAACCCACCAGTTCGAATGCAATGTGACATAATCTCTTGCATAATGCGTGTCGCTGATACCTCCCGAGGGCGGGTTGCGGCGTTTTTCAGGCTGGGGAAACTGACTCGTCACTTCGTGGGGAGGCGGAGCGTTTTCGCTTCCGCAGACCGTTGGGACATTCAGCCTTGTCGGTGATAGGAGTTGAGTGGATGCTCCCTCATTCAGCCCACCGTGAGAGAAGGAATGTCTATATAACAGTATGTCGCATCTGTCTCTCTCGAGCTATTCACTCTTCACATTTTCATCAGTAAGCAGCACAAACGAAATGGAAATCGCTCGGCACGTACGCTCTGTCTCCCAACTTGTATACTTATCGAAGCTTTTATTTTCCGATTCAAACGAAAATGATCTCAAACACAACCATCGTTGTTGGCGCCAGTAGGGACATTGGCTTGGGGTTGGCCAAATTCCTCGCTCAGAGCCCTCAAGATCGTGTAATTGCGACCATGCGCAAGCCTGTCGTTCTAAGCGAACCTAACATCCAAGTCATTCAGCTCGACCAGACCAACGCGGTATCGGTTGAAAAGGCGGCTGAAGCAATCAAGGAAGCCGACAACTTGATCGTCAACGCGGCTATGGGCGAAGACGAACGTCTCACAGAAATATCGTCTGAGCGACTGCTACAATAACGTCGTCGGGGCGCATCGGGTCGTCAAAGCGTTCCTACCCGCACTTCAAGCACGCAGGACCAAAAGAATCATCTTCATCTCATCGACTACTCCCTCTCTCACCAAACAAGTTGACTCAGAATGGGGTCTTCGAGGGCCTGACGCGACAAGCAAAGCAGCTGGCAACATGTTGGCGGTTCAATTTCACAATGAACTTCGCGACCGGGGGTTTACTGTTGTCTCCATTCATCCTGGATGGGTAGCTACAGACATGGGCAATTTGGCTGGTCCCGGAGCCATGCCGGCAACAGAATTAGTCCAGAAGATCATGAAGATCGTGAAAGGTCTGAGCACGGTTGACGGAGCCAAGTTCTTCAATATTGATGGTACTATCTTGCCTTAGTGATGGGTATCTGGGTGTAGTAGCATGGAGTTGGAGGAAATTGGGAATGAAACTGGTGGTGTGGAAGGTGTAAACGTGCCAATTAGATTCTTGTCTGATACCAGTAGAAAATTTGTGATCTGGTTCTAGAGCGTGGAGGGAGATCTTTCAACGTGGTGGATGAAATATCGAACACATGGCAAACAAACACGTTGCCGTAGAATCAACTATGGTGGAGTGTTAGAAGTACAGAAGCATTTCAAGCGCCCAAGGGTAAAAAATGTTCGCGTCGGGCCATGGTTGACGTTGGCATTTTGCCAGATCCCAAGTATTCTCATTGCATTGTCTTATTAGTAGTTGGGAGGATTTCGGTTTTCCTTTTTTTGCTTCTAACTTTTCTTCGTGGCTCAGGAATCACAGTACTCGCTGTACGTCCAGCGGTCTTTTTCTAGGGTTCATCTCAAAATTCCGAATATATGCTGCCCCTGGTGGTCAGGCAGCATGTATGTCTATCATGTCTACTCAAAGGTCGTCCACAGCTATTGGCCTTGATACCACCGAAGTCCGTCGCATCACCTTCTAACGGCTCCTCTTTCTCATCCTTCCGCTCCCTCTCTGGCACTAGCACGCGACATGGGCGAACTGCCCGATCCCATAAGCGCTCTATAACCGGGAATATCGACGATGGGAGAGTCCAAAAGAGTCAGGTGGTCAGGAAACACAGACCCTCTGCTGGGAGAGACATAGCTTCAACGCCGCTGAATCTTGGATTCAGTTTGTCACTGCAGCAAAAACAAAAAATTAAGCTCTATGATGACTTTCGCCAGATCCTGATGCGCACTGCTTCACAATCCATCACTGATGGTGTCCCTACGTTTCAGGAATTGCCTCTTGAAGATGTGATAGGCAAGGTCGAGCTGAACAAACGGAGCAGAGGCTTGCGCCGAGCATCGAGAGAGCTTCGAAAAGCATACGCAGGGCGAACCCTCAAAGATTTGGATTCTGATCTTGAACAGCTCCAGCCCTTCTTCCTTGGCAAGACTAAGCTCGTGAATGATGAGGCGTCGAGAAAAATTCTAGTGGACCTCGGTATTGTCCCTTGCCAAACCAGCGCGTCAAAACGGAGCACTGCAGCAGAAGCCGCCACGAAGATTAAAAGGTCGACAATTCGGAAGCACGTCACACGCCTACGGAACGCCGCAGGCGGAACCAGCACTGAGGATAATAGTCCGATGATTGCGAAGGTCGCTACTTTGGGTCATGGCAAAATTGCAGTCTTGGACCAGGATCTCATGCAAGTAGCGACGGTTGAGAATTATCCATTGGTACCGTTGCCAATAGAAAGACCCAAGGTGCCTACGTTGAGCCATGATTTGTCGCGCGTTCTTTTCAACCCGGGCGTCTATCAATTGCAGGATCCACGATCCAGAGTATGGAATTTTGATCCCTACCTGGGCAATATTATGCCCGTTTCCGAGTTCAATTATGATGCTTTGAATAAATATGTCACCTCGTCCGAAGATTCTCATCTCCGAGATGTGGCATTAAAGCATCAGAAGCGCTATATCGGCTCGACTTCAAGCATGTCTGGAATTTTATCACACTTCCACTTTCTTCTTTCCGCTTGGCGTGAGCTGAACATGGATCATCTGACACGGGGTTTCAAGGACGAGGGAAAGACATTCACGAGGCTTCAGAGAGGGCCAACAGCAATCTTCCTTCGATATCAAGACGGTGTGTATGCTGTTGACGCAGACAAGGAGTTTGACTCGGCGAATATCCTGATGAGCTTGGGCCGATCCATGGAGAAGCTGTTGACCGTGGAAAAGGATGAATTCGAACGATATCGAAGGACACACGATGCTACCCAAGATGCGAACATCCAGTCAAAGAAACCGGAGGCATATCACTACAGTGGGCTCGGTTCATTCTTACTTCGCGCTCAACTTGATGCGCAAGACCCTCGACTTCCGGGCACCGGCATGTTCGATCTCAAGACTCGGGCGGTGGCGGCGGTTCGTATGATGATTATGAACCACGAAGTCGGTGCCGGCTATCAAATCAAAGAGAGATTTGGCACCTGGGAGTCGTATGAACGAGAGTACCATGACATGATGCGGTCGGCTTTTCTCAAGTATTCGCTTCAAGTTCGAATGGGTCGAATGGACGGTATATTCGTGGCCTATCATAACACGGAGCGCCTCTTTGGCTTCCAATACGTGCCTCTTTCGGAACTGGACTTCGCGTTGCACGGTCAAACAGACAGGACTTTAGGAGACCGAGAATTTCAATTGAGCTTCAAACTTTTGAACGAGGTTTTCGACGCAGCAACAGCCAAGTTTCCAAATCGGTCTTTGCGATTCCACTTCGAGGCGAGAGCCGCCACAGCTGCCTCGCCGCCTCATATGTATATTTTTGCTGAACCAGTATCAGAGGAAGAAATACTGGAAGTTCAGACTTCCAAACAGAAAGAAATTGAAGCCTACGAGCAGCGAATCTTCCATCCGCACCGATCTCCTGCTTCCGAAAACGCTGGAGAGGACGATGCGATGACGGAGGAAGAGCAGATTCTGGCAGAGTCTGCACTTGATCCTGAAAAGTCTACAGACCTAGGCAGAGCGACATCACCCTCTGCACACATGTCAACTCGGAGTGACGCAGACGTTGGTCCCGTTCGTGAGTCAAATGCTGCAGATGTTGCATTCTTGGAAAGCCTAATGGGCGTGGATATGCGTACCTCTGACAAGGTTAACCCCACCGAAGAGCCTGATTCTCAGTCCTTGCAAAAGCGAGAACCAGTCCAGGAGAAAGAAATATTGGCTTGGAAGTTGAATGTCCGCAATCTGGTGAATGAGCTTCCAATCATCCGGCCACAGAACCTGACGGCAAATGACACGTGGAAGGTTGAGTACACTCTGACGCCTCTGCCGGAAGCATCAGGGCGTCGGAATTATACCCTATGCAAGGCTCGACGCAAAGCTAACTTGGAAGAGCCTCAAGAGCAAGATGAGGCAGTTGGGTATTACATCAAGCGGCTGGTTTCGATGAGTAAGGACGGAGCTCAATGGCGCAAAAAGTGGGATGAACTGGATGCTCAGAACGAGCGAATTGTCCTTTACGGAGATGGAGGAGCGTAGGGGCAAATAAGAAATAAAAAAAAAGTTGGTTGGTTGGTTCTGTACATTATCAAAGGGATTGGCAGTCCATCATAGATATGACATGACATGTGTTTGGGCACTGTGTTACGATGAAAAAGTATCAATATTGTTTTGTCATGTGCGACGTTCCAGATGCAGTTTAAGAATAAAACGGAGGCGGACCACATTATTTGATATGACAGAGACATGTTTCATTGAGGAGTGGATAAATTCCGGATACTCAATGACTCGTATAGGCCCCTTCCATGCGTCTTCCTCCACCACTTCCCACTATTATGCTCGTTCGTTTCTCGTTCACGATTGAAAATGTAAGACCGGGCCGGAATGCAGGAGGTTGACCCCCCCCAAAAGCGAAATTACCGCTGTGGCGTGGTCCGGCAATCTCTAGCAGATATTGGCAGGTGGATGATAGGGTTAACATAGACTTTCTGGGAGCTCGCCAATCGCAGTGGTAGACCGAAGCATATCTGCGGTGCTGCGGAGTCGCTATCATGAGATGTCGTCGGTTACAAGTAGGTCTTGTGCTCGAATAGTGCTGGTCGATGGAAGCCTGATAGATTGCCAATGAGTGATGGGTAATACCCCGTTCGATGTACCCAAAGTCGAGCAAAGAGACTTGTTTGGGAGCTGGTAGAACTCCAACGTGCATAGTTGTCGACGTCACCCCAGTTTGGGCGTCCCTCACTTAGTCCGCGTCGGGAATCGAGACTTCTAGAGTCCTGCCATCTGTCAACTTTGCCATCTGGATAATTCACCGGCTCCAGTCTCCGGCTTCATCGTGATTCTCAATGCGAATCTACCCCTCCGCCGCTGCTGTTGACTATTCCTACGTAACTATTATTATTCAATACACCTCACCCGACCACCGATCCACCAGTGCTCTTACAGCCTGCCTTGCGTTTCCTTGATCACTTCAATATATTGCTCATTAAACTTTACCCGGTTCCAGACACGAAGCACAGCCCCCCGACCCTCCATAGTCTGTTTTTTTCTCTGGATCGAGCCAAGTCGCATGCAGCGCTTACCACTCTCTCCGCCCATGTCCCAGAACCTAACTGGGACGTTTTGAGTGAAGAGGTGGATACATTAAATGGCGGGTGGGCACCTTCGAGTGCGACGCACTCTGTGAACATGTGTGTTTCTACATCTGCGAATCTTTCCTGACCTGACGGACTTGGGAAGTATTTGTCAAAATGGCCGACAAACGGAGGAGGAAAAGCCTGAGCATCTTCCGCCAGAAAGCGAACCCCAGTCCGTCCATACAAATACCAGACAGTCCTTTGGGGAAACGACCCAACGACATTCAGACTCCCAGTCCAGTCGACTCTGAGCAACCTAGCCCAAAGACTCGTCCCAGGACGTTACAAAAGGCAAATCGGACTTCTGTCTTCGGCTCGCTACGCTCCTTACACTCTCTCGATGAAGAAGAAAAGACTGCCTTGACAAGGTCGGATTCTAAAGCTTCATCTCTCCACGACGAAGCCGAAATGAATGCTAAGGGACTCTTTGGTTGCAAAGTTTTGCAGTATGGAGAAGTCCAAGCTGCAGGCGCCAATGTCTTTCGGAAACGAACTCATTTTATGGTGTTGACCGAATCACATCTCATTCGGTTTAGAAGCCAGGCCAAAGCAGTCGAGATGTTTCCGAGTATTCCCAGCAGCCTCAATCGGGGTCACGCTCCGCGGACATCGTCAGTGAGTTCTTACCAAGAGCTTCAAATGGCAGCATACTCGGATATAACCTCGGGTATTCCTCTCGAGCAAGTCATTGCCGTGTACAAAATCGACGATGGGCGACCTTTTCTCGTGGTGGAAGTGGCCTACCTTGATGAGCGCACCAGGAAGGCATCAATGATGCAATTGCAAGTCAACGAGGTCCGGGAAGCAGGCTTGTGGATCTCTGCTATCCGCTCAGCATCTCGGCAGGCAAGGTCTCTCCTTCCAAGGCAAGTGCAGGAACAAACCATAGAGCATCTTGCCCAAGTCCTTGAACGGGAGAGAGATTATGACCCGGAACATTTTCACGTTTTCAAGATTGTTCAGCGCTCGGCCAGCCGATCCGTGGGGAGGGCTTCAGCCGAAGATCTGACCCGACTAGGATCAGCCATTTGCTATCTAGCCATTGGTCTTCACAGAGTTCACTTGATTCCCTTACAACGGTCAGCATCACGATCGTCAAGCACCTCTCTGACTGATATTGACGCAACGACATCCTTTGGCATTGTCACCTTGGCTTCAATAAAGGCTCAGGCCGAGGAAGACGCCTTTCAACTCCTGTTCAAACCTCCGACTGGACAACCGTACACTGCTCAATTGGCGTCCTGTGCTGCCGACGAAATTGCCTTGTGGCTGCGGTTTTCTTCGGAATACCTGCGACCTGAGTGGCTTCGGCAGCCATTTCTGTTCGATGTTCCTGCTGAACTTGATGACCGGATGAACCCTCCGAATTTCCCCCAAGAGGACCACGATTGTTTCGATCGCACGCTTATTGCGTATTGTGCAGGTTACGATGTAGACCCCTCCCGAATTTGTTATTCTGTGGACTACGACTGCGAAGATGCGCCTTGCTTTCAGCTGCTGGCCCCTGCGACTGGGACCTCGTACTCGGCGCTAGAACTGCTGGCTGTGTTCCGGGCTCTTCGCTACAACGAATCGTTCACGTCAATTTCCTTTGCTCGCATCAATCTTAGTCCGCTGAGACATTTGTACGATACTTTTGGATCTGACCTGGACAGCCTATTCACCCGGTCGGGCCACCCGACAAATATTGTTGGTCACCAAGACTTGCCTCTCCTCGGTCAAGAGATTAGAGGACTGGCTCTGAAAAGCAGGAGATTACGTCGGTTGGACTTTTCTCATTCCATCCCCAACAAAGCGCTCGCGGACGACGAACAGCCTCTAGATTGTGGGATCATGGAGGCCCTTGCGCCGTTGTGCAAAAAGTCCTTGACCAATGTTGACTGGATTGTACTCACGGGGTTGCGACTGGCTGAATCCGACTTGAATTACCTTGTTGATGCTGCGTCAGAGAGGAAATGCCATCTTCGGGCCCTCGAGATTGGTGAATGTGGCCTTTCGGTCCACGACATCGATGTGTTGCTGTCTGCATTGGCGGTTCAGGAGAGTACCGTCGAGGTGATCGATATATCAGGAGCCCAGGGACGGTTCAGTCCGGAACTCTTTCAGCGAGAGATTGGGGCTTTCAGTCGCATCCGGCGACTAAATCTTACCCGTGTTCAGAAGACGTCGGTTCCGGAACCCTTGGTGGCTCCAGATGCGTTGTACGCCTGGCGTCTCGAGGCTCTCCATTTGTCTCAAACGGCTTTGAACGAACAGACGGTAGACTCAATATCAACTTATCTCGCTACTTCGAAATCCGACATTCTCCGAGAGCTCCATGTCAATCAATGTGGCCTAACCGGTCGTGATCTTGCAACCTTCTTCCAATCCATGACT
The DNA here is from genome assembly GCF_000835555.1 of Rhinocladiella mackenziei CBS 650.93. Taxonomy (NCBI): domain Eukaryota; kingdom Fungi; phylum Ascomycota; class Eurotiomycetes; order Chaetothyriales; family Herpotrichiellaceae; genus Rhinocladiella; species Rhinocladiella mackenziei. Next base: position 4,748,530 of record NW_013550604.1, read on the forward strand.
AGAGATAGCAAGCAGCCGCGAGTCATGCACGTTAGTGCTAACGAGAATCGGCTGAAGACAGGTAACACAGTACTGTTTAAAACAATAGCTCAGAGTTATGGACCCACTTCGTTAAGTATGCGAATGATGGATTTTGAGAAGGAAAGCCATTTCCGTGAACTGATCAAGGCCCTTACTATTAACACTTCTTTGCGGAGTTTGGATATATCTCGTGCTTCCCTCCCATACGATGCCAGCGTGGAAACCTGCGAAGCGCTGAAGGAAATGTTTGCCACCAACAAGACATTGGAAGAGCTGGATATTAGTGGCGAACAAGCACATCTAGATGCAACTCGATTTGGCATTGGACTCAACATCGCACTAAGGGGGTTGGAGAAGAACAAGACTTTGAAGTTGCTCCGGATTGAATATCAAAGCCTGGGCTTGCAGGGTGCAAACACGCTGGCTGAGGTATTGGAGAAGAATGAGACTTTGCTGGAGATTCATTGCGAGCACAACGACATCAACCTGCAAAGTTTCACGGCGCTTGTGGATGCATTGGAGAAAAATCACACCTTGCTTTACATGTCGACGATGGAGCATGATAGAGCAAAGTCGATGGACAAAGTGCGGCGAGAAATAGAGACGATGGTTCGAGCAGAAAACCCCAAGTCATCCTCCAAAGGGGGAGGATCCATCAAAAAGACATTTACGGGGTCATGGATGGGGAAGACACATCGCCCGCCGATCCACGAGCATCGCCATCGTAGTTCCATGTCGTCGACAGCATCATTTACCAACCAGGATGTGGCAGCAGTTATGAATACCCTCGACGAGAAGTGGAACGTGCAAGTTGCGAGGATGCAGAAATACCTGTTCCGCAACTATTGTCGATCTCAAGGGGTACCTTGGGAAGATGAGGGTGCTGTTGAGAGTGGTAGTCGCCAAAGCACCACATTTGGAGAATCGATGGCACAGCTGCTGGAGCAGGCGCAATTGGACCGAACTCCAACCATGGCAAACCCATCTGCGTTAGATTTGATTGATGAAAAGTTGAGCGATAAGGGCCAGCTTATATTTGAGATGCCCGAAGATTGAGTGTGGCTCTCGCAAAATAGAAATTCGTTGGTGGACCTGGACAGGGGATACGTTTATTGATGATTTCTTGTGATACCCCCAGGACGGAACTAGACATGTATTTATCGCGGAGCAATTTTTACATATTGTCGATGACACCCGACCTGAGAAGGATGAGGCGGAGGAGGCAACGAATCCTAGACGAAATGTATATAATATGACATCACGGCGAAGTACAAACGCTGGATAAAGAGCGTGTGCGAGTGAGTGGAATTTCCAGCCCAGGGAGGAACGCCAGGGGCAAAAGTTCGACGTAATCGACGAGGTGGAACCGCCGGAGGCCTAAAAATGCCCTCTCGTAAGTCAGCCTTCTGGATCAAATTGCAGAGGCTTAGCAGTTGAGGGAAATTCAAAAAGGCTGGACGGGTTTGTCCAGGCACCGTCGTATGAGATACTCGATACGGAGGTTATTCATCCCAGTCAGCAGAGAGAATTTGCGGGAGCCAAATCTGTTCACCCTTTTGAGCCCCGAGAATGACGGTTTAGTCGGTGACGCTAACGACGCCCATGTGTCGGAAAGGAAAATGAAAGAGACGATTCGCCGGCGATACATGGAGTCTTGATGTTGTGGTTGGTGGGCTCCGTTAACGGCGAGGAACGTGGGCATGCGTATTGGTGGGGGACGATTCGGGACGGTCTGTTAGTTCCGTATAGACTGTAGGTGTATGATACAGAGAGAGGTCGACCTGACGCCGAGTCTGGCGGTCTGCCGACGATGACCAGGATTCGAGGATATTGGAGGAGAGACTCTCATGCGTATGCATACGAGGGAGGAAAAGGTGAACGAACGGCGATGAGCGATGGAGTGAACGGGAAGAAAAATTAAGGTCACATATGCGATAGGATGAAGTTTTCATGCATGCACTGCCACACTCGCTTTCGCAAACAAGAGGCTAGCAGAGTCGTGGCCCCAGGCGCCCGTTCGCCAGCCTAACCCTTTGGGTACTCCTTCGGTAACCACTGACACGCAATGGGCATTTCCTTCAGAAAAAGTTCGTATACCCGTAGAGTCTACATATCTCACAGTCCCGGCGACATCATCGTTACACGTTCCTTTGGTCTGCTTCCTCTTCTATTCAACCTCCTGCTTGTTCCTTCTTTCATACAAGCAACCTCCAGAAACACCTCCAAATCACCTCATCGCCGAACGATGCTCCTCTCCTCTACCCTCCTTTTCTCCTGAATTTCCCTCCTTATCACCACACAAAACTCAACCTGGAGATCTTTCTTCTTTCTTGTACCTCTGGCCGATATACATCTGTGGCACCTACACTCGACAGCCCCGTGCGGCTGCATTAAGACTGCAGCTGTTGTGTCCTCCATACCTGGACATCTTCACGACCCTAGGCCATTGACCACCAACGCCGGTCAAGATGCGCCGCAGTCTGGTTATCTTCCTCCTCATCACAGTCATTATCGTGACTCTCCTTCTCCACTCAGTCTCGACTCTTCTCTCCCTTCTCATTGAGGATGCTTCCGCAGATGCAATTCACCGATCAGAACTCCCTGCCCCCAACTCGACATTACTCGAAACGCGCCCACAATTGATCCCCAAAATCATTCACCAGACCTACATTAACGAGTCCATTCCCACCCAATGGGTCCCTGCACAGAAGTCTTGCATAGACTTGCACCCCGACTATGAGTACATATTGTGGACGGACCAAAAATCTCATGACTTTATTGCACAGGAGTATCCTTGGTTTCTGTCCACCTTTGTCGGGTATAAACACAACATACAACGTGCCGACGCCATCAGATACTTTGTCCTGTCCCATTATGGCGGAGTCTACATTGATCTTGACGATGGGTGCAAACGAAGACTCGATCCCCTGCTCTCCTACACCGCGTTTGTTCGTCGAACGGTTCCCACGGGTATCAGCAACGACGTCATGGGTGCCATCCCTCAACATCCTTTCTTCCAACGTGTCATGGAGTCTTTGCAGGGAGCCAATAGGTCATGGATACTGCCGTACATCACCATCATGGCCTCGACCGGGCCCCTCTTCCTGTCGGTCATCTGGAAAAAATGGATGGGCGAACATGCTCACCTGGACCGTGACACTTGGATTGGCCGAGTCCGAGTCCTCATGCCCGACGAGTACAACAAGCATGCCTGGAGTTTCTTTGAAACCTACAAGGGAAGCAGCTGGCACGGCAAGGACGCTAGGTTAATTTTCTGGATGGGCAAGAACTGGATGTTTCTTACTGCCCTTGGCTTCTTGCTTGCTGGTGTTGTGGGACTGAGTATCTGGTGGTTATACTCCCATCTCCTCATCATCGGAGCCAGAAGACGCACAGCTGGCAGCCCGCGCATCGGTGCGTTCAGATTCGGAGGTTCGAGAGTTCCACTTTGGCGGAAATGGAGCGGTGGAATTATGAAGCAAAGTTACGAACTGGTTGGGCAGCATGATGCATAAATGTTCATCACATATACGGCCTTGGACATATTTTAACCCTCAGGTATTGTAAATAGATCGTGCGCTTGGGGTCATCTGGAAAAAGGGGTTCGTTGGACCAAGAGGAACGATGAACATGGCTGCCTTTTTTGGAGTTTATTGCCGCATGCTATCTCAACTAGGTTTCGAGCGAAGGCGTTGAGGCGAGAAAAAAAAAAAAAGAAATTGATTAACGCCCCTACCGGACCGAGGATTGAAGCAAATCAACATTCGAGCATGCATGATGGGACTTTTTCTTCTGAGACTGGGAGGGACACGATTGGTGTTTTATCGTTTACATATGTCGGCTCTTACCAGACTAAGTCTTTGTTCTGGACTCTGTCGCATCTGTCATTTTGCGGTGGGCTAGGCAAAGACTGCGGGATACTTATGACTATTGTAATAAGATAATGTTTCTGATGTGGTACAAGACAAGATGTGTTGCGTAAGCCAGCTTTCTTTTTGAGCGCTTTTTCCACTAAAACAGACCAGTGTTTGATACAGATGAATATATCGCGCATTGTTTAAGCTCTGCTGGTCGCCCAGAAGCAAGCTGGTAGCGAAAGTAGGTATGAAGGATGTTTGCTTTTGTGGCCGCCGGTGCCATTGAAGTTTCTGAAACCCGGAGGTCGTAAATCACGTTGTCATTCGAGTTTACCTGGTCCCGGCTCTTCGGCTAGTACCATCTGGTTGAAAGCACATTAGATGTGGATGCCATGGAACGGGATATAGATCTCTCCTAGGCGAGGAGGGTTCATCGTACTTGTGCCATCAACTTCCCATTCCAATCTCCAAGTGCATATTTCTTCATTCTTCACCGGCCTTCCCTCTGTTGCTCCGCCTCCTCGCGGATCTCGCGCATCTTAGCCAGCGCCGCCTCCTGCACCTCGAGTGACTTGTACAATCTCCGATGAGCATCGTTGTATTTTCTGACGGCGTCTTCCGCGTAGACACAGCCCGCGACAATCAAGAGACTCATTTGTATGTACACTCGAAACTGCGGCGTGAGGCGCTTGCGGTAGAATCTATTGGTCTTCATCAAGAACCAATGTATAGGAACGCTGAATAGGACCATCCTAGACGATCCATCGAGAAAGCCCCAACCCGCGACACTTAATGTTCTGTCTGGGAGGGATTTGAACGGTCGATTAGTAGGTTCCCTTCTCCCCAGCCTTTTCGGAAGTGATTGGGTCGTTGGCTCGGTGGTCTCCTGTTGGGAGTCCAGTGGCATTTTAAACCAGGAAAACTTGTATCATTGGTCAAGGTAGAAATTGGAAAGGCCTGAAGGTCCGGGTGATCTTGTCCTCGCCCAGGTGAAGTCAGCACCTGTGTTAAGACAAAAGAGTGAGTGGTCGTGTGCTGCTGATTCATTGGGGTCCGACTTGAAACTCCGCAGTCCCGCCAAGGGTTCATGACGTTCAGATTCGCAGGGCAAAATTCCTCCCGCGGTGGGAAATCTCCACTCCCGAAGATGAATTAGAGACAGACCTCGACTCCAGTCAGCATCACTGTGTACACTTGCACTTCAGAGGAACAGGCAGGGCTCTCCTACACAAAATGGCGCCCAGCTCAACCCAAAATCCAAAGAAAAACCACAATCCCAAAGCCCGTAAATCTGCCACGGCAGGCCCGTCGACCTTGAAAGCCAAAACCGCTAATCGACCCCCAGCCAAACAAGTCAAGACCAAACCGGGCACACATCTTCTGACTTCAACGAATTCCAAGCTCTCAAAACGGCGACAAAAGGTCTACACGGACAAAGAACTCAACTTACCAGCACTGAACATGATCACCCCGGTTGGCGTGCAGAAGGCGCCTCGTGGCAAGAAAAAGGGCAAGATCTTCGTCGACGACCAAGAGAGTATGATGACGATCCTGGCCATGGTCAATGCCGAGAAAGAGGGTCAGATTGAGAGTAAAATGATCAAGGCAAGGCAGATGGAGGAGATCCGCGAGGCGAGAAGAAGGGAAGGAGAGAGGAAGAAGGAAAGCAAGAGGGAGGCACTGGAGAAAGTGAAGAGAGATTTGAAGAAGGGGAAAAAGAAGGATAGCAATGATGAAGAAGAGATGGGAGATGGTATTGAGTTGAGGAACGGAGACGCGGAAAGCAAGAAGTCCAAGATGAAGACGAAGACCACGAAGCGAGTGTCGTTTGCGTGAATGGACGAAATGGCAATGGCGAAAAGAAAGCGTCTACACGTCTATTCTACTCTAATCGTCTACGGCGTCGATGACCCGGCTCAGGCACCGGCAAATGCAACTTCCTCCTCATCGGCTCAAATATGGGTGTCAATGGTTCTCGTTGCTGGCGAGAGATCTCTCCTTCGTGTTGGACGCCATTGACATCGGTCTTGGGCACAGCATCCAAGTCAATCTCATGCGCCATTTTCTGGAAGAATGCCGTGGTCTGAAAAGACCAAGTGGTTAGCGGCGACAAAACAAGGACGAGAGGCAGCGGAACGTACGACTTTGGCAAACCATCTCGTGCCACCGAGCTCAAACCAACTTAGATGTCCGCCGGTGGTCGTGGTACAGAGAACGCCGAATGGTGTTTGTTGCACTTCTTCTCGCGGCAAGGCTTCGCTTGCAGTCACCTGTGCTGTCAGCTCGCGAACGTCTGCCCAAAGGATGTTTATTCCTCTCACTGGATCATCTTCTGCATGGATTGCCAGGAATGGAACCCTAATTGCAAGCAAAGAGTCCACCGAGGATGCATCACGATAGTACGCTCCTTCCGTCGGGTATCCCCATGTCGGCCCTTGCACGTATCTATATTCTTAGCGGTACTCGATCATGAAAGGGGAGTGGGAAACGCACCGGTCGAATTCGTGGAGATACTTGCCCTTCCGAACGAGGTCAACGTCGATCTTGGGGTTCATTGAGATTTGTTCAAAGTGTCTAAAATTCTGTTATCAAGGAGCCAAAAACGACATGTAAGAGCGACGTACGTCTCGAACAACATCTTCATATTTTGGCCCATGGTTTTGGAATAGGCAGTTCGGTTAAACCAAGTTCTCTGCAATGCTAGACTGCTAGCCTGGAGATCCCATGGGTTGGACAGAACCACGGCTGCTTTGAAGGCGCAATTACTGCCTTCCTCGCCAAGATACTGCGGGAAGTGAGCAAAATTGCAACTTCTGGCAAAGAGAGATGACTTTTCTTACGTTGGTCATGATATTAGCACCAAGTGAGAAGCCAATTCCAAAAAGGGGACGATTCGGAAACGTCTTCTTCAACCACTTAACGGTATGTCTTATATCCCAAGTTGCGCGTGCATTATAGAGAACGCTGGTGGTAACCTTGGTCTTAGAACACCCTCTGGATATAATGACACAGGCATCCCAACCCCCATCCTCCACTAGAGGTGCCAGGACGTGACGAAGATAGAGTTCATGAGAGCCTCCACTCAGCCCGTGAAGCATCACAAGCATCGGTCGATTATCAGGAGAGCCGATATTCTTCCATTCTTGTTCGGTGAAATAAGTAGTCCGAGGTGGTAGATTCGGGTCAGACTCTTGGTGAGGAGATGTAACGAAATCGACAGCGAATTGGCCAGTATAGGTTGGGTCATCGTTTTCGAACATTTGGCGCTTGTAGTATATGGGAACGGATTCGCGGGTCAAAACACTCCAGATCGTCTGAAGGTGACCATTGAATAGTAAAGGATTGAGGCGGCAGGGTGGAATGAAAGACTTGCACAGTTCAGCAAGTGAAGTGGTTCGACCATCTCTGGTCTTTAATATTAGGGATTGGGTCGAATGCCAGTATCTTGTTTTAGCCATGCCTATGATTCTGGCAGGAGATACTGCTATGGTAGCTAGGAGGGTAATGCCAACGACTGTGGCAAAGACGGAATGGTTCTGAAGGAAAGAAGTTATGGCATCTGGAAACATTTTGGCTCTATCGTAGAAGAACAAAAACATCTATATCCATGGAGTTGAAAGGAGAGAGGTAGTTGGTGAAGTCCGCAAAGAGGTTGGCAGTCGTTACTTAAGCTGGTATTGAAACAGATCCAGGATGACTGATGCTGATGCTTCCAATATACAAACAAGAAAATGGCCCCAATCGACTGGCGGCCTCGGTCTCTTGTCATCCGTCCCGCTTCGACGTTGAGCCTTGTAGCCGCTCTACCTTTCTTTAAGTATCCAGCTGTTCTCATATGCCATCCAGTATTGGAGGGCTCTCATGTTCCGTATTGGCCACGATTGTCAGGGAGAGGAGTCGAGAGATTATTTGCGAGGTCGACTGAGAAGAATGATGGCGCGGATATCGGTCTAGCGTGGAGAGCGGATTCTCGCTGTCGGCACGGTCAACTCGCATCAAACACGAGCCTTTGACTGTTGACAAACATCCGAGTAAGCAAAGAATTGATTGAATTCGAAATTGAAGAGTAGTGATTGATGGGAAGAGATGCTTATGCGGCGCATCTGAGGGAGAAGCGCCTGTCTGTGTGTGAGAGCGGCGACGTTTCCATCTCTCATTCATCATGGATCCAAACCAACCCTTCAATTCCAACCTCGACTATTTCTACAACAACTTCCCCCAGGCACCACCACAGCCACCGCATCAACGTCAACGTCAACATCAACCTCAGCATCATCACCAGCATCAGCAGAATATCCCTCCTCACCCCGTTCGAGAGCATGTTCAGCCTCAGACTCATCTCAATCCCCAGTCTCATCCACCAACCTACTCGCTTCCACAGTCGCCATCTCCATATCAGTCCTACCCTCCCCAACCCTATCCTCAGTCCATCCCGCAAAATTACCCTCAGTACTACTACGACCAACAGCAGTCCTATCAGCCTCCCTTCCAACAATACCCGGCTAATTCCATCTACCAACCTTCTAGTCCTGCTACTCGGCAGCTGCCTCCTGCTCCTGCTCCCGCTCCCCAGCCTCCTCAGCCTCGCGTACATGTTGTCATACCTTCTCATCCCCTACATTCTTCTCCTTCACAGCAATCTCACCAATACCACCAGTCCCAGCCCAGACCCAACTACCACCCTCAGCCTCAACCCCAGATTCAAACCTCATCCCAATCATTTGGACAGCATACCCCACAACAGCGTCCACAAAGCCATCGTCGACATCAAACTTGGTCAAATGCGGTTTTGAACGCCCAGAGCCACATGATGGCTTCAGATCATTCCCGGAAAAATCAAGAACCGCCAGTACCAACCACGGCGGCTGAGACACCACCAAAGGATCCACAACAAAGCCGACCTCGTGTACTGCAGGCCATCGGAATTAACACAAAGCCCAAGCCAACGTCTACCAAGAGTCCTGGCCACGACAACTCTCCCCAGCACCATGACGAGCCGGAGCCAGACTATCCCTCCTTCCTGTCCGTTCTCGCGGACGACTACCTTGATGCTGCGCGAAAAAATGCCACTTTGACCGACGAGTATTACAACCTAGTCGCGACGGCACTTGCTTGTCTCGAATCGGTCCTGTCCAATTTCAAACTTCCACCGCTGAGGGAGGCCCAGGTATCCCTGCGCTATGCTCAAACCCTTTACGAAGAGACTGAAAATTACGATGAAGCGGAAACAACTCTAACCAAGTCGATTGAGCTCTGTGAACGACACAAATTTGTCGATCTGAAGTACGAGATGCAGCTTCTACTGTCTAAAATCCTCTACGAGTCCAAACCTAAGGCCGCGCTCAGGGATATCCAGAGGATGATCGACGACATCGAAGCCTACCGTCATACTGTATGGCTGTACATCTTCCGTTTTCAACACGCCATGTTCTCATTAGCATCGTCTTCTCCCGGCGAGGTTCACAGCGCCACGGTCCAGATGCAAAAAATTAGCAATCTGGCCCGCCAGAATTCAGATAGTGCCCTTCTCGCTTTTGCTGCTCTGCTTGAAGCTATACTGCATCTTTCCAGTCTCAGTCATGAAGCAATCACGTCGGCCCAAACGGCATTGGCAAAGGCAAGAGCATTACAATTAAATCCAGACGTTGAGAGCAACCCCCAAATAACGATACTGATGGAGTTTATTGATCTGTCATGCAGCGTCCTAGAGTCCAACATTGTACAGACCGAAAAGAAGCGCAAAATCATGCATGAGGTCTTGTATCAGTCAATTTCAGATTCCAATTGGCGGGATGACGGCTTAATTTACATTCCCGTCTCGAAGCGGGCAATTGCCGGCATTCAGCTTCAGGGCAATGGACATGTCGTCGAGAGAAATGGCAGATACTTTCTTCCATTCTCGTGGCTGGGAAAAGAAGAAGCAGAGGCTTTGGGATTTCTTTTCAGTGCCGATAGTTCCGCATACAAAAATGGTGCTGATGGGGGCAAGGCTGAAAAGTTCGTGGACAGTGGGCTCTCGCTCGTCCGGTCTTGGAGGAAACCGACACTGGCTTCGGGCTTTCGACAATTACAAAGAGCATACATCTTTCAGAGACTGCTCGAAGCCCAGTTTCTGTTCCTCCTCATATTTATGCAGTGTTCTAAAGGTCTCTGGCAACAGGCACAGCAAACTTTGGAAGCCGTCCATGCGATTTCAGAAGATATTGGTGACGCTTTCCCGATCAACATGAAATACGGTCTGCTATATCTGAAAGGCGTCATACTGCAGGGAACCGGAAACCTCACGGCTGCTCTAGAAATATACCAATCTCCCGCTCTCGTTCTTGGAGCGCAACAGTCACCACTTTCAAACGGGTCGAAGGCATTACATCACATACCCAATTCTTACTACGCTGACTCAAATGTTATCCATAACTTCCGCATTCTTGCAAGTATGAATTCGGCCTTTATCATCCAGAATCCTCGTCACCCTCAGCACAAACAACTGTCCTCCCTCATCAGCAGTTTGGGCTCTGCCACTCAGAATTCCGGGAACAAATATATCCAAGCACACTACTCGCTGTTAATATCGGTACTCTCTACCACGACGCTGACGATCAAACAGTTTCTGAAAAGCGCCATGGAGGCTGGTAAGGCCATCGGCAGCGCCCAAACGACCGCACTCGCGCTCGTATATATGCAGGAGAAGCTTTTCAAAGGGACGGTTGATGAGCAAGCGTTAAAATGCGCCAAGGCAGCAAGTCACCAAGTGAGAAGATGGGGCGAACCCTTGTGGGCTCATGTCGCCGCTGGCTTGGAGGCAGATTCTCTGGAGATTAATGGGATGGCTAAGGAAGCACAACAAAGGAAAGCTGATGCGGAAGCGAGGTGGAATGAGCTGCCTCTCGGTGTCAAACGCTTAAAGACTGGTTGAGATGTGGGGCAGTTTTGGGAAGATACGAAAACCAGTTGCTGTATCTAGTGATGAACGTTGAAGATCAATCCCGCTTCCCTAGCCTGGCACGCGTGCCCCGTGATCATTTGAGCGTCTCTTTATCGACGTCCACCACACGCTTTTATTCTTGCTCTAGCATCATTCATCCGGATAACGTCGTGCATTCGTAGGGTATCTAACAATACATGCACGAGCTCAAGTCCATCACAACGACAAGTGGTTGAAGTCCGTTCCTGCAGAGCAAGGGTCGTAGAATCATACAGCACCGTTCTTGTTCAAGCCAAATAGAATCCCATATCTGATCCGTTGGTCCGGCATGGGAAGTCGAAAGAACACTCCCAAGAATCATGAGCCCCCCGAAAGCAGGTCAAGCACCCATACTCTCCGGAGTAGGCAGGTTATCGCCCTGCGAAGTCTTCCCTTTGCCCTCTTGTTTCTGGTTTTCTGCCTTTCCTCCAGTAACAATCTCACTCCATACGCTCTCATCAATAGGCGACTCACTACGGCGGATGTCCTTGGTCGTGGTTTTCCTAAGACTGATTTGGAGTTTGTCCAGGAGCGAAGTGTTAGACTGTTCGTCGATGGTCCCATCTGTTTGCTCGTATTCAGGGGGGTCGGTCTCAAAGCGTGGAGGACTCCTGGAAGTTGAAAAATTCTGAGGTTCACTTGGCTGACCGCCACTTGGAGCAGGGCTGGGTTCTTGTTGTTGTTGTTGAAGGCTCTTTTGCGTCTTTTGATCGACCGTCTCATCAACAACACCGGGCGCTTGTCGTTTCCCTGTCTGCCACTCTCGAATAAGCCGAGATACATCGACTTGCCATTTGAGTTCTTCTAATTTCTGCTCCAGAGACTTAACAATCTCCATTTGTTGCAGCTGCCATTCTCGTAGAGCCTGTCCCCCCTGTCGAGGTGCATTGTTCTCGAACTCTGGAACCTGCAACAGATTATGTGGCTGTGCGAGGGCTTTCAACCGGCAATCGTCCACAAGCACAGTGTTGCTCTGATCCCACTTTCGACCGGGTTCAGCCTTAGATTGGATGGATTTGTCGCGCCAAATCTTAAGCAAATTTTTGTAGACCTGAACTTTGTTGTAATACTGCTCCTGGGACAGATCCAACTTATCTCGGCCCCATACAGCAGCCATCTTGGCCCGTTGTGTAGGGTGGATAAGGTTGTTGACCATGCCAGTGGCATTTTCTGGTCTGGTGGATGAATACACCATCACCACGTGGTTTTCAAACAAGTAGTCGAGGAGTTGTCTAACACCAGGTCGGATTTTGAACATTTTAGGATCCGTGCGACCATTTGGTCTGACAAGAAGAGTACCGTTCAGATCGAGGATTACTAAAAGCTTCTGTGGGCTTTCTCTGCAAGCTGTTGGGAGTTCCGCCTTTCTCTTGTAGTCGGGGCTTGCCTCTGGTGGAGGCGGTGAGGCGACTTCACGAGGAGTTGCTGAACGAAAACGTCGACCCCTAGCATGGTGAATTGGCAGATTCGGGATTTGCACAGAGCCCGTCGGCACACGCGGAGCCTCCGTGGATGGAAGAGCGGCATCTGGTGAGGCCGGGGCAGAGTACGGCGCGATTTGGTCTGGTCGTCTCTGCCGAAGATTGTATCGCGGCCCGGGTGGGTGAGGGGCCATTTGCGACGAATTTGGTGCCTGTTGAACAATCCGCCTCTTCCGTGGGCCATCTGAAACTCTGTATGACTTGTCAACTCGATATGTGGAATATCGAGCGAAATTATGAACTGACCTTGGAAATTGATTGGCCGCAAATTGTGAATGTGAGGTTTGGAATTGACGCACGTTCGCATTCAGGCCTTGAACTTGAGGCTGATACCCTTGCTGAGGTTGACCTTTGCCAATCGTGAGCACAGTCGCCGGAGAGCAGGCTTGTATGCCGGTCGTCATCTGGAGATTCACGGAATCATTTTTGTATGATCTCCACGAGTCCACTGCTTTGTATATGTTAATTCTGTTTCGGTCCAGATATTCATAGTAATCACCTTGCTGAGGTTGTGAGGGTTGATCAGATATGCAGTGGCCAGCGATTGTCATTCCTTGATTGTTTTGTGGAGGTTCATTCCCGCCAGGACCTCCAGCCTCAGCTGGTCCTCCGCGTGGTATACGTGCCGCTTGCTTAGCTCGAGCCATAGTCGGCTGGATGGAGGAGGAGAACAGTGCTCGAGGTCTGAAGAGAGCTATCGGGAGGACATAGTGCTGGGATTGCCACTGGGAGAGGTGTTAGTGGTGAAATTGAAGACAAAAAGGGTGAAGGCGAGGTAGACTTGTGGCGGCAAACTGCAGCAAAGACGAAGACCTAAAACAGAGCAATGTCTGAGAACGAACCCCTCCAGCTTATGATGCGCAGACACTGCAGGCTCTCCCAAAGGAAGTACGGTAACAAAATTTTCTTCCACGACAAAGCAAGAATCTTCCAAGTACTCCAATACGAAGAAATGAAAAACAAAAGCTTGCTTTAAGATTTCGCAGCCACTTCTTACTGAAACCGGTTTAGAGTGTGGAGGTTCAATTTGACTTACCTCTTTTTCGAAAAAGTTGTTTCATATACCCTACATGACCTTCGAGGCGCACAGAGGATGGCTTCAACACGTTTCATGGAACGGCCCGTCCGACTAAGGCATGAATACGATGAGGATGACGCTGATCTAGAATCTTCAGATCAAGAAACCCGCGACGATGAGCAATCGCAGAGCAGCGAGTCCAATCAAAGCCACTCAGACCCGGAAGAAGGACTGTCGTTTAATGACATTAGCTTCGGCGCATTGGCAAAGGCGCAAGAAACGTTCAATCTGAAGCGACGAAAGCGAAAATTAGCAGACGTGATTGAAGAATCGAAACCAAACAACGGGAAGGAAGATGAGGAAGAACATTCGGATATCGGGCGATGGCCCAAGGAGGCTCGAATTGACACTCCGAAACGAACGTCGAAGCATGCTCCCACAGTTGAGTCAGCTCGAAAGCCAGTCTCGCGTAAACGCATCATCTTCGAACCGTCACCGGCTGTGAAAGCTCGAGATCCTCGATTCGATCCGACGGTCATGTCAGCGAATCGAGACAGGAATGCCTCAGAGAAGGCGAATAAGAACTACTCTTTCTTAACCACATATCAAGCTGCAGAGATTCTAGACCTCAAATCGCAGATCCAAAAGGCCCAAGATCCGGACGTGGTCGCTAATTTGAAACGGCAAGTTATGTCGATGGAATCTAAGATTCGAAATGCAGAGGCTCGACAACGTGAGAATGAAATACGAAAGAAACACAAGGAGCAAGAGAAGGAATCGCTACGGACGGGGAAAAAGTCACGCCCCTATTACTTGAAAGACGCCGAAGTCAGGAAATTGGCGAACGAGGTGAGGCTGCAGGCTATGGGTACACGGGCGCGTGACAAGGCGGAGAAGAGACGAAGGAAGAGAGAAAAGGGCAAAGAAGCCAAGTTGATGCCTAGAGTGAGACGAGAAAGATGAAACCTAGAGCGAGATGGATTCTGCCCGAGAACGTTTGTTTCAAGCTCTCAACAAGTCATGGCCTCATCTCCATATCTACGACCAACTTCCCACCCACGCCACGGTGGTAATCTTGAACCAATTCGTTCAGGTTTTCCAGTGGATATGTCCTAATCTTTGCCCTAACACCGTTCTTTGCCGCGAAGTCCACCATCGCCTGCAGTTGGTGATTACGCCCGGTCAAGACCCCTAGAAGTTTGATATGTCGAAACACCAGATCACCGGGCTTGAATCGCCACCCGTCCTTGGGGAAGCTCACGGTAACGCAGGTACCGTGGTTCTTGATTACGGCCATGCCGAAATCGAAAGCTGCTTGCGACTCGGGCAGGATAATGGAAGAGTCGCATCCCTTTTCGCCCTCACGACCTGGTACTGCTTCGCCGAAGATGCGCTTCTTCACAGCCTCGACAGTGTCCTGCAGGGCGTCTACGACAGTGACGTTGCGTCCATCATCTCCTAAAGATGCAACCACATCTCTCAGCATCCCCATCGCAGGCGTCGTGTCAATTGCCACAACTTTCCACCCTAACTTGGCCGCGAACTGTACACCCAGATGGCCTAAGCCGCCTCCCGCGCCCATTATTGCGATAGACTTACCCTTGCCAATTTCCCTCGACGAAGCAGACATATCCACGCCCGCGGTTTCAAGGGCATTCCAAACCGTAACACCCGCGCACATGAGCGGCGCAATATCCACGGCCTTCATCTTCATGGATCCGGATTCCCCCTCCGGCGCACGCGCCACCTGGCGGACATCCACGATGCAGAACTCCTGGAACCCGCCATCGCGACTCAATCCCAGGTTCCCTGCACGGGGACACCAGACTCCATACCCTTCCTCATCACCTCCATTTTCAGTACATTCGGCGCATTCACCGCAGCACCTGAACGCACGGCCAGGCACACCGACGAGCTGACCACTAGTTAACCCCTTCGATTTTGCAACTAGCTCGGCTTCTGGACCCATGGCTTCCACAACGCCGGCGAATTCATGTGACCCGACGCGCGGGAGAGTTTGCATCATGGCACCCGAGGCGAAGACCGCGTCTGTATGGCAGTACGAGGCTGCGAGGACGCGGATGAGAAGTTCATAGCCCTGCGGTGCTGGCGGGCTAGGAAAGTCCGTTCGCAACGTGTACGGCTCGTTGAAGGCCGTGAGGACTTGAGCACGCATAGTGGATGGGATGATAGGTCTGTTGATGAGTTTCTGGTCGTAGGTATACTTGTAAGTTGTGGATGTGACGGGGTTGAGTCTGTTGGAGACAAGGGTTCTCCTCTCAGTCGCGATGAATCCCAATGATCCAAATCCAGCTCGTCCACTGACAAATGGTTTTAGCCTGTTGACTTGTGTCAGGACCTGGGAAGGAGCCCAAGACCCGTGGGCTCGAATAGATCCTCCAAATAAACCTATCTTGGCCTTCTCCTTACACTCTTCTTGCTTCGCTTTGCTTTTGGCCCCTTCCAAGCAGATTCACTCCAGCCGGCCTTGATATAATGATCTCGAAACCAGTCCACGTCTCGCTCTGTTTCCATGTAATATTTCTGGCCCAATGGATGTAAGAGACGTACCGCTCGACGACGGACCTCATGTCAAGGACGTGGGGCAAGCGGAGATAGAATGATTTCTTCACTGGGGAGCGCTAATGAAACGAGAGAATTTACTGTAAGTCAAGAATGGCTGATCAAATGACTTGAGCGACGGTGATAGGTATATTTGTTGGAGAAAGGACAGTCAGCCTCGCAGGCCAAGGTGGGGAGGAACTTCTCCAAATTGGAGAATATCGAAACTGGGGGGATAGGACATTGGATAAGGCTGAGTTTACTGTCCCAGTCCAAATGGTGCAAATTCCCTCAACTCTAGTGACCCAACGCATTTTTCTTTTTCTCCTACTCTACTTAAGTCCCTTGAACTGACTATCGAGAAAGAATCGATACATAGTCATCGAGCGGACAGAAGAGAGGGGGGTGCCCTGTTCCACCTCCAGACACCCATCGCCCGTCACCCAAGTCACACCGCGTCTTTTCCCTGTCCCGTCTCATTCCATCAATCCATTCGTCACTAGTCACAGTGGTAATAAATAATAGTCCCAGTCCAGCCAGTCCCGTTTTGTCATTACATAGTGTCCCCTTTGGACATTCATCAACACGAGTTCAGCATCAATTCCTCGCTCAAAAAGTATGCGATCTTCTCCCCCCCAAAAAGGTCATCAGCAAAGGAAATAAATTCAGGAATCGGCCGGCACCGGTATAATACCATCAAGTCTCGTTACGCCACACAGCGCCGTCGCCCAATCTGGGGGTGAGAAAAAAAGAAAAAATAAAGGGGGGGGCGTCAAAATATAGACAAGAGATAAGAGGCGCAAAATCAGAGCTTTGAAACTCAGGAGTGGAATAGGTCCCATGCTCTTGCGCATAAACTCAAAAACTCCTCCTTCTTTGCTCTTGGAGTAGCCGGGCTGTCTCTTCCCTCACCAAAAGGTCCACTGTAACGGATTCGTTCACGTCCACTACCCAAAGGCGGGCTGCTTCCCTCCTCATATTCGTTGCGACTTCTCCGCTTGCTCGTAGAGTGAGTGCTGGGTTGATACTTATGAGGGGTCAATCTATCTTTATGTCCAGGGTGTGGCGAAGGTGGTGTGGGTGGCTGATGACCTCCATAATGAACGATCTTAGGCAAAAGATCTTCTCGACCACCAACCATTTCGTGGACAGCCTCTTCAGCAGATCTGTATTCTCGGTTCCGATCAGCAGGGGGGCCCGAGTGAGACATTGGATGAGCAGTTTGAGGAGGGAAACCAGGTGATGGAAGAGGAGGTCCGTGGTTTTGAGAAGTTGAGTTTGTGTGCAAGAAAGGTGGTCGAGCAGGGCCAGGGTTAAGTTCATTGGCTCCAAACACATCAGCTATCGGAGGAAGACGGTTGTTGGTTTGGATGGCCGGTACGTGATGGATGTGAGAGGTCTGTGACAGATTCGAGGATTGATTATTCACTTGTCGAGAGGGAGGATGAGCTTCATGTCTTCCAGTGAAGGTCTGATTCAAGGGAGCTGATTGAATGACTCGTTCATTTGCAAATCGTTCCGCCGGTGGAGGCACAATCGATAGGCCGGGTGGGGGCCGCTTCTTGGAATTTCCTCCGGGAGTTTTGGTGGTCGTGGTCGTCTCACTATTCTTTCCCGAATCTGGAGCGTCACCACGCGCAGATTTCAGGAGTCTTGCCTGAATTATTGAACGCTGTTGGTCTCGGACGGAGATACTTCGCTCCAATTGTTCTCGCATGGCAGGATCCTGTGTTTGGAAACCAGGCGATAAACAGGCCAAACCAACATCGTGCATGACGAGGCCGTCCCTTGCGGTTAATGGGGTTGCTGATGGACGAGAATTGACGGCGGTGGAGATGGAGTTTGTATTTGTGTTCAAGTCCAACTTCTTAGGTCGGTGACGTGCACTGGCTGCTTGCAGGGAGGGAGAGCTAGGAGGCTCTTTCTTGACGACAATCTTGGGATTTCCGGTACTCCTGTTTCTGGTGAGAAACGATCAGCCAACGTTGGCGAATGGAGAGCACGAGGCAGACTCACGATCTTGGGGACCTTTTCCCCTCTGAAGGTGTTCTCTCATTAGGATTCAGGGCAGCGCTGGCATCTGGACTCGCAGCCGAGTCGGAATTCCTCTCTTTTGAAGGCACATTGGTAGAAGGGGCCAATGGCGGATAGCTTCTTGGACTTGGATTCCGGTCAAGAGCTGGTAGGGGAGCGACTGTCGCAGAGGCTACAGCGGTCGACATGGCGAGGCTGGCCGATTGAAAACTCGAGGCAGAGAACGAAGACGAAGACTCGGGTCGCACGGGCAAATTTGTCCGGGTAGTTATCCAACTCTTTCTCCCAACACTGAGCTCCTGGCCCCTGGAGCTTTCAGCCGAATGATATTGAGTCGAGGTGATGGAAAAGCAGACAACCAAACGAATGGGCTCGCGAAGGAAGGCGCGAGAGAGGGGGTGGCGATTCGATCGCAAAGTCGACCCAACCTTGCTCAAAAAGCGAGTGACGGTGATGGCGACAAAAAATTCGGTAGGCTAGATGTTTTGTGGGAGGGCGGAATGGGATGGAATAGGACGAGAGGGGAATTGGGATGGGAAGGCAACGAGCGGCTAAGGTCGTCGTGAAAACGTGCCCTTTTGGAGTTGGATTGAAGCGTGGTGGAAATGGGTGGTTGATGAGGGAGGGATGGCGGAGGGAAAAGGCTAGAGGCGAAGGCGTGGCAATGTCGATGAAAGCCAGCCAGCTCAGCGCCCCCATGAGACAGACTAACGGAGTAACGAGCTGCTTCAAACCACTAACTTAGTCTCAGGCTTTCGGCAGAAGCCAAACCAGCAGTGACGCCGGAGGGCAAGAGAGAGCTGGGCGAGCCTCCTTAACTAACACCCCCCAGGGGAGTCCAGGGCCCCAGGTGTCTGGACGTCGTGTTGCAGTCAGCGCTTGGGCCTCAAAGCCTAATCAACTCCCGTTACGCGACAGGTTATTCTGGTACATAGTTTCCTCGCTGTGTGACTCTTCAATGTTTGTCTTTGTTTCGAACTTCATTAGTTTGCCTATGCAAACAGAACCCTGACCAACGGGAGCCTCTTGGATTCCACAATTAGACGACAACTCAGTTGCTCGACGAGATCACCATTGCGACCACCACCAACTCAAACAAGTCACCCAGAATGATAATCGACCCCTCGCATCCAGCTCCAGGCATCCTCTTCACACGGTGCGGCAATCCGTGTTTCATATTGCGAAAATGTCTGCGTCAATGACTCCTGTTTGGCCCCTCTTCCGACGAAGACACCAACGCACTCGACCGTAGCAGGTAATTAACTCGGTGGGTGACCCATACATTGTTCTCAACTGTCGTCGCACTGATGCTGATGCCGATCATTACTATCTGCCCCCGCAGCCTTCTCTTCCGGCTTCGTGTCACGTCGTCTCCTCTCCCGAGTCCCTCGATCAAAGGAGATTGGTGCAAGCCAGAAAAATACGAGACATGTCACGAAAAGCTGGGTAGCACCAAGGGAAGGACCCGGATGTTCGGATTCACGCGGCAGTAGTCCAACACCAGCCTTTTGCGATGTGCCCTGTCACGTTGCAGTTGGACTGAGACCATCCTGAATATTGGATGGTTTTTGCTGCAAAGACCTGCAGGTGGAAGAGTCGCAGCGCGCCAAAATCCGGCACAGAACCACGTCTCATTGGCCTGAGCAAGGCTGGAGCGATTGCAAAAAATTCTCAGAATTCGAAGCGAAGATTACTCAGGGTCCCATCTTCGAGATGCATTACTGATTGATCCTTGATGGCCTGTCAGCCACGACTGTCTAGGTCCCCCATGTCGATTCTTCGAAAAAGCACTCACTTGGGCCAGGACAGGATGTTCCATAAAAAAGAACGGACAGAGGGATCATTGATTCAGGATTCTTCTGAAACAAGCCTCATCAGCTCTTAGTGGTCGATCCTGTTACGACGACTCGTTTTGAGGCAAACCAGCTAAGATCCCTATGGCGCACAGAATTTAAAAAACCTATTCCATGCATGACACATGTTTGTTCTCCATCAGCCTGACTTCTCTATTGTTTGTCCCTGCCCACCATTCAGCGGGACTCTGATCTCTCTTCCTAACTCTTTTTTCAACCTTCGTGCGTCTCACATCTCGCTAGTTTCAGATAGCTTGGGTGCCCCCTTCGGTCCCCAGTTATTTTGCTTGCTCCAGCCGAGCACCACGAGGCGCCCAATTATGGCGATGAGATGGGCGAATGATGAGCCGCCTTGAAACGCCCGAGCCGGGAATTGCATCTCTTAGTCCAAGCTCTCTCGAAAACTTACAGCAAATGTCCTGGTTGTTCTCCTTTTATCCCTGTCTCGCTTGGGCCACCCGGGCACCAAACTTTTCCATTGCCAGCCGCACCAGCTTGCTCGCACATCTCATCTCATACCTGATCCACCCAAGTCGCCTTGTACACCTTCCGGCTAGCTCGTTCTCGACATTCTTCTCTTGTTCGATTCGATACTCCGTACTAACTCGTGGCATGATGTGCTACTGAATTGACCGACTGATTAGCGATTTTTTGCGCTATTGCCGGGTCATCGTCTGTTGGGACATTGGTCCTTGCTCTCTCGGTGCCTTTGTGTCGCGGCACTCGCCCCGTTCTTCGCGTAGCACGAAGATTCAGGACACTAGAACCCCGTCTCCAGAGGCCTTGCTAAAACCGTCGAATGATCTGCCTTCCATATGATAAAGATGACTATGCACAGAACGGAGTGTTTGTCCTACTCTGAGAAAAAATAGCCGCTTGACGCCAGCTCCTCAAAATCTCTGCGCTATTGGGATATCAGAGCAAAGATATACCTCAACTATCGTGTGGTGAGAATCCATTCTGGAGATGAAATCGATATGCGCAACCCCGAGTTGTCTACTTGTCCATGTGCGCGATGGACCAGCACCACGGGTTTTCCTGCACAATTATTTGATCGAAAGAGTATATACTTCGGGCTCCCTATTAGTTCAGCCCAATGGAACGCATTCCAATCAATTCATCTAAGAACGATTGCCACATCATGAGACCGATATCTTTCTCTTGGCAATGAATGATTCCTCTCATCTCAATCAACTTCGAACGTCCGCATTTCTGCCAACCAGTACTTCGTAACGTTCCTTTTCTTTTACCTCGTCAGGGACTTTTGAGTGTGGGAGGCTCCAATTCATTCTAGCCTGATTTTGTGATGAGAATCATTTCATGTCCTTCGAAAAGTCTGTCGTCATCCTCCCACCTTCTTTCATATCTGCAGAAGCACCCTTCACAAATGTCCCAGCTACATGCGGTGCATACTCCGAATATCTGGTATCTATAATCCAGATCTTTGGAGTACCCCTCGCACATCAAATATAACACATTCTCTATGCGAGATGCAAAATGCACAAGTGTACAGGCGCGGACATACTCACCTAAGAACACAAGACGACGAAGAATTTCGTTCGTTCATAGCAATCGAGCAACAGGTTTCGCACGTAAGCCCGCAGAATTGCCGCTCGACTTTGGCCACTCTCTGGGACATGCTACCCCGTCCATGCCACAATCCTCGCCAAATTTGCTGGATAGTTGGCTGCCGAATTCAGTGCAGAGATTCCGTACACACCTCTGATAGTGTTGTTGGTTCCAGCCTTCAACAAGTCCATACAGCTGCACCAACGGGACGACGTTGAAAGCAGAAGTGGGATTTGATCATGCCCGTTTCTCGCCTGGATGTCAGCTCCGTGGTTGATCAGACATCTTACAATCTCATCATTTCCTTCGTCGGCAGCAATATGGAAACATGTACCCTCATCTACATCCTAGGCATTTGGACTGAGGCTGTGCCCGAAGCAACAGCTCTACACACTCCACAAAACCACAGAGTGTCGCCTAAATCAAAGCCTTGGAGGGAGACCAGATCGAATTGGTCACAGATGCCTTCTGCTGCCGAAGAAGTTGCCAGACAAAGACAGGACACCGCCTCTTGCCAGCAGCTACAGCTAGTGTCCAGCCGTCTGAATTGGTTGTATCGACTGACGCACCTCTATCAAGCAATGCTTTGACAAATTCCTCGCTGTAGAACTCTGATGCAAGAGTGAGCAGAGCGTTTCCCATTTCAGTCCTGTCTCTGAATTCGCACCAGCATTCAGGGGCGTACCGACGACGTCAATTTTCTTTGCTTCGTGCTAGTAGCTCGGTGTCGTAGTTCCGCAAATTGATTGGCTGGAAAGTTTACGCAATTCTCAATGCGTATGTCCCCTTTTACGATGTCAACACCGTATTTACCACCTCGACAGCCCCACGACAACGGAGTCTCTACCATCGGCAAGGGTCTCTATCGATTAGTCCAGACTGGGATTCACCGTGCTCAAGGTAAGACTGTGTCTCAGCCCCTGAAAACTTAGAAAACTGGTGGCGAAGCGAGGGGTGCCATAGATACCCTATATAACCGCACAACGAGGTGCTGGCTAAAGCGGGCCTCAGAGCACTCAATGTAATCCATTTGACATCATAACCAAGGTGCCAGGAGCTTCACCATGTCGGCATGGCGGTTTTCAATTGCGAGAGGCCCGAATAGATTGTCCCGAGCGATGCGCATACCAAGGCCAGTACGAACCAGTATAGCCACCAAGACGATCATCCCTCTCATGTAGCTGGGCTATCCCCTCATGTGGTTGAAGTCCAAGTTTGAGAAATTCGACATCTTCAAGGAGAAGGGAGCGTAGGCAGATTTTGAGCAAGCTGAGCGTACCCGGCTTCGTCGTCACTGCTAGGAAAGATCCAAGCGATCCTCAAGTAGTTGATGTAAGACTGGTGGTGTCAACGAAATAGCGTTGTTATGGACATGATAGTCCTGACAGATGTACTCCAAAATAATAGAATTTGGTGAGCTTGCCGAGTCTTTCTGGATTTATTCCAGGCATATCTAGCCAAGTTACTTTTTCCCTGCCATGGAGATCCAACTAGAGGTAGTGTCGGCGATCCTAAGCAGCCGTACCAATCCTTCCCGTGAATTTTTGATGCTGCGTGTTTGTAACAACAGGAACGACCCTAGAAGACGGCATATCTGGAATTGAAAGATTCTAGGCTTTGGACAAGGCTGCAGGAATGGTTGTCGGCGCAATGTCTGATGTGTCAGTGCTGAAGGAATGCACGAATGTAACTGATCCACTGAAATGCGCCACTCTCTGGAGACAAATACGAGGGAGAAGATGAAGACTCACGCTTGGAATTCAGGGGCAAGAGAAGCGAGCTAACAGCGGTCTCCACCTGCTTCTGGATCTCATAGCCATTTAGATAATCGATTGTGACACTTTGATTGTGACACTTTGAACTTCCGTGAGCTTCTTCCATTCTCGTAGGTCAATCCTTTCGAGACACGAGCATCCACATTGAAACAGAAATAGACATCAGGTTGGTCCTCAAACAGCTGAAGCATCCGCTCATGACTTCTCCCACAACTCCCTGCGACATGGTTCAGAACAACTATGATATTTTCGAAGATTTTTGATTCCCAGAATCGCAGCCGAGAGAGGGTGGCCCCGGGCCGTTCCAGTGCTGATGAGGCTGTCGATTGATCTGGTGGGGAACATATCCTTTTGCTTCTGCAAATAATCCCCAGACGGGGTTGTTGAAGCGCAAAGCTCCGTCGATGAGTCGCTCTTTAGTTCCGCAAATCACGATTTCTGCCGGGTTCAAAAACGTTGGGGCAGTAGATGAGGCCTGGCGGCTTCCCATACGTAGCATTCACCAATTATGCTTTCATCGTGGGTCCGGAGTCCTCTTGCACGATTGACACTGGCAGCTGTCACAGCACAGACAAATATATGGTCTATCAGTGCTTCCCACGGCAGTCTTGGTGTCTTGGTGTGTTGTGAGGCGTACACCTTACAAGAATCAGCTCGAGTATCAAGCATTGTCTCCCCTCGAGCTTGCTCTCTGACAATATCTTTGATCGCTTGTTCTAAAAACCCCATTTCGAGAGAGGGTGGCTGAGAACGTTCTCCACGAACCGGGTGTAGGTATCGATACATTGACCTGTCGACATGTGTAGACACCCGAGCACATCCTCGATCGGCCTTCATAGCTTACCCCTCGGTACTTATACCAGATATCGCATGGAAAATATTACAGGGCTTGACGAGGTTCATTCTCTGAAAGGTCGAGCTTTTTGTGCAGCTTCGTCATCAGCTGGTCAAGGATGCATGGTTCTGCTAAACCTCGATAACTCCACCATTTGTATTGAGTCGATGGGAGAGTTCCCCGCAGATGGTTGTGCAGAGATACAACATGGAGCTCACACGTCCAGAGAAAGTAGCATAAGTCCAGAAGCATCGCGACTCGACAAATGAAGCCGACAAGGTCGAGGCCACATTGCCATTGGTGAGATTAGACATGCTGGACACCGCTGCCAAATGCAACATGGAGGATCATCACTGGCGTGGGAAGCATTGATGAAAGGTTGATAGTTCTGGTCGTGTTAGACATGATTTACATCATCGAAACGGGACTGAGTAGTTAGCGCAATACTGAGTTAGGTCCAGACACTTGTATTCGCGGTGGGTATAATGTATAGGATTCGGCGCCTTGCCAATATCCGGAAGATATACCAAGAGCATTAAGAGGGATAGCCAAAACCGAACATGACTTTGATAAAACGGGCTAGCGCTAACTTGTCCACGAAGGATTCCCTTTCGTACATGACAGGTGGATATAGAAGCTGACAATATAATTTTGAGTAGTATCAGCTGCAAGTTATCAAAGGTCACGGCGCAGAAGCATTGTGCGAAAATGCGTTTTATGAGGTTATGATCGCGCGAGTACGGTTACGCATACTGTCGATAAACGCAAAATGTACTTTTCTCAATACTATGCGGTTGAAATCAGGCCGAGGCGGATATGATGTGGGATGGGAGTCTGCATCATGGTAAAATCTAAAACGACACAGCCTTACATGGGGCCTGGCATTGCAATCTATGAACATCTTGAAGAGACGTACAGACTTCATGTGTCTCGGCTGCACTAGTCCTCTTTGGGATAAGTCTGAGATATGGAGGCTCAAGGCTCATGAAAAATTCAAGTCTCTTTTTTTCTTTTCTCTATATGTGCTGAGGATAAGACTCAATCATGCCCGAAGCCGCAAACGACACGCCAATGGAGCAAATGGAAGAAATCGAGGAAGTGGAGGACAGAGACTACGACCACGGCGAAGAGCTGTTGTTAGGCGGAGCAAAGAAATTAGTGGTTGTAAGTTGTGAAACCTGATGAAATCTGCAATCCTCTATCAAGGTCTCCAATTTGAACATCATGGCGCTCACGCTTCTTCTTTTCACAGCTTCCTGGGGCCTCCTCACATGCCGCATCGTTTCAGATTGAGAAAGAAGACCACACCCTGGGAAATGCTCTCCGGTACTTCGTCAACAAAAAGTAATTCCGACCCTTCCATTACCTTTCAGTTCAAGACTTATGGTCTTCCAGTCCCGATGTTGAATTCTGTGGCTATACCATTCCACATCCGTCTGAGACGAAAATGAACATCAGGATCCAGACATGGGGTAAGTCTCGAGTTCAGTTGGAAATTTTTCGATCAGATTTTCCCTCGGTTCACGCAAAGGTCTGACAGAGAACAGAAGACACCAAGACGACAGCAGCAGAGGCACTCAGAAAAGGCCTGATGGACCTAATGGAAGCTTGCGATATCATATCGGAGGAGTTCACCGAGGCACGAGACGAATTTGACGCCCACAAATCATGACCATTTGTTGAAATTCTTCCCCCCTCTCTTTGAATACTGGATGCATTGCGATGGCGCTGGGTGTTTTATTCTAGCTATGTACAGGGTTGTGATTTAAGCGAAAAGGAACTGCTCAGTTTCTTCCCTAGAAACGACAAAAAAAGGATGGGTTAGCCGTTGTACCAATATCAATCGGGGCCGTGCCGGTTTTTGCAAATGTACCTCGAGAAATCCAGACATGAAATTCTTCGGTAATCTGGCATTTTCATCCTCCTCGATCCTGAAATATTTCATAACATGTGCGTTCTGCTTCCAGAAGTTCAATGTCTCCTAATAAGTCGCCCATTTGTCAGTATTTGTACGCTTGTGAGCAGCCATATCTTGGTGTCCACCCACTTGAAATTCTGCATGGCTCTGCGTGAGCAGGACATCCACTGCTTGTAGGTTGTTGACATATCTGTGCTTCTCGAACTCTTGTCTGACTTTTGTTCGGATCTTGGAGACGGGCATGTTCAGGGAATACATCGATTGGATCTCAGGGCTCTAGTTCCATTTTCTCAGCATGTCTTATCTCGCGTCAAGCTTAGGAAGATATTCGCGTACGGCTCTGAGCCATTCTCGGTAGGACTTCAAAACTCGACGGCGCGCATCCGACCAATTGATGGCTGTGGATTGGTCAGTCTCCTCGAAGGAACCTTGCGTTCTCGGGGATTTTCATACAGGACCGCGTCCGCTGTGCTAGATACGTGGGGTTTATGACCATTGCGAAAATTTGGCTCTCACATGAGAACCTGACAAGGCGTGAATTAGGGGAGTAAGTCACAGGAAGACTGCGAACTGATGTTGAAGTTGAACGACAGTGGAGCTCGGAGCTCGGCCGACCTGCTCTGCCAAATTTATCTCCACCGCCCGCAAGTATTTTGCACGAATTCATAATTTCCATCTGACTCCTCTATAAGACCAAAAGGCGCTCTTCGTGACCCTATTCAAGAGCATCATGGGATCCATTGAGCGAACCATGCCGGTTTCAACGTTGCGGCGGACGCATACCCTTTCCCGAATCACAAATGAAACCAAGATTCAGGTCTCCCTATCACTGGACGGAGGCTCGCTCCTTGCATATGAACCCTCGCAACATTTCTCTTCATCTATTCCTCCAGCCCAGCAACAGACGCACCCAGATGTTCTAGTGCCATTACCCACATCTCACCATGCAACACAAATAACCCCCACCCAGCAGATTGCCATTTCTACCGGCATTGGATTTCTAGACCATATGCTCCATGCACTTGCAAAGCATGCAGGCTGGTCTCTAGCTATTCGAGCTTCCGGAGATCTCATCATCGACGACCACCATACTACTGAAGATGTCTTTCTCGCACTCGGGTCCGCATTCAACGCTGCACTAGGCAAACGGGCCTCTCTCGTTCGTTTTGGTCGGGGCGACGCGCCACTTGATGAAGCTTTGTCGTGGGCCGTCATTGATTTGTCCAATCGGCCATACAGTGTGATCGACTTCGGATTCACCAGGGAAAAAATCGGTGACCTCAGCACGGAAATGCTCACGCATGGGTTAGAGAGTTTTGCTCAAGCCGCAAGTGTGACATTGCATGTCAACTGTGTATATGGACACAACAACCACCATAGAGCAGAGAGCGCCTTCAAGGCCCTTGCTGTTGCCTGCAGGCAAGCGTGTGAGAGGAGACCCGAGGGCGCTGTAGGCAGCGGAGACGTGACGAGTACCAAAGGGGTCCTTGGCTCAAGTGTGAATGGCTAGCACCCCCTAGTTGATGTTTTTGGGATTTATGTTCGGTTGCAAGACAAAAAAGTTGTGGGGAAATTTAGCCGGCGCTGTTCTTTGCATATGTTTGATTTAGTACCGGTCACCAAGTAGGGTTCCTTGGCCAACAAAGGCGCTCATAGTCATCAAGAGCTTCTGGGTATCAATGAAAATATCGTCCCGGTCCACAAAATATGTGCAACGCCAGCCTCCGTATCGGGAAGTCATCATCAAAACGTTCTGTTGTATCCGACAATGAGGGCTGACCAAACCCCCGACGCCAACAATATTCATGAGTAATGGTCATGTCTGATGTCAACATCATCCTAAGCCGCCCCAGGCGCCCCTTATCCTTCTTGCCAATTGAATATCCTTTTGCATGATTGTGACTCGCTTCGCATGTATCGCACAGAGATTTGTATCTTCGAACAGATGTACTAAAAATGCTTCGCTCGCCTCTTGTAGGGCTTGGATGGCCTGACTTTGCCACCGGAGGTCTGGTCGCGCGCCAATGTACACGGAGACTTCTCTGACGAGGCGGGCAAATGGGAGTTTCAATATCAAAAGGTCGGTCGACTGTTGGTATCTTCGGATTTCTCTGAGTGCTTGGGTCCCAGGCTTGTATCGGCGCGGCTTCTTCACCGGTATAGGGTCGCCGGCTGAGATCCTGGCAGTCAGAAGAGTCACAGTGAAATTTCTCATGGGGTTGACACTTACGCTGAGCACGAAGTCGCTTTCCACCCCCGCTGGGCGAAGGGTTTACTCGTGATCCTTGTCCACGGTTGGGAGACGTAGGCCCTGGACGACGCATGACACTTTTGGTCTGAGCCATGTTAAAATTTTATCGGGAAATCAATTATTCATGAAAGAGGTGAATAGGCAGGCGGGGAGGTGGTTTGATGTGTTTCGCTCGCGTATAGGTTTGTCGCAACATTGAAGGAGGGGCGCAACCCTGGTGGCTGAAAGGTGTGATTCAGGTGCAATCGACCGGGAATTCTATCCGTACGATGTATCTGAGTGTTGATTCATGACATGGGATAGGTATGATATCTTCCAGACCAGCGATGCAGGTGAGTTGCAGTGAGTAGTATTGTAGTCTGGCGTTAACAGTAATCGAGGTCGCGTTGTGCGTTCTACACAATCATACGCGCGTCTACCATGCTTTACCGCCGCGAGTTCGGGTGGCCACAACAAGTTAACTTAAGTGGTTTGGTTCGAATTCCAATTCGTCCGGCTTGCGCGTCTATCGGCCAGTGGAATTCCAGCCCTCTTGTTCGGAGGGTCGTCAACCCGCCTGCGCATTTCGACATCATTCCACGCAAAGTTACATGTCGCTCTCTTCCCCCCGATCCCCCTCCCAAGAGGCCACCTACCATCAAATACATGAACCTTTTCCTTTCATATATTGTCACCGACCCCCCTGCAGACGAGTTCCATCATGATTACTCGGACCTGCGATTTCCCATATTGACACACTCATCCTCTCTCTCCTATCTACACTATCGTCCAAAGTCCCGAATTCTTTGAATGATTTCTCTCGGACCATCCTACCACCATTCTTTCGTCTCATACCTTGGATGATGGCAGCAATACTTGGAGGAGGCGACGAGGCACTGGGTCAACTTGGGCAGTTTCCGTTGGAACAGTGGTTCTTTGAGATGCCACCGTGTACTCGATATTGGACAACGGCAACTGTCATCACATCGATATTATTACAATGCAAAGTCATTACACCGTTCCAGCTATTCTATTCATTCCGGGCGGTTTATTATAAATCACAGGTATGTGCTCCACCTGGAAATATTCGCTGGAACCCTTCCTGACCTTCTTAGTACTGGCGCTTAGTAACGACCTTCATATACTTTGGACCGCCGTCATTAGATCTGGCATTTCATGTTTTCTTCCTCCAGCGATATTCCCGATTGTTAGAAGAAGGCTCGGGACCGTCACCGGCAGTTTTTTCCTGGCTGCTCTTATACGCCTGCACATCCCTCCTCGCCTTGAGCTCGCTTACCACCTCGATCCCATTCCTCGGTTCCGCGTTGTCAAGCACTCTTGTGTATATTTGGTCAAGACGAAATCCTAATACGCGGCTCAGTTTCCTCGGAGTCCTGGTCTTCACTGCGCCTTACCTGCCGTGGGTTCTGATGGTGTTCCACATGTTCATGCACGGCAGCATCCCAAAGGATGAGATTCTTGGCGTGATTGTCGGCCACGTTTATTACTTCTTCGCGGATGTATGGCCAGGACTACACGAGGGCCAGCGGCCTATGGACCCTCCCGAATTTTGGGTACGGCTGTGGGAAGGTCGACGAGGAGAGACTGGTGTACGGAATATTGATGGCGATGTGGCGGCCGCTGCTGCACTGGCGGGAGAAGTACGATGAGATGAGCTAGATATCTAGCATACTCTGAATTGTGCTTGTGTCGCCCTCCTCAGACTCACCATATTGCTATCAATAACCTCACGACTCTATTCTTATCATCACGATCCACTACGAAAGGCCTCCCTCTCGATTCTCCGCCGGGAGACTGCCGGAGACAGTGCACATGCTCTCAAATACAGTATCAATCTCCAATGAACATCATGTCACAGACCCCAGAACCCCTTTCAGGTTTGGTTTTACTTTGAGGCCAGCTTGAGCCTGCGGCACTTGTGCCGTGCTAATCGGCGACTGCCCACATGGTCTCCTCGCCAGCAAAACTGCTTGATGATAGAGAAGGGACACAATGTCCACAAGGGCATATCTCCCCCATTAATGATGTGTTGCAGGATCTACGAATGCAAGGAATGAGGGGAGTCGCATGATTGGAATTATATCGATTCTATCGATGTGAAAGAGGCTCATTGACCTCTTTCTGTACAACCTTAGTTTCATTCCAATCAACCGCCAGCCCAACCTGCGAAGTTTTCCTTTGTCATTGCGGCGCTGTGTCAATTCGATCTCGCCACGTAATGCAGCACAATCAACGTCTCAGAGCTTGTTACAAGGCAGCGGTTTACATTTCTTCAATATTGCTATTATAAAGCGCTACACGCCATGCGACCACTTACGCACACCCTCAAGTCTAGGAAGTTCAATCTATGGGTTGGAGATATCATGGTGATATACAGGAATTGGTTGATGTTGGTTGTGGTCGATGATTAAGCAGGACAAGGCTTTACGCCCCTTTTTCCAGGTGCCGCGCCTGAAGCCGCTCAACAGTAATTACGGCATTTGAGTATAGAGGTCCACCACTTCTAGTGATCCCATCACTACATCGGGCAAATGATAGATAATACGAGATTCGAGAAAGATTTCGGATATTTTCGTACATGAAATCATGTTTCTTTTTGCATTTCCATCGACCTCAGGGATAGAGGGAACAGCAACGGCACTGACGAGGCTCTATCAATTGCTCTGCTCTGCTCTTCTTTTGCTCTGCATCAAAAATGCGAACTCTCGATGGAAGAGAAGGAAAAATATTACTATCGATCATGCACTTCTTAGGCCGGCATCTCTCCTGATCGCGTCATATTCGTCGAGTCGCGCCACATCGCATCCCCATCGCATCTCATCTCGTGACAATGGCAGGGGGAATTGTCAACCAAGTGGATGAGAATGGTCCAGTCCTCTACTTGAAGACCTTGCCATCGGCCCATTCGTATGTCTTGCCGTTGACCTCAATGGGCTTGTCCCACGACCACTGGTCTTCAACGAAGGCTTTGTCCTCAGGCTTGCTGGGGTCGAGCTTGGTGAATTCGTAGCTCTCATAGTCTGGAGCGACATCGAAGGCAGGAAGAGCCTCGTCACCACGAACCATGAAGGCGCCCTGGATGACAGAATCGTTGGAAACACCATAGACTGAGGCACAACCAAAGAGGTATTTCCTGGATGCCTCAAGACGGGCAAAGAAGCCACCTGGTTTCAAGATTAGTCAAGATTTTTCTCACGGCCAACAAATAAGCTCAAGTGACATACCGATGAGGTTGGAAGACATGAAGGTCAGGGTGAGTTCATCATTGTACTTGTAGTCCACTTTCCACAGAGAGTATTCCTCTGGCTTGTAGTGTTCCCAGAACCATGGCAGAGCCGCCGAACGAGTGTCCTCATTGGAATACTTGCGCTTCCAGTCGTCGAGGATGAGAGTGGGTTTAGGGAGTGCTTCGAGAGGGTGTTTGGCCTTGACCTCTGGCTTGGGCTCATCCTCCTCTTCGTCCTCAGCGGGCTTCTTTTCTGCCTTTGCCGATGGTGCCTTGGCAGGTTTGGGCTCCTTCTTTGGGGGAGTGTACTTGATGCACTCATCGATCATGACTGGTGATTCAACAATGGCTTTCCAGATTGGCTGTGCGGTGATCGTCTCGTACCATCGAGTAACGTTGGGGTTCTCAGCGCGCCAGGCTTTGTCAAGAGTGTATTGGAAGCCGCGAGCAATCTGAGAAGCGGTGTAGAGGTCCGCAAGGGTAATACGCTCTCCGACGAGGAAAGTGTGTACAAGCAGATGTTGCTCCAAAACTTGGATAGCCTTGAGTGCAGCGGCCTTTGAGTCATCAACCGACTTCTTGTTGTATGGATCTCTTCCGATGATAGGACGGAACCAGCCGCTGAGAGCGGGAAGGACTTCGCAGTTGGAGAAGGACATCCATCGGACGATGGAAGCATAGTCTTGCTTTGTCTTTCCAAGAAGAGTGGTCTTCTCGTTCTGGGAAGTGACTATTTGATGTTAGCGAAGGGCTCAGAGGTTCGCAACTTCCAATCCATTATGTCTTTGTCAAAACCTCAGATTTCAATGTGGTCAACAGGAGTGTTCTGCCAGGGATAACTGATTGTGATAATATGGCTCATCTTCGGATGCAACAATAATAAGGCGGGGGCATGAGTCAATACGCACAGTAGATGGCAATGGCAATGCTCTCAGTCAAGATGAAACCATTGGCGCCAACGAAGGTAGGAATTCGACCAAGAGGGTTCAGCTTGAGGTATTCGGTGTCGACGTTGGGAGGACGGGTCTCAACAAGCTCGATATCGAGTTTGTTCTCCTTTGCGACGGCCAGGAGGGCAGTGGAGCGAGCATTGTCCTACAATACAAGTCAGCGTTCAATCGTCTTAAAGAAGGGATGCACGATTCAAGAGTTCGACGGTGACGAGCATACCTTGAAGCCATAAAGCTTTCCGAACGACATTTTGATTAGTTTGCAACGATCAGACTGCTGGAAAATTATGTTGTTGGCGCTGTATTTGTCCTCAAGAGAAGAGATGCGGACAGCGAACAAATATTTTTGATGGACTACAAGGAATGGCGGGGAGCAGGCAACACGAGGCTTGGCGATCGTCTCCTTTCGGAGTACTTGAATTTACTATCATCTCCTCTATCATGATTCTATCAATTCTCATGCTCTCCTACACCCCCAGGAATGTTTTGCCGTGGAGCCAAAAGGCTTGCAATCAGACCCTCTGTTACCGTTGCCCAATTTTCCCTATATCAGTTTGCTTGAAAGCCGACTCACGTTCTATTGTTCAAGTTAGCAGACAGATAAGGTCTTCGGCCCTTTCATGAGAGTTTTGAGACAACTATAAGTCGCGCCTCCTGAAAGCCAGCCTTGTCCTAGTTGGTCAACACATGTACGCCGCCTTTTCTGGTTCTACCAACGCTGCTCGTCGAGGTTACTTTCGAAACTTGCCACACAATGGTCTCCGTTTTATACATGGGACACTTCCAAAATTACCCCAATGTCAAGTACGCTTTCTCGCATTGTGGCGGGAGTCTTTCTGTGGTGGCCACTAGATTGGGACCGCAAGGAGAATTGAAGGCGTGCGGTAGTTTATGGCATCATTATTGGCCAGCTGATACGGCTATCCTAGCTGAACTGAACGGTGCAATGGGTGCGGACCTCCGTGTTCCATTTCCCATTGCTACCAGGTCAGCATTTGGCTTTTACTTTTCTTGATTTGCTATGGCCCTTCGAGCAGTATCTGGGCTCTGTTGACACTCCATCCAAACATACACCGGCTCAAGGGCAATAACCCGGGACATCGGGGCAATTCGGCCTTCTTATTTCTGTGTACCCGGCCATGTACCTGAATCTGTTGGAATTACTGCACAGCAGATGATCTCTCACCTGATTTTCTGATGCGTACAGTTTTCATTTCTATTAATTCCTCCGCACGTGTTGAAATAGTTCTTAACGCTCGAACCCGTGGTTGTCAATGTCTCATGTCTGGCCGTCGTGGCCACGTCGGGTTATCCTGGGTATGAAGTGTCCCTAGTCTCCACGGGCCTGCTGATATTGGCTTCAGATCGTCGATCCTAGGTCATTGCGCAGAATGGTACCAATCTCAGTGTGGACGTTATCTCTTGTGCCAATGATCTCTCCTCCTTTTTTCCCGAAATATGTCAACATCCGTCGTGGAGCTGGTGGGCTAACCGTCATAGCTGACTGGATCACGGTCCCATGGAAAAATGTCAAAAGTGCAGAGTCACTTCTTGCGTTCATGACATGCCTGGGTGTTTCCTTCGTACCACTCGCGGCTTTAATGAGTGCCGAATATTGGATCACCGAGAGCAGGCACGTCAATGTGCCCGGTTTGTATCGCCGCCAGTGGGAGATATCGTTAGACTGCGATACACAAACGAAAAACCAAGTTGGATTTCTAGTCGTGTGAAGTGCTTATTTTACAGTGACTACACTATTTAGATGACCTAAGCTGGCAAGCACTGCTGGATTCGCCATTGCTAGACGTGCATACAAGCTCCGAGGCAAATAATCTGGTCATCCATTTCAAACACATGGCTAAACCATCCACCGTTCGGGGGTGAGATGCAGAGTATCCCCAGACCCCCGCGAAAAGTTCAAAAAGGACCTCTACAACTCTCCCAGGTTTCGTTTCGGTAAGAGGAGTTTGTCCGAATCATCATACCGCTCGGCACATTCTCAACCGCATTGAGACACATCCTCTTGAACATGTCGCTGTTGGACTTCTACAAGCTTATTTTTCCAAGGAAAGTCATCAGACAATGTTCGCTGCCCCCCCCTTTCCACCACCCTATCACCATGCCAAGTCGAACAGCCTCAAACCCGTCAAAACAAAAAGTCGCCCATGCCTCGTCGTCGAAATCGAAGTCTTGTTCGGACAGGCGAAAAGCCAAATTCATCGAGCACTGAGGACATCAAACATATCCTGCCGCTGCTTAATCTGCACCTACAAAATTATGTGCCAACAGGGACGGCAAAAGGAGAATCACCGTCCTATCTGGGACGAGATCGAGGAGATGATATCCGGTTACTGAATTGCCTGTGGCCGTTTGGTGGACACTACAAGGCTGAGAAAAAGAAGGGATAGATAATGCTCGAGTATAGGGTGATCGCCAATAGCTGATGATCAAAATTAGATGACACCGATTCGGCATCCTATCACTAAAAGATCAATTTGCTTATATCACACTTTGTGTACATTATTTCCCGATGTTATGCCGGATAAAAGGGTGGCATCGCATCGTTCCCGAAGGGGTTAGTAGTCTTGGCGCGGTGGAAGCTCAATCTTCAGAACCTTTACTCCGAGTCGGTCCATTTGGAAGACAATCCAATTCACACGGACGAATTTTCCATCTCCGTTTGCAGAATGGGGTCTGGATAAGTAACACAGTTCATCCTGTGATTTCTTCGAAATGGCAGGGTCTTCGGTAGGAGCTTTGCCATCAGCTGTCTCCTGGACCTGCCGCCAGTGTCGAATACACAACAAACTCCAACCTGGACTTCGCCTTCAATCGTTTCAACATGGAATATCCCATCGAAACTTCTCTACGTCTAAACTGTCCTCCGAAGAAACCCAAATTCGCGCCGCGCCTGAGATAGATTTCGAGAATCCCACGTCTGTACCTGCCCGGATATTGCCTGCATCTCCTTCATATTTCACTGCATCGCCGAAATTCAACGACCACATCCTCCTTCTACAGTCGCTTGTTAAGAAGCACGGTTCGTTGCCTACGTCTCCGCCAGACCAAACTCCACGGGCAGTGTGGATGAAACTTGGTCAATACCGCACTTCGATCGGAGAGAAAATTGCTGCCTCGAAATACACCAAGGTCCTGCTTCTTTTGTCTCGATTGAACAAAATACATCCACGAGTTCGTCCGAAGGAGGTGAAGCAAATACTTGATCGATTCCGACGTCCAGGAGCGGAGGAGGTTCAGAAAGCCAAACCTGGAAAAATCGATGAATATGGACGAGCAGTTGGAATGGGACGGAGAAAAGAGTCGTCAGCGAAAGTCTATCTTGTTGAAGGTACGGGACAAGTCCGGGTCAATGGGCGCAGCCTTGTGCAGGCGTTCCCTCGGCTGCACGACAGGGAGAGCGCAATGTGGCCGTTGAAAATCACCCAGAGGATGGATAAGTACAATGTGTTTGTACTCACGTCAGGCGGGGGCGTTACTGGCCAAGCCGAGTCCATCACGTTGGGACTGGCCAAGGCGTTGCTGGTACACGAGCCAGCTTTAAAACCAGCTCTCCGACGAGGTAAGCAGAGTCTATTCCAGGGGTGTACATTGCCGTCGCTAATTCTGAATCCAGCCGGTTGTGTCACATCGGATAAGAGACGTGTCGAACGAAAAAAGCCTGGCCGGCTAAAGGCAAGAAAGAGGCCTACCTGGGTCAAACGATGAGAGGGCGAGTTACATCCGTGGTGCTTCTTGTCTGTAACGGGGCACATCAATATCAAAATTTTACTTGTATACAAGAGTTGGTACCAGGTGTGATACCCTGCGCATGTGGGGATGGTCGCCGCGACATCTTGTAGGTTTCTAGCTGTCATCTGTTCAACAGCGGTTATCGCTTTTCTAACCTGAGGCATTTCGAGTTTGTCTCTCTTCACAAATTGTTGGTGCCGGAGCTGTCGGGATTCATTTCTAGCTCATCCCAAACACCGGCTCAGCATCCTGCATGAGCAGCCACCAACTCATTAACTTACTATGTATGTAGTGCTTCGGCTTTGTAGGAATAAGTCAGCCCTGTAGCGGTGTTACACAGGTGAGGGTGAACAAGTCAGCTGGAGGAGCAGAGGCTCGTCGCGTTGACTCTCAATGCTCACCTGCACCGTCTGATGCCCGATGTCGGCCGTGCAATGCCCAGTTACCTCAAGTAGTCCCTCTCTCAGGCATGTCGTGTCGCACAACCGATCTTTTCAGGACGTCGCTTTTTTGATCCTGACGGTACTCTTCTGACGGCAATTGGAGCGAAACCGTCGATACATCAACCCCAACTCGGCATGCCGGTAGACCAACTAGGGACACCAATTCCAAGATGAGCTCTCGTGATGTATTTTGCAAGGAAAATATCCCCCCGGTTCGTGCAGATCATCCTGGAACATTCTGACTGATGTAATGATCAAATTTCTCAGGTAATAAGGAGTCCACAGCTCTACACGAAATCTCTGGATGAGAAACCCTTGATTTAACAATCCCTGCCTCTTGCGAGCGTTTCTACTGCTTAGCCACACCACTGTAAGAAGCAGAGCCTTTCATTCGTCTTGCAAGAGTAACCAACATGGGAAACACAACCGAACGTCCCAGCCGCCAGATCGCGGGAACTTTTCTCGAATCTCAGACTGGTGGAGTGTCATCGTCATTTTGGAACCAGAAAGCGACTCGCACTTCCTCTCAGTTAGGGCAAGAGAGCGCAAACCAGATCAAACACCACAAACCTGAAACACGCTTCTAAGCCACAGCAAATCATGAGCCTCCAGGATCATCAGCGCTAACTAGCAAGCGCCGCAAACACCCTCGTCAAAAAGCATTCCCGTTGGTACTTGTTGCTTGCGTGAGTGATGGGCCAACTTGGCAAAGCCAGCGGACAAAACTGTATTCAATCCACAAGCTTCCACAAAGTTCCAGGCTTTCTGCCGACCCTGCGGAGACCCCTCGAAGCCGACAGTGGACCGGGCTTGAAACAAATACAGCTGCAGGACTCCTTTGTTCCCACTCTGCTGCTCGTCGCACGGGGAATTTTCAATGCATATGAGATTATGCCGAAGACATCATTGGCGTAAGATATCAAGGCCACCTCAAATCGTGGGCCAGTGTACAGGGCATGCAACTCAGGGGCAAGTTGGGCCGGAAAGTGCTATGTGGTTGGGAGGTCAACAAAGATCGCGAATCCGAGCCCACGACGGGTATACGAGTTGATGGATAGCGCAGCAGAGTACCACCTGCGCCATCTGACAGGCCAGGCGTGGGATTTGCGACGCAGCCATGTCTGACATTGCGTACATAAACTACCTTGGTCGAACAGTGACTTTGCCGCCCTCCGACTGGCTCGGCTCGACAGCGCCTCAAAGACGTCAAAGGCACAACTACGGCTAAGTTGTCCGGGATCACAAGGAGCCATCAATTTTTGGAAGAAAGGTACGGAGCACTGATCACTACGAACAGAAAGGTTCGAAAACAAGAGATTTGTTGGCCTGCCTGGCGCACTATTTCCCCATCCCATCATTCACCCTAAAGCAGATCGTTTCGCCGGTTGGCCGCACTTGTTGCTTTCTCTGAGATTACATTACGGAGAGAGCATGAGTTTAGTTGGCCATTGAGGACCCAGCCAGAACAACCACACAAACGCTGGTGCAGATAGGTGGACACTGGAAATCTTGGAGAGACGGCCGAGCATGTATTACACAAAATGGTAGACGCCAGGCCATCTTTATTTCGGAGTCCCATGTTCGGATTGTTCAGCCTGGTTGCACCCGAAATGGATGGTGTACAATACAAACCATTGGCAAAGTGTCTCACACATAACCTCAACTCAGGTCGCGGGGGCGCTCTTTATTCACCAACAGCAACATCATTAGTGTACACCCAAAACCAAAAACAAGGCGAAGATATGTGCCGTACCGGCTTAGCTGAGGGTGGGTAAGTGGCGGGAAAGCGGCCAATCTTGGGGCTGCGAGCCTGCGGTATGGAAGATGATGACTTAAAAGCCAGAAATACTCTTCTCCCCCTGCCTGGGCGCCACACTCTAAATCTCGCCTGGCGCGGCGGGAGATGGTGGCAGCCCTCGACTAGAGTGTCGGACCAGTGGCTAGTCAGCTCGCTGCCGGTGATGAGCGCGACCGCTGGAGTCGCTCTAGGCTAGAGGAACAAACTCCTGCAAGCCCTGGAAGCAATGGAACTGATCCATCGACAGGGAATCACTCAGGGCCGGCCATGCCCATTCAGACAGTCTCTGCCCGCTTTTTCTTCCCTACGGAACCACCCCCATTCCCAAGCTAATGACGGCTTGCTAGGAAAGGTATCATCACTCATCACCCATGAACCATGGAGTTGGCAGTTCCCCCCAGTGCTCAGGACGAAAGGGACAGCTTGATTCCGAAGCTCTACAGCACGCCCAAGCCCAAACCCAACTGATGATGAATTACATTGCGAACTTTACGCCCAAAAACTCGCCCGGTAGGCCGACCACTGGTTGGGCCCTTTGAATTCGCCCCCAGACACTTGTCCCTCCTGTGGCGCTGCCCACTTGAGAAGACATTCAAAGTTCTTCCGACTAGACACACGCCTTGCTTGCTGGAACGGAACCTGCTGAAAACATTGTCGGCGTCTGGAGGAGTCGATATTTGACGTACCAGGTACAAGCGACCCATTTATTGCTGCCATGCTGTATCTGCGCCATTCCCCATCGAGTTGCCTTGGTCAAAGTGTATGTGTCGTGCGCATTTCCCACCTGGCACCGCAGCTGCACCTTTAGGCTTCTTTGTATACGTTGCGACAACTCCACAACCACCAAGGTACCTGGGTTATCTCCTTCTTCTTAGCCCACCGAACGCTCCTTTATTTCTTTCGTACGATCCTTTCCTCGATGTCCTTGCGTTCGTGTCTAAATATCTCCATCCTTCCATCCTTTGACACCATCATCCCCTCGCCACCCTCCGACCAGACGTTGTATACACGTCGAAATTTCACACGGAACTATTTTATAGCCGGAACTGGAGGACTTTTTACTTGAGCGAGACCGATCTGAGGGTGTGAAAGTCACGGTCTATCAATTGGTCCTCCAATCAGCGAGTTGCGCCTTGAAACCTCGAGACGAGATTCCAATATCACGTTCGAAGATCCAGCCACCGATCGATCGGCTAGACAAGGCCATTCAGAGTAGCCCTGTGGAGAGGCCGAAATTCTCTCTCACGTCCGGACTTTCTCTTCTTATTCCTTTTCAGATTTTTCACGGCCATAGAGGTGGCGTCGGTATTTCTTTACGTTTCATTTTCTTGCCCTACATATTGGTCAGAGACCTTGTCCAGGCACCAGCAAACTTCGGCCCTCGCTGTAACGGCGATATCGAGTCTCTCCCCTCTCTTCGTCCGTGTCTATTGTATGAAGGAACAAAATTCGGTGCGCGGGAAAGGAGAGGAACCAAAGTACAAGGAGGTGGCTGACCCTCCGAACTCATTATATCAAGACACAATTTGTTCGGAGCGTGGGCAGTTGTGCTCGTCACTCTGGCGTCGACGGACGAGATCTGCTTTCCTTAAATGGACGGCAATGACCGTCGGCGCTCGCAGTATGGACAGCCATACCAGACGCAAGCGCAGTCGCGACCTTTACCAGGACAACCCGTTGGCCCCGCGTCTGGCGAGAGGTATCCACAGCCCGCAACACCAGCGAGGAGCGACATTGGCCGGTCTTCAATGACGCGACCCTATTTACCTGGTTTCCCTGGCTATGGGTATCAGGAGCCGCAATATGGTAGCTCTCAAATGCCGGGCGGTAGTCCTTTGCAAGGAGTTGAAATGCAATATCCGCCGACGTACATGCAGGGTACCTCCAGACAGCAACAAGTGCAAGCTTCTCCGCCTCAACATCAACAGCAGTATGCTCAATACGCGCAGGGTTCAATGCTCCCTCCAGTTGGGCCTCCATCGATCTACGACAACGTCCCTTTTCAGCAGCGGCAGACCGCCATTGAGGTCATGGCGAATCAATTTGCCATGCCACAATACATGGGGCATGGTGAGCATGCTGGAGTCGGCGTTGGATCGAGTTCTTCTCAGTACGTGACATCCCAACCGGAACAAGGCAGCTATGGATCTGTGGCCGTGTCACGACCCTCTCTACCTGCGTCTTACAGCACCGGACAAGTAGACTTTTCTGTAATGGAGCAGCGGGAAGCAGAAGAGCTCATCCCACCGAGCGGCAGTCAAGAAGCTCTCAACGAGGGGTTGAGGGAATACCAGCAGCAGCTCAAGTCCACTTTTGACGCGATCATCACGGGCAGAGTGACCGACGCCAGCGAGAAAATCCTCGTGGTCTCTCGTTGGTTGGTGAGCTCTGTTACCGCTCTTGGTAAGATCGATCCTAGATTGGGAAAGAGATGAATATGATATTAACTTTCTTAGGACTGCATCACGATGACGAGACGAGGCAAGCAGAGCGAATTGGGCTTTGGCGAGAATTCAACCTGTGCTGGGAGGCCCTGGGCCAGAAGCAGAAAGACATTACTGAGGAAGCATTAAGGACTCGGAGACAACCAGCAGATGTTCTCTCTGCCGATACTATAAAATCCTTGGTGGACGAACTGGTCAGTTTGTGCGACCAACTCGAGCAGTATGGACTTGTCGACTTCGAGATGGGGATCTGGGAAGAGCAGATTGTACACATTTTCACCGTGTGCCTCGACCTTCTTCCTCAAGATGAGACAACAACACAGACCGGCCGAGCAGGCGCCGAAACGAGTTGAAGAAATACCCCTGACGACGACGACTTGGTCATGATTCTACGACGAGATTACGAACTCAACATATTTCCTTTGTACGCGACGGTTGATTTGTTCGATGATTTATACCATTTTGCATGACACATGATTTGTATGACTACCCATGGGTTTGCCTTTGCATGATGTACGATTATGAAATGTGAGACCGGAAATCCTGGCTCACAACAAAAAGCATGTCAAAAGGAAATACGGGAAAACGGGGTGGAATATTTGATACTTCTGTATTTTGCCGTGGTCCTTTTTTTGCATGGAACAATGCTCTATAGAGATGGAGAGGCGCGCATTGTACGGTAGCTGCGGTCCTGTTGGCTGGTACTTTTCGGCCTTTTTCAACCTTATGGTTTCTTTTTTTGGTTCTTTTTTTTGGGTGGGGGGGAAGATGGGA
Source organism: Rhinocladiella mackenziei CBS 650.93 (assembly GCF_000835555.1). Lineage (NCBI taxonomy): Eukaryota > Fungi > Ascomycota > Eurotiomycetes > Chaetothyriales > Herpotrichiellaceae > Rhinocladiella > Rhinocladiella mackenziei. The sequence goes on from NW_013550604.1 coordinate 4,790,050, forward strand.
GACGAATGTATGAACGGGCATAGTGGATACCGAGGCGTGCATAGCTTCACCATGGTAACTGGTTGGTCGCATTTCCTTTTGTTGAAATTAGTATTTTCCGTACTGTGCGGCGAACTGGGACTTTGGCACTCTCGCAGCCGGGAGGCTGGAACCCAAACCTAGCCGGTGGTCAATCAATCGACTTTGACCCTCTACCGCCTCCCTTCAGAATTTTCTCCATCTGGTCTTGGTAATTTGCGGCTGAGCATGGGAATGAGAATCAGATCCAACAACACAACCTGGGACAAGGAAGGGTGAGCAAGGGAAATATATACCTCGAAGAGACGGGTCATGCAAAGTTTCTTCTCTTACCCGACCCCTGCGTCTCAGGCTGCTGAACCGGAGTTCTTCCATGCATCCAACGCTAATGAGCGGAGGGAGATCCCTTTCGGACTTTGCCCTCGAGGCTGGATCCCTGCACCTGTCAATCCGTTAGCTCAACCACCGCTGAACGGATCTTGAGTTAGCCTCAAACAGCGAAGCCGTTGAGGCGCTTCGAAAACATCTCCTCATTGTCACAAACGACCTCTCTCTATAAAAACCTGTCCAGAGTACAACGTGTTTGTCTTAGAGTCATTCATGACAACTATCACTTCCAAAAGGGTTATCCAACGAGATTCATACCGAGAGAAACATCCAAGGCGACGACGAAAGATATTCAGGCGGTCATTATCGTGGTCTTCTTGTCAGCGTGAACATAAAATTCGACTTCCGCCACTATAGCTCTCCTACTTGGGAAGAGCGTTAGATGATGCTCGATTCTCTATTGGCATGGATAGAGAAACGCAATTTTATGCTTCTGATCGTGCAATCATGCGCAGATAAGTCCCCTTCGTAAACTCCGAGCAGATCACAGCCTTGCAATTTGACCTCATCGGAAGCTAGCCACCGGGACGTCTACACAAGGTTTAGGAAGCTTTAAGTCTGCTCTACAATTCACCGTTTAACCAACCCTTCATTCACAATAACTACTATTTCTTGAACTCTCATGGCCAACCCAACCCGGCGGGCGTGTGGACAACTTCAAGTCTTTACCCGGGCCTGGCAAAATTTACGATCTACTTGTAGGATCTGGGCCAGAAGGCGTGTGCACTGAGTGGTGCGACCGTTGGCACAAGTCGTGCTATTGATTATCTGGGACCAGATATGTATCGTTTCTTACGTTCCGGCCAGTCCGTGCTGGGCACGTGGCCTGCTGAATTGGGGCGATCCGCAAGAGAAAAAGCCGCAATGGTCGCGGATGGCGAAAAAACAGATTCTTCGACACAACTTACTTTAGCCTCGTGGGATAAGGCCATCCTTTCCTAAAGGCCCTGCACGAGGATAAACGCACCGTGTATCGCGCGGCACCCGTGGCATTGGAAGGAGGAGAAATCATTATCGAGGAAGAGTATGGACGAGGACAGATCTCTCTGTGGATGCGATTTGTCTGGTGCATAAGCTGGAAGCCAAGACTCGATTCCTTCGATCCAGACGAGGCTACACAGTTGGGGATCCCTTACGCTGCTCAACGCCAGTACCGTCGATGAAAGCGGCGCCAACAGTCATAGCAAGAAGTGCAAAAAGACTATTACCACCGCTGCCACGGCTTACAAAATCCCCATTGCTCCCGAATCAATTGAACCAATCCCCTGGGAAAGGACAAGAACGCCCTTCGCACACTTGCTGGGGTTTATGTAGACAGAGTCCCATCTCGATACTTCGCAACCCGGCCTTCGTGCACTAGTGTTTGTGCGGCTGATATCAGCAGGCCAGACCGCGATCACAAGCGAGCTGTGCGCTTTATGAGGAGTAGCATCATAAGAGGGCCGGTTCGCGACGTCTCCAATGCCGCTTCTGCTGGTGGATGGCGTCGACGCGAGAAGGCTGAAAGCCGCGATCTCGGACGCCCGTTTGACACAACAAGACCTCAAGCCCCAGCCTTGATGATCTCCAGCGCCTTGCCGACGGAGAAGTTCAGCTCGTCCAAGCATGGAGGGAGCGATGACACGGCGTCAGCAGCCCAGATACCATCATTGAAATCCAATCTTATCTCGATATTCTCTGTCGGGATCTAGGCATTGAATGGCGGAGGTAGAAACTCCACAAAGAGACCGAGAACGGGAACGGTGAGGGCGACAGCAATTGCAGGAAGGAAGGACTGGGAAGAGGTAGAGAGCCAGGTCAGGAAATCGGCTCGTGCATCCCATTCCAGGAGGAACTGATGGACTACCGTAGGACCACCGTATTCCGTATCGCGCGGATGATTAAGGAATTTTTAGACCTGAAGGAGTCTGTTGAAAAGAAGTTGATGGGAGATATATGGAGTTATGAGGAAGGGAGGTGTGAATCGCACCAGACGTCGATTGGCGCCTTGAAGAATGTTAATCTGGCTGATGTCGGTGACCGCGATAGGGAGATGGTACAGCCGAGGAAAGGCAGACGAGGCTGAATGAGGGAACAGATGATTTGCGTCGATGACGGCATAGTGTACGCCGAGTCGGATGAGGGGCGGGGCAAAAGCACGTCGCACGGAAATAAAATGGGACGGAGGAACCGGTGGAAGAAAGGCACATCTGAGGAAATGAAGGCGGCGTTGAGGGTAATGAAACCATGAATTTGATTTTGAGGGCCTTTCTCAGATACCAGCGCCAGAGCACACCACCAGCCACTCCCACTCCCATACCATGCCAGCTGCTTCTCCTGCCGATTCCACGTACCTCCCTGTCTGCCGTCGCCGAACACCATGCCTCAAAAGAATGAAATGAAATGCTCGGCCGTATTACTCACTCGCTTGTTACACTTTCCCCCCTCCCTTTCTAGTCCGTCTCACTCACTGTCTGAGTATCTCTCCCTACTAGTACCAGAACTCCCATCGTTCTCCCCAGTCGAATCTCGATAGAACACACGCATTAAAACCTGAATCTGAACCTGATATCTGATCACTGAAAATCCAGACTGACATGTGAGAGGGTTGGGAACATCCAATAAAATACATTCCCCTCGCCATAGTATCATCCACTGAGGCTTGCATTCTATTCTCTTTTGTCAACATAACGCCATGCTCGAAACGCTCACATGCCTGAGTTCCTGTACCGAAAAACCGAGGGATAGCCAGTTCGAGTTAAAAATCCGATAAGAAAAGGAATAATAACACATAAGAGAATTTTCTTTGCCATTTGGCTTCTTTCTCCGTTAAGGCAACTTGGTTTGAGTACCGGCGGTGTCCGGAGGGGGTGCGGTGGGCGGAGATTGTTGAGATTCTCCATCTCCATCACCGACGACTCTAACCTGCGGATCAGGAATCTGAATATCGAGGTTCATGTAACCGGTACGCCGGAGAGGGATGATTTTCACACCATCTCTTGCCCCGACTGTATGATTCCAGTCCTCCAACCATTCGTCAAGTGCCTTCAAATGACCCTTGATACCCATGGGTCGGAAGTCTTCCCAGAACCAGCCCGTCACAAGACCTATCAGTCCATCGAACCAGTTCCACGTCGAAAAAGGGTCGTATGCTTGGCACAAAGTTTGATTGATATGTTCAATCACATAGCGGAATTCTTGTTCTTGCATTAATGGGTCGAGGATTTCGGGATAGATGTTGGAATAGGTTGGAGCCAAGTCACCGGCTACCATCCAGTCTCTCCGTATACGGATAACTCTGGTGGCGGCATATTCGCGGGAATTGCGGGGGACATGAGGATTTAGATGCGGAAAGCATGGATGAGATGGTCCCCAAGCAAGTTCTTCTCCGACACTGCCGTCATCACCTCCAGGGTATTCCTGACCAACTTCTTCTTGTGAGCCACTGACAGGAGGTCGACCGTCTGTGTTCGTTCTGGCGAAAGCAGAAGAGTGTATTGAAGCAGCGGATTGCGCACGTCTTAGAGAGCGATGGGAGGTGATGCGCCGAGGGGGTTGTAATGGTTGATCGAGAGGATTGACTCCATAACTCGGACCCAATACTGAAGATGCTTGTTGTGCCTCGAGATCACGTTCTCGAGTATTGTATTTCGACGTCGGAATGAGCGCTCGATCCGGCTCTTTCAGCCCATTAGGTTCTTTCTTTTCCGACTCAACCATGGGTCCGACGCTTCGAGAGGATTCAGGGAGATTACCGCGTTGTTGATTAGGTGGGAGGCCGATGCTGGTTCGATCGCCAGCTCGAGGAGTTAAACGGGGACTGTGTTCGACAATTGGATCCGTAGGGGAATGTTGGCGGGATCGACGCTGTTCAGGGAGACTGAGTAAGGTGTGGACTTCACCGGCGCCAATGTCGGCCGAAGTTTGACGTTGATGCGGCGGCTGAGGCTGCACGCGAACGGGGGTCGGTCGAGGGACGTAGTTGATGGGATTGAGAACGCGCGACGTGGCTGAACGATTGTCTGGAGGAATGACTTTCTTTTGGCGGACCAGCAAGGCTTCGAGGAAAGATCTCCTCTGGGCCTGCGGGTTCGGACAAGTGGACGTCAGGGCGGACGAATCCTGCTCGGTGACAGGAGGTCGGTGGGCAGGAAATGTTAATGAGGATGATGGGTCTGCAGGATGGGCCGTGTGAGATGCTACTGGCGGAAAGACATCTCTGGCAGGTTGCTTTTCAAGCGCGCGCGGTGATAGATGGCTGCGATTGAATGTAACAGTGGACTCCGTGGTGGAAGAGATTCGATTTTGGTGGTAGAGGCAGAGACGGCGGCTGCTGTATGGAAAAGGAAGGAGATTAAGAGTGCGGGCGGCGGTTGGATGGCGGCGCGCCCCAGACAGAGAAACAGTAGCAGTCGTAACAGCGACGGGTACAGCATGCTACTAGCAGTCTGCAGGTACAGCAATCCCTCATCTGCACCCAGCGACTCAGGCAGCATCCTGCTTCTGACCGGACACCTCTGTACACAATAGGGGGCTCATTCTCTCGACCTACAAAACGAGAAGCAGATGGCCCTCTACACGCTCTCATTTTGACTGCGTTGCCCTCCGGCTGACCAACTTATATTGCCTTGGTGCCACCATCACCGGAACCAGCTTCCCTTCGGTTTGAGCCACTTCGCACCATTCCACCAAGCGATCCATTTTCCTCAATTGCTCCTTAACCGCACCCACCCACACAAATCACACAATCACTTCTGCTCAATGGCCAGTGGTCGGTCGTCAACCCGTGGTCGTTCACACCCATTAGTCCATGGCCCATTTTCCTCACTCTTTGCTAGGGTTGAGAAAGAACCATGCTCCAAGCAATTCTTAGTCCTGGACAGGTCTTAGATTTGCAGATCTTTCTACCCAATTCTTTTCCGAGAACTGTTTCCTTCACGCTGGTTCTAAGGCGTCGCGGCGGGGCGTCCTATGAGGTTTAGTGCCAATCACTGGGGGAAACTTCCGCTAGAGATTGAAGCTATTCAGGCAATCAGGCATCGCTTTGAGGAAAGGGGGAACGACCAAAACTAGTATCGAAGAAGCCTTTCAGTCCCGCCCGCTCCCTGTGCGTCTCTTTCTCAAGATTCTGCCCGGAATGTACGTGTTACTGCTCTACGGATGATGCTGCGTTAGTCAGCGGATAGGTCTGTTCCGAGCACTTTTGCGTTTGTTCAGATGCACACAGCAGTTTCAAGAGAGAGGGAGAAACACTTCTCGAGATTTTCAGGGTCGCTTATGTCATTTGTCTGCGATGGAGAAAGTACAATCCTTCCAAATGCGTCAGGGGGATCCAACAAAACCCAAGTCCTAATGTGAGCGCCCCCAGTTCCCCGAGTCGCGACTCGTTAGCCTCATTTACCGTCATCTTGGTCATTGGCCGCCTTGCAACCGGGCTTAGTGCGTATGAAACCATTCATCCCGGTCTTCCTTGAATTCGTTTTGCATAATGTTCGCCTATGATGTATTGTTGATTTCGCTTCTTGAACATTGAACCTTCTAGAGCAACCTCGCGTAGTCCCATTGAAGGGGGTTCCTTGTCGTTGGAATGCACAATATTAAACCAAAATCAAGTGAATGATGCTTGTCAACCCCACCCCCAAGATTAATGCCATTCTCGAGGGGGAGCTGAAATGACTCGATTCATTGTCGGTCGGGGTTGACGATGCCGCTGTTGCGCCTGCAAAGGAACTCGTCGAGCTTTGCACAGACGTTGAGGAACCGCCCGAACTTCCAGAAGAATTCATCGAAACCGTCGACGTGCTAGCATGACTCGTCGAGACCGGTACATTCTCGGATGCCGACATCGTAATGCTCGTGGCGCCCGACGTGATCGTTGTGATCACAGGAGGTAGGCTCGATTGGGATGGTATGGCTACAGTGCTGAACAATGGATTGGATGTGGAGGTAAGAGCAGTCGCCTCGGGACCGATGGTGATAGGAATGCTGAATACGGCACAAATTTCGGCGATGGCTGAATATGTGTCTAGAAAGGTGAGTTTCCGTCCAGACCTGATCGAAATGCTGGATCAGAAAACGTACCTTGTTGGTCGGTCGCGTTACAAGATGTAGCCGTGCAGTTGTTTAGCCGTTCAATATACATGTCGTTGGCGCAAAGGCATGTCCACTGGCTGTGTTTGATTAGTCCATACACACAAGAGGGATGTAACAAATTGTGCTCGTCCCACCTTTGGGAACAACCGGTGCCGTCAACGTTGGCAACACAGACAAGCTTTTTTTTTTTTTGGGAAGATCAGGTCAATGTTCCCAGCCCTAGTCAACCCAATGTACTCACAGCGCATTGATCTACATCGTCTTGAGCCATACACAGGGCAGCATATGAGAGCCAACAAAGAACCAACGAGAGGGGAAAGTGGTGGATTCGTGTCATGATGGATGATGATGATTATATCGAGGAATTGCTACTTAGGACCGGAAGAAAAATGATAATGTAGGACCACAAGAGGATACAATAGCAGGGTAGAAGAGAGGACGTGAATGTTGGAATCACGCGGGAAGGCGTGGAGTCGTTGGATTTTCCGCCTTCCGGGAAGCCATAGGCGAGCCGCAACTTTGCCCTGATAAACAAGTATTTCTTCTGTACTCAATCCTCAAGACTTAGTCGTTGGACGTAGCATTTCATGGAGTAGCGGCAAGCCAACGCAAACTCCAAAAGTTGATCGATCCCAGGGAGGATGCTCACGATGACATCAGATGCTTGGCAACTCTCCCTCGTCAATTTACCTTTGACCGAAGCTTAGATATTCTCCAGGCGCAACGCCTGAACCGAGAGAGATCAAGGAACAAATTTGGCACAATAATTCAATTTCTTTACGGATCGTGTCATTTTGGATCAGCTCCACAGTAACCAGTAACAATACAATCCATCATGAATCCTTGTAATAATGTGATCATCAACCTCGTTGTCCACTTTTGCCGAATAGCTGAATTGCTTCCAACCCAATGCATGGTATCAAAAAACTCCAGTGTATTAGAATGCGACTTGAAATCCATCTCATTCATTTTACAAAGCAAGCATTGTGCCGAAGATGGCTGCAACAAGAGCGCCGCAAGCGCTGAGGCCACGGAGAGAAGGAGCAGCGCTGTCGGAGTCGGCGCTTGTGGTGGCAGCTGCAACAGCCTGGATACCGAAAGTGGTACCGGTGATGACTTGAGTCGAGCCACCAGTGGTGACGGTAGTAGTGATGGTAGCGGGGATAGGAGAGGCGGTGGTAGAGCTGCAGCCAGACCAGGTACCAGTCCAGGAGGAGAAAGGGCCCCATCCAGCAGTCCAGGTAGTCCAGGAATCGCAGTCGATGCCGCTAGCCTTGGTTCCCCATGGACCACCGAAGCCTCCTGGGCCACCACGGCCACCTGAGCCTCCCCACATGCCTGGGCCACCCCATGAACCACTGCCACCCCAGCCGGAAGGAGCAGAGGGCAAACCGGTCGAGCAAGCAGAGATCCAGCTGGACCAGGCTTCGGAGTTCCAGCCGCCACCAGGGCCGAATCCGGGAGCAGCAGTGATCTGAGAAGGCCAGGCCGAGCCACCTGAGGTAGCGCTGAAGGTGGCTTGCTGAGAGTTGGTGACAGTTACACCAGCATTGGCGCAAAGTTGTGCGACGGCACCGTAGATGGCTATCCCATTTGTCAGCATTCTCTTCCTCCCTTCATGTTTGTCCAATTTTCTCCTCACCCTCTTGATCAGTGGTATTGGTGCAGCTGGTAGCGACGCAGGTGTTCAATTGGGAAATAGCGGTTTGATTGGAACAGAGACAATCCCACCCATTCGCGGAGTCGCAGGATGTGCCGTCCCAGCTCCCCATGCAATCAGACCACTAGGAGCAAAAATGTCAGCCGGCGCATGGTATGATTGAAACAGCGGTCAAACATACCGTGCAAGATGGAAGCCATGCAAGAGAGGAGGTAGCGAAGAACGCTGCTGCCAAAGGCAGGGCCGATGCGAAGGACTTCATATCTGACGATTAGGTGTATGTTATGTCGCTTCACCAAGAAATATCCGGTCAAGGTCTCGTCTCCTGAGTTTATTAAAATGGATTGTGTTGCAGATTGCTGGAGAAGAACAAAAAGCCAACAAAGAGGGGGCGGGAAAGGAAAGATATAGTAGGGTCGTAACCCACGGCCAGATTCAGGCGGGCCACGGCACTGTTTGTCAGTCGTCAGCAATAGGATAAAATGAAAGGCAGGGCCCAGGCAGAGCAACCAACGGCCCAGCGCTCATTGTGCACAGCCTTGCCGGCATGGGCTGGAAGCCATTTGCTTGGAGTCCGAAGTTAGAAACTTGGACGGTAAACGGGGTTAGAAGGTTAGTGTACGGCACTAGCACGCAGGAGGATTGCTAGAACAGCTAAGAGAGCACTGCGTCGAATGAGATGACGAGGAGATGCGTTAGAGACGGAGGTCGGAGCAACGACGCGTCACGCAAGCCACCGGCGATTTTCTTGGTGGCAGGTCAAACGACCTGCAGGAGCCAAAAACCGAGAAAAGGGAAACAGTCGAGCTAGAGCGGAAACAAAGGGGTTCATTGGGTTGGCCTGAACAAACGGCCAGATTCTTGCTTAGCAGCCCGACGGGCCGAAATCTTGCCCAGTGCGGGCAAACAGTGGACAGCCTCCTGCTCCTGATTCGCAGCTATTATTACTTGCCGGACTTTGACATCCCTTAACCTGGGGAACGCCTCCTCAGCCTCAATCCTGAAGCTCAAGGCTCACCGGCTACACTGCACTTCATCTGGGGTTCTGTATTCTTGGAATTCTGACTGTTGTTCAGGCCCCAGCTCTCCAACCATGCAAGCTTGGCCACTTTTCTTGTCTGTTGGCCTTTTGTGCCAAATGTCTAACAGTGTCGGGTACTTATCCCGCTTACGAATAAGAAAATGCCTGATCATAACGTCACCCGGTCACTTTTACTGTAAAATGTACGTAGCAATCAATAATCAAAACGATCATAGACGATCACTTGTCGTCATTTAATCACCGGATGTTGATCAAGTGTATGCTCGAGAATTTCAGTAGCCAAAAGAGGGGGGGGGGGGGGCCACAATCAGCGAGTGCATCATGTCGGACATTCGGGGGCTGAGCAGCCGACGTCCACCCTCTGGTTCGCAGATTGAAGGCTCGCGCTCACCTGCCAAGCGAACCCACTGCCACTGAACTGCTTGGAGATTCTGTTATTCATGCACAGGGCACCGTAAGGTTGTAGACGAACCATTCTTATCGGTAATCGGCCTCTTTGCTGTTCAATCTTGGTAATTGATATCCCGTAATTGTTAGAGTTTCAGACTTTCAGCCGATCCATCTTTTCTCGCTCCCATCTTATGCTGGCCCCTCGAACAATTCAGGCTTCATGTTGATCTTGCACAACTTCGCCAGACATCCGCTCAACTGCAGAAATGTTTGCACTCCCTCTAGAATACGCATGTGCGTGAAGCCAATTTCCTTGATGAACTCGAGCTTCGAATGTTCTGACAATGTGGGGATCGTCTTGGTCACTCGGAACATAGTGCTTATGATGTCGTGTGAGGAGTATCCCAGATCCCTAACGTATATTGCCCATCCTGTTAGTGACGTGGCCCACATCAATTGTAGCCACGGACATTTCCACAATTCCACCAATGGTTCACTTACCACAATTCCTTCAAGCTGTCCACCGCACTGTCGATCTTGCCTTCCCAGCAAGCCTTGATCATTGCTTGTACTTTGACTGGATGCGGACTGTCAACCACGCGGAAAACATTGTCGCCACTGACGAGTCCGAATCCTGCCCAGGTACTTTGCAGGTTGTTGATGGCTTGTCGCATATCTCCTTCGGCACTGAACACGAGGGCAGCCAGACCATCCTCGGTATATTCGACTTTTTCTGCCTCCATTATCTGCATTAGTCGTTGCACCACTTGCGCGTCCGTCAGCCGGGAGTATCTTAGGATCGCACATCGAGACTGAAGCGGTTCAATGATCTTGTTTGATTGGTTGCATGCGAATGCAAACCGAGTGGTGTTCGAATAGATTTCCATTGTTCTTCGGAGCGCTTGTTGCGCGCCCGAGGTCATACTGAATTTTCGTTAACATGGTGCATGCCTTCGAGCATATGTCGTCACCCTCGTACCTGTCTGCTTCATCCAATATCACCAGCTTATGCCGACCAGGAGGCAACGTCACCTTCTTCTGCGCAAACCCTTTGATCCTGTTTCGAACCACATCGATACCTCTCTCATCACTGGCATTCAATTCTAGAACTGCCTCTTTGTACGCGTCCCCTAGAAGAGTCCGCGCAAGACACAGGATGGAGGTGGTTTTGCCGATTCCAGGCATTCCTGATATGATGACATGAGGCATATTTCCATCTTTTGCAATGATCTTGAGTCGTTCAATCGTCTCGGAGTTTCCCACAACATCATCAAGATAGACTGGTCGGTATTTCTCGACCCTGTCTACGTCAGCGATCACTGTATACTATTTGATTGAAGTGTGAGTACCAAGGGAGTTCGTAGTCCGTGGCTGCGCCATTTGCATTGGCATTCAAAGCTTTTCTTGCTGCTGACGAGGACGATTCTGGCTGACCCGACATGATTGCGACATCAAGTTGCGACACTTGTTCGCAATGAGCTCTGCTACACGAAGAAAATGAAAAGCGCAGATTTCAAAATTAGTGGACGGTTAGGGCTGAGGCGCGTCGAGGTATCGAGACGCGTAAAGTGGTATTGAGGCTTGGCAAGGGCTGCCCTCACTTTGCACCCAGCTGGGAGCTGGCTTTCAACTTCGAGTCTTCAACCTAGCACCGTTATCATTATGAAGGAGGTTCAAAAGTCAAGCTGGTGATCATCCAAGGTATTCTTCGCATTTGTTGAATGTGCTGACATCCTTTTGCCAGATCGTCCTCAAGTTTGTATCGTCATTGAATCAGGACTTACATCTACAGTGGCTTGGCCCTGCGAAGTTATCACCGCTGCCGATGAGTAGTTCCCTCCATGGTCAAATATGCGACATAGACCTGTCGACCCAACCCTTCTCGAAGACAAAATCCCAGCATGTGGTCTCGGAATTGTGCGAGGTTAACCTCATGAACTTAGAAGATATTCTTCAAAATCCTCAATGCCATATTAGCGCCCCATAACTCCAAGAAACGGCCTTTGAGTGCTATTCATGGGTCTCCATGTTATGCTTATCCCTCCCGTCAGAACGCGCACCTTCACGAGAAGCATCGAAGCGCTTGAGAGCTTGTGCAGGATTTCCGGCTGAAAGTTCGCTGCTTTCTGCAACGATATGGTGATGTCTTGCTCTTCCCTTACTTGCACTCTTGCTTTCTCCACCTCCACTTACTCCTCTTCCCCCTCCTTCAGCCCATTACGGGTCCAAGCTGAGTATTCGCCAGCACAACCAGCGCTGGCACTAGGCCATTGTCTTATCATTTGCTATCATTGTCTCGCTTATAAATCTCAGCCTAAATTCGTCCGAACATGCGAAATCACCAACAAGAGCGTACGCACCTTGAAGATCTAGATGCTGAGCATCCCATATAGAGAACATCTGTTGTTTTCAAATTTGGAGTCTTTCTGCTGCACCGCGCTGGGAACACAAGCATCTTGAAATATCCACTAGCAACTCGCCCCCCCTTCTCCTTCCCCCTTCACCAAAACAAAACGGAAAAAAAAAAAAAAAAAAAAAAAAAGGGTGGCAGCTTGGACGGTGCAACGATGCTCGTCCTCACAGGCACGACAGGAAACCTTGGATCTCGAGTCCTTGACTCAATATTACGTCTCAACCTCATTCCGCCATCAGAACTTATCATTTCCTCGAGCTATCCAAACAAAGTTTCTGCTGCAGCCCGCAACGCTGGCATAGAAATCAGACAAGGCGATTTCACATTCCCTGACTCGCTAGCCTCGTCGTTCAGAGGCGCCGACACTCTTTTCCTTGTGTCTTTTCCTTCCCCTAGTGTGGACAGATGGCTTCACCATAAAGCTGCAATTGACGTAGCAAAATCTGTCGGCATCAAAACAGTCATTTATACCAGTTTGATGTTCGGTGGGAGGACAGGACTCGAGAGCGTAGCAGGGGTTCAGCAAGCGCATATCAAGACCATCAAGTATCTAATGCAAAGTGGGCTGCAGTATGTGGTGGTAAGAGAGGGTATTTACGCCGAGAGCTGGTGGCTGTACGCCGGGTTTCAGCCGCGGACGTTCAAGAAGAGTGACAACGGTGAGGTCCGATTTGTGATCCCCAACGATGGTCCGGTATCGTGGGTATCGTGGGACGACCTAGGCGAAGGCACTGCAAAGATCCTTCAAAGGTACGAGAAATATCTAGGCCAGACATTGAACCTGACTGGTCCGCGTGCCACCAGTATCAGTGACATCGCGATGATGGTGGAACGGTACACGGGGCGCAAAGTCGGGGTCGATATTGTAGGCAAGCAGGAAGCGGAAAGGTATCACAAGTACGTGAAGAAAAGCGTATCGGAGGACAAGTTCTGGGTGATTGAGAGCTGGGCGGGTTGGCATGAGGGAATATCCCAGGGCGAGACCGCGACAATTGACCCGTTGCTAGGTAAATTGTTGGGCAGAATGCCCAGGGGGATTGAGGAGGTAGCGGAGAGCATGTTTACGCCGGAATGAAACGGGCTGCTAGAAGATTCCCGAACTCAATCACGGGAGAGCAAGCGGGTCGACTCCTGTGCCGGAATCGAATTCATCAGCAAGTCTTATGAGCCACCCTGATTGTTTAGACTTCGACGCAGAATTTCTCGCAAGGCTGTCAGCGTCAGCACCGCTGAGTGACTGGTCAATCAACCTTTATTGCTGTGGTGTCGCAGGTCCAGCCCCTTGATAGTTAGCAAATTTGGCGAAAGCCTTTGGCAATTCCTTTGGTGTGGATTACTTTTTTCTTTCCCTCGTGCTGAGGGGTTTTTCAATCTTTATGCACACAGGCACAGGCAGTTGACTGATGAGTGGACTTGTTGGATGACCTGAAACAAGGTGACGAATCCTCGCTGCTGACCTGGATAAAGTGTGGCACCGGGAGGCGATCCGAGTGGACCTGTTCCTCGGTATATGTTCAGCATCCGGTACCGATTCACATACAAGTGCCTCCTTGGTACTGGTACCCTCAGCTCCCGGTTTCTCTCGGATTGAATAGGGACACTCGGCTGAACACGACTCCGCCTCAAGGGCTCTTTTTCTACACCACCTCATCCCCTTCACACGTTGAAAGTCCAATGTTCAACTGTTGGTCTCTCTAATTACCATGGGCCTGTCCGATCCCGTTGTCGTTCTTCTCTGCATCTGCATCGCGGGGATTGTAGTCGCTGCCGCCGGCGCCCTGCACAGAGTGGTGGCTTCCGAAGAATTCCAATCCCACGCTGTCCCCATCTCCAATGCACAAGATCATTACATGAGACAAGTGCGATCGAGGAATTGGACTCTTGTCAATGATCCCGAAGCCGCTCTCCCTGACAGACGTACCGAAATCACCTACGAGTCTTCCTCCCGAGGTTGAATGCAGATTGAGCGTTCCACGATGTGGAAGAAGATACAATGATTTCGCCAGCCTCGTCAACTTTTCATGAGGAAAGTTATCAACATTCGGCGGGAATACAAATTCGGCTTGGTCGGAACGGAACGCCTGAACAGCGTATATTCCCTCAATGTAGTGGACGATGGCCAGAAGAGGTAGAGACGTTCACACATGGATGATCTCGGTTCCATTGTACTGTGGCTCCATGTCTCCTCCAGGCTGAGAAGACACAAGGAATGGCCCGCAGATACCACCTCCCCTCCATGCCCAGGGTTATCTCGTCCGAGCTGAGGCTTCTTAATCCCGAATAATCCTATCGATAGCTCGCACGGACCATCCTCCCGTGCGGGGCTGAAGGGCATAAGGGTCGCCTTCAGGGATTTAACAGCATCATCGAGGACCTTGCCCAGAGTCCGCGACCTTATCCCAGCCCGACGTCGTCCCAAATCAACGAGCGCATCCTACTTTCTTCTCACAATATCTGGTTCCTAGACCTTGGGTATATCGAAAGTACGGTGATATGTGAGGACATGTGCCGCCGCCAGGGTACATCATCTCCTCAATGCCCGGTAACCCTCCACAGAGACGCCTCACGAGGTCACAATGCTAAAGTCCTCAATGCACAATCAGAAGCTCTCACCGGCGAATCGGCCATGCCTTTTAGCTCTTCTAGCTATTATGATACCGGGTTCGAAGTGTCGAGCTGTGACCGAGGCGCTTCATAAGTTATAGCCTTGTCATGGTGATACGATGAAAATAAATCGATTGAGTCATCCCTGACAACGTCATGTGAAACTATGAAGACGAATTCTCTCGGTATGTTGTGATATTATGAGATTGAAGATCAAATATAAATTATGGCATTCCATATCTTCCTAAATACGTCAAATTCTATGAGCCATATTCCGATATATCTCCCGAAACCCTTTCTCACAACTGTCAAGAATTCATTTTCTCTGCCCTCGTTATCCCTGTCGAAGTGTTCGTTGCTGTCTTTTCGACAAAACTTCCGTCATCGCATGCTGGCCATTTGTCAGGCTGTTCCCAGAATTTCTCATGCCGGGTCTCGCCCTTAACACGATTGCGGATATCAAATGGATCAACGAAAGTCCACCAAGTAGCTCGCTGCTCTATCCAACCAGGCCCATAACGTTCTGTCGTGCCATCCATGTCGAGATACCGATTCTTTTGGCGCGGCAAGAACCGTCCAGGATGAATGATGTTCAGCCAATATGTGTATAGAACCATGGGCGCTGCTTCGAATGCGTATACATACCATTCATGGTCGTAGAAGGCCTGGCACAACGACGAGCACGATTCCGGAGAAGTGAACGTGCTGAAAGCCTCGATGGCGCGGAAGACGCAGCGCAAAATCACGAGCACCGAGGTGCCGTAGAGCATAATGCAAATGGTGCGGACGTTGCGGGGGAGTGTTCCTGAGCGCACGCAGCGGCGGTGGAGCCAGGCGACCATGCCGGCAAAAATGCTCTCGACCATGGCTTGCAGCACGAGGCCGATGGTTATCAACGTACCCCCGCTCTTGTACACGGACAGGTCGTCCGCGGCAGCGGCAATGCGTGCTGCCCCTGCAGCGGTGAGCGATTCGACGAGAACCCCGAGATAGATGAAGAAGTAGAGGACCCGGTCGGGGTTGAGTGGTGCATGCATGGGGAGGTAGTGCATGAGGCGACCGAGGATGTTGTACCCGGCGGCAGAGTAAATGGGAGGGCCACCGTAAATGCAGACGGACTGTGCAATATACAGGCCTAGATTTGCCTGGTTGTAGGTCGAGAAGGTGCGCAGAATCCATCCGGTCATGAAGACGGTGCCGCCCCAGAACATGAAGAAGGTGATCCTCCAATATGCATAACGGCTGAAGATGGGGATGTTAGAGCCGGGCTGAACAAAGGGGCGCGGAACTGACTTACAAGTTCTGAAGGATGTGTAAAACTAGTGATACACCGATGACATTGGCAAAGGCAATAGGGAGGGCATGGCTTGGGTTGTATGTGTACAGACTGTCGGCTGAAGCCATGTTTGAAGGTGCTGCGTATGGATGGTATGGTGTTTGAGACTTTCTTGAAGTGAATGGAGTCAGTCGAGTTAAGAATGGTGTTTATATAGACAGTAATGACCTTTTTGATCAACACCTGCTTCCACGGGAGAGATTGTCGATCCAACGGCCCGGTTTCAAGATAAAGAATACGGCAAAACGATCTAGGGTAAATACTCGACTCCACAGCCCACCAGCAGCGGCATCGATGACCGAAAACAGTTCCTGATGGGTCTTTATGTAACATACTACACTGTAAAATCAAAGCGACCTGTGTTCGTATTGCTGGAAAATCCGATCTGGAGAGCAAGGCTGGCGGTTGTTGATCAAACACTAGGGAGAGAATGGTCTCTTGGGAGCGCTGCATTGACCCGTATCTGGTTAGTGTCGCGCTATATAGCCAATGAAAGGCGGAATACTGTATGACGTGGGGACCCGCCAGCCGTGACCGACAACTGCGCAGCAGCTCAGCCCCAAGGCTCAAAGGATTCTCCCACCGTCTAAGCCTATTGTAATCGACTCCCCGGGTTAGTATGACGAGAGCTTGGCTAGACCAACGATGCAAAATTCTGCAGTAGGAGCTTCGACACCACGGACATCAACTTCAATCTGAAATATCCAGCGCCCCAGGCCTATAGCTTCGTCATTAACCCTTGATCGGGTGGCAGTCCTCTCTATCCTGTCCAGCCATGCCCGCACAAGTCCTCTCTCGCACCTTTCACGTGGGATTCACAGGTTGGAAGAGCAAACAAACACAAAGGCCCATTCAACTATTCCTCTGTCCACGACTCAGCCGCTTGCCACAACTAGACGTCTAAGGGCCAAATGGTAGAAAACCCGCAGCTCATGGAAGATGTCGTTATTGTCACGCTCGCTTTGGTTCAGTTCATAGTCCTGCAAACCGGCCAGACTTCCACTTCTGTGGTGATATAGGCAGGAGTATTAATTTTCTTTTGTCATGAGAGGGACAACGAACGGGCCATACGAATATTCTTGTATCCGAACAGAGAGCGAATTTTGTGTTGAAATCCTTTTGGTACTATTTACTGCACCTTCCTTCAGTGATGGGGTTGGAACAGCTACGTCGCAGCACATTTCGATGTCAGGCTCATCAGACTGAAGAACATAGTTTAAGGCCTTCCAGTAAATCGCCAGCTACGACATCGATTCCGCCGGACTGTGCGTCTTCAATCCCAAAGTTGATAAACAAGACGTCGTTGCTGTATCCATGATACTCCTGTCCGTGCGACTTCCAGCTTATCGAGGTCACGTAAAACATCTCTGATTGATTCCATGCGTCCAATGCTTCGAGCTCTAGGCCATCTGGTCTTACGGCCTCACCGGCTTTGCGGCCATGGATCCAGATCGGTTTGGAAGAGATGCCGTAAATCCCAAAAGGAGCCGTTTGCTCAAACAGCATGACATAGGGTTCGTACTCGCTGTGGAAGGAATAGAAACTTTTGTGCTGGAAGATGGTCAGGATATATGTATTCGAGTCATTGGGTTCGCAGCTCAAATCCGATCGTTCACAAAGGGTGATTGAAAGGGAGTTGGTCGCCTGGTGAATCGACTCTAATTGCTCAGCGACTCTGGGCATGTGCATGTTCATGCACTGCTGGTCGTTGAACATGGCCAGAGGCGCCAGGTTTTCACCCACAGATCCATCCTCTTCTAGTTTAGCGAACACTCGATTCGGAAAGATGTCGTAATGAACGTAAGCATCACCATCCTTGTCCCAGAATATGAACCAATTCTTCTCGACTGGGCCAAATGGCGCCGGCCTCCGAAGTTCAGTCGCCATTCGGTATTGAGTTCCCTCAATGATTTCCGAAGGCCAGCCAACGAGCATTCTGAAATCTTGGATCCATTGCCCAAAGCACGTATAGACAGAATTTGACCCATATATGACATACGGCGATTTTGGTCCGTAAAAGACCCTTGCGTCGTGAGGTCCAATATTCAGGCCAAAGTATGACAAGTCACCGACACACTTGTCACCCGTCGTTGCTGCTATAGGTAATATTTTCGGCGGCTTGATACACGCCAGCCTGCCTTTCTTGAATCTCGCTTCACAAACCAACTCGGTAAACCATGACGGCGCTGTCGCCGAACCCTTTACTTCTTGAGCGACAATGATCCATGTGTCGTGCAGTGTCGGGTGTGGTAATATGTTGGGATTCATAGCAGCGTCTTCGCCAAATTCGATCCAAAAATACTTTCTGTCCGGCGTCGAAACCGAGAAGACTTCGTGATGCGTCTCGGATATGTCATTCCCGGCCGTGCTGGGCTCATTTTTCATAAAACCGTTTCGCAGCAGCGGCAGTGTTACGAAATCATATCCGTAAACGACCATGAAAGCACAGGCAACGAAGATTAGTAGTCCAGTTATGAGGACGAGGCGTCTTAACCCTTTGGCCAACATTGTCTGGGAGAACGGTTGATATGTGAAGAAAGGTCGGAATGCTCGATGGCCAGAAAAAGCCCTCGGAGTCAGTGGCGAAGGTTATTATATGTGTGTATTAGGTATATGTACAGGTTATACCTTGAGCACACCCAGCCTCCGTGCCGAGGCTTCGCCCACGGGCTAGGGTCAATAGATTCGTTCCTATTATATTGAAATTTCCTACTCGTTCTGGCATTAGTCTACGTCAGCTGTGGATTTCTTCACCCCGCCACTGATGACTTGTGAATTCGGCCCAGGGTGAATCCCACAGACTGACACATTACTCTACCAGCTTCAGCTCCCTGTTGAGCACGCAAGGCGTGATGTTCGAGTGATTATGCCACAAATCTCACGCTTTCTACAACTTTTTCTGCGCCAATGCGCGACTATATAGCCATTGCGAGAAATTCACGCTTGGTTCATCAATCAATGCAGTTGCTACTCCCGCGATCCATAAGGTAGCTGGGAGGAGGATCAACTGCGGAAGGAGAAAGCTCAATTCCAGGCCGAAAGGTCCAATTTTGGGTAGCTGCAGGATATTGATCCACTTGGGGATGTTTGTGGCATGACTTTCCCTTGACCATCCGACGGCTGCATATATCCTGTCGCCGAGTGACCAAAGTATAGGCCCGTGGACCAAGTAGAAGGCAAATGATATGCGGCCGAGATATTGATTGAATCGTGTTTCGAAGAACGATTTCAGCCATGAAATTCGTTGAATCGAAGCAACAAGAAAGGTCGAGGCCCAGAAAAGGTAAAACCATTTGTAATCGAAGACGGCTTGCGGTTTCAGCAGTGATAAATAATACCAGCCAGGTGATTCTCTCAGCACGTGAATGTCCCGGTTGTAAGAAGGAACGCCGCCGAGATACACGCTGATGATGAGAAGACTGGAGAAAATACTTCTCTTAATTGGGGCCAATTTCGAAAAGAAGCGCGGCAGGTTATCGTCTTGTTCGAGTAGGTCGAGATCGCAAAGAAGCATTCCCGCCACAAAAAGAGAACAAAACCAGCCGTCCACGATGTACATGAAGTAGATGATAAGTCCCACTTCACACCACAGCCGCGCGTTCCTGGTCAGCCTGGAAAACGCTAAGAGTGATGTGTAAATAGCAATGGAACCCCTGAACTCGACGGGAATAGACCAGGCATGAAAGCTGTAGCTGAACCATGGCTCGCCGCCTGTTCTGAAAACAAAGCTGAAGTTTTTGAACTCTGAGTACCAGTTCCAAAGCTCTTCACGGTAGCTTGACAGAGGGCATGGGTCTGCACGATACTTAAACACATGCCACGATGTCATGTATAAGAAGGTTGTACAGATGACCGGAATATGAAGCCGAAGCCATCGTCTGAATAATGCCGATGCCAAACTGTCTCCTAGTCTCCTGTAGTCGCCGGTATGGATCATCGTCATGGGCTTGGCTGACAAGACATATCCGGAGAGAACGAAGAAGATAGTCACTGCGAAGTGACCACCAGAGAAAAATGTCCGGATTCCTGGTAGACATACGAAGTAATACTGCCTGTCGTATCCGAATGCATTCTCTAAGATCCGATCTGGCGAGAGTGCGTCATGAGCCCATAATTCATGATGACCCCAGTACACGAGGAGTGCTGCGAATCCTCTCAGGCCATCCAGATATGCTGTTCGTCTAGTGTTCACGCTTTGCACCTGATTCTTGTCGTCGAACGACGGTTTCAGAATGCTAAGAGTCCAGGTCTGTATCTGATTGGCAAAGGGGAGGCTTGTCTCTTCTTTCAGCCCATTCAGGTGGCCCTTTTCCAGCAGACTGTCATGTTGGGAGGGCATCTTGGGCGGCTTAACCTGGACTGAAGGATATTTTGATTCTTATGAGCGGGGTTGGGACAGAACGAATGGCGACGAATATATGTGTACGCGATTGTGGTCGCTGCAACACCAGATTTAAGGCTCATAGGAGCTCAGCACGAGCAGCACAACTAGGTGAGATGAGCTTTAACCCCGCTGTTGCTCCGTAAACTTTATCATTGTCCCACGTCAGTGACGGTGAAGAGCTCCAACGCTCAGCATTTTTCACATGCAACGACAAACAAAAGCTCCCAGTTCCCGAGGTATCGAAGGATTCTCCGGAGATCGTTGAGGGTCTAGTGGTCATGGTCCGATATGTGATTTTACCACATGCCGTGAATGTGCCCTGTAATGACCCTGTAAGCGCCGGGCCGGGGCCCCTCGCCCTTGACTTCAAGCCGAGGCAGTGGGGCCTGGGGTACAGGATCAGCGAGAGACCAGCCATCGGCGAAGATACCTAGCCCGGAACATGTAGAGTCCAACCATCCGATACTTTTTCTTCTTAGGCCTCGAAATGTGCGATCGCCCACCGACTCAACCTCTACGTGCCAAAGAATGACGATGGTGGAGACAACAAACCTAGGCCTCCAATGGTTAGCCTGAAGGTCTAATGCGGAAAGTAATCTTGTTCAGGAACGGCAAGGCTCTCTCCCCTATTGGATGATAGGATGGGCAGCAATGCTGCTGCAAAGCTACCTGTTCTATTCCTACCAGGATATCGTCTTTCCCAACTTGCAGCATCCTATGTATCTGGATACTAGTTTAAAAAGATTGACGTCAACAAGCTTCATGCGAGTTGCTCGCTAACCTCATGGACCTTTTAGAGTAGCTCCCCAATCATCCAGAGCCTACGAGGATGCGGCTGGGGGAAAATCCGCCAGCGGTGAATATGGGGAGTGATGATGTTTGCTCCGAAATTTGCTATAATGCTTGAGATCTTTCGTCCGGCCTCAGAAGTACCCGAGGTGTCTGTCGTCTTGTCAAACTTGGTGGCACTTCAAAAGAAGATCACTATAGGAACAATGGGCTCCCCAACAACAACACCTATATTTGGTTTCTGTTCTTCGAAAACCATCCGCAGAATCTTACCGACATGCTTGATACTACTGTTGTTGACGTTATGTCTATCTTCTGCTGGCTCGTTCGGCGACTTCAGTGCTGAAGTGTCATACCACGCAACTTTGGGGACCGGGAGATTTCCGCAAAAGATATGGCAGACTTGGAAGGTCGATCCACTGGGCTTCGAGGAAAGAGACTTGACAGTGGCACGTACTTGGACGCTGAAGAATCCAAACCACCGATATGAAGTGTTGACCGACCAAAATGATCTGTATTATGTGGAAACGCATTACGGCCCTGGGGGGTTGAACCGTCTCGATATTGTTCACACGTACAGGTCGCTTACTGCCAAGATCGTCAAGGCCGATCTCTTGCGATACCTGGTGATGTATGCTGAAGGGGGCGTATACACAGATATCGACGTCGAAGCCCTGAAGCCCATTGATCGGTTCATTCCAGTGCGATACAACGAAAAGGACATCGACATGGTTATTGGCATCGAGGTTGACCAGCCAGAGTTCAAGAACCACAGCATATTGGGAGGAAAATGTGAGTCCTTTTGTCAGTGGACGTTTATGTGCAAACCCAGACTTCCCGTCATGATGAAGCTCATTGACCACATCTTGAACTGGCTCAACGAAGTCGCCGCGAAACAAGGCGTACCGATGTCTGAGATTCAGCTTGACTTCGATGAGGTGATCAGCGGTACGGGTCCGTCCGCTTTCACGAAAGCGGTGCTGGCGGAGATGGCTAGTCGAAGCGGTGAGGAGGTTCAGTGGGAGAACTTTCACAACTTGGGGGAATCCAAGCTTGTGGGCGGCATCCTAGTTCTCACCGTGGAAGCCTTTGCAGCGGGACAGGGACACTCAGAGTCTGGTAATCACAATGCTAAGACCGCTTTGGTCAAGCATCATTACCATGCGTCCGGGTGGCCGGCCACACATCCTCGGTACAAACATCCTGTGTACGGAGAGGTTGAAAAGTGTAACTGGGACCCCGAGTGTGTCAAACAGTGGGACGTCAACACCGCCGCATTCGAGGCCTTGGCCCCAGAAGAGCAAGCAAAACAAATCGCGATAAAAGAGGCGGCTGATGCAACGCAAATTCCTAGTTAATATGGCTGGATAGCATATAATGGATAGCATAAATCTTGTAATCTCTTTTCCGGAATCACATGTCCCGCATTCGCGAAGGATGTCTGTAGCGTAAGGGGTCAAACCAGACGGGCACTCGGATCCTGGAGGAATGGATTGCACATACCATCGAGTCATGCAGATAGAAGACAGACCCCATGTAGCGGACCTAGGTATGGGGCTTCTTGTGACAAGTCTCAAGACTCGATAGTGCATGAAAAGCTTCTCTTCAAGATTCTCGACCCTCGGTCCGGGTGAAGAAGTCCGTAGCTGAGGGAGCAGTTGGCATCTTTTCGATTTCAAACAACCGGATTACCCCCCCAGTTGACTTTCGCCGAGCGTGAAATTAGAGACGGGGGGGACGCTCGTACAGGGGGGTTTTCATGGCCTGGCCTTTGCCGATCTTGTGCGAGATAAATGGCATAATATCCCTGCTGGAGGACAACACCTTCCCACAAAATCCCATCATCAACATGGGGTTTTCTCAGCATGAACAAGGTTGACAGCGATGCTGAGCTAGTTAATGGCAATAGCTTTGGTCCTCGTCTAGCTAGCCTGCATCCTCCGAATTTGTCCGAGGATGGCAACTGTGGGAGCTTTCTTTGCAATATGACGGGAAGAATTCTCGACGATCTGACCATCCTACTAGTGATCAATCAGACGGAGGAGTGCATGTCGTGTATCGGTACGAATAATGGGACACTCGGCAAGAATTGAAACCGTACTGGAGTTTCCCTAGATGAGCATCTCATGCTGGCCACATGGACGCTGGAATATGGGGTGATGTGCGCCAGTCGTCGGAAGAACTTGAGATGGCGAGAGTCTTGGTACTGACATCCTCGGGCCCCTGGTCCACCCCGGAAGGCTTGAGAGACCCAGGCTGGCGCGTGACTTGCGGGACCCCGTGGGAAAGGTCACTCCCTACCAGGGGCGTCAGGGGATGTAGCCAGAAGGAGCTTCACGTCGCCACTTGTTCTGGTGTAAAGATTTTTCAACGGGACCAGCCCAAGCTCTCCAAGCACTCGTTACCTTTGACACTGTACGCAAATGAAAATGCCTGCGAATAATGCTCCAATCATGGGATCTCCGGTGTGGAGCAGAGCAGGCAATGTGCTATCTAGACAGTACAGCACAAGAACCAAAAAAACTCAAATGCAAGACATACTACCTAATACGTACTGCGGTCCAGGGTGTTGGCCAAGTGGAGAGTCGTTAGCGAGAAGAAAAGCTTGGGGTTCTTCAAAGACACAGCGATCAAGCAAATGGACCTCGGAATGTTACATGGGAGGCAGGTCGGAGGGTCATCCTACTTGGTAGATAGTATTTTACCCCAGCGTGCGCCCAACACTATCTAGGTAATATTGTTCCGGTCCAATAAAGAATGGTATCTAATCTCGAATCGTGCCAACAATTGGTAAATAGATCTCTCGGTCCGTACCTCGCATCTCGACGGGTCCCTATGCGAATAGACCATTTGGCCGTTGAATGGGCTGTATTATGTTCACACTTCAAGTCGGCGGCATTCATGCTTCAACGTGAACTGTATGCCGCTAGAAGGGTTTCCCCGGGTTAGCGGACGAGGCTCATCCGCCAAAGTTTGAGCAGCTTTCAGGCTTGCTCCGATTCGCTTGCCGATCTAGGACAATTATAACGAGTTGGGTTAGCCTTGCCGTACCCGAAAACCTTTCCTATTTGATTGCTACCCACTACATTACAGTCACATCCCACCACCTCCAGATGGTAATCCCCCCGATCAGCAAAGGTGCTGATCCTCTCGAAGTTGGCGTCCAGGATAACCAAGTGTTGGTTCGACTCCTCGGTAATATCAAAGGTGGCTGGCAATTGGCATGTGAAAGAACAATCATTCCTTGTATTGGTTGGTGGACGGCTTGTTTCGTGTAATGCTGGACCTTGCTGTGTGCCTGTGTGTGATTTTCCTCTGTCATTATTCATAGAAGACTCAACTTTCAGGAAGAGGTAACAGCGCCGATGGAAAACGCCCCCTGTCTCGAATAACATCCGTGGGGTTGTTTCTCTGATATTGGTCACTCGTTTCAACATGTCTCGACATCAAAATTCCACCCGCACGTTCTTTTTCTCGATTGATTTTCAATCATGGCGGCAGATTCAGAAAAAGCGAATCCGACACACGCTGAGTACGAAGGTGCTCCTACTGCGAAACCCGGGTTCAGACCCAAGTTCAAGAGACATTGCGCACGATTTTGGTGGATATACACTATAGTATTCATCATTGTTGTTTTGGTCGTTGTGTTGCCCGTGTAAGATTCCTATTTCCACCCCCCGACGCCTGGCTCAGCGTGCGGTTCAAATGCCTGACAACATACAAGGGTCTACGTTGCCTATCCTCACGCTGCGCAATCAGCAATCGACAAATCGGCTCTTGAAGTGACCTCAATGTCCCTGTTGAATCCTGCTCCAAACTCATTGGACTTGGAACTTGACAGCCTCTTCTTGTCCAACTCCAGCTTACAGGCGAAGCTCGACGCCTTCGAAGCAGATTTGTGTCTGGAGGATTCCACCACTCCCTTCGTCCAGATCTCAGTACCGGCAATCAAAGCCGCCAACGGCTCTCAAATTCACATCAGCCAGGGAGTTCAAATTGAGCATAACAATGAATTCTTCAAATACGCCGAGACAACTCTCCTCAGCGAAGAATACAGTATCTACCTGAAGGGCAAGGGAGGCCTGAAGTACGGAAAGCTGCCCAAGACCACGGTAGACTACAACAAGAAAATCATGATGAAAGGTGTGTTTTTCTTTTCCATGGACCATCCTTCCGTCGTCCAAGGCTAACGAACCTGCAGGATTAAACGGGCTCAAAGGCTTCAATGTGACTGAATTTGCCCTCATCACAACCGCTCAACCTGACGGCAGCAACGCCCACGGCACCGTTGTCATCCCCAACCCCACCGTCACCACCTATTCCCTGGGCAATCTCACCATGTCCATGTTCGTTGGGGGGTTCTCCATTGGGAACTCGACGCTCCAGGATGTAGTCCTCCCACCAGGGAACAACACCGTTCCCCTCCGCGCCGTGACCAACCAAACCGCTGTCGTGGAGCTGCTCTTCACAGACTATAAGTCTGGAATATTTCCAATCGACGTCATGGTGAATCGCGTGGTTTTCCACGACAAAGATCTTCCTTATTATGAGCACGCGCTGCAACTGCATAATATGACTATCCAGCTGGACGTTATTCAGGTTTTGGAACAGGCAGGTCTGGCCGGGTATCTGGGCATAGGGAACTCAACGAACTCAACAAGTACAGGAAAGGCATGACAGAGCTAAATGAGCCCTGAAATTTGAAAATTTGCTCCTTCGGAATGAAAGAAGGAAGTGTGGACGGGAAGAGCCGGAAAGTTGAGCTGACCATGCTGGCATTCTAAATATCCCCCTGACATGAAACAGTTTTATCAGATTCTCTCTATCCCCTTCCTTCATCTTTGACCTTTCTTACCTTTGCTTTACTCTTCCCTTGCCCATCCATGTTTCTCTTTCCTTCCTCTCATCCGGATGGATACATTTTCACGGCCCCCTTTTTCTAATTACCGGCCTTTAATGCTTGGCGGCATCGCGTCTTCCCAAAGTGGGGGCGATTCTGACCTATGGCCTCTGCCATTTCCCGTCGCTTTTCCTTCTTGGCTGTTCCTCAGCCGCGTTCAACTCCTTGGTTTCGTCTCTTCAGGCGACCGACCGTAGAATATCTACTCGAAATACAGAGGTATGTGGTGTTTATCCTTCTGGGATTGAACCGAAGACGTTGACCTCCAAGCAACTTCAGGAGTGGGACATACTCACACCATGCCAGGAGTTCCATCCGGAAGAGCCTGTGAAGCCTGTCGCCAACAGAAGAAGAAGGTTGGCATAAAGACTGCAATAGAGGGATCACGCGGCTGACTCAATCAAAGTGCGACGAAACGACACCTTGTTCGCGATGTAGTCGTCTTGGGATACCCTGTGTGGGATCCGGCCAACGGAGGTTCCAATTCAAAGACCAATCCCACAGATTTCAGGCTGCTAAGATTGAGCGATCCAGCTCGACGCATTCGGACGCAGAAGGGCGCTCGAGTGTGGGAAGAGTCTCTTCTCCTCCGAGTAACGCGCTGACAATCCTGGTCAGCGGGTTCGCCGAGAGAGTCCAGCCCGCGACAAACCTGAAATATAACCTAATATGGGCCTATGGAGGTTTTCTATTACAGGTTCCCAAACGCTTGGGCTCAAACGAAGCTCTCGATGCCGCTGCTAGTTGTCTCATCACCGCACACCAAAGACTCATTATCGCTGGGGGTGATGTTATTCCTCAAGCTCTTGCAAAATACTCCCAAGCACTTAACGCCCTCAGAAAATGCTTAGACGATCCCGTCGAGGCTTGCTCTGCGAATACATTGTGTGCGGTAATGATTCTTTTGATGTGTCAGGTGGGTGAAACCTGACTTTGACCATCCAAAAAAAGTTCCCTTCTTACATGTTTATAGATGTTTATTGGCCTGGAAGGAACCCGTTACACCGGTCACTGCGAAGGCGCGGCCAAGATTCTGAAAGCAAGAGGAACCCGACCGTACAACCCAGAAGACCAATTTGAATCCGTACTGCTCCTGACCCTTCGAGGCCCTGTGGTAACAATCGGCCCCCATTCCGAATAACATGCCCAGAGCTGACAAATGGTCACCTAGCTTTTCGAAGGGCTTTTCAATAATAGAATCCATTTCACGCGCGAAGACTGGGAAACTCTTGTGCAAAACGAACTGGACCAAAGGACAGGTGCAGGCAACATGATGAATAGCCTTGCTCGAGTCCCTCCCATCCTGGAACGCGGCAGAATTGCCTTGAGAGATCAACAAGAAGATGAACTCCGGAACTTGTGCAGGGAAACAAAGATCCTTTATGATCCTCTCAAGGCACCTTTGAGAGTCGCACAAGCCAATTACCTGGAATCAGCTCAGAAGTTTCGGGATTTGCAATCCAGTCCTGTCCAAGATATGTTTTCGTCTCCAGTTATGAGACTGTATGGGGGGCATCAACGCATGTATGGTCTAGCGCTGCTGGTCCAAACTATCCTCAACGGCATCCTCCGTTCTTTGAGCCTTGAGCATGACGTCAACCTCGAATCAGAATCGGACTGTTTGATCAAGGAAATTGTATCTCTAGCAGAAGATGCCACCATTTTTCGTCCCTTAGGTTCTTGCTACATGGGTCTGTGTCTTGTATTGGCCTGGGCCGGAACCGCCGACCTTGAGACAAGACTAGAAGCCGAAAGGCTTTACAAAGAATACCGCTCGGATTTCCCGCTGTCTCAAGATGCGAGTCTGGAATTGGCATCCATGTCAAGTCAGTTGAATTCTTACAACCCTCTTCTCCCTGGAGATTCATTTCATCCATGAGAGTGTTGAATTTCTCATCAGCGAGTCGAAGTCGAGCAAATCAGTTTTGGCAACCTGGATTCGGGTCGGCTTTTATGCAGAATTTTGTATCTTTTCAAACCGAAAAATCGCACAGCGTAGATAGGGAGATTCAACACTCGAGACCAACCACGCATGAACGCCTCATTCAATTCCTCCAGGAATCTCTACTGTTCGATTAGCCCTGGCATTACATCCCCACATCCGCCACCGCCGCAACCACGAGAAGCCCTTCGAGATTCATGAGCAATACCGATGCCAAAAGGCGCCCCACCATCGGTAGTGACAGTGTTCAACGAGTGCGTTGGAACTGCGACGAGGTTTGCCGACACCCTCATGGCCGCGAGGTATGCGGGAAAATAGACGAGAGTCACTGTTACGGCACAACCTGGCAGGCTCATCGGAGCCTGCGGGGTGCCTGCCACGGACCCACTGTGGCTGTCGGTAGCCTTGTGTGCCTGCGTGGGAGCCTTGCGGCATGACTACACCACAAGGCTATAAGTATCTAGGATAGCCTCGCACTGTTTTCATGTTCTTTGTCTCTCGTCTTAGTGCACTGGATAGTAATGTTATTGTCGAATCTCCACTCTCGTTCTGTAGTACGCCCCCACCCTGACAGTCACGTTGAAGCGAGAACCAGTGTCGGTGAACAGGTCGGTCCGCATGCTGAGCACTTTGGCGTTGCCCATGTTGATGCGGTCGATGACAGGTGATGTAGAGGATACAAATCATGCTGAGGACGTGGGGGCCGATTTTTGTGCTTCAAGCGGCTTTTGCCGGTGCTAATGACGAATTGTTCAGGATCATGTTCGAGCTCGAGTTCGAGTTCGTGGTCCTTGAACGCTTGTGATGTTCACATGCTCAATGGTTGCGGTCTCAGCATGATCTAGGACTGGGACTGTTTGTTCCGTGGCGGGTTCGTTGCCTCGGAGCTTCATCTTTTCTGTATGCTGCATGTTGCTCGAGTAAGGTGTCTTTGTGTCTCCGTCGGTCGGTCAAGGACTCAAAAGGGATAGGTGATAGATGGCTTTTCTTCTTGTCGATGTAGAGGCAGATATTAGACGTTGAGACTAGTCTGTTACTAGGTAATGACTTGCTTAGAATACCGAACCTCTTGCAACAGAATACCTTTGTCACTCAATCGAAGTATCGATATGAAACTCGATACTTCCGTAAAAGAGCAAAGAACAAGACAGGCTGGGAAGCAACCTTTATAGCCCATGTCGACGGCCCCAAGACCATCGGCACACGGCACTGAGAAGGGTCTCGGTGGAAGTTCAGACAGTGCTTCTCAAATGCGTCGATGCTTCGTCGATGCTGTAACACCGTTCGTTCACTTGCATGTGTGGGCCCCAATCGTCTTCGAAGTTTGAACTCTCTTGCCTCTGAGAACCCCTGCTCTTGTTGGACGTAGTGCATTTAGCTTAGCGAAACAATGTAATCAAAGATTCGAAGCAAATGGGATGGGACGTGTACCTTTGTCCGGGTATGATTCCGGCATGGAATCGCCACGGAGAGGCTTCAGATTGCTGAGCATCAACTGATTGGGAATCAAAGTCAGAGTCGGGACTGGGTTTTGCAGGGCATTGCGCTGTGTATTAAATCGCTCGTTAGAGGGAGAACGCAGATGTTTCAAGGAAGGGTTTTCCGGGATGGATGAGAAGTCAGGAGGGGCTCGGGAGAAATATGTCTGGGTGTCAATTAGAAGGGTGAGATATATTTCTGTACACGCTTGCAAATTGTGAAGCAAACCTAAATGAATCCTCCCAAGATTCCCACTGCATGCTCCGAGCGCTCGACGTGGTTTCTTTGTACACGGGATGTGTCATTCGAGAATGTGGAAATATCGAAGCAGAAGACTTTTGATAAAAGGCGCACCACACATAAGATATCTCATGCACCTGCTTTTCTTTCCGCCTCCCCCGCTCCTAGGATCATTCCATTAATACATGCGTGCCAGTACTATCAACCGCAGCGCCGACGCTTGGAACGTGGTTCTTCCCCAATCTAGAGGATTAATTTTCCAGGTTCAACTTGCAATACGGTCTTGACGCGCTCGAGAAAGGTGCGAGCGCGTTGTTCCTCACCTGCTGGGACTGTCAGGCTGAAGACGTTTATAGCGCCGTCTGCCGTAGTCAAGTTGCGTCCTGCTACCCGCGACGAGGAAGAGGAAGAGCGTTTAGGAATAGCTTTCCCGGATAAAATGTCGATGATGTCCGGCTTCCTTGATATGGATGGTTTGGATCGCGAGAGGGCTTTTCTAGGCGTTGGGTGGGGCAACGCATCAATTTGAGGGAGATAGGTGCCCCTTGAGGTCGTGGGAATGGAGTTCAATCCGAGTACGGCATTGAAGAGGTCGTCGGCTGAGGGTTTGGTATCCTCGGGTTTGGGAAGATCGTCGTTGGCTAGGTCGACAGCACGGGCAAGGAAGGTGGACAGTGGTACTGTCACGCCTAGTGTGTCTTCGATTCGTTTCTGTACTTTGAGTACTTCGGCTAAGGAGACGGTCAAGCTGATGCTGCTGAGTTTTGGAATAGGGACTTCCGCTGGAGGAGCAGCCGTAGGAGCAGCTGTCGGTTTGGGTGCTGTTGGCATGACCTTGACATTGCTTAGGTCTAGGTGAGCCATGTGTTCGATTCGTTTAGATTGTTGGGCTGAGTAGTCGGATTTAATGGCGCCCAGATATGCCAGCACGTCGCCCTTCAAGAGTCGACCATTCGGACCAGTGGCGGTGATTTTGGCGACGTCTTGATCCGGGATATGGTTCTCATGGATGAGGGCAATGACAGAGGGGTAAAGAGGGTATTTCGGGTTTTGGCCTGGTCCGGTAGGAGTAATTTTTGGTTGATCTTTTGCTGGTTTCTTGGTTTCCGGGGTGGTCTTTGTCTCCTTCGGTGGAGTGGATTCTGCCTTTGGCTCAGGTTGTACTGGTTTAGAGTCGTCGGGGGGAATTTCTAAACTCGACACATCATCGCCAGGGTCACCGAACACAGCTATCCTTGCGCCAACTTTGACAGATTTTGTGCCATTTTCAGCAAAGATCTTGACCATAACACCATCATCTTGAGCTTCGACGTCCATGGTAGCCTTGTCGGTCTCGATTTCTAGTAGAACGTCTCCGGCCGAGAAAGAATCGCCCTCTTTGACTCTCCAACTTGAAATATTTCCTTCGGTCATGGTGGGTGACATGGCAGGCATCGCAAAATTATGCGCAGAGAGGCAGGGGGAGATTGAGGAGAATGTTCGTCGAGCGAGAGGTGGAGGTTGTGAGCATTGAGAGGTGATTTGGCGTGCGAGCAGCCGCACTGACTGCCGGGCAGCCATGATGTAGATGGCGTGACTTCAAGATGCGAAGGTGATAGAAGAAGATAAAGAAAGGCCGAGGAGCTGCAAGGGAAAATAAGAGTACTAGGAAGCGTGAAGAAGCTGAATTGTTGAGCAGAGCAACTTGAAGTTACGGAGTTCGGGCGGATTGCTGAATCGCCAGTTCGCCGAATGGCTGACTAAGTTATTCTTATCGGGCGGAGCGGCATCCGTTCTTGCGCTCTTGTCCTCCACCCGGTAGCGCTGGACGAAGGGGGTCAGTACATCCAAACACGTCTTTTTCATCTTCAGTCCCACTCTGAATTTTGACTGGGACTTTAAGAATGCCCATTGTATACCTCAGAGACCTCGCGCAAACACGGTGAGATCGACTTCGGTGCATCTAATCGGAGCCACTCGACTATGGCCCTTTGACTCCTCCTCGAGCCCATCTTGACACGAAGGCTTTCTCAGAAGGTAAACCTTTGTCAGCTTTACGCTCCTGTCAATCAACCTTGACCAGGGAGTGTCTTCTGCATCTCAATCATCAATGCTATTCTCCTAAATGATACAAATGGTAAACAACCATGCTGACTTGTTCAGACCAAACCAACAACGGATCTCCTCCTTAGGCTCTTCGTATTCGGACTTGACATGAAGCCCACCAAAGTACCTCGATAGCGGCATATTTTCCTTATGTAAGCTTTCTGGTTCCAAATCATTTCTCAATTCCAACTCCTTGGCTTGTACACACCTTGAATATGTTCCGGTGTGCCCAGGCTTAGACCCCTCAATCATTCCACTTTGGGTGCCCTCGCAGCAGAAAGTCTTTCATGACAGGCGAATCAGCTGTCAATAATTTCTGGGAGATATCTCGATGCAGATGCAGACAAAAGCCACGTGTTGTCGCAGAACGTTGATTTCTTGTCTTGGTAGAGTGTCGTTGATTCGACAGCAAAGCCCTGTGCGTAACACGGTTTTGCTGCCTACCAGGAGATTTCTCATCTGCCTGCCAATTGTAGTGTTATAAAGAGTCTGTTCAAAGGGTTGTTGGATGTCATAATTCCACAAGGCTCTCTATTTTCGTGACCCCTTTTCCGCTCTCAACCATTTTGTCTCGAAAATCCAACCATGAAAGGTGTTATCTTTGCCAATGTTGGGGCGGAACCGAAGGTCGTCGATGACCTTGAAAAGCCATCTCCAGGTCCAGATCAGCTGCTCGTGAAATCTGTGTGGACTGCTATCAATCCCGTGTAAGTAAGAACTACCAAACAGGAGACATCACCGTGCTTTGTATCATGCATAAACGACGCTTCTCCGGGTCCAGCCGTTCACCCTACCTGCATTCGCACTGTGCGAAGGAGAATCTTTTCCTAGCTGACAAGGCCACAGCGACACTTTCATGGCGGCTTATGGCTTACTCGTGGTCGACTGGCCCCTCGTCCTTGCTGTCGATGCAGGCGGTATCGTGGTCGAAGCTGGAGAAGAGGCAGCGTCCAAATATGGGTTCAAACCAGGCGACGAGGTCTTCGGCTGCACTAGGCTAGGCTCGAAAGGATATTCTGCTGGTCAAGAGTACTTCTTGATGGACGCCTGCGTCACCATGCCCAAGCCAAAGAATATTTCTCTTATTGAAGCTGTAACCTTGGGTGTGGCGAGCGAGACCGCTTGTCTGGGGGTGTTTGCAGGCCTCAATATTCCATTGCCCGACCCCCAAAATCTCCCCGGGCCTCGGGATGAATGGGTGATTGTCTTGGGAGGCGCAAGCAGCGTCGGCAAATGCGCCATCCAGCTTGCTAAGGCGTGCGGTTACAAGGTGGCCGCTTCATGCTCTACCAAGTCGGCCTCTATAGTCAAGGATTTCGATGCGGTTCCTTTTGACTACAAGAAACCGCTTGAGGAACAAGTCAAAGACGTTATGGACATCACGTCGGGCCAGGTTTCCAGGGTCTTTGATGCTGTCGCGGCAGACGATCCAATCCTGCCCAAAGAGTTGTTCAAGGCGAGCCAAAGCACGGCTAAATTCTTTTCGACTACCAATGACTGGACTGGCATCACCGATTTCGAAGGAGGCAAGTCCTATTTAGTCCGACTAGGCGGCATCGGTAGACCCGAAGCAAAAGAATTCAACGAATTGATGGGAAAGTACATTCCAGTGATTGTGGGATTGATCAAGGAAGGAAAATTGCTCCCAGCGGAGTACGAAGTGATTGGCGAAGGCGGATTCGAAGATGCTCTCAAAGCGTACCATCACCAGCGATCTGGAGCTGGGGGATCTCGCAAAGTGGTAGTTAAGATCCAGGATGAGTGAGGACTGTCTGGTTGCAGCGTGACGGAATCTGCCCAATATTAGTGCTCCAGAATACCCGTTGAGTTCAACAGAATTGGCGGCGACGTTTGCAGTGCCATGTTGGTGGGTTATCAAGGATATTGGTTGAATCTTGTCGCTAAGGTAGTTCCCATACCAAAGTCATCCATTCATTGCTCGATAGAGTGAGGCTGTTAGCCCCTTAGGTCGGTTCTCCCTGAAGCATAGTTACGGCGTGCCCTCTTGCCACTGATAAGGGAACAGAATCAAATTACCGTGCTTTCGGTGTCATTAGTTCACGTAAGGGAGAAAGAAACAATTTGTGAGCCGCCATAAGTAGGTATATCGGCCGAATGACCTAGGAAGAAAATGTCAAGATTGCCGACAAGAACGAAAGGTTGAATAAGCAATGTCACCGAAGCCACACCCCAAGTTTCTTTCGGATCCCTCTATCAATAGCATCCGGCAGTGATTTCTTCTGTTTGCGCCGCTTCGATAGTTTTGACCGCCCTTGGACACCAGTGGTCAACTTGGGAATGTGGTTACATTGTTCAAGTGAAAGCAGTATCCAAGCCATTTCGGAAACGTGCCCTTGCTCGGGACTCCGTACATTTTTTTCCGGTTGGCATGAGATTCGCCAATGCTCTGCTTCTGTCTCACCGACAGATTTATTTTTTTTTTTTTATAGCGGTGCCAACTTCCTGACCGACTTTGTTGACATGCAAACGGCGGAGTGCATCCGACGGATGTTTGAGATACCCCTAATTGGCCCGAAAATCCGCGTTCGTACGATGTATTTTGTCTCAGGGTCGACCCTTGTCCCTCCGACTGCGACGAAGATGAGACTGAAGTTGAGAACGAAGATCTTTTCTCTTCATCGGAGCTCCGTTTTAATAAGCATTCGTCTCATTTTTTTTCCCATTCCAACCGTGTGACTTATTAGGGAGGCGGTAAAGGATGGTCTGATTGGTGGGATACGGGGGTTTCTTCCAGAAGCTCGCAGGAGAAATCGATCGGCGCTTGAAGCGTTCCGGCATTGTATTGATTTGTGGCCTACTGGGGCAGCAAATACAATAGCCTGCTCAAAAAGTGCTCCATGCTTGGACTGCTATTGGCGCCAAGTTAGGGATCAACTAGGATAGCACCACCTGTACGCTTGTCCGAGCACCAATTGAGAGGCACGGCGCAGCCTGCAGCAGACGGATCCACTCAACGCCCAAGGCTGCGATAAAGGTGACCAAGCTGTGGGAAAGACGTCTGTTGAGCATTGCTATCCGACAGTGACGGCTCGTTGGGAGCCCCGGTTGACATCCAAATAAGTGATGATTCTGTTTAAACGCATTGGCTGGCACGCGGCACGGCGGACGAAGCGGCCAGTTGGGAATGGAGGCGCAAGTTTTAATTTCCCGGCGTTCCATTCTACGGTCAATAAGTGCCCCTGGAAGGGGACGCAGTGGATGACCGAGGAGAATGACGGTGACGCGGTCTATCTGAGTAAGAGAAGCGTCTTCAGTACAATTGCCAGGTATGAGTCTTCAATTCCCAATGCTGATCCCTGCCCCGACTTCTCACAAAATGAGGCTCCCTAGCCATTTTTCTGTGCTCCATACGCATCTTTCAACAGAGTAACTCAACACGCGCTTCACGACGTGACAGGGCTGTCTGTCAAAGTCTCAAGTCCCTGTGGTCCGTGGTTTGTCCACTGATTGCAGAGGAGAGGGCTCTTTGCTCCCTTCCTTCTCTTTCATACCACCGACCTCCTGATCCTCTCAACACATCTCGCCATTCTGCGGGCCTTTCGCCTCCCCCACGTCGAGAACCAGATTCATTCGCTCTCCGGCTCCTGGTCGTGCATTAATGTGGTTGGACTGACAAACCCACTGTCCGTTCGTTCCGATCTGACCACGCTTACTGTCCGACTTGTTTTTTATTTTCATTTACCCGACTGTTGTACAACCCGCCTCCTACTGGGGACTTTTCGCCTCTTGAGACGTAAAGGAGAAAGGGAAAATAAATCAGGGGAAAAAAAAAAAAAAAAAAAAAAACCAAGCAAACCCGCTTGCCTGCGTGTACAGTGGCAGATCTCATCAATTGTGGAATCCTTTCCAGACCCTCTTGAAAAAAGTCAAACTTGAAAATGATGCGACCATTGAAATGAGTTCTTTGTACAAGAGAATTACATGAGGGATCCAGAAGAATGCGACGCAGAAGACAGCGACTGCGGCATGGGCAGGGATCAGGAATCTACTGCCAGTGACCCAGGAAGAGTTAGACGAATTTCTATATCAGGCACTGGTGAGCCAGCTGCAGCCACATCTCTTGATGAGTCTCCTGAGCCTTTGTTGTCGTCCACTCCGTCGACCATGGAACCGTCGACGTACTCTACGCGCGATGTCCCCCCCCAAGTGGACAGTCAATCCGAGGAGTCTCACAGTTATGTTCGCCGACGAGAATCACCGTCGGGTCAGTCCTGCTATCAAGATGCTCAAGAAACATCACAGGGAGATGGACTGGACCCGCCGACCACACCGTCGCCATCGATATCCTACGGGGGCGTGCAAGGTTGGCAAGAAAGTCTCAGTGGGAAGATGGCGATACCTCCTTGTACAAGCAAGGAAGATGTCGATGCACTTCTCACGGCCACAGCTCTTCCTCCCGTTACCAAAGAATCGTTGGAGGAGTTGGATCTTATGTGGATCCAATCCAACATCAACCTCAGAGTCGACATTAATTATGACCACGATCTGCATTTCATGCCGGTCTCCGGTCGGAAGGGGGACCAGAAGAGACAAGAAGCAAGAAAATATTGGTTGAGTCTTGAGGCGGAGTTGCGAATAAGGTACCGACACGCTGTCTTGGTGTCATGTGCGGAATGCGAAGAAATCTCTTCTGCCCTTTCTCCTCACTCGATTAGGCCGTTATTTTTTGGTCCCAGACTGCCTCAAATGGTTTTCAAACTCAAGGAACTGCTCATCATCTTGGTACCTGATCGAGACCAAGACCAGATTGCTCAGTACCTTGATGTCTCGTTGCTCCTGCAGGAGGCATCTCACGGCCTCTTGGATGTGGTTCGACTTGCCCGTTGGCTCTGTGAACTTCTCACAAGCCACTGTGCACCCATGAGGGACGAATCTGCTCAAGAGATGGCTGAGCAAGTGCGAGTCGGAACTGAAACAGGAGATCTCCATGCCCTGGTCGCAGGTGTCGAAAAGCTCTTTGCTTTCTTAGAAGCTATGAAACTTGATGTCGCCAATCATCAGATTCGAAGCTTACGGTATCAGCTGATCGATGATACCGTCGCGTTTCAAAAAGATTATTTTCGCACTCGCATCAATAATGGGAAGCTCGATGTGAAACCCTGTCGGCAATGGTACGCTAGTGCCGTTGCAAAGCACCGAGACTGTCAGAGAAGCGGTGAAACTCGCAAGACCGCGTCCCTAGGATCCTTGATCCATGGGCTCATTGATTACTGCCTGTCAGCAAACCTCGACGTCCCAGCTACTCTGCACCACGACAAGACACGGCTGCGGACGATGCGCGACGAGCTCCAAGACATCCTGCATCTCAACATCTGCTTATCAATTTTTGACCAGCTGATTCGACATCTCCTCGGTCCAGAACGCCATTCGTCTGCCATGCACTCAACCCTGCAGACTAGGATAATAGAAATGAAACTTATTTTGCAGAGCAGGATTATGGACCTTACAGATGGAAATACAGGACCCAATCTCACAGTACCCGACATCTGGCTCCAACACGGAAGTGCAATCGCCCTCGAGCTTACCCGGGCTGCGTATCACGTGTATAAACGGGCCGAGTTTTCTCTTCCCGATGCAGAGGTTGCCAAAACAACACTGCACCTGATGAGCGAATTTGAATCGGAGAGACACCATGGCAGTCGGGCAAGGGCACTAGCCAGTGAGCTTGAGCAAGCAGCACACGAGTATGCCAGTACATTTCAAGGCATGTCAACATTGGCAATTTCTGAAGCGCAAAAGCAATGGTACCAGCTTCGGCAACAAAGACAACCATGGCGAAATACGCCAGATTTGGATGATATGGCGAGAAGATTGGCGCATATTGCGGTGATTCATTGGATGGTCTGGGCGGACTTAGTATATTCGGAGCATGCAGTTGAACATGACACGACGTTTGAGCATGAACACGGCGCTGAAACTGATAGTATTAGATTTTCTGGCGGTCGGGAAAACACTGGGATTTCAATGAACGTGTAAAACATGAAGATACCCCACGAAGATACCCCGTTTCTTTTGGTACGGACTGGGAAGTTATCAGAGTATTTGAAGGGCCGATTCACTTGGACCCATCATGGAGATCACATATTTGGTTCGGGAACAGGGAGTTTTCTGAATTCGGTGTTGTCATAGCTCTCTGTCTTGTTGCCATTTGATAATTTATTAATGTATGAGCTAACAAAAAGCTACCTGCGGGGATGGCCGCCTTAGGTAACGTATTAGGCACCCGCTCGGGTTAGTCAATGGATAGGGCGCAGTTCATCGGATCCAGTCTACGGACCAACTCTACCCGGGAGACGAGCCCATCGGGCCCAGTCTACAGACCAACTCTACCGAATGAAGTGAACCTTAGACTGGTGCGACGTTGGACACACCCTCAACAGCTGAGGTACAAACTCATGGATCTTCTGGGCTTCATCTGGCTTCACCTGGATATCCACACGCATTCCATCATCATTGGTGAAGCCCGCAAATGGTGAAGTCTTCGGTCTGTAAAAGGAGAGGGATTGAATGGATTCAAACCAGCTGCTCTCCAAGCGCTCGCAATGTTCCTAAGTGAAATAGCCTCCTGTTGGCAAGCTGGAAGAATGTAAGGAACTGCTCATTAGTGATCTTTTCAGTACCGAAGACACTATGCTGCTGAATACGTCTCTTGTATGCCTTAGCAAGAGGAGAGAAGACTCCGATATCCAGAGGCTGCAGAATATGAGTAGAATGAGGTGGTAGACAGAAAGGGATAATACTGTGTTGCTCACAGTATTGAATGAATGGTAAGGAGATGTGGCTGGTGTGTCCATCTAGAATGAGAAGGCGATATTTTCCTCGTGTTCGAGACTTAGCGTATTGGTTAAAGTGCTTCAACCAGTCAAGAGCATTACTTTGGTCTGTCCAGCAGTTACTGGAGACACAAAAAATGGTTTGCTTGTCCATATGAACGTCCACCCAGGACTCCTGAATGCGTTGTCCTTGAAAATATGACGAAGGCAGAAAGGAGGTAGCCATTTGTACCAATGCACTCAATGACAGAGACCTCTTCTCTGTTACCTGGTTGTATCGAGTAAGCCTCCTCTTCTGTAACTGGAACATGCACCTTAGCATCATCCCCAATGCCTTTCATAAAGCCTTTCTCGTCCATATTGGTATAGTTTGAACCGATCCCATAGGGTGGCGTAGTCGGCAGCGTCCTTTCGTGATTCATCAAGAGTCCTCGACCATGCCGTCTTCAAATCTAGGTGTCTGGCTGGAAAATTTTGTACCAGTGTTGTCCGAGTGGCTCACAATCTCCTTAGCTTGGAGAAGGCCTAGAGGGGGAGATTTGAAGTATCTGATACTGGCTGGCGAGCCCCAGGATGTCATGGTGGTAATACACCACTTAATTGAGTCCCCCTCTTGCACTGACAGGCGCCGTTGAGACTGCTGAGCCTCTCTGGCAGAGCGTCTGAAGCCACGATGAGAGGTAATACGAGCGCAGAGAGCATCCAGGAAGTGGGCTTACCTCTGTTCTGGAGGAAGATGGCCGAGCGGGTGGCTAAAGACGACGTTAGCGTAGGCCAGAGTTTGCAGAAATCCACAAATCAGGGGCATCATGTGACCTCGCTTTCACGACGTGGTTTAGTCGCGTTTCCGCCTTGGTTGCCTTTCGCCCACGAGACATCAGTTGGGTAGAGCCTCAGAGAGAATGAAAACGTAACTCTTGAACAGGAGATCGAGGGGATGAAGGTTCCACTGTCGTGGCTGGAGGAACTCACTCTCGATAAATTACACCGACTTGCAGTCTCAATCGGGTCACCTTGTTCCGGCACGAAAGCCGTACGTATAGAGGGAATCCGAGACGCAGTGTCTCGCGCATCAAACAGCGGCAGGGAGGGAGGCGGTCTGAGCCTCCTCAGCATCGATATGGGCATCAAGAACCTTGCTTTTGCCCATCTGACAGCCCCAGTCATGCGATCGGCGGACTCAACCAGGCACTTACAATACGACAAACCGACGCTCCAGGCTTGGCGTCGAATGGCAGCCTCAGAGCTTTCCAACGATGCTGCTAGCCCCTCGTCTTCCGAGCTCTCTTACGGTTCAGGACAAAATGGAGAGGAGGCGGCAGCTCGTAACATTGTCCCCAACGGAAAAGAGTCATTTGAGCCACTCGACTACGCTGCGCATGCCTATCGCTTGATGAAATACATGCTTCAAGCCTACAAACCCAACCAAGTCGTCATCGAGAGGCAAAGATTTCGTTCTGGAGGCCAAGCAGCAGTGCTAGAATGGACAATCAGAGTGGGTGTATTTGAAGGCATGCTGTATTCCGTACTTCGGGCTCTGACTGAAGAGGGAGTAATTCAACTGAATGCGGAACCCGTGCAGCCGACTCGTGTGAACAGGTACTGGCTCGAAGG
Organism: Rhinocladiella mackenziei CBS 650.93; assembly: GCF_000835555.1. Lineage (NCBI taxonomy): Eukaryota > Fungi > Ascomycota > Eurotiomycetes > Chaetothyriales > Herpotrichiellaceae > Rhinocladiella > Rhinocladiella mackenziei. The sequence continues at coordinate 4,830,199 of NW_013550604.1, forward strand.
CGGCAACGTATCAGTGTCCCCATCCAAGAAAAGGTTGACCGGTAGAGAGGTGAAAAAAGTTAAAATTGACTTGGTTGGCAAGATGTTAGATCGTCAAGACATGAAATCCAATGTCAGGATAAGCGGCAATCTGAAACCATTCACAGATGAGTTTGTTTCGACCTGGAAAAATACAGCTAAGGGCAAGCGGGCTGCGAGTCCTGACATATTCAAATTGGACGACCTAGCTGATTGCCTGCTACAGGGGTTGGCATGGATCGATTGGCAAAATAATCGAAGTCGGATCGATGCCTTGGGTCAAGATGCTACTGATCTGACATTTACATGACCGTCGTGGAACCCTGTGAAGCTGTCCTGGTGTATGCTTCTCCAGACGACTCTAGCCTCCTCGTTCTGTAGCATGGTAAGCTCTTGACCCCAATGCAAACTCTGCTCTGACTGATCTTAAACAGGAAGTGGTCCTGGATGGCTAGCAGTTATGCGTTACCCCTCAAGGCGAAATTGGCTATACCTAAGCACACTCAGCTTTCATGCCTAATGGATCTCTGCCGTGTCCTTTCACAATCTTACGAAAACCCAGGAGCACCATCTGGACACTTGAGCCCCCGTGCGTTTGGAGCACGAGGGTTGAGGGCTTGTCTCATAAATTCAGGTCTCTGGCAGGTCTTTGCGAGCCTGAAGAACGTCAACAGCTCCACGAGGGCCATATCTCGTAGTACTTGGGGTTTGATGTATTGGCTCTTGACCCTACCGAGAACTACGCTGCATATCTGCCCATATCTGCTAGGAGCTTCATAATTCAAAAGATGGACGATTTCTGTCGCATAGCTAGACTCGAACAATCTGAACACACTATTGCTTTGCTTCCTCCTCATGCCCACTGCTCCCTTTTTGTGGTGGCGGTCTCGATGAATAAACGAAAATTCAAGTCTCGGAACAACTCGGGGAGCCCGGAAGATTTCGTTGAGGCTCACAGGCGAAAAAATCTGGACCTCGGCAGTGATGTACTGGCACCCTGTCTCATCTCCAACACTCCTTTCAAGGTTTGGGTTGAGTGGCGGCTCTCGGACATGGGACCCGTCCACATCCTCCTTGAGAATGATGATGAGGACGATTTGTTGACCATTAAATGCAAAGAGACTTAATGAGGGCGGCCGGAAACATGGGAAACCCAAAGATGCTCTGTACATCGACTTCCCCACATAGCAAATGGGCTGATCTCATCCGCATCCCCATGGTGGGACGCCGCTGGCAGGCTCATGGCAATTCGCCCATTGGATGAACAGCTCTCGAACCTGAGAAGTGCGCCGGCCTTGCGACCGCGGTTGTCATCGACATGTGCTTGCAATTCTGCGGTTCTGACGTACTTGACGTATTATAATATCAACTCCTCCTTCGGTATCTTCCTCCCCAACTTGAGTCCCCCGAACACTTTTTTCCTTCCTCCCTCGCTCTCAGATCAGTTATTTTCATCTGCAAAATGGCCAGCATTGAATCGATTAACGACGGTGTCGCCATCAATGGTCCGGTCAAGGATTCCTATCGCAAGATCCTTACCCCCGAGGCGACCGCATTCCTCGCTCTCCTTCACAGAACCTTCAATGGTACTCGCAAAGCTCTGCTCCAAAGACGTGTCATTCGTCAACAGGAGCTCGACAAGGGCAATTTGCCAGACTTTCTCCCTGAAACGAAGCACATTCGAGACAATGACGCCTGGAAAGGTGCTCCTCCTGCTCCCGGTCTTATCGACCGCCGTGTCGAAATTACCGGACCAACGGATCGGAAGATGGTGGTAAATGCTTTGAACAGCAATGTTTGGACATACATGGCTGATTTTGAAGGTAAGGCCTATACCACGTTGTAGCTTGTTGCCAAAAGCGAATGTTGCTGACTTGGGGACGTCCCAGATGCCACCGCTCCTACATGGGACAACCAGGTCTCGGGCCAAGTGAACCTCTTCGACGCAATCCGCAAACAGATCGATTTTAAGCAAGGCGAGAAGGAATACAAGCTTCGCACCGACCGAATCCTCCCCACATTGATTGCTCGTCCTCGAGGCTGGCATTTGGAAGAGAAGCATTTCACCGTTGATGGCGAGCCCATCTCCGGTTCTCTGTTCGATTTCGGTCTCTATTTCTTCCACAATGCCTTTGAACTCGTCAAGCGAGGGACGGGCCCATACTTCTATCTGCCCAAGATGGAGTCTCATCTCGAGGCCCGATTGTGGAACGACGTCTTCAACCTCGCCCAAGACTATATTGGCATGCCACGAGGCACCATCCGAGGAACCGTGCTCATTGAGACCATCACTGCTGCTTTCGAAATGGATGAGATCATTTACGAGCTCCGCGACCACTCCGCCGGTCTCAACTGTGGTCGTTGGGATTATATCTTCTCCGTTATCAAGAAATTCCGCCAAAATCCCAACTTTGTCCTTCCCGATCGATCCGCCGTCACCATGACCGTTCCGTTCATGGATGCATATGTCCGACTTCTCATCAAGACCTGCCATCGCCGAGGCGTCCATGCCATGGGCGGTATGGCCGCCCAAATTCCCATCAAAGATAACCCAGAGGCCAATGACAAGGCCATGGAGAATGTGCGACAGGACAAACTCCGTGAGGTTCGAGCGGGCCACGACGGCACTTGGGTTGCCCATCCAGCTCTTGCGTCCATCGCCTCTGACGTCTTCAACAAGTATATGCCTACTCCTAACCAATTGTTCAAGCGACGTGAAGACGTCTATGTCACCAAGAATGATCTCCTCAACATGAACATGCCGGGCTCCGTGACAGAAGACGGGATTCGTAGGAACCTCAACATCGGTCTTGGATATATGGAAGGCTGGCTTCGAGGCATCGGATGTGTTCCCATCAACTACCTCATGGAGGACGCCGCCACGGCCGAGGTCTCACGATCACAGTTGTGGCAATGGGTCAGACATGGTGTTAGGACCGCCGAAGGCCAGACTGTCGACAAAGCATATGCCCTGAAATTGTTGAGGGAACAAGCGGAGGAACTGTCATCCAAGGCTCCCAAGGGTAACAAGTATCACCTGGCTGCCAGATATTTCGAAGGCCAAGTGACTGGGGAGGACTATGCTGATTTCCTAACGAGGTGTGTCCTTGTGCTTTGATTGCCGACTGTTCTCTCGCTGACGATTTTAACTTAGCTTGCTTTACAACGAAATCACCACTGTTGGCTCCTCTCAACCCGTGGCCAAGTTGTAAAAATTTTGGCGAACCCGGGGGGAAAGTGAGATGAACGATCGATCAACCATCCTATCGGACTGCTTTCCTCCAAAGCATGCCCGAAGCAGAGCATGAAAAGCGCAAAGAGATACTTTGTTGAAAGTGTATACAGGGAACCGGGGGTGGTTCTTATTGCGCATGTGTCCCGACAAATGTATGCTTTTGAGTAGTATGCAATGCTCAGCTTGAGATGTATTTCCACAACATGTGATCTTTTTCCAAATCTTGATTCTCCACGGCAGAGACTGTTTACACTGAAGTTGGTTTGACCCGATGGAGGTTTACGGTCGAGCGCTCATCTTCTAGGGTGTTTTGAGTGTCTCACGAAGAAATCCTGGAGTGAAGATTGGCCTTTTCATGCCGCCGTACCGAGGATGGAGATTGGCAGCCATGCACATAGGCGCGAATCAAAATGAAGGAGTGAAATAGAGTACTCCCAAGGCAGTTGAACCGCTAACTAATCAGTGCTAGCCTGTCGGTCCGCTTACCCGCATACATGAATGTTGCCTAAAACAAGCTACTGGTACGCCGAACGGTAGTAGTATTTGATTGACGTCTTGTAGCAATGCGACACACCTCTTCCATACAGGGAAGTGTCAGCACTGGCTTGCGCCCTGTAAAAGGGAAAGAAGAGTGAACTCCATGATGACAATTGTTTCAAAGATGTGGAGCACGGCATCGAGAGGACACAGAAAACAGTTGTGTATCTACCACGTATATCACCTCATCCCATCCACCGCATCTGCATACGGAGTCCCCACCTTTCTTCATGCCCTTCCCACACCTTTCGCTCTACCTCTTACGCTAAATCCCATGCAGGTCCCAGGAACAAAGCCGCCAGCGAAAAGCCGAAGAGATACCAGACCTTCCTCTCCAATGCTAGTCCTCGCTGTTCTTGCCTGCCCCTGATCCACTCCAATTGAACGAGAAAGAAAATGGATCAATCCTACTTTCGGAGCACCCTCAATGGGGTCTTCGTTCCTCCTAGGCCGAAAGCCTTGACTAACTACTTATCGTGTAAAGATAGTCACATCACAGTGGGACATCCATCAATATGTTGACCCCAAACCCACTCTTCCAGGCCCCATAGGAATTGCAACGCCTCCCATTGCACCTTGCATCCAAAGTCTTATCTTCTCTTTCCTTACTTTTGCCTTTCTTTCTTAGTCTATTGTTTTCTATTGCTTGAGTCCCAGCCCTTTTCAACGGTAGCAGACTTTGTTACTGAATTCGGAAGACAAAGACTGCATCTTTGGTTGCCTCCAACCCTGTTGTATCCAGAAGGGTGATTCGTCAAGAGATGGCATCTTAGGCAAATGGTTTAGTGACCGCTCTCGTCACATCCCGTTATTGGGTTTTGAAAAACGTAGAAAATATCCCCGAGTGGGCCTGTCGCAATTGAGTGTTTGAAGCGCATGCCCCGTTCGAGGAGGACACAATATGGTTGACACATTGCATCGTAAGTGAAGGATTGTCCTGGTCCAACGATGCCGGCGATAACGTTGAAACCAGCTCCGCCCTCGGTCATTGCTTCATGGCCCATGCCGAACTATGTGAACCCGGAAACCAGAGGTCCTGCCTTGGGATATGTCTGCATCATCTTCAGCGCTTTGGGAATCGTCGCCGTTATTGCTCGATTATATTCCCGTCTATACATGACCCGAGCACCCGGTCTGGATGACTTCCTTGTCGTCTTCGCCCTCTTATTTGCCATGGCCTTGGCCGTCTTGGTGATCATTGGCAACAAGCTCTACTACAGTGGTCGACATGTGTGGGATATTCCGATCAGCGCATTCAAACCCCATCGACTCAATGTTTGGGTGAGCATGTGGTGCTACGTGACTGCGGCTGCTCTCGTCAAAATCAGTGTACTCTTGTTTTACCGCCGACTGAGCGTTAAGTTCAGCCGAGCGTTCCTCATTGCGACCTGGATTGGAATTGTCTACAATATCCTCTATTGGCTAGGCTTTGGCCTGGCTTTGCTACTCATGTGTAATCCGATCTATGCGTATTGGACGAGTTTTGATCCTGAGTGGGCCGCTTCACACTCCTACAGATGTCAGGAAGAAGGAATTGCCATCCCCGCCTCAGCAGGCTTCAGTGTTCTGGGTGATTTATACAGTACGTTGTTGCCGGTTCTCCTCATCTACAACCTGGGCCTCCCTCGGAGACAAAAGTTTGCCCTGTATGCCCTGTTTGCTCTCGGATTCTTAGCAGTTGCTGCGGGAATCGTCCGAACCGTCTTGTTGGACGTTTTACTGAATAAGAATTACGACTTTACGTGGATCTTGTGGGAGACATGGATATGGGGGATGGTTGAATTGTACGTGGCCATTTTTGCCGCCAGCGCACCTGCCCTCAAGCCTTTCTTTCAGCGATTTTTCATCGAGTCCCTGGGAAGTATTGCGAGAAGCTCGAGGGTACATGGCGACAGCCGATGGAATGCGGGAGATGGGCCCCAGAAAGGAACATGGGTCTCAGAAGTTTCCAAAGACGGAGGAATTGTAGACGTGGAGAGAATCGGCGTTGCATACGACGGAACGGAGCCCGAATCTCGAGAAAGGGGTTTTATGAGGGACCTCGAAGACGAGGAGACACGACATTACGAATTGAGGGCCAGCCGAGACGGCAAAATAATTCCTATGCAGGTGTACAAGTCAAGTGTGAGTAGCACCGGGCGACGATCGAACCCTTTTTCGGATCATGAACGCACAGTTTCGACCATCACTCCACCGACTGAAGACTGGCCGATGCCGCCAGCGATCAACTGTCCGGGGCCGACAACGCAACCAAGCCGACGAAACATACCCTCTCAAACTTCACAACAAACCATTCATGTAGGTCTACAGATTGAAAGACCACTCCATCATAGCTCTTCGAGAGGAAGTATCACAATGGCGAGGCTGAGGGCACCATCGCCAATGAATCCACGATCATTTGAACACATGCATGATGAATTGGCGTCTGGGTCAAGACTTGAATCACCGAGCGATTCGGATGATGGGTCGATATATGGATATGAAAAGCCACCTTGGAACACTATCAAGACGTCGAGTAGCATCCAGACGAGGGAAAGAAGTGACAGCGATGAGACATTGCATTTACCGCGAATGGGGAGCAGAGGTTTGGCTCCTGAGAAAAGTAATTCCGGCAAGATGCCAGTTGGATCTGCCTTATGAAGATGAAAGATGATGATATTCATGGTTATGCTGACGCAGCGGCGATCAATGTATGAGGAATGGGACAAGGATGAAGAGATATCATGTTAAACACCAGGGGATGATGGGTGTCATATACCATAAACGTACTTTGTTTCTGTTCGCTGAGAAATGACCCGAGGCAGCCTCTTCACCATTCTTGATTCTTTTTCCACCACCGGCGCTGTTGGCCGATGTCCCGGCCATTGTGATTCTCCACGCTTACCAGTGTGGAGGCTGACTAGATGAATGGAGAATTGTTGCAAAAAGCCGGAGCAGCTTTAAGACGCAAGAAGTGGACGGCAGGAAATCCGGGGCGCGGCATGCCTTTTGATCTCTTGTTCTTTTCTCAATCCCTTTGGCGTCATATTGATTTCGATATAAAAGCTCGTCTTTGGATTGGCCATCGAAGGTGAACAAATCAGTGAAGAAAAGGAATAAAGCAACATTATACCTCGTATATATATATATATTCTGTGTCTTGTATGATGAAGATCCTCATCACTGGCGCTGGAGGCTTCATTGGCCAATTTCTCGCTCGAGAACTCCTCTCCAGTCCAGACCACAAGGTCGTCCTGACAGATATCGTCGACGTATCCGTTCCCAAGGGCGCCAAATACCCACAAAATGCAACATGCATCAAGACCGACCTGCTCAAAGACCGAAGTGTCATCACACCAGATCTGGATGCAGTGTATATCTTCCACGGCATCATGTCTGCGGGATCCGAAGCCAATTACGATCTGGGCATGAGTGTCAACCTGGAGAGCACAAAATTATTGCTTGAAACCATCCGACACGTCAAACCGGGGTTGAGAGTGATTTACTCCTCCAGTCAAGCCGTCTACGGTCGTCCCTTGCCCGATGTCATCACGGAATCCGTCCTACCTACCCCTGAGGGCTCGTACGGTGCGCAGAAACTCATGTGCGAGATCCTCATCAACGACATGACGAGGCGAGGCTTGGTCGATGCCTTCAGCATTCGATTCCCTACCATCTCGGTACGACCTGGCAAGCCTGCTCCGGCAGCCTCCGCGTTCATCTCGGGCATCATTCGCGAACCACTGACTGGCAAAGAGTGCGTGGTCCCCGTCAAGGATAGGAGTTTCCCATCCAACGTCTGTTCGCCCAAGACGTTGATCTCCAACTTGGTCTATGCGCTTACCTTGCCTTCGGACGCGTTGCCCATGCATAAACGAGTCATCAATGCCCCGGGGTTGGTGGTGACGATCCAAGAAATGCTCGATGCCCTGGCCAAAGTCGGCGGAGAGGATAAATTGAAATACGTCAAGGAGGAGCACGACGAGGCGTTGGCGAGGATCCTGTACTCTTGGGCGTATAATTACGACAATTCACTGGCGTTGAGTTTGGGGTTCAAGGCTCCTACGAGCTTCGAGGAGGCCGTGAGAGAGTATGTTGAGTTTATGGAGGAGCAGGAGAAGTTGAGTTAGATTTAAGGGGTGAAGGGGACAGAATAGCATTGGTCCTTGAAAGGGCGCACGAAAGAGATGTTTCGAAAACCTTTGCACTTGCATGCTTTTGAATGGGAATATGCCTTGTCACTTTAACTCTGCTCTTTTTTTTTTGACATCTTCTCAAGCGAATGGGCAGAGCCGTGCATTTTGGTTGACTCCCCTTGCCTGACCGGCTCACTGCCCCGTCATCGCCGGTCTCCGGAGGTGATGTGGACCCGGCATGTTCCCTACGCTGGGCGAAATTTTCCCTTCGGTACCAGTACCGTTATTACCGATGGGCAAAAGATAGAGCCATGCCGGTCGAATGAGTCTGCTTCGTTCGGAGAGGGACTTTCCTAGTCGCGAGTGTAGAAGGTGAACTGCTGGGATAAGGATTGAAAAGAGATATTTTCTTGACGCCTGAAGGCAACGGAACACTCCCGATAGCTTGTCCCCTCACGCGGAGAAAATGCCGACGACAAATGGTGCATATGCTCAATCCCTCATCGCATTGTCGCCATCTGCAATCTTCTCACAGGGAGGCTAACTTGCATACAGAACGGTGATTGAGTCTAGGCTTCCCGGGTCCTTGCATTGGATTGCCGATGTTGAATTGAATTACTTGGATTCGTGACGCGACTTAAACTGTAACAACCATGTGAGGGGGGGAACTTGGTGATCACTCTTTTCTCCCATCTACCCTCTCGCATTCGCCCCTCTGAGAGAACAAAAATTTTCAGAGTCAGAGATTGAAAGACCAGATATCGGGCCACGGTTGGACATCTTTCACACACGTTGAGCCGAACAAGAAGACTCCCATTGAAAGCGACGAGCATCCACCACCACCAAGCCAAACATCCCCATCCCTCCCATCCCCCAGACCTATACAATGCCCGACCTCTCTCAAAATATTTCCGTCCGCATCCTCAAGGCTGCCGAAGCGGGCAAGTACGGCGTCCCCGGCGTTGTGTGCTACAACCTCGAGGCCATCGTCGCCTGCCGCAAAGCCGCCGAAGCCAAAAATTCCCCTTGCCAAATCCTCCTCTTCCCCTGGGCTCAAGACTATGCCTACGACAATCTCGTGAACCTGGCCGCTGACGTGTGTCGAAGTGCCAAAGTCCCCATGTCTCTGCACCTGGACCACGCTCAGAGCGAAGGAGCCATCAAACGCGCAGCCAAGACGGGCAAGTTCGACTCCATCATGGTCGACATGTCCCATTATGAAAAGGAGGAGAACTTATCCAGAACCACCGAGCTCGTCCGATACTGCCACGAACTCGGAATCGCCACTGAGGCTGAACCTGGTCGTATCAACGGCGGGGAGGCCGGTGTACAAGACACAGGAGACCTCGAGGGCATCCTGACCACCCCTGAAGAGGCACTGCAGTTCATCAACACGGGCATCGACTTCCTGGCCCCGGCCATCGGCAATGTCCACGGCCCATACAACGGCGTCGAGAACATCAAGCTCGATTTCCCCCGTCTAGCGTCCATCCGCGACGCTTCCCTGGGCAAAGTCACGCTCGTCATGCACGGCACCAACGAGTTCACCGGCGACATCTTCAAGCAGTGCGTCGCGGCGGGCATGACGCGTCTCAACGTCAATCAGGTTGTGCTGTGGAAGTATGAGGACTATGCTAAGGAGAAGGCAGGCCGAACGCCGCTGACCGAGTTCATGGAGACGGGCACTGCGCTGATCCAGGAAAGAATCGAGTGGATGATGGATATGGTGGGGAGTACGGGGAAGGCGGGTGATGTGAAGATTTAACTATTGAATTTCTCGCACCTGAAGGTTGTGTTGGGGGATGCATATACACACATATATGCTTCTATACAATGGCAAATGACACATCTGTGCACTCAGCGAATACAATTCGAGTAGGCGTATGGAGGCATGGAAAGTTATTCAAGTCTTCTGCAGACGCAGGTCGGGAAACACGGGAGCGACGAATTCTAGAAGCACATCGTCACGACATACGTGGATAAAAGTTTCTTCACTGGCTTTGGTCCAGGCCACGATGGAATTGATGCTGGCTTGACTTGGTCAATCGTTGATCCTCAGTCTTCGTTCTTCATTCTTGAACAAAGAGACTAGTTGACTACCCAGACACCTAGGGTAGACGTAAGTTAGAAGGCTGGCTTCCTTTTTCCTTTCGATCCCTTCACTTTCCAGACAAATTTATCCACTCACATCTCTTTTGTCGATCGGGAGCAAATGCTTCATTTACATCCTTGCCGATAGAGCTCCCCGCTTTCCTGCAATCCTGCTGCCAAGGCCCCCCTTTCATTTGGAATCGCTTCCCCTACTCTCCTTCATCGCTTGATCCGTGACTTTCTTAACCGGCTCGTCTTCGTCGGCCTTTGTGTCTTCGACTTTGGCTTTCTTGTCGTCGGCTGCATCTTTGGCCTCGTCGTCTTTCAGCGTGATCATCTTAGCGTCTTTCTCCTCGTCACTGTCGCCGAGACTGAACGGGTCATTGTCCGTAACGGGGCTCGGGTCAACTGTAGCCAACGGCTGCCATTTGTTGGGTTTCCCTGGCGCTGCGGCGGCCGCGGTCACCGGCCCTGGTTTAGGGGATGCTGAATACATATCTTTGATCTCCTCGGGTGGTCCATCTTGGAAGGACACCTTGCGGTTTGTGCCCGGTGATGGGCGTCGTTCCGGGCCCGTAGCTCCTGATCGGAACAAATTCGGGTTCGCCAGCGGGCGGCTCGATGTGCGTGGCGGCGCCTCTCCGTCTCGTAGTTCTAATTTCGAAAAGTCATCCCCGATGGGTTGCATGTCGGCGTCATAGCGTTGCAAGTCCGCGCTTCGTCGCATGTCGGCACTGCGGCGACCAGGCATTGACTGCGATTGTGAATAACCTCCTCCGTAGTCTTGGGATGATTGTTGGTTGAACTCCGAATCTTCATCTTCACCGTCAATTTTCTTCTTGAACGCCGAGATCCAACTGTTCACAGTTTTTTGTGTCTCGACAAAGCCCTTACGAATGTTATCGCGGATTTCGGGGAGATCGTCTGTCAAGAAGATCTGTTAGTTCGAACGGGTCATATATATATTTTATTTATTGGCCAGACATACCATCGATGAAACTTCGCCATGGAACATCATCAGGATTAGGATTGGCTCCGGGCCGGCCTGGTCTTGACCCTTGTAAACCTTCATTATATCTTCCCCCGGATCCCCGACGTCGTTGTTGCAGTCCATCCGCACCACTGTAATGTTCAGCCAATTGCCTCGCATACAGTTCGTCCGCTTCTAATTGACTGAGTTTGGCAGATGTGTGGGAGCCTTGTTGGGTAGGTCGAGGAGGTTTGGCAGGAGGATCGGGCTCTCGTTGGGAGTCAGGATCTGTCATGCCTAGCAAGGCATTGAAGGCGGGCTCCAGGTTTCCTCCACTTGCTGTGAGAACTGCCCGTACGACATTCGCATCGACAGAGGGGAAGGCTTCTTTCAAAGTGTTCTCCGCTTGTTCGCGGGGACTCATTGGTCGGGGTGGTTTTGGTGGAGGAGCAGGTTCATCTCTGGAAGGAGGTTTGGGAAGAGAAGCTTCAGTCTTGGATAATGTGGTTGGCGTCACAGTCCCTGTTTCTTGGTCGCTGTCGAAATCTAACGGGCGTGCAGTGGTGGGAGATTCGGGCGGTCCGTCGGAGGGTTGGAGTGGTGAGACGGGTGAGGCCTGCATATTGGAGGTCAGGACTGTCACAGCAGAGGGGCCGGAAGAACTTACTGTGCCGTCGTTAGCCATGATGTGAGATGAATGCGATGCGATTGAGGTTGTATTGTATGTAGGCTGGATCATGAGACAATAGAAATGAGGGAAACTTAACGTGGAACTGAAAATCGTGATTAATCTCAGGCAGCGGAATTCTTGAGACGACACATGTTGCGGGAGGAGACCGAAATGACTGCTAGGACTTCGTACAGCCAGTGACGGTGTGGCTTGGCGTGGCCAAGTGGCTAACTCACTGTGGCGTAATGTGGCCGTGTCAATCTCATCCGTTGTCGAATAGTCGACCTCCATATCTATGCCGTTTAATCTCACCCTTCCATTGAAATCATCTGCCTCCACACCAATGAGACATCCTCAGAACATGGTACCGTATCCACGATGACAGACTTCGACCTCTCCTTCATCCCCGCCCTCTACACTCCTTCAGCCTTGTTGCCTATCGCTAGACATAAAGACAGCCTCCTATACACTGTCGAAACTCACCAGGTCACGGTGATCGTGGGCCAGACTGGCAGCGGCAAGACAACTCAGATGCCTCAATTTCTGGAGCAGGCAGGATGGTGTGCCAACGGGAAATCCATTGCAGTCACACAGGTGGGTTAGTCAACTTTGGTTGATTGAGCCAGAATGTATGTGACAGTCTATCTAGCCCCGACGAGTGGCGGTCACGACGGTTGCTACTCGAGTCGCCGAAGAAATGAGATGTCAGGTCGGTGCGCAAGTCGGGTATTCGATTCGATTTGAAGACGTCACATCCGCCAGAACCAAGATCAAATTTCTCACCGATGGTATGCTGCTGCGTGAAGCACTGGTTGACCCTCTGCTGTCAAGGTATTCCGTCATTATGGTCGATGAAGCTCACGAAAGATCCCTGAGCTCCGACATTCTGCTAGGGTTGCTCAAGAAAATCAAGAAGCGCCGACCAGAGTTGCGAATCATCGTCAGCAGTGCAACTCTCGAAGCAGAACGCTTTGCCGACTTCTTCAAGGATCAGGATGGATCCGACGACCAATGCCGAATAGTCAGTGTCGAAGGCCGGACTTACCCTGTCGACATCCTGTATCTGGATCAACCCACGGACAACTATGTCGAAAAAGCTGCGCAGACAGCATTCACGATTCACCAACAAGAAGCCCCTGGTGACATTCTTGTTTTCCTGACGGGCCGGGAAGAAATCGAAAATGCCATGCAAATACTTTCCGATCTGGCATCAACACTACACCCACCAACCCAAGCTATTCAACCACTTCCACTGTACGCGGGACTCGGCACAGAAGATCAAATGTACGTCTTCTCTGAAGCAGCAGAGAACACTCGAAAAGTGATCCTCAGCACAAACATCGCAGAGGCTTCCGTCACCATATCTGGAATTGTCTATGTGATCGACTGCGGGTTCGTCAAACTCCGTGCTTTCAATCCAAACACGAACATTGAGACCCTGACTCCCTTTCCTACATCCAAAGCCTCTGCGACCCAACGAGCAGGTCGAGCAGGACGAACCCAACCAGGCAAATGCTTTCGTCTGTATACGCAATCGTCATACCATTCATTACCGGCGACGACGACCCCCGAAATCCAACGCTCAAACCTCGCGCCCATCGTTCTCCAGCTCAAAGCGCTGGGAATTGACAACATTGTCCGCTTTGAGTTTCTCTCACCACCGCCGTCCCAACTTCTAATCCGTGCTTTTGACCTTCTATATTCTCTTGGCGCCGTCGACGACTACGCGAAGCTCACCACCCCACTGGGCACACGCATGGCCGAACTCTCGATCCCGCCAATGATGGCCAAGTGTCTCCTCACAGCTTCCGACCCCAAATTCATCTGCCAGAACGAAATGCTCTCAATAGCAGCCATGACCTCTCTCCAAGGGAATGTCTGGTTCCACAATAGCGGCGAGAATAAAGCCATGGATCTCTCACGGAGGAAATTCGCTGCCGAGGAAGGCGATCATCTAACCTTGTTGAACGTCTACCAGTCCTTCGTGACGCGAGGCAGGAAAGAAGCCAAATGGTGTCACGACCATCACCTGAATTTCAAGTCCATGCAACGGGCCGTCAGCATTCGGAATCAACTCCGACGATACCTAGAACGACTAGGCGTCAAAGTAGACGAGTCACTCATCTCTTCCTCTTCGAACCCACCGTATCTCCCCACCGCCCAACCCAACCAGACAGACAAGGCTACAAGTATCCTCAAATGTCTCGTGACCGGGTATTTCCCATATGCGGCCAAAATGCAGCCTGACGGCACGTTCAAGTCGGTCTCCGGAAACGTGACTATGCACGCGCACCCGACGAGTTTGCTCTTCAATCGCAAGGCTGAGTATGTGGTGTTTCACGAGTTGCTCGAAACCGGAGACAAGGTCTATATCAAGGACATTAGCAAGGTGGAAAAAGCGTGGCTGGTTGACTTTTCAGGCGGGTACTATCGTGCTAAGGCATGATTCGGACTTTTGCCGTGTAGGGATCGAAAAGATCATGTGATGTCGGAAATTGAAAGGAAGAGATCAGAACTCGACGTCACAGTCGTTATTGGAGTAGCATTTTGAATTTCCTCGAAATTTCTTGAAGTCAGTGCTTGAATCACGGAAGAATATCAACCTATTCCTATACCCATTTCGCACCATATCGTGCTCTAGTCCGTACTCCATCAGATCTCCTCGAGGTATTGTTACAGGGTAGGGAGTTGCTTCATTCTAGCATAGCACGTGATCAGGGGGCATGACTACTCACGTGACTTCGTCGGGACAGGTTTAAAGGGCCTTGGGAATCAGGTACTCTTCGGACAGGCATACTCCAGAAAAGAGAGTCAGGAGTAGCGGCTCAACCATGGTAAGAAGAGACATCCCTTGAAGACAATCGAGCGTTTAGAGGTCCCTTATCAGGTTCTTTGAGTTCTTTCCTGTCTATTCAGATCAATCCTCCTTGCCCTGGGGTGTCTTGTGTTGTTTTGTTGTTGTCTCTGGGCAGCTGTCAGTGGCCTCCCTATCGCCCCTTTACAGTATCATGGTCAGGTCGTCACGATCTCGTCAATCGAATTCATAATTCGGAATGCCTTCTCTCTGCGTGAACTTGAACGCTTGCTCCTCGGTGACGAGTCCCTTTTCTTTTCGTCTTTTTAGCTTCGCTGTCCCTTCCTTACAAACGTCACAGGCATAGAAACATTCGGCCGTTCCATCATTGCCGCCAAAATATCGTGATACAATCTTGTGCCGGCAGATGTCGGTGTTCTCACAGAACTCGATCACGCTTTTCAACGACTGCATCCTGGATTCGGTTTTGGTCTTGTTCTTCTCTTTCGCCGCATCGCGTTTGACATGGAATTCGCAGCGTTCTTTATCTTCGCGCGTGTACAGTATTATGCTCGAAGCAGCCTTGTTGTCTCGACCTGCACGGCCTGACTCTTGTGTGAACGATTCCATGCCTCTTGGGAGACCGTAGTGGATGACGAATCGAATTGTTGGGACGTCAATACCCATCCCGAAAGCCGTGGTCGCACATATGATGTTGAAAGAGGCCGTGAGACTTCGGTCATTATCAGCTTGCAATAGTCGGGGATCGCCAATTGCGTATCGAACGAAAGTCATTTGTATCTTCTCGCGCTTGGTCGTATCTAGACCAGCATGGTAAGACTGCGCTCGAACACCTGCTACGGTCAGTTTCGAGGCCAGTTCGTCAGCTTCGGTCCGGCGAGTGACGTAGATTATCCCGCTGATAGGTGCCACCACGGGTGAGGAGTCTTGTTGAGAAAGATACTGGAGAAGCATCAGTCGTCTTTGATGCATGAAACCTAGTCTGGAAATGAGATAGGGGAATATGTCATCTTCACCATTTTCCGGATTAGATCGAGAGAAGTATTGGACCTCGTAATGTATATTAGGTCGTGCTGTCGGCGTTGAGAAGCATTTCGTCTTGGTTTCATCGAGTCCAAGAAATTTGAAGATGTCTCCCCGAACTTGCGGCGTCGCTGTGGCTGTGACCGCCATCACGGGCACAGAAGGACAATTTAGTGTTTTCTTGAGCCATACCAGCTCTTTGTAGGTGGGACGAAAGTCATGCCCCCATTCGCTGATACAATGGGCCTCATCAATAGCGACGCGTACCAGTTGACCCTGGCGGTGAACTAGGAGAATAAGGTTTTGAAAACGTTTTGTTGCGCAAAGCTCAGGGGTGACATAGAGCAACTTGGTTTCGGGGTGACCACAGAGAAGGTCATCTTCAATCCGTTTTCTCTCAGACCGTTGAGTTGAGCCATTGATGCATTCAACCGCAATGCCCAACTCTCGTGCCGATTGGACTTGATTTTGCATCAAAGCTAGGAGAGGAGAAATAACGACCGTGACTCCGAGAGAGACCACGGCTGGTAGTTGATAGCAAAGCGATTTTCCAAAAGAAGTGGCGGCACAGAGGAACACGTCGTGTCCGGCAATGGCAGCGGCCACGATCTCTTCCTGTAATGGTCTAAAGGAATCTTTACCGAACACGCGACGGAGGGTGAAACGGACATCTGTGATGCTAGCTGTTCGTTTCAACGGCGTCCGTACCATTTCGCCGGTCGAAGATTTGGTCTGAGCGCTTGGTAGATTCTCTCACTGCACTGAAACTGGATAAAGCAGGCTTCAAGGTCATCGCCATGACGGATGAAAGGTGCGCGGTACGCTTGGAAACTGCACTATCTCCCAAAACGTGCCACAGTACAAACACGCCGGCACGTGACCTCAAATTCTGACGAATTTTGGATTAGAAGACCCGTGTTTCTTGTCTTTTGAGATCGGGTCACTAGCTAAATCAGCCACCTGCAAAAGCGGCAGCAAATTTTACCAGATCCATAGATCCATGTTCCGACCAAACACGCAAACTCGTGGCATTTCTGCGGGTAAGTTTGACTGGCAGCTTCAAGAAACAAGGCAAGCGGTGTGGCATGCAACCCCCCGGGCCCGGCCCCCTGACTGGAAGAGGCTGATGGGAAGAAAAGAGAAACCTGATGGTGACTCGTCTCCAAGTACCGACCTCATCTCCTGTCTGAAATTGAGAATTCCCCTCTCAACCATCCCCCTCTGTTCCGTACGAGGAGCCCGTGGGCAAACTGTTCTGGGCCAGTTTTGATCCAGCCAGTAACAAACTGACTTATGCAGGTCCCCTTGGCAAACATCTTCATCCCCTTCTTAGTTCTTTGGATCAATTTTGCGATTTATTCCATTGATAAAGTACTTTGTCGTTGGTGAGCTATCAGGTGCAATAGCAGGACGCAAGACGGAAGCCAAGAGATGAATATTGCAGAATGGTTTGTATATGTGCGCAAGACCTTGGCCTGGGTCTCTTTCTCTGTACAAGTGCGCCAAATAAATTGACTTCCTATCAGCGTCTGCTTCACTGGATCCTCAAGTATTTGAGCATCCTCGCGATTCATTGAATGTGTTGATATTAATAAATACAGTCCTTAACGGATTTACCTTGGAACACACTATCGGGCCCTTTCGACTTCAAAATTTCTTGAAGTCAACACAAGAATGTTCAGAACTTCCGGGGCAATACCTTGCACAGACACCGGGATGCAGGCGTGGAACCTGTTCCATAACGCGCACTGTTGATAGGCTGAGACAAGATATCAGTGGTGAAGCTTCGGATACAATCAAAATATCCACTCAGCATGCCACCCGGACAGGCAAATTCGATACGTTGAAAACCGACTTCACGCACCTTGAAAGATATTCGAAAAAAAAAAAAAGAAAAGAAAACGAGAAGCGAGGATTGATCGAGAAAATCGCATCTTTGGAAAGCAGTCTGAAAGAAAAGTCTGCAACACTGAAGAGCACCAAGGGAGACTTGTAGAAAACAGATGAAACAGTCAGAGACGCCAACCTTGAAGTAGACGGGATGCGTGCTCATTACACAACAGAGAGTTAAGCACGTTCGAAGTAGCATGCAACTCGTCCCGTCAAGCAGTTAAAAATTCTCGAGGACGCGAAAAGTTTCCTGGTGCCTATCGTCGGTCCACAGACGAATCTCACAGATAAGCTGACTTTAATGACACCAACAGCTCGGAAAAGACTTTTCGCAAAGAACAATGCAGCGGAATTGACTAAGGGTGCAGAGCGGTCAAGAATCCCGACAACACTTGAGAGAACCCTGGATCGACGAAGACTCAGCTCGCAGAAGAAATGAAGGTTCTTTGGTCGAATGATGTAATTGTTCCGACTGCAAGGAATCCTTCCAACATCGCAGGTCCAATGTACACCACTCTAATGTACTGGTGTCACGAACCGGCAAATACAAAATAAATGCCGGAGCACCGCTCCACACATGAGCCAATCCAATGCCTTTCTTCGTCTTTCGCAGAATGTGCCTGTTTCGGCTTAGTGGACAGACAGCTACGAAGTTTGTGGAGATGAGGCACCCAAGCTTCCTTCAACCTCAAACCTATCGCATGCGAGGATGACTGTCGTAAGTCGCCAAAGAAAGTCTCAAACATGCGCCCTGAACGGAATTAGGGCCATTGGTAGTCTGAATCTTGAGAACTCAACCGGGACCAGAAAGGCCGCTGCCTGTTTGGACCTTCTCGCGAAATGATCCCGCATTACTCGAGCTTGGTTCTATTTCCTCACGTCCTCCACCATCATCTCTCTACCAACTTATTATTGTCGCTCACTTGGCGCGTCAACGTGTCTGCAAGACAGCCTTGACCTTTAGTCGCGACTCAATGGTTGGCATTGCACGAGCACGAGGGTGTGAAACATGCAGGAAACGCAAGATCGCGGTGATTGATTTCTTGCCTCCGTTTGCGTCATGCAGATCGAGACAGTTTCCATTCTAACTCATTCAAAATCATAGTGTGGCCTTGAAAAGCCCTCCTGCGCCCAATGTGTCAAATCGAAGCGGGTTTGCACTGGGTACCGGCGATATCCAATCTTCATCTTGCATGGTGCCATGAGAGACCGTGACTCGAATGCTCTGGCCCTTGAGAAAAAGGCGGATCGTCAAATCAAGCCTAGCCTAGACTCTCGGGAGGGCAGAGTGGGATATCGGGAAGGTCGGAGCAAGCCATCGGAAAACAGAAACATTCTCGATCCCAGGATACCTTCGTTTGCTTTGGCTGCACAGGTCAACTCCAATCCGGAAATTCGACAGCAGCTCCTGGAATTGTATCTACATTATCATTTGCCAACACGTCAACTTGGCCCGATTCAGCAACGACTGTGGCTTCTTCGTCTTCCTTCCATGACTCATCTTACCCCGGCGCTGGAGGTCTCAACGATGGCTCTTTGCCTGGGTAAACTAGGAGACGTTCACCAAGATCAGGGGTTGAGACGTGAAAGCCTCAAGTTGTATTATCACGGACTACGCCAACTTCAAAAAGCGCTCTGGGATCTAGACTTGATGTTCCACGACCAAACACTCGCGACATGCATTGCTCTGGCTTCCTATGAGATGAGCCAATGCCCCGGCGAGTCGAGGAACGGATACATCAGCCATGCTGCTGGCTGTGAGAAACTCGTTCAACTTCGTGGTCCCGAGGCGCATACAGATGGTCTGGGTCATCAGATATTCGTTCTGTTTCGGGTACAAGGGGTATGTCATTGTACTTGTTGAGAGTGATCGTTTCGCTGATGTCTCGAGATACTCCTCGCCTCGGTCAACAAAAAATCTACATTCTTGTCAGAGCCTCTGTGGCAGGAGGTTCCATTCCGAAAAGAGCCCAAACGGCCGTATGATCATGTTTATGACTATCTGAACCGTGCGTCTGAGCTCCTAAATCGAGGGGAGATGCTCGATCGAATGAACATGGATGCCCAGTTACAACTAGCCACAGAAATGATTTCCCAATGCTGGAAAATGGACCAAGAGCTGCTCACGCTTTATGAAGAGCTGGAGACGACTCAGTCTGGACCAGTATTTTGGCCTGAGCTGGCACAACAAACGAGCTTTGATCATAAGACTGAGGACGGAATGGTCTTCCCAGTGGCTTTCCATTTTCCAGACCTGTTTGTCGCCAGTACTGTTGTCGTCTTTTGGGCTGTGCAGTCAATGCTATGGTATTGGCTATCTGCACTTTATGGACTGATGGATGAGTTGCGAGTCAAACTTACCGCAGCCGGCCGAGTGGTAGAAGTCGATGAGATTGCCGATATATCATCAACATCAGTGCTCCGGCCAAGGCTCAGAGAAGATACTTTCAATCTTCCGCCACTCGAGTATCGTATTAACTCTGCGACTCCTGCGCTTAACATCTTGCAGTCGGTGGAGTATTTTCTACAGGAGGATATGCTGGATCACGGACCAAAGTCGATCGCTGCTCCGTTGAAGGCTGCTATGGAGATATTGAGGTTACACAGTGGCTATAAGACGGAAATGTTATGGGCAGAAGAAGCGATGAGGAAGGTTCAAGGACGGTCACTTCGTCTTCTGGTTTATTACAGTGGCGTGGAAAAGTGATACCATATGGGAACTAGTAATGATATACTTCTTGTACTTTCTCTTTGTCGCCGAGTTTCACACAAGGCTGCGCAGTCGACCAATCA
Source organism: Rhinocladiella mackenziei CBS 650.93 (assembly GCF_000835555.1). NCBI lineage: Eukaryota > Fungi > Ascomycota > Eurotiomycetes > Chaetothyriales > Herpotrichiellaceae > Rhinocladiella > Rhinocladiella mackenziei. The sequence continues at coordinate 4,850,356 of NW_013550604.1, forward strand.
CCGTCGCCTGGTGCCTGAATCTCCAACTCTCACTTCATCTGCCACAGTTTCTTTTTTTTTTTCAACTCCCTCCCACCCTGTTCCCTCACATCACTCTCCTCATTTAATTCCTGTGTTCTCACTTTCCCGATGACTGCGAACTTAAATCATTCGCATTCGACGCATTCATTTGTACCACCAAAATGACCGACATGGCATCTCAGCCAGGCCCGGTGATGGAGTTTCTCGGTCGTGTGGCTTATGAATTTGAAATAATGCGACCTCTACTTCCAACTTACCTCCATCTCCTGGTATCAGCGATCTTCCCGATCTACACTGCAGCTCATGCTTCTTTGGCAAGACCATCCTCTGCCGCTCCTCCCAAACGCAAGAAATCTGCCACCAGTGACGAAGAGCACGAGGAAGATGAATCCCAGAAAATCGAGAGTTTGACTCCTTCGGATGCTATCCTGTTCCCTCTCCTGGCGGGCGGGACCTTGGCAACCCTCTACTTCATTCTGAAATGGCTTCAAGACCCGGCTTGGTTGAACTGGATTTTGGGAATCTACTTTTCTCAAATTGGCTTGTTCTTTGCTGTGAAGTTCTTGAAAGACGTGATGTCGGTGGCTCGTTCATTGCTGTTTCCTACTGAATACTCAAGCAGGGGCCACTTGTGGAAAGTTGATCAACAAAACCACTGCTTCAAGACGGACAGTGGCCATAGCATAGCAACACCATTCCCGGGATTTCTTCGAGCCGTCCCACTTCCCACATTTGTCTTGCAGCACATTTGGAACTTCAGGGACCTTCTCTACACGAAGGCACGATTCAATTTCCATCTTCATCGACTGATCACCGTAAAGGGTCCTGTGGAAATTCTCGACGTTGCAAGTCTCATTCTTTCCTGCGCCATCGTCTATTATCATGGCTTTGTGTCGAAACCCTGGTTCTTGACCAATTTTCTGGGCTTCTCATTTTGCTATGGCTCCCTTCAATACATGACACCAACAACTGCGTGGACTGGCACGCTTGTCCTATGCGCTCTTTTCTTCTATGACATCTACTTTGTTTTCTTTACTCCTATGATGGTGACAGTAGCCACAAAATTGGATGTCCCCATCAAATTGCTCTTTCCACGACCGGATGGGTGTATCTTTCCCGTTGGGGCTCCCGAGGGTTCATCTGCGATGGAAGAATACCTGCAATGTCTGGCAGAGACGAGAGCGATGGCTATGTTGGGTCTGGGCGATATTGTGGTTCCCGGGATGATGCTTGCGTTTGCTTTGCGGTTCGACTTGTATCTCCATTATCTGCGACTGGGTGAAGCGGGAAAGAAGCCAAGTAAGGAAGTGCAGGAAAAGGAGAGACCGAAGCCAGTCTATGTCAGCGCGAAAGGAAGCTGGGGTGAACAATTGTGGACGAGTTCAAAATTCTGGTCGACGGAGATCAAGGCGAAGAAATTCCTAAAGCCCTATTTCTACGCCACCATCGTTGGCTATCTTGCTGGAATGATCACCACGGTTGTCGTGATGCAGATTGCAGAGCATGCTCAACCTGCATTGTTATATCTGGTTCCTGGAGTCTTGCTCTCGCTGTGGGGGACTGCTTTAGTGAAAGGGGATCTGAAGGCACTTTGGCAGTACAGCGAGCTTCCAGAGGATGAAGCAAACAAGAAAAGCGAAGGCAAGAAGAGCAGAAAGGAAGGAGCGCAGTCTAACGAGGGCAGCAGAAACGAGGTTCTGGGTAATGGAGACGTCGAAGTTAATGGAAGAGAGATTGAACCTGCGAAGGCGCAGGAAGACGAGACGCAGAGGTCTGCAAGCAAGGACCCCAGGAACGACGACGGTGAGAGAAAATGCCGTAGACTCGTCTCCTTCTCGATTACATTACCAAGCCCGCGTCACGGAGAGGATACGCCAAGTCCTACCAACGAGGCTTCTCTCAAGGCAAATACCGCGCAGATCGAAGGTGAAATGGATGGCTTTGTAAGCAAATATCGAGAGCAACGAGCAGATGGGGAGCCTCCAGAGAAGAGAGCAAGAGGGATATGATTTTTTGTCGGACCTGCCCTCGATCTTTTTCCATGGCGACGGCAAGGGAAAGTTAGCACAAACGATTCGAACGGCGCATTCGAGGCATTGTGTATGAACATGTGCCTGTATTCAATGATCATTTCTTGCTATGGTTTGATTTGTTTCTTCCCTTTTCATTGTGATTGATTAATACCGTAGTGCTCTTCTTGTTGCCAGTGAGGGTCGCCCTTGTGTGTGTAAGGTTACTTGTTCATCTCTTGTGCCCTTGCCCTTAACTCGTCCTTGCTTGCTGCCTCGGGCATGTCTGCGGTGAAGTCAATTATTTCATATCCATTACTGTATCCCAAAGGGAGTCCTTACTGTCTGAGAGTTGTGGACCCTTGCTTTTGTGATGGTCGGCAGTTGCTTGCTTCAATGGACCTTCATTGTCCTTGTGAAGGGTATGGCCAGAGGCTGTCGAGTTGGAGGATTCTTTGGCAACTCGGTCAAAGACGTGGGATTGGGTGTTCTCTTCGGAAGGATGGTGAGGCATGATGAGGATGGCTTTGTGCTAGTAGTTTGTCTACGTGTCTGTATGGGGCAATGCTGTGACTTTGTGAGAGATATACTGTATATGGATCACACCTTTTGGGAACAGATGTAAGACGAGAGTGGTTTATGTAGCAGCTGCGTTCTGTCACGGAGACGCTGTTAGGCTGCTGCATTTATTTTCCCATTTATTACCACAACGATGACGTCGTGAAATGTGGAGCGAAGATTTCGGTGACGGAGGTGACAGAAGGAAGATGACGGTGATGGGCTCGAGGCCGGAGTAACTGGTCCGCTTAAATCTGAGCCACCGGCATGATTCCCTGGGATCCTTGCAGCAACGAAGTGAAAGAGAAAGCTGAGTGGGAGACGCAGAACAAAGGAGCAAATAGGCGTTGGCTCTCTTTTACTGGTGCCCGAAAGCCACGCGGCAAAGGAAAACTCCGGCCTATTCAGAGTTCAATTCGACTTTTTGCCTGAATCACCTCTCATACCAGGACCTTAGCTACTCTATCATCTTTTACTCTGAGCGAATAAGATCGTCCTCGTCCATCTGCTACGGTCGAGAGACACACCCTTTTCTGGAAGACTGAACAGAAGTCCGCAGCTCGTTTCCACCATGCCGTCAATTCTTTCAGAGGCTGACAAGGAGATCGTCAAGCGCACCGTTCCCAAGGCTGCCAACAAAATTCAAGCTGTCGCTGTCGCTCGACTCTATATTGCCCATCCGAACCGAAGTAAATGGACTTATACCGGTCTCCAAGGGGCCGCGGTCTTGTCCAACGACCTCGTCGGAAACACTTTTTGGATTAAACTGGTCGATATCTCTCCTGCGAACAGGGGTGTGATATGGGATCAAGAAATCTACGACACCTTCCAATACAACCAAGATCGAACCTTTTTCCATTCCTTCGAGTTGGAACAATGTATGGCCGGTCTATCCTTCGTCGACGAAAGAGAAGCGAGGCAGTTCAAGAAGAAAATGGATGAGCGGGAAAAGAATGCCAGCAAGCACACAAAAGCACAACCTTTTGCCTCTGTTGCCGGCGGTGGTCAGGTATTTGTACCCGGCAGTTCTCATAAACATCATAGCAGAGTGGGAAATTTTCTTCGTGGCCACAGACACAGTTCCAGCCCGGTCCAGCTGCAACAGCCGCAGTCCATCGCTCCTCCGCCTATCTACGGCCCAGCCGGTGCAAGTCGTCCTCAGAGTAGTGCTGGAGCGGGAGGGATTGACTTGGCTGATCCAACGTGGAGGCCGATATTGGATGAACTCATCCAGATGGGTATTACTGAGGACCAAATCGCCCAGAACGCAGACTTTATCAAGAATTACGTTCAACAGAAACAGGCGGAGGAAACGGCCAACGGAATCGCACAAACTCTACCTACAGCTACCGAGAGCAGATCGAGGGCCCCTCCTCCTCCTCCACCCCCATCAGCACCTCCTTCGCGAATAAGCCCGGAGAATACTGGAACAACAACTTCATCAGGTAGAAGAGGTCCTCCACCAGCTCCACCGCCGGCGCGAAGACCAGTGGGAGGTAGAGCACCATCACCACCTCGATCAACTTCTCCTCCAAGGACACCATCTCCTGCGCCGAGTGCGCAACCAAGATTCCGCGCTCCTCCGCCCATCGCAGACGCCGGGAAATTTGCAGTCAAAGAAGGCCCGGCCGTCCATCCTTCAAGCCGGTCTCGGGCCTCATCAGGCTCCCTTGCCAACCCAGGTCCTCCGCCTCCACCTCGTCCGCCGAAATCACCAATTGACGAAGAGCCTGTTGGAATGTTCAAAGTGCCTCCTCCATTTACTGGTGAACGAAAATCTCCAGCACCTCCACCACCCCCGAGTCGTGGCCCTGTTCCCCCACCGCCTCCAAGTCGAGATACTTCTACTCACACCGTGCCACCGCCATTGCCGCCCAAAGCAGGGCCACCTACTCATTCTACAGCACCGGTCTTCAATCCCCCACTCCCCCCTCCACCGCCCGGCCGGAACAATGCCTCTCCTTTACCACCTCCCAACACTCGAGCGGTTCCCCCTCCACCAACAGGAGCCGGAGCAGCAGCAGCACCTCCTCCTATACCTTCATCGCCCGGACCACCGCCTCCACCGCCTCTTCCTTCATCTTCAGGACCCCCTCCCCCACCACCACTCCCTTCGTCCTCTGGACCACCACCTCCACCGCCTCTTCCTTCATCTTCAGGACCTCCCCCACCTCCACCACCCCCTTCGTCCTCTGGACCACCACCTCCCCCGCCCATGCCCGGAAATTCAGGCCCAGCTCCTCCTCCCCTACCTTCCGTCGGTGGAGACGGCCGCGACGAGCTTCTTGCAGCGATCCGCGGTACAGGAGGTAAAGCCGGCGGTGGATTACGTAAAGTCAAGGAAAGTGAGAAACGTGATCGTTCCGCAGCCATGGTACCAGGTGCAGAGTCTAGTGCTTCCCCTCCCCCTCCTGGTGCGCCGGGTAGTCCAGCTGGCACTGCTGATCAAGGAGGACTTGCCGGAGCGTTGGCAGCGGCTCTTAGTCAGAGAAAGAAGAAAGTTAGTGGAAGTGGTAAGTTTTACTTTTCCCTTGATATATGCCCTGGGAAAAATTAATGCTCATTGTTTTTTGTATAGACGATGAAAAGGATGATGACGACGATTGGTGACCTGTGTCCCACTCAAGGGTCCGAATGTGGCAGGTATCATTGCCAATTTTACCAGAAAGAACGGGATGGGGGTGGGAGAGATTGGTTGAAGACAGACGGGATGGCGACAGTTCGACGCCAGGCGGCTCATGATGCGAAAAGGCACAAGGCGATACAAAAGTCCAAGCACCTTGCTTCTTACCCGTAAAGTAAAAGAGATGAATCAAGACCAGATTTCCCTCCACGTTTTCAAACAATTTTCTATTTCCTCCGTTTAGATATTGACTAATCATCAGCAAGAACAGATGTGGACGGCGATCCATGTGTATCAAATTCAAGAGTCAGTACACATCTATATTCCCATCCATGCAATGCTCACCTGTCCCTGCCGCTTGAACGCTGAAAGAGAAGAGACCGTTCACTGATACACGTTTGACTCTCAGAAAAAGAAAACCGGAGCATGGCGTACGTTTTTTGGTCGAAAATCTATGTGTTCGCAGAATATCCCATCCCCACCCTATCCCGGATGTACCTCTCAAAGGATTTAAAATGTTGTTGTGGGACTTATCGTGCTTGGTGGACTGAAACTTTATTTTCTCCAATGGGGATGCGTCTGGATGTGATCCTTCTTTGCCAGAGCTTTCGGTTTCTTTGCATCTGCTTTCATCTTTGCTTCGATGTTCTCCACGTCCTCATGAATCGTCATTTGAGGGGACTGAGAGATCGTATCCGCGTCGCTGTTGGCATCGAGTCCATTGTTTCGCGAATCATTCTCCGCTTCGACGTTGAGCTTATGCATTCCCAAACCATCCATACCCGGCCAGAGTACAGGCCCCGAGTAAGGGGTATTTCCACCAATATACCCCCTAGCTTTCAATTTTGCTATCCGCTGGGCCTGGCTTTCAACGGCCTCATTGCGCCAATTTGCCCGACTGGTTGCCCTTTCGCGGTGCCCAAAATGGTCCAGTCCTTCGCCCCACATGCGCACCTTCTGGACCTTGCGCAATTTACGCATGCCATAAACGCAGATGATTGTAGATAGGGCGAAACAGAGGGCACTGACCCCTGCAAATGCCAAGTCGGATTCTTCAATGAAATTCCTCAGGTTCATGCCGTAGAGCCCAGCGACAAGAGTACCACTGGCGAGGCCCAAAGTTCCAACACTAAATTTAATTTCGAGCAACATGAGTTGATTGCGGTTGGCGTCGAGGATGGCCTTGACGACTTCTTCGGTGTTCCTGATGTTGCTTATCAGGTTGCCGGATATCTCGACGATTTCGTCGCAAATCTTGTGATACGCTTCCAACAACATTTCGACTTCCTGATGGTCATTCTCCGCTCTGGGTTTTCCGGTGGCCTTCCGTTCTGTCAAGTACATGGCAGCAAGATCATCATCAGCATCAAGGAGGTCGTCAATGGCATCCCGAACAAGTCGAGCCTTTTGCTCGAATGTACCCAGCTTTTTAGAGTGAATAAGCAAATGTCTCAACTTATCTCGATCGATGTCCTCTTCAAGTTCCCTAAGAATATGTGTGACTGGGTCTCGGACGAGCGCGAATTCTGCTTCGAGACCCGACGTGACAGAGATCAGGACAGCCTCGAGGGCTCTCAACTCGTACGGGAGGTATGTTGAACCATTCCTCGGGTCTGGCTTTTGCCGCAGCTTGCCCTCCAGGTCATACATAAACAAGGATTGTGTGTAGGAATCTGTGCTCCCATATGCATCAAAAACAAGAACTCTATCGGACTGGATCAGAACTCGAAGATGGAGGAGGTTGATGAGGATTGCGGCGGGTCGAACCAGGATATGAGGGAGGACAGAGGAATCTATCTTCCGGAGATCGCGAGGAAGAAGGCCGTATTTCGCGATCAATTCTGATTTCTTGAATTCGCCTGATACCAGTGTAACAGAGCCATTCGCATCGAATTCAGTACAGCGGAGTTTTAGATCTGCTCCGGTCGGACTTCTCGAAAGGGTTCGGGAGAGATTGAAAAGTTGAGCGGAGGTCTCGTCGTAGCTAGAAGGTCCAGGAGGCACATCCGACGGGAGCCTGGAACGCACAGCAGCCTCTCTGTGGCGTAACCAACGCCGCCAGAAACTTGAGGTATGGCGACCGGTACTGACATTTCGGGTCTGCGGAGGCTTGGGAGGAGTACATCTCGGCGGAGGTAGTGCCTTGCACGGTTCACAATATCGGTGCCATGATTCGTCCAGTGAATTTGATTGATTTCGAGAGGGCAGGGAAGAAGACGGAGATAAGTAACGACAGGGCTGCAGATGTGTCCTTGGTGTTGGTGACCGGGGGGATTGAGTGGTGTGGGCAAAGACAGAATTGGACTGGGATCGCAGGAAACGCAGGAGACTTCTGGAGGGCGCAGCTGGCGTCTTCATCGCCTGTGAGATGGCAATGAGTTGTCGCAGGAGGCTACAAGGCCAGGAAGCGAAAGATATGAAGGCAGACTTGACGCCAGCGCTTTTGGGTTGTGACCTTCGTCAATCCGGTCAAATTTTTGAGATGGAAAAAAAGGTCGCAGTCGGAGTCGAACCACTCCGGTCGTTGCGGCCTTCCAGCGCATGTTTCCGATCCAGCCTTGGCGCCAGTCTCGTTGCTCTCGTTCTCTTGCGTGCATTGTTCCCTCGTCATATGGTTGTCTGCAGGTTCTTACCAATGAATAGGTCTGTAACTTTGACCGGGCGACGACGCCTGCCTTATCTCAAAGTTTGGCCTATTCTCACGACTTGCTCTATGCTTCGGGAGCGTTCTATCAGCAATAATGACTGCCTCATTTCTTCAAGCCAAGCCCTGTCCGTCTTCAGTATCCCGAGTCTAGACTCCAGAGCCGAATGCCATCAACTCTTCGTACATCAACACGCGTTTGGTTCAAGCAATCACTCGCAATGTGGATCATCACCTACAGCTCCGAATTCCGGGATCTGCCCCCCTTGAACAGATCGAGTCGACGGAAGTGTTCCTGATTGTATGGTTGGCTATAATCTCTCCCCAGCTGCAATGACCTTCATATTGGGGCAAGGCTGAAGGCTAGAGCCACCAAAGCTTCTTCTTGCATGCAAGAGCTAGGAAAAGTCCCATCACAATCCTCAGGAATGCCGTCGACCAGGTCGACTCTGTCAACGGGGATCTTGTGGAGAACAGACCGGACCAGTTTCTGTGATACGACGAATCCATTTTCTCAAAGCGGTATGGTGACTGTTCTCCGCGCCTTAAGTTGATCTCCGCCTTGCATTTTCCAATACCAACCCAGCCACCTGTCCAACCAAAAGGGTCCCTTACCACTGGATGCTCCATGGGCTTAGATAGATTGTATTTGTCTCCCTCTATCCCCTTCATGCCTGCAACCGATATGAGTGGAGATGGCAGATGCCCCTGGAACTTGCCCGGACTCTCTGGAGCGACCTCGCCGGCGGGACGTTCCGCCTTATCCATGCCCCTATTGACCAACAGATCAAGAAAAGTGTACAAGTTGGAAAAATCCCATTTATTTACTAATCTACTTTCGCTAGGTGAAAAGACCCCGCAAAGACAAATGCGAAAGTACGCTGCAACTAATCCACTACCCCAATTGCATGGGAGAAGCGTATCTGGGGAAATTTTTTTAGTTTCCACCAGACCCATACAACACTGGTTGCGTCCTCCGCCCGTCTTCCAAATTTATGCCACGGCAATTATATCCTTGTCCAATGCCGTAAGCCCCGCAGAAATGATGTCTCGAGGAAATCTATAAAGACCTATGTGATCGATTTCTCACTTGACGCTGAAGTACGAACGACATCCCAAGCATTCATACGAGCGCACTTGAACCAAACCGCCCAGGCCTAGTGAGCTTCAGCAAAGGCTTAATCCCTCGTCACGAATACGAACTAAATGGGTCTTGGCATATTGGACGATCATCATCTTGATCATGTTCCAGGGACCGCTCTCCTCGCGGACATGTTGGATGCTCAGCATCACCAGTTCCACGGTATGAGTTTTCCCGAGGCCCTTTGTGTCAAACTTGTCTCATTAAGCACGGGCTAGGTCGTGATACGTCGGGTTTAAAGCATGGCACCGGGCGGAATAAGGACATCGTCCTCGTTCCTCAACCCAGCGAATCCCCCCGCGACCCCCTCAATTGGCCTAGATGGAAAAAAGATCTCCTCCTGCTTATAATTTCGATCGATACGGCCGTGGTGGGCGCTTGGGGACCGATGATTTCCCCTGGATTCGCAGAAATGGCACAGGAATGGAATATGTCCTACAATACTCTGAACGGTGGGCTGGGATGGGCCATCTTTGCGATCGGAATTTCCTGCTTTATAACCAACGGACTGTCCGTCAAGTTCGGTCGCCGCCCCGTCGTCATCGGAGGCAATCTCTTCTTGTTCATTTCATCCGTCTGGGGTTATTTTGCCCACAGCTACCACTCTCTATTGGCCAGCAGAATTTTCGGCGCCATTGGAATGAGCCCATTCGAGGTCCTTACAACAGCAATCATCGGCGACATTTATTTTGTCCATGAGCGAGGCCTCCGTCTTGCATTCTGGGGCCTCTGTCTTAGTATTGGTGTGGGGGGTGGCAGTTGTATTTCCGGTTACATCATTCAGGTGTGTTTCTCAACATTGCCGCAAGCCGGGTGCTTATCAATTGCAGGATCTGGGATGGAACTGGACCTATGGAATCTGCGCCTGCCTGTATGGGGCCTTTATCATTCTCATCTTCTTCTTTGTGCCTGAGACTATTTACAAGAGAGACCCGGCGTACAATCTCGACTTGGGAACGACAGATCGAACTTTTGAAACCTTGGACGCGCAGGAGGTGAAGCACCAACATCCTGAGCATTTGGAGACCACCAAATCGGGCAGCAAGGTCCGTACCGAAGTCCTCTATACCGGTGCCGACGAACCACCATATACGTTCTGGGAAAATCTGCGCCCCGTCCGTGGCGTGGAGTCGGACGAAAATTTGCTCTACATCATTTTCCGCCCATTTGGCATGCTGCTATTCCCTCAAGTTCTTTATGGCTTCATCACTTATGGGCTGTCCACGTCATGGTTGGTGGTGATGATCAGTGTCCTGGCACAACTCTTCACCGGACCTCCTTATAACTTCAGCGTTTCAGATGTCGGTTTGATCAGCGTTGCCGCCCTGATCGCCTCATTACTAGGCTTTGTTGCTGGACCGTTGAATGACTATGTCGTGGTAAAGTTGGCCCGTTGGAATAAAGGCATTTACGAACCTGAATTTCGGCTTCTCCTCAATATTCTCACTCTTATTTTGGGAGTTGTGGGATTCTTTGGATTTGGAGCTACTTTGGAAAATCAGGCGCCGTGGCCTGGTCCAGTGGTGCTCTACGGGATCATATATTTTTCAATGTCTTTTCTGAACATTGGGTAAGTGTGGTGGTCGAGTTTCAACATGCGACGTTCTTGCTCACCATCCCAGAATCTACGGATACATTACCGAATGCCATCGGAACAAGGCTCCAGAGGCCTTTGCGTCTCTGAATCTACGCAATATCTATAGCTTCGGCATGAATTATTTTATTTCCGACTGGATTACGACGCAAGGACCACTTGAAGTCTTCTCAATCATTGGGGGATTGCATATTTTCATCTGCGTCCTCACGATTCCGATGTGGATTTATGGGAAAAGATGCCGGAGCTTCACTGCACGAAATCCCCTTTTCCGACGAATCCAGGAGTCTTGATGGACGGCTTGGCTGAAGAAGTAAAGAATGTCCAGGGAGAGATGTCGGTGCAAAGAGAAATGGGCAATTCGCCTGAAGTGCATGTGGACGAATTTCAAAGGAACTGTGAAGACGTTCTGTATGGCTTCCATGTCCTGATTGCGAGGCTGAGCGTCCCTCCATCCCAGCCCTCCCTCGGCTTTACAATAATTCGGTGCGGGGACGGTGGGTAACGGCCGTGGGGATTTGGTCGCTGACAATCCAATTTATTATAGCCATGTGGTTCGTGACAACTCCTCTTTGTTATGGCAGGAGACTGTACTTGTATACACCATACAAGAGATCTGTCACACATAATTGAGTTGAAGAGAACAGTACCCTCTCTGTAGCCACTGGCCGCTGATTTTCTCATTCTCGCACATCTCCGCATTTTTGGCTCTGCTGTACCAAACAGTCCAGATAAATAGATAGCCCTTTCTTCTCTGAGACTTGTCGTGTGCTGAGTGCAGGGAACAATAGCCTTGGTGTATTTCTTTTGGGTGGTCATTTTGAATTGAGTCTCGTTCAGCATGTCAGATTCAATGGGGAGCAAGATGCGCGTGAAGCAGGTATGGCTGCGTATCTCGATCCTCTTTCGACAATGAGTCGGATAAACTCTTGATCCAGCTTTGCCTCTAACTCGTGTCTGAGCAGATTTATACATATCCCATAAAGTCCCTTCGAGGCATCTCTCCACCCAGCCTCTCTGCCATGTACACTGGCTTCCCACACGACCGACGGTTCATGATATTCAACGTCGGCCAGGGCAAGAACATGCACGTCGCATACTTCCCCGAGATGTGCCTGTTCACCACGGCTTTTGACGGAGATGACGGTTCCTGGCCGAACAAGGTAATAGTCACATACGCCAAAGACCACGCGTTCGACAAGCCTGAGCAAAAGGTATCTGCGGAAACATTAGAGGTGCCCCTCGCTCCAGACACGAATGGGCTCGAAGAGGTCGAGGTCACCATGCACTCGAGTCCGTGTCTCGGATTTGACATGGGCGAGAAATATGACCAGTGGTTCAGTGACAGGTTCGGGTATCAAGTGAAATTGCTGTACATAGGGAACAATAAGAGGAAAGTGCTGGGAAATATGCCCCCGAATGTGGCGGGAAGACAGAGGGATGGATTGGTCGAAGCGAATGGTAATGCAAACAACGGGAGCTCGTGGCTAAGTAATATCACATCCACGGCCAGTTCGCTTGTCGGCGCCGTGGTTGGCTCCGGGTCTGGAGAGAAGGCGTATGAGGGAATCGACGACGGGATATCCTTTGCCGACGTCGCGCCCTACCTGGTCATAAGTACTAAGAGCTGGGAAAACGCTCAGAGGAGACTACCCGATGGCGAAGTCATGGACATTTCGAAGTTCCGACCCAATATTATCATCGAGGGTGCCGAGGAGGAGTTTGAAGAAGACTTTTGGGCCGAGTTGAAGATTGGAAACGACGACAACCCTGCCAAGTTCATCCTCACCCAGAACTGCACCCGGTGCAATAGTCTCAATGTCGACTATAATACCGGCAAAGTCGGCGAGGGCGAGGCGGGGAAGATCCTGAAGAAACTGCAAAGTGATAGGCGCGTGGATCCGGGTGCGAAATGGAGTCCAGTATTTGGAAGGTATGGGTTTCTGGCGAAAGTCTCGGAGGGGAAGGAGGCAGCGGAAATCAAAGTCGGCGACGATGTCAAGATTGTAAGAAGAAATGCTGAAAGAACACGGTTTGGTAAGTCTCAATACCTGTGAACTCCCGACTCACCTTGAGGAGGATAGTACTGATGTTTGTGTAACAGAATGGCCAAATCTCAGCACAAATTGATGGACCAGGTGTAGATAAGGGGAGCACCTTGATCTTGATCTTGACTGATACTCTTTCATTTCGTTTGGCGTTCTATTGCCCGCCTGTCCATCTAGGCCCCCAGAAATTGCATACATAAAGTCTCGTTTGCTCTGGAAATGTTCGTTCGCCTTTTGCGCCTGTGTCATATGCTGAATGCAATGTTTCATTCCACGTGACCTATGCGGACCCTGCGATCCACGCCAGTCATTCATTTCGTCTTTGGTGGGAACATTCCTCGAACACTCACTTGTCCACTCCCTCCTATGCGCCCGTTGAGACTCTTAGGCACATACTTTGACTCTGGCTGTCGGGTCATCTTGTCAATGCTGTCGAGAACCCATTGTACAGTGACGTATTTGATGCCCTTCCCACCGACCAGGGCGACTTCTTTCTGGATCTTGCTCGAGGCGAGTCCTCCTCCGCAGGTGTCTCCGAGGATAACATGGGTGACGGTTCTGCGACCTAGTGCGACTGAGGAAGTTCCACCATGTTGAGTGAAGAGTTGTTTCAATTTGTGGTCCGATATCACGGGTGCCGTTGAGCCGTTGACGTAAATGTTCAAGTTCCGGAAGATTTGTGGGGGTTGGAAGGATGACTCGACAGCATCTTTATGACCTTCTATATCTTCCGAAGCCGAGTTCGTCAAAGGCTTGCCCCCATCACCTCGTTTTGGCAATTCATGGCTTTTTCTCGGTCGTTTGGCTTTGTCTTCCGATTCCTTCAGGCTGTCTATCGATCTTTTCCGACTCCCATTCATGATTTGTCTGATATCTTGCCATCCTTTCTCTCGTAATCCTGGAGTGCCTTTCTCCCCATCTCGGTTATCTTTCCTTCCACCTTGGCCATAATTCTCACTCCCAGCACCTACCAAATCGGAGAGATATCGCTCCCCGCCACGTCCGCTTGGGTGTCGAAATTGATGAGACAGTTTGTAATCCCGCAACTTTTTCCATGATGTGCTTCCCGTCAGCCTATTTTCAGCGCGCTGATGGCCTGTGGAAGATGAGTTGAACGGGTCAAAGAACACGCGAGTCGGTTGTGGCGACGGGGGACCGGAAAGCGATGAGGTGGTATTTTCTATGGCCTTGAAGAGATCCACTTGTGTCGTATCCATTTAGCGCAAAACAGGTTTTGCCAAAGAAAGAGACAAAAACGATCTCTCATATGTTGGCTAGGTGATGAAACTTATGTCGGTGGGCCACAGACACGAGCATGTCAAATTCACCCCCTCTTCCACGCCAATTAACGCGCGATCACGTGATTGGGCCGTAGAGGGAGCCCCACGAGAAGGGTATTTCAGAAATTTCAAATCGAAGACAAATATGTGTAGAGGCATTGGTGGCATGAAAGAGAGCCTGGTAGGCCGGAGATGAATTCTGCCTGTGGTTTACGAATACGGCAATTCACATAAAATTCGGTCAAAGCCAGCGAAGAGTCCTGGTGGCTGTGGAAGACCACCATCTTCATACTCAAACAGGTCCCACATAAAATACTGTTGAAATCGACACTCGTCACGACGTCATAAACTCTGCTCATCATCAAGTTGTCCCCATCTGGTTCAGAGCCAGCCAAAAACGCCGATGTTAAGATCGACTTTTGCCAGCCCCTGTTCTATCGTGGTATCATGTTGAAAACACTTTTCGTTCGTTAACTCATTCATTGACGCCGTGGTTCAGATCAGGTTGATTGATCGAGCCGTTTGAACCCCCCCCCCCACCACAATGCTAAACAGGGAATATTGCTATTACTTCACGTACTGGGCACGGAAGCTCTTTGCTGCGTGGACCATGTTGGTCAATGAAGCCTTGGTCTCCTTCCATTGTCTGGTTTTGAGACCGCAATCGGGATCAATCCACAACTGTTCTGGCTTCAAGTATTGCAACATCTCGGCAATTCGGTCGTGAATTTCCTTCTCAGAAGGAACACGGGGAGAATGAATATCATAAACGCCAGGTCCAATGTGACGTGGATAAGCTTCATCGACAAACACTTTGAGAAGCTTAGCGTCAGACTTGCTGTTCTCGATGGAAAGGACATCAGCATCAAGAGCGGCGATGGCGTAGAAGAAGTCCTGGAATTCGGAGTAGCAGAAGTGGCTGTGGATCTGAGTGCCATCCTCAACACCCGCTGTTGAAAGGCGGAATGAGTCCACAGCCCATTTCAAGTAGTCGGTTCGTTCCTTGCCAGCACGCAAGGGAAGACCTTCACGCAGAGCGGGTTCGTCAACCTGAATGACAAAGACACCGGCCTTCTCAAGGTCAATAACTTCATCACGGAGAGCCAAAGCCAATTGTTGTGCTTGGACAGATTGATGAACATCGTCTCGAGGGAAAGACCACCTCAAGCACGTGATTGGACCAGTGAGCATGCCTTTCATTGGTTTCTGAGAGATGGAGGCAGCATACTTGGACTCCTTGACTGTCATGGGGCAAGGTCGAGATATATCACCCACGACGATAGGTGGTCGGACACATCGAGAGCCATATGACTGAACCCAACCATTGGTGGTGAAAGCGTAACCCTTGAGTCGTTCTCCAAAGTATTGAACCATGTCGTTTCGCTCGGGTTCGCCATGGACATAAACATCAAGATCTAACTCGTCTTGTATCTTCACAACATCTTGAATCTCTTTCTCGATGAATTTCTCGTACTCTTCGGCGCTAATCTCGCCCTTGGTGAACTTGTTTCGTTGGATACGGATTTCCTTCGTCTGAGGGAAAGATCCGATAGTGGTCGTAGGGAACATCGGCAGCTTCAGGCGCTGCTGTTGCTGAGCGATTCGAATAGGGAAAGGTGACTTGCGGTTGTACATATCTGGAGTGACCTTGCTCTGTCGTTCCTTGACCGCTTGGTCGTTTGTCAAGGTCGAAGAGGCACGAGATTGCATTGACTTGGCATTGGCTTCCAGAGCATCTCGAACGGATGCTGGGCCCTCGGTGACTGCCTTTGCGATGACTGCAAGTTCTTGAGCCTTCTCGCAGGCAAAACTGAACCAATCAGCAATTTCAGGATCCAACTTCTTTTCGCTGGCAAGGGTATGAGGGGTGTGCAGAAGAGAGCTGGAGCTGGCGACGATGACTCGGTCCTTGCCAAGTTTCTGGATGGCGGTCTCCACAATCTCAATTGCTCTCTTCATGTTGGTCTTCCAGATGTTCCGGCCGTCAACAACACCGACAGATAGAACCTGTTGAGGGCCCAATGCGGCGGCGACGGTCTCGAATTGCTCTGGGTTTCGCACGAGATCGACGTGAATGGCGTACAGGTTCTTCGAGGAGTCAAGGACATCGATGTTGTGAACGATATCACCAAAGTAAGTAGCCAGGACAATCTTAATGGCACTGCTTCCAGGTCCACCCAGTTTCTCGTAGGCTGGTTTGAAGGCCTCCTTGACATGTTTGGGCAGATCGAAAACTAAGACGGGCTCATCAATCTGAACAGTCTCTGCACCAGCCTCCTTCAATTGCTTGAGCAAATCTTCATAGAGCGGGAGAAGTTTATCGAGGGCAGAGATTGGATCAATGGATTGGCCACGGTCAGCCTTTCCGAGATACAAGAACGAGACGGGTCCGAGAATGACAGGTCGTGTAATGATACCGGCCTCTTTGGCTTCGAGGAATTCAGCAACAGGCTTAGGATCGGCAGAGAGCTTGAAGGTTTGGTTATCTTGGAGGGTGGGCTTGACGTAGTGATAGTTTGAATCGAACCATTTGACCATTTCCTGCTTATGTTAGAGAAGCCTTCCAATGTACAGACGGCAAAACTCACTAGAGAGGGTACATCGACCGCAGGAGAGCCGTCGGTTGCAGGCCTCTGGAGACCCCGACCCATTGCGAAGTATTCGTCAATGGGGGCCAGGTTGTACTTGGTATAACGCTCAGGAACAACACCGAAGAGTTGGATATGGTCCAAGACTTGATCGTAGAAGGCGAAGTCATTGCTTGGAATAATGTCGATGCCAGCATCTTTCTGAATCTTCCAGTGTTCCAATCGGAGTCGCTTTCCTTCCGCCAGCAATTCATCTTGCGAGATCTTGTTAGCCCAGTATGCTTCGGTGGCTTTCTTCAGATCACGATTGACCCCCATACGAGGGAAGCCGAGAATTGAGCTGCAAAAATGTTTAGCAAAGCCGACGGGGGGGGGAATTGGTGGGTTGACTCACGATGGAACCATTTTGACTAATTCACGGAAAGTATCGGGCCGTGACAGGAAGAAAATAAATGGTTCAACAGTTTTGTAAAGAGGTTGACTGAAGAAAAATGAGACAATAACAGTCTGATAGAGGAAGGAGAGAGACGAGACGGTGAGAGCGGTGAGAAATGGTAGAAAAATGGAGGGGCATGGAATGGGAAATTTTACAGCAGCAGCTTTGACGTGACTTTTTCCTAGTGTGACGTTAGTCAAGGCAACGTATAAGCTCCGGAAGATCGCTTCGCGTTTACTATTCAACCATTCACCGTTCACTCTCCGACCCTTAGTAGCGAAAGCCGCGAATATGCCTAGGCACGGAGTATCTGCCACTAAGCACCCTGTTCCTGCGCATCGACAACCCTTCTCATCACGTCATTATCGAAATCTTCGATACAGTCCGTCTTGAAATCGGCTTCCCCCTTTGTAAGTTTCTCCAACCTAATGCTAAGGACCGCTTTGGGGAACGCTTACCCAAAAAAGGTATAGTTAGATTTTCGCGTGTAGCCAATAATTGAGAGGCAGCATCTGTTACCTCCGATACAAACATTCGTAATAAATCTCGTAATGGTTTCTATAATGACGCGTGGGCTGTTCCCTTACGTATCCTGCGAAGGTAGTCTAAGAGCGGCACGAAACTCCTTGTTGGTCCGTCGATGCGATTCTTCCAATGACCAACGAAAGAGAGGTAAATTAGATTAATACGCAGCTTCGCACAACGTCTATGGATATTTTCCCACACTCTTGGATCGCAATACGGTCTCAAAACCATACAAAAACATGTTAGCAACCTTAAATAATCGTAGATTCCCAGATTCGTCTTATCTTGTCTTGCTGGAAAAGCTGGCAAGATACCAACACTGCCATTCCTTAATCGATGCTCAGAAGATTTGCTCAGTGCTACCACAACCGTGGCAACCGACTTAGCCCCAGCGGAGATACTTATTTCTTGCTCCGAGCTCCATCAATAGTGCGTGCTTGTCTCTCTTCGAGCAGAAGGCAATCCAAGAACTGGGAAACGACTTATAGGCGTGTTACACTCCCATCCTGCCGATCTGAGTCCTTGCTCCACCGCGCTGTGGTGTTTTGTCAGTACCTGGAGAAGCTAGGATGCTTGGGTTTGACAGGAGCGCGGTCTCGTTTCCGAAACAGCAGAGCCTCGCGAATGGCATAAGCCTCAAGGTCGGGCGGATGCGTCGAGATCCATCCGTAAAACAAAGCACCAGCAATCCACCAGAAGCCAAAGCGGCCCAACAGCCACGTGGAATCAGGGAAGCTTGGAACTAGGATTTAGGCGTGGTGACGGTCAATGCATAGGCGAAGTTTGACAACACCACCCAAATTAGCCGGTTGATCCCCACCCAAGTCAGGGGCGAGGGACAAAGCTGCAGCCGCACAAACAATGGGCGCAGTCTACTGCCGTTAAGATTCAACGACACATTGAGTAGGTCTTGTTCATTTTCGCTGGAACACGTCATTAACACATTCTCTCTTCTGACTCATGCAGACCTACGGATGCTGATGGGTCGCCGATCCTCAGGCTAAGTCACCAATCCTGAGCTCGCTGTCGCAGGCGCGTCTGAGGATTTGCCCCATCGGTCTTCACCCGATCACGATGACGAATGGCGCGTGGACGATCTCAGGATTGATAGCATCAGTACAGGGCCATGTAACAAGGACGACAGGCCCAAGATGTTCCGATGTTTCCATCCCCCTCAAGTCGATTTCTCCATTGGAACCTGGTTGAATGGCTGGATGATATAAGAGGAGTGATGAGATACTTGCGGCGGCTGTGCATGGTTCTGTGCTAAATATGATGGCGGATGTGTTGCTGCCTCGCTGTTTGACTCTGTGTGGTGTTAATGAAAGAAGGGGTGAAGAAGAGGACGAAATGCTGGAACCGATGTTGAGGACTCGACTGACAATCGGCCCTACAATGGTTACTTCACCCTAACCTAGATTACAAGAGATGGCTGTGCATACAGCACTGTCCAAAAGCACAATGGAGAGTTACTGTGCTCGAGGGAGAGCGTCGACAAAGATGTTCAGCTCAAAGGAAAGGGTTTGGGTGTACGGCTTCCCCTCCGCAGCCGAGACTCCGAGAATCTGACAACGTCGACTTCCTCGGGACAACTTGTCACCTCAATTCCCTCCCGGGTACCACTCGACACAATGGACGATTTTGCGGACGTTTTAGATTTCGACTGGCCATCTCAACTGTCGCAGCGTTCACGAGTCAGCGTCACAAGTTCGAGGACAAATGCCTCACCATCGCACCCAGCCCAATACCGAACGAAACTCTAGGAGCATTTAGCTCACACATTCGCAACAAAGTTGACTTTCATGGAAGAAGAGAACTGGGATCTGGACCAAACATACGATGAAAATCCTCCGTCTTGCATTCGCTACTTATTCCAGTGGGTGCGGCCGACAGGGAAGATTCTATGGCGTAAAATGCCCCGGCGATTCGAGTCGATTCGGTACGTATGCGGCTCAGTGCCTTGGGGTTCAAAGAAGACTTCAAAATTACCGAAGAGTTGGTGGAAGTCGTGGGTTAAAGTAATTGCATTGATGGACGGCTCAAATTGTTTGGAACTTGACTCCCCTGATTGTTATGCCCATGACCTTGCAAGTCATATATACATGAAAATGGCCATCGAAATGTTCTACTGTGCTGACCACAGAAGTTGGAGTGCGCAGGCAGTGTAATGTGACAGAAAGCTGAAGAAGGCACTCGAAAGTCAGGGCAAAGCAAAGGGCGTCGACAACATGTTTCTATAGTGTCTTCAATAACTGTCAGGGTCTTTGGGTTCTCCGACGATTTTCATTTTTCTTCGTTACACAGCAAAGCAATTACAAGACGTTAGGTCTATGACGTAAGCCGTTCGGTAGAATGTCGGCTTTCAAGGTTCTCAACAACAGGACGCGCGACACACATTATTCTCAAACCAAGACATGGCTGCCTAAAACTTGTATAGTATCTAGAGTTTCTGCCTCTTCCTTTCATTTCCACAACAGCCGATCGCGTCTGCCTGATTGTGTCGGCTTTCGGAACAGTGCCAATATCCAAGTCATGGAATTCCGCTTCATAAACAATAATGCGCCGCTGGATCGACGTTTGCAAAGGATTGTTCGCAATCATGCGATGAAGGGGAAGAATCTCGGGAGGATCATTCCAGCAAGAGGGCACAAGAGGCAGCACCGCGAGGACGGAATCCATCCCAACCGCTTGATGACCGAGCCGAAGCGCTCTGCAGAAGGTGAGAAGGGGCGGCCACTACTGCCGAAGGTCATACGCCCACGCCCCGGCCCCGATATCACCTTGTCCCTAAGCCCTTTCTCCGGAGCAGAGTTAGCTTACTTCGCTATCCCGGTACCTCTCACGCCCTCAGTCCGGTACTTGTTCTATGAGTGTAGGCGGCCTTTGTGTTCTTGTTCGAGTACTTAGGAATATTCACCAAGGAAACTGCTTCTAGTCCACCATAACGTCTCCAAGGAACTCTACCCGCGGGTCTTCTGCAGGCGGCCGAAGGAAAACGAGACAACTTGGTTCGAGCGCGTGATCGAGGATCCATGCGGTAAGAGAGCAGAGCCGTATTTTGCCCAAGGTTTCCGCCTCTATACTAACAGCCTAAAAGTTTTCCACTGCGCCATGGCTGTAACAAGAGCCCACATCTCTCACTTGCCATCTACGCCAACCTCAACGGCTCCACCAGTGAGAGCCGCATCCACCTGCAGGGTTTGAAGCGCATCCTCGGGCTGCGCCCCGAGGGCCTGGCGGCGCTATGCTCGAGTACTCCCGAGGTGGGCAATAAGATTCGCCGCTCTGACCTAGAGCTCGCGCTCTTGGCGGGAACACCGACTCTCTTCGGCTCCCAGCCATTGTCGACGCTGGGGCTTTCCTGTGCCGTCCCGCTGGACGACCGAAGGTCATGTGTTATTCTACCGCATCCGCTGGGCGAGACCAGTTCGGTAGTTCATTTCGCCATGGCGGACGTACTAGCTCTTTGCCACTATGCTGGCAAGGCGCAACTCATGATGTCTAATTTATATGTGTCTGTGTGCTCGTGTGTGTGTAGATGTATGCGTGTTTATAAGAGATGGTCTTGCCTTGAGGAAAGATGGATAGGTTGGGAATGTCGACTGAAAATCAACCTACACTGATATATCAAGATGACTTGCACTCCCCTTTTATAAACAGCAGGTGCGAAATTTGGACATCTATGAATTGTTCTCTGTCCTGAATGATGATCGTATTATCCATGACCGAGTATATCGTCCAATCAGGAGCTCCGTCCAATCAGAGATTTTTCTCCCAATCTGGTAAAAAGCGGCCTCGGCGGTTACGCCGGATGAACCAATCGCACCGCCCAGTCGCGGCGATCGCAGGGCCAACGGGACCCCCCATAACCCCGCAGGATTGGTCCCCTCCCGGACGATATCCTAAAGTGCTAAAAGTCTCACTTGCGCAATTTCTTCGGTGCAAGTCGCTGGTCAAGATGTTTCCACTTTTCTAAGTGGCCCTTTCCAGCAAGCTGGGCTTGATCTAGCATGGTATGATCGCCCGACTTCGTATGGACTTGACTACAACACCAGCACTGTGGGGATGTTAAGCTATACTCATCACCTCCCCGTCATAAGGGCCATGAGTGGCAGCAACCACTGTCGGCCACATCCACAAACGCTAGAAAACAGAATCCGGACTTTCAAAATGCGGGATCTATGTGCGGCAATTGGTCTTGCCCTTCAACCTCATCCCAAAGACCGTCTGTTTAATGGTTCTTTCGACGCTTGTCATGCAGAAAAGCAACTGGCTACATACTATACTGATCAGCACTTTTTTCCGAGGAGACGAGGTGAGAGACGCCGACATCAGAGAGCTTCAGCGGATGCAACCCATTGGTCATCCGCCAAAGGCAACTATCGTGGTGAATCGTCGGGTCTGCCCAGATTGCGAGGCTTTTCTCAGACTTGTACAAGATTGTTTCATCGCCGAGATTGATGTGCTATACAGGTAGATTGAGATGTGCAAAGTCAGTGGTATTCTGATCTAGGTTACTCGAGAGTATGGCCGCATGTACTAATTTACGATATTCCGCATCGGCTCTTTGCAGGATGGACCCCCCTTACTCAGTGAGAGGCCTCCTGCCAGGAGGGTCGTTGCGTACAGCCTATCGCGCTTCTTCCACTATTTTGCTACTGGTTGACAGCAGGACTCAAATGCGTGCCGCTTTCAGAAATACCTTGAATACGATGCGGGAACGGATCGCACACTATTACGAATTATTACAGAATTTATTACAATCGAACCTGTCGTAATTAGATTACGACGATGAAATTTGCCTACCTATGACTGGCTGCCGGAATTAATCAAGTCATGCCGTTTTAGGGAAAGGCGCCGAAGTGCCGTCCTTGGCATTAAGTTAGAGGAACTTGCATAGAGTCGAAAAAGGGAAGCCGGCTTCGAGACGGATTGTATCTGTTTCGAAGAAAAAGAGCTAGCCTGGACTTCAACGGCCGCCTTCAAGCATCAGGTTGAAACGACGAGGCATGGATTAGCCGTTATTTTCGCACAATCTCATAACAGGCCAGGAATAGCTCCTGCTCTGCCTCCCACAGCTCGTTTGCCAAACTTCTGTTCATACCACTGACGTCCTGATACCGCTCGCGGGAGCATTGTTGCGACCTCCACAATCACAAACCACAAGGCCGGGCTCTGATACCCCCAACCAAGACCCCAGGCTCCTCCGAGAATCCAATACCCTGTCCATTCGATCCATTCAAGAACATAATGGGGATACAAAATGTGCTTGAAAGCCCCTTCTGCTGGAGGAATCACATACACCTTGTCATAGGTTATCTGGGCTTTCCCTTCCGACTTCGCTTTCCGTTTGGCTGCTCCTCCTCGTAGATCAAATAGAGACGTCTCTGCTCGGATGTTTCCAGCCAGCCCTGCGAGGAATATACTAATTCCAATGACCGAACCAAAGGAAATGAGAGGGCGATCTTCCGTATCCATCGTCAATAAAGAGTAGACAAGCCAACAGGCGATATTGCTGGAATTCGTGAATTGAAATATGATCATAAGAGCCGAGATGATCGGGTGAATTGGCGACATGCTCGGGGCAAGGTACAAGGGGCTGACAATTGCACGGTTCACGTAGTGAAGGAGAAATAGGCACGCCAGTATCTCATTCTGAGCTGGAAGGCCGGTCCCGAGGAAGCCTGTAGAAGCATGAGGGGAAGGGTACATCTTTGATGGTAGTGTCAAGAGGATATAGATCAAGTTGATTGGGCCTGTCAATTCAGCAACAGACCATGCATACCGACCAGGCAGGTTGAAGCGAGACTTTGTAGATGTTTTGCCCATCGCCTGCAAGTCTTTGAAGGGCGACCATTGTATGATAGACACCTACGATTAGACCTTGTCAGCGCGAGGGTAGATTCCTCAGGGTCTTTGGAGGTGGGGGGGAACATGGCTGTATTGCTGACATCGACCAAGATGCCCTGATGGCATCGGTGCTTCTCAGGACGAAGCATCCTTGGCCAGAGAGATAAATGTATGTTATGGAATGCCTTTGGCGAATCACGATCCTTTTCACCTACAATTGGGAATAATCTGAAAAAGTTGAGGAGAAAGTTGGCGGCTCGTGGAGTTGGAGGGAAAAACTCCGCAATTGAAGGAAGGTTTGGGATAAAAGAAGGCATTTTCCCAAAGTGAATATTGACTCAGATCAACAACTATCACGCTGGAGAAGTCGTTCCACTAAAGACCGTGGCATAAAACGGGGACAAGGGCTGATGTGTCGCTGCTTTTGTAGCCTAACAAAAAAGATCAACTTCGCCAGGCCACTGGTGTAGGAGCTGAGGAGAGCCAAGGGGGTTGTTGGCCCTCTATGCGCGAGGGGTTGGCCGTCACGTGTAGCCACGTGAGAGTATCACGTGTCATGTTACTACACTGGGCAAGTCTTTCCCGCCAGTTCCGGATCTGATTGGCGGCCTTCCACTCCACTGTCAAGTCGAGTTTCTTCCGCAGTCTTATCCAAAACCCGCCCCCAAAGCTTCTTCATTTCTGTGGTAGTGTAATACCAGTCGCTAGTCCTAGATTAATCAATCGTTCTACCAATGGGAGACGCATATCTCTCGCAACTTGGCAAATACCTTGCCCTTGCAGTCTTTACCAACGGCACTCTCTGAAGCACTAGCCTGTCAAACAACAACCTCATTGAAAACAGCGGCGCAAGGCTAATCTGTATGACCCTTCGCAAGCGCTCAATCTCTTCTTTACGAATACGAGCTGGCTGTCTCATGATACACAACACCCTTCCAATTCAAAGCCCGGGCCAGGTGAAGCCTGTGCTGCCAAGCCGTTAACGTGTATTCCGAAGGCTCTTACCATCTGGCGCTGCGGACAATGGCAGCCCCCTTCTGGTGGAAGTCTTTTATTGTCAATTGCAGCAACACTTGAATGTCGGTCGAAATTCTTTTCCAAGCCATGTCTGCAAGATTTCAACAGCCATTACTGGCCTTTCTGGCTATCATACACGTCGCGACAGCAGCCACAGTCACTTTGACCGAGTCACCTGCCTACGCATCGCAACGAAGCTGTGCTATATATTGCTGGTACGCCGGCTTCTCTGTCGACGGAGGACCTGATCAACTTGCTTCCGAACTCGACTGCCCCGTCGATCCGATCGAAAACGACTGTTTCTGCAGACCTGATCTGCAAGCGTCTGCCGACTCCTACCTCAAAAGCTGTGTGAGCGGCGTGTGCGACGGAAACACTGTCGATGTCAATAGCGCAGTGAGCATATATGACAGCTATTGCACCTCTGCTGGCTATCTCCGAGCTGAGGAAACAGCTCCCGCTCAAACCTCTTCAGGTACGCAGCAACCTCCTGCCACGGTGACGGTGACCGCCCTGCGCACCGTGACCGTCTCCTCGGGCCAACAGTCGTTACGGTCGCCTGTAGGACAGGCCTTAGCAGGCTTGCTCGCTGTGCTGCTGGGACAACCTCGTTGACGGTGTCTGTGCTGAGCCAGGTTCCCTCTCTACCGGGGCTTTTCAAACATCATCTCCATACCAGACCTCGTTGACAACGGGAACGCCTACATCGCCCACTTCAGACGACACATTATCTTCAAGCTCCAACAGTGCGGACAGCCAGAATGACAGTGGACTTGAAACTGGGGAGCTCGTCGGTATCATCGTTGGCATCCTCGGTTTCATTGCCACCTCTATCGGGGTTTGGTTCTCATATCGAATGCTCAAGAACAAGAGAGCCGGGCAAGGAAATGGTGCGTTCATGGTTCCACCACATCCGCACCCGATACAACCTGTCACTCACACGGCCAAATATCCCGTCATGGCCCAGGACAATTACTTTGGCTATAGGTAGCGTAGAGAGCCTCAGATTAGTTTATGTATTATTGTCATGATATGTTATGATTTTGGAAATGAACTTCTCTGAACCGCTCAAGATTCCTCCGTGGAACTGAATGGGCGAGAAGAATGACGGACAGGCACAAGCGAATAATCCACTGTGCGATCACCGCGACCGAAGAATCGCATTGAGATGTTACAGTTTACATTACCAACTGTACAATATCAAAAAGCCTACCTACCCCCCAATCAAGGACGCCCTTTTTTCAATGCGCCGGACGCAATTCACATGAGTGTTACACGGGCCACTTAACCGGGAGGGAGTGTACTCGCATCAACCACATCGTCGGCATCCCGTTGTAGATCCTCATCAGGTCCGTACAGAGGGGACCGAGGCAGCGCCATCAGACCCGTTCTGGTCGATTCGAGGATTCCAAATGGTGCAATCAGTTTCATGAACGAATCAATCCTGCTTGGCTTCGCAGAGCTGCACTGAATTAGAATATAGTGATGAGCTAGAGGGGTGGGGTTCGAGAACTCACACTTCCACAATGCAGTTATTCGTGCTGATATCGAGAACTTTTCCTCCAAACTGGTGCGTCAGATGAGTGATGGCTTCCAGATGCTCGTGCTTGTGACGCAATGCCTGACTAGCTGCCAAACGGCTGGGATGGTAACTAGCGCCTTGACCGATGATTTCTTTCGCTCGTTGAAGAATGCTCGATTCTTCGGCCTGGTTCTTTTCCAATTCTTGAAGTCTTCTCTCTGCATTTTCCTCCGCGCTTTCAGCGCCAGCGCTCGATTCCGTTTCAGGGCTCGTCATCTCACGATGGTGTTCCATCAGTTCTTCGTATACCTCCGGGCCCAAGATTGAGATCTTAGCCAGGAGTAATTCGCGCTGAACGAGGGCAGCAGAGGTATAATCAAGCACGGCCCAAACGGGCACCAAGTCTTCCAGCTGTCTTCGAGCTTGTTCGACCACGCCGTCCTGGCCTTGCAAGACGATGGTCATTCGACTCAGATCCTCCACTTCGGTATTGCATACTACCAGAGAATCGATATTAAAGCCTCTAGCAGCAAGGATACCGGACACTCGAGACAAGACACCCGGCTCATTCTGCACCAAGCAGTTCAGGATATGTTTCTTCGGAGGCGCCTGAGAAGCTACCGGGGTTTCGTAGAGAATGGAAGACACAGCTGCGGCGGCACCATACTGGGGTGAGGCGTCCGAGACCGGAAGGGGAAGTGGTGATCTTCGATGGAGAGCCTTGTAAGCCAACGCTGAGGTCGAGGTTGTGCTCTTGGACCGCGTAGAGGCAGGGATGAGGGAATCGAGGAACAAAGTTTCCGTCCGCGCTCGTAGAGCTCGGATGGAGGCTTTAGAAGCCAGAGATAGGAGACTGCGCCTGCCTGCCATGATGGCGGCAACTGAGAGAGCGCTGGATCGACGAGCGAGAGCTATCTCATCAACTATATGATCTTCTCACAAATGCATGATGACTCACAATTTTGTTGAAGGCGAGCAGCAAGCATTAAAAAGGTAGTGGAGATTTAGGGCTGGGAATTTCTGCCACTACAATTGAGTCCAAGCGATGTCGGGGCTGCAGCTGCCAAGCAAAACTCCGGGGGAAAAATGGTGTCGCCGCTTTATGCTCTACTTGGGTTTTCCCCATCCGGGATCCGCTGACCTACCCTACATCCCATTACTCAAATATATCCTGATGCCACTGGCTCCCTCTATAACCGATCTTGTCTTCCCTTCAGCTTCTCCATGGCCTCTGTCACCGCCCTTTATGTCATAGGGATTCCTCAACCACCGCCTTGATATCATGCTTGACCACCAATGTCAACATAGCTTTGGCCGATTAGGGATGAGCACTGCCTGATCCAACAAAGCCATAGTCATAGGTCACCAATGGCCGCGCTGGCACCGGAATTAAATCGAAGCTAATAGTGAGTGGAAAGATCTTGCAAAAGGGCGCCAATATCGGCAGGTACCTTTTCAGCCTTACCAGTGCCTCTGCGGACGGGACTGTGTTCCCCACTCACAATGAGGCATCTGGTAGCACTGAAGTTGTGATGAGCAGGCGATCAACTGGTTCAATGTCTCCGAATTTGGTGACTCCTTTGGTGGCACAGAACTCTAACGCCCCATGTTAGAATGCCTCGTCTTTCCTCGACTCTGTGCCCGAAAACGCGACCGTCCCCATTCCCATTTTAGGTACAAATTGAAAGGCGAGATAACCAAGTTCGCTGGTTCCTAGGATCTCGATACGGTCGGCCGGTTTTGAAGCCACGTTCACATAGCAAACCCCAAACCGGTGTTTCAGACCGCAATCAGTATAAGATACCAGACAACAAGGCATGGATTAGCACACCAAGGAGTCTCGTCAGCAGCTTGACGTCGAGACAGACCTGGCTTCGATTAACGAGATCTGTGTGACTTCCTGGCGCTACCACACATCAATGGACCTGCATATTCTGGAGCAATGGCGTGAGGTATCTTGAACCGAGCAGAAACATCCCTGGAAATACTGGTTCCAAACCAACCCCCATCCCAGTTTGCGGTCCCGAACTGTTGAGAATTGGCATATTTGAAGTGTTGCGTCGGTCAGAGTGTTAGAACCTGGCGGTTTCTGCATATATCGCAAGACACAATATGATAGCAAGGTGCCGGGACCAAACTTGAGTGACAACAAGATGATGCTTCTAGGCTGCTTGTCGTCTTTGGGCACGGGATCGGCCACCAACCTATCAACTGGTTTCTCCAAAGTAAGATACCGTATCTACGGTGACATCAAAAAATCCGTACGTTCGGCCCCAAAAATGGGTATTTATTTACAATGCATATCCAGATGTCTGGATCACACCAAGCCATGACCGAAACCGTAGACAACAAGTCCAATTACAACGATCCACGCGGAAGAAACTCGCCAATTACTGGACCCCGAACGAGGGCGTTCGCCGCAGCAACCAGTATTTCGCACCAAATCGTGTTTATGTCATACCCACACTGAACTGAATTAGGTAGTTATCGAACCCCAATTCTGTGGATGGCGTACAGAAGATACGTGTTCAACTGGCCACTGAAGTCGGTGCAACCTTTTGTCACAACCAGATTAGTCTTCCAACCGACTAAAGACGTGCCTCCCATAAACTTCTCTATGAAATAGCATGAGAAGTTATACGTCGGCATGCGAGATTGAGTTATCAGAATCGATTGATTGAATAAGTGCTACATATAGCAATTTCCGGTCTCGAATCATGCTATCCCCAGCACTGCAGCCCTGATGTGGAGTGATTTCGAGTTTGTTCCATCGACATATGGCCTCACCTAAGTCTCATGCCGCCAATCAAACCGGGATAGCATGTTTAGACAACGATGTCCCCATTAATGGACACTGAGACTGCCCCGTCGTCTAAAGTCACATCAAGAAAAGGCCATGTCGTTTCCTCGAACGGACGGGACGCCCTCCGCAACACCGAGCCGTACATTTATCAGGTTCACTGAACAAGATTTGCAAGATTTGCACCTAGTTTTTCGACGTACTCAGGGGCGAGAGCAAATTTCCAATACAGAACAGGAAACCCCCTCTGCTCTTTGGATGAAAGGGGCTTTTGCAAATCACCCGCTTCGAGGGAGATCATTTTCCGTCTTGGAGGACTTTCAGCTCCTGCAGAGGAGGAATGTCCTCCAACATGCCCGGTTGCAATTTCTCCCACAATACACCACAGGTGGGTTTTCGCACAGCTCCTTGTGCTGCGATTTCTTCGATCTTAGAAGGCGTGATGATATAGTCACAGACAGTATCGAAATCTTCGGCATGTAATTCATGGTCGAGAAGCTGAGAGTCATGAACAACAGCTATGCAAGGAACAGAAAACTTCACGACGTGGACGCTTGTCAGTAAAGCCCATTCAAGGTCGAAGAATCCATGGCCTTTTCCGAAACGGATGCCAGAATAATTGATGGCTCCAGTGCCAGTCACCATCAAGTCGACTTCGAGACCAAGACTCTGCATCTCAGCAAGCGTGACATGTTTGCCCAGACCAGGTCTTTCCATTGCATCCAACAAACTTGCCAGCTGTCTGTGTTCTCGGGTCTTGATGGTGGTGGGATCCAGGAGCCAAAATCCTCGACGAATACCATACGTTGTGACCAGGACCTTCTTATCATCACAAAGAGCTCGAAAGCGAAGGCGTTCCAAGCAATTGTCTGGCGTGATGAAGACCACTCGTGCATTTACATAACAGGGCAATGAAGCCAATCGTTCTGTGGCAATATCCGAGCCCTGGAAGTCGGCGATGAAGTTTGAAAAATCATAGTGAAACCGGGAATCAGGATTGGCGACCTCGCGCAGCCGGGGCCATACCAGATGTCGAATTGTGTCCTTGTGTTCTGTGGCCATAGGGGAGTTCAATTTCATCGGCTGCTTCACCGTTCAATATCTGGATGGAAAATGAATCCTAGTATCCAAGCCAAAAAAATTCCGACTTGAAAAATGAAGTCCAGGTAGCGAACTTTATCCCCCTCATGCGGGGATAGGGATTGGGGGACAGATCCACCAGCTCGCTGCGGGTTGTACTGACAAATTCGTTGATGGATTATTGAAGAAATCAGATCTGAAGCTACCTGCCACCATGTCTTCGAGCATAGGAGTTCTCGCTCGAGATGAGGTAACTTGTCAAGCTGCACACGACAACTCCACTTACAGTACCCTCCCTTTGAGGAAGCATCATACTGCTCAGGAGACTCTACTGCTGGCACTATTTCCCCGTCTCCTCACTTGATTATCCAGAGTCTCCAAGCTTGGGCGTTGATTAACATCCATTCAGCACTATGCACGATCGCTTTACTCCAAGAGCGCAATTGTATTTCCTCGGTTTCTTCCGAGATGGCCACATTCCACGCCAGGTGACGAAGATCAGCACAGGATTTGTGGGTTATGTGATAAATACCCTCGAGAGATCGGAATTCTATAATACAGAGAACCTCCCAAAACATCGTGAAAGACTCTCGAGACTGGTTATCAAGTCAAGTTAGCTTCCTCTGCCAAAGGTGAATACTTTAATCAAGCGGAGAGGCCGAGCCACTACAGGCCGATGCAATTCATATATGTGGTGCATCCTCTATGATGTACGGGGTGGGTTCAATCCTTCAGAATAATTGAGGCATGGGCATGATCCCTGTCAAAGATTCCATATTAGCATGCCTCTGTTTTACGCGGTTATCTTCTTGTCTCTCAACCAGTCTCTCTAACTTGTCCCTAGTATGACGCCGATGTTCTTGATGGAGTTTTGCTACACAAACCCTTTCTCGATGCCGTCGGCAACCCCACGGAAGAGTGGGTAATACCTTGGATACCGAGTTCCTACAGTCTGTCTGTGTTCATTACCTGTCTGATTGTGGGGACTTTTGCATTCCAAATCGGTCGATGTGATACTCTTATCTTGGGCAATGTCGCTGCTGATATCGAGATTGGAGATCGAGAGCCGGCTAATACCTTCAATGCCATTGCCATCATATTGATCGCTGGTGTGCCTCTGGCCTATCGGATTGATCATGGCTTCACCAAAATCGTACACCCAATTCTCCAGGCGAGTGCCAATTACATTTCAATGCATCTTCGCCATCATCGCTGGAGGGTGCATGTTCCTCCTTCCAGACACTCCTCGATATTATTGCGAAGAACCGTCATGCCAAGGGCGATGCCGTTCTTGAGCGACTGAACGACGCTCCTATCGACTCTGAAAAGGTCCAAGCCACCAAAAGAGAAATTCTGCTAGCCATCGAGGCAGAAGATGAAGCAAAGTCCAGTCTTCATTGGAGAATGTTTCTCACTTCTAGCATCATTGACCGCACCCCCATGAAGATTATTCGAAGCTTTTGGCTACCCATGATAAGAGAATGGATTGGATCCGGCCCGATAGCTTATTTCAGTACGTCAAACGTTATTCCGATCCCGAATTAGGCGTGCACTCCGAACAAAACTAACTTTCCTTATCAACAGGCTCCAGCAGAGTTAGGCGTCCGCTCATCGCTTGTCAGCTTACTTTTTCGACATTGGATGCGTTCCTCTCTACGTCGCCATTGAACGAATCGGCCGCCGGCTGACCCTCATGTACGGCGCCATAGTCATAAACGTCTTGGTCCTGATCTTCACCGCGCTCCAAGCCATGCCTCATATGACATCTATCCAATGGGCAGGCATTAGAATCATCTTCGTCTTCCTGTTCGTTTTCGGATATGCCCGGCAAAAGCTGCGTCTGGCCCTACCGCTCGGAAATCGCGCTCTTGGAGCATCGACATACTGATGATGCTTTCACCGGCTTTGGCGAATGGCTGATGACTTCTTTCATCACCGTCTTTGCCCACCCTATCGGTCTTGCGAATGTAGGTTGGAAATTCTGGCTCTGGGTCTTAAGTGGCAACCTGGTGGAAAACTACGTTTGTTTTCTTCCTCTGTCCCCAGACGGGCGGAAAGGTTTTGGAATAAGTTGACTTCTTGTTTTCTTCTAGTCCGTTTGTCTCTGAGATGAAGAAGGCCGAAGATGCCGAGGAAGCTTGGACTGAGGCTGATAAGAGGGTAGTTCAGATCAAGGAATGAAAAAGGAAGTCGGTCACCTGGGGGTTAAACTGTCAGATTCGGGTGCAGACAGATAAATTACAAATGAGAAATAGGAAAGCGTATTTGGATCCAAATCAGGATCTTCATCGTTGGTGTCTGTTGTATAGAGGATAGATATAGTTAGGTATGTACGTAATAAGTCTGGCCTCCGTCAAGAACAGCTTCTGGGCAACATTTCAAGCGTATTCGCACCCAAAATTGCAGCAAAACAATCATGATCCGTGGTATCCATTTCCAAAACCAAACCCAAAACTTTTGTATCCGGAAAGAAAGGGGAAGAAAAAAAAAAAAAAAAAAGATAAAAGATGATGCATGCCTCAAATATATATTACCTGGATATCTCACTCGCTATGCAATGCTATGCCAATGCCATGCCAATGCCATGCCAATGCCATGCCCATGCTGTGCAAAATAAAATGCAATCGGACCTGCCCCATTTTCCAGTTTTGTCAAGTTCGATTCTTTACCATACAACAATCTTGACACCATCCTTACCGGCAGGCCAAGAAACCTCGACGCTATCACCTTGAGGGACGATTTCACCGCCATAGATGTGTCCGACAATGGTAGAGCAAGGGAAGTAACCATTGGCGGTGGCACCAGGGCCAGAGCCGGCTTCCCAGGTCTCGCGACCACCGGCGACAATGTTGATGGATCC
The DNA here is from genome assembly GCF_000835555.1 of Rhinocladiella mackenziei CBS 650.93. NCBI lineage: Eukaryota > Fungi > Ascomycota > Eurotiomycetes > Chaetothyriales > Herpotrichiellaceae > Rhinocladiella > Rhinocladiella mackenziei. Next base: position 4,882,952 of record NW_013550604.1, read on the forward strand.
CAGTTCCTGGTTTCGCAAGTTATCTGAGGGCCAGGACTCGCTGTCGGCAGTGGCGGGAGCAAGGGAGGTGAAGACTTGCGCCTTCTTAGAGCCGGATACCCAGGAACTGGAGTCTTTCAGGTCGAACACCAGTTGGCACATGTTGGAACTGAACTGGGAGTCGAGGGTGAAAGTGACGAGGGTGGAGATGTCGGCACCGCCGTTGCTGGAGGAGCGGGACACGAGACCTCGCTTGGTATGGAAGTCGACAGCACCAGTCTTGGAGTCGTATTGCGAAGTGTAGTCGGGGAAGACAGTGGCAATGGGTTGAATGTATGGGGCGAGAGGACCACGGTAAGAGGAGCTAGAGCTGGAGCTGGTAGCGGTGCTTGCTGTCATGGTTGTGTTGGCGACGGCAGTGGTGAAAGAGCCAGTCGATTGGCTGCGAGTTCTGAGAGGGACGGCCTCACAGACGAGAGCGGTACCGAGGAGACCGCAGAGGACGGCAGCAAAGATGTTGGATTGCATGAATGACTTGCCCATTTTGTTTGGAGCGAATACGAAAAGCGATTGATCGGGTTAGATTAAGATACAATATTGGCCTGACCGGAATGAGTTGCTGACGAAGCAGAATTTGAATAGTTAGTTGATTAGATTTAGTAAATGAATGTGGCAAGGAAATAAACCAAAGAGAGACAAAAGGAGATGAGGAAAATAAGGGAAAGTCTGCTCTGCGCGTTGATGTGTGATCAGTTGGTTGTATGGAGAGAGGAAATATGAGGGAGGCGGTATTAAGAAGATCTTATAGACGCATGAGCACGGAAACGCCATGCCACATTCCATGTGAACGTCTTGATGGGGAAATAGTTCCGACAGACGGCTGAGAGCGCTGTAAAACAAAATGGGTTGTCTGAGCCAAAAAAGAGGTCAAGTTTTTGCGCAAAAAGCTGTCTGCCGTTGGCGGAGCTTTGGTCGCCTTAAGGAAGCCCTTCGTATTATTTTTGGTCCTGAAGATGCTTGGCCTGCATTTGCGCAGCCCCTCGCGTAGCAATGCGGGAGTCGGGACTGGTCCAAGCTACGGCAGGGGATTCCAAAGAAGATGCTGACAGCAGAAGATAAGCTGTTTGCCATCAACCCAGGATTTCTCATGGCTTGCTGAGACTGTCGCATGCTTGTTGGTGCGATCTGTTCGGCCTCCGTAGAACTGGATCATGGTGAAGAGTAACTCAAAAACTTTGCTAAGCGAGTCTCGAGGTTCAATTCCGCACACACGAAAGGGAGATCGAGGTTCAGATCTGCAAAATGCTCGAGTATTGGAACACACGGTGGATTGGTCGATGTTTACAGTTGACAGAAACCGATCTTGGGAAAGGACTCTCCCATTTCGTGCCTGAGCTTGAAATAGCATCTGGATTGTCAGCGTCGCTGTCCGGAGGCTGAGACGCTATTGGACCCCCGGGGCAGAAGCAGAGCATGTGTTGTGGCCTGCCATGAACTCTCGACTGATCATATGACATGCGGATTTCGTCTAAGCGGCCAACTTGCCATCCTAGGCGGCGGTCTGTAAGATGAATAACCCGCGATAGCGTCCCGCGATGCTCAAGTCATACAGCATTCTTCCCTAGAACATTCGATTCGGGGTATTTGATCGTCCCCGGTCCATCATCGCCTTCATAATGCGACATCATCCATTTCCGCAGACTCACCATCCTCAATTTTGGGTTGATTATTAGTTTTGACAGGCAACTCTTCTTCCTCGTCCTCAGATGACTCGGTCTTTCCTTTGGGTTCTGCTGTTGGTCTTTCTGCCTCTTTAGCTTCTTCCTCACTCTCCTCGTCATCCTCATCAGCCGGCGTTGGCGGCAATTCTTTGTGCATTTCTGTCTGAAGTGGAGGAGTTGGAAGCACCTCAGGCCCTGGTTCCCCGCTGACTGTGCTGTCCCGGTCTGGGCTCTTGGGTGTAGGTTCTTTTGGTCTGGACGGAACATTGGCTTGTTGAGGAACGGGGGCTGCAGGCGCGCTCGAGGAAGGACGACTTCCCACGAGAGACGGGTTTGATCCGACCTGTCTCTGTCTTGGGTCCGCATCTAGGTAATAACCCCGAACTCCGATAATTTTGCCTTCTCTTTCACACCCTTCTACCCACTCTGGTCTTACCACTGGGATATTCATTTCGTTTGCTTTTTCCCAATCACGCCCTCGACCCTCCGTACAAACAAAATGAGTCGTGTCAATTCTGACGGCGTCAACAATTTTGGCGCCAATGCGTTGCACGGCCTCTTCGAGAGACTCTCTCAATTGTGGAGGGAGGATTCCCGGAGTCACCGTTATGCCGGTGAGGTTGTTCATAGCGTGTGTTTTCACGTTGAGCACGTTGCTTGTATATGTGCCTCCACTTGTCCTCAGCACCAGATAGAACGAATACTCGGTGTCAACTGCCAGTCCACTGATCTTTGTGCTCAGCATGTCCATTGGTCGTGGAATGTTTCCTGCTTTGCTTCCATTTCTGTACAGGGCAAGGGAACGTAAGGTCGTTGTCGCCAATTGGATGGGATCCCATTCCAGAACGAGCGATGTTTGTGTGGCGTTTCTTAAGCGTAGGACAGGTGTAGCCGGTGTGTTAATGCCATAGGTATTGAGGATTTGACTTTGCAGAGCAGCGAAAGCGGCTTGCGATTTTTGTTCTGCTTCAAAATTCTGAGACACGGTGATGTCGACGATGGATCCAGATGTGATAGAGGATGGTAGGAGAATAGAAGGGAACTCGATCTAGGAGCTTGTCAGCACAACCAGCTGAGAGGTTGGATTGGGAGTCTCGGTGTACAAGTCTTTTGTCCTGGGTTAGGAGGACCGCGACACCAGCGTCGACCTTGCCAACGGTCAGAGAAACCAACATCTTTGTGGTTCGTGGATAATCGATCACCCGTAAGAAAGAGAACGTCGGAGTAGTGAGCGACAAGAAGATCAGAAAAGAAGACACGAGTCTGGGATGAGATGCTATATCTCCGCACATGCGTTCGACTTGAATGGGACCGTGTATATTTCACCGGTGCGACTTTGCAGAAAGGGAACGGTCACGTGGTTTTTGTTTTTCGGCCAACCAAGACCATTTGCACACCCGGCAAGTTATCCAATGGATATGATGAATTTGATAGATATCAATCTTCAGGCTTGACATCAAAAACTCTGTGAACAATAAACGAGATTTCGGCTGGCAGAGCTGAAGACAAACATTCCATCTGATATTGTACAGGATATCATTTCACAGTCTCGTATAACGTCTTTTGCGCTCCCCAAAATTCGTGAAGTTCGCGATCCTGCTCGTCGCTGTTTCTCATGTTTAGTCTGAATGGACGTGGTTGGAGAAATTTGTCCAGTTTCCTCCGCTCTTTTTCTAAATCCCGTTGAGTCTGCGGCAAATTCAATCTCTGCATGTGCTGGCGAAGGGCTTTGACAATCGTATTAGATCCTCCAACTAGATCGTTATAGGGAAGATGTAGACCGGAGTCTGCAAAAATGAGGATCTCCAAAGTCCCCTTCAAACCAGGTTTGTAGTTCTTGCCGTCCTTGGGTCCTTCCTGGCTCCTCCCATTCGCATGAAATCCATTGCTCCTCAACGCGTCTGCAAAAGCATTCGCCCATCTCCGTTTCAGACGATTCCGCATTACTGACTTGGTCACCTTCTTGGAGCTCACTGCGGAGATGCAGGCCCATTTGAGGGTATCCGGACGAATCCTAGACATTTTGTCCAGCACTGCATCTCGTTTTGGATTAAAGCGATCCGTTAGCATTCGGGTGTCAAAGTTGTTTGGAACATGAAAAGGCGAGAATCGTGCTTTGACTCCGTGGACACGAGGCATTCGAAGGAAATGGAGGGTGGGTATATATGACATGTCGCTAGGGTTCGGTGAGCGGATGCATCGCTACGTGCAAGAGAGAGGTTGTGAGCGATCGAGGTGGGTAACGACCAGAATTGGATTCAAAATGCGTAATTAAAAGTGAATATCGGTACAGGAAGCATGTACAGAAGAAACCGTCCTGGTGGTTGAATTGCGAAGTAGGGGTTGATCAAGGTGCAGGTAGTACCGTCTCGAGTAATTCGATGGTTGCCACATAAAAGCGAGCACTTAAAGTTTCGACTCATTGCTCGGAATTTTGCCCCACCACCACAAAACGCCAACTGCTCAACTTCGATTTCGTCTTTGCATACAACATTCACACATTCATACACTGTTCTCCAACTACACCTGTTTACAAGTTCTCGAATCTATCATACAAATCATCTCAATCAGAGCATCTTCTGCACCACTGAGCAACACTTAAGATGCCCAAGAACAAGGGAAAGGTGGGTTGAAGGCGACTGGCACACCGTACTCAGCCCAGTCCGGGCATCCTGTGCTCTATCTCGCCACGAAATACACACACATACCAAAAAAAAAAAAAAAAAAAGCTAACGACTTTGTTCTCGACAGGGAGGCAAGAACCGTCGTCGAGGAAAGAACGAAAACGACAACGAAAAGCGCGAGCTGACCTTCAAGGAAGAAGGACAAGAATATGCACAAGTTTTGAAGATGCTGGGCAACGGCCGCCTCGAAGCCCTCTGCTTTGATGGTGAGAAGCGTCTCGCGCACATCCGAGGCAAGCTGCGCAAGAAGGTCTGGATCAACCAAGGCGACATCATCCTGCTCTCGCTACGCGACTATCAGGACGAGAAAGGCGATGTCATTCTGAAATACTCGGCCGACGAGGCGAGATCACTCAAGGCTTACGGCGAACTTCCCGAGAGTGCAAAGATCAACGAAACAGACACGTACGGTCACGAAGGCGTGGATGACAATGTCGAATTCGACGAAGACAGGGACAGTGACTCGGACAAGGAGGTCGACATTGATGATATCTAAGAACATGTGTGCTCGTGGATGGGTGCCTGGAGATCCGCGTTTCGATGGTGATGATCAACTCCGAGCTGCATTGCTGGTATTCACATAAACGACTATGATGGGAGTTTGGGAACTGGTTCAAGCTTGAAGGCGTGCAAATGATATTTGTTTTACACATTCTTTGGCTTCTTGCAAACTATATTTGATTCAGCTGTGTGCAGGTGTATGATTCTGACTCCGCGCTCCGTCGTGGCGAAAAAGAAATCTTCCAATAGTCATTCCAGTCCTCCGCCTTCCTGGAGATATACCAATAAAACCACACCTGCGGTGCCAAATAACCCTATTGTAAACGACGGCGATCTAGACCTAGTCGTCGAATGTCCTTGCATAACTATTGATGTCCCTCCAGTCCCTGCCTTCACTGAAAACTACAACAGGATGAACTTGGGTTGTAACAATGACTACACTCGGGCCTGTTGGCTCTGGAGGACTTGATGGGTGAAGCCACAGTTGGTATAGGACTACGTACGTGCTTGTAGCCAACGCTGGTGTAGGGTGTTTCACTCGACGGCGAACAGGGTCACCGATGTTGGTGCCGGTGGCTTTGCTGGCTTTGTCATCGACATGGTGTTAGCATATGGTGGTGGCGCAATTGAAGAAGTTTTTTGTAGATGCAGATGCCCCTCGACGAGACAGCCGGCTCCCGCAAAAACAGAGGCCAAAGTCCCTGTCACGATGGGTGTTGCCAACCCGATCTGTGATCGGATAGGTACTCCCATCCGATCACTCAAGTTCGGTGCATCCCCGGATCTGGGCAACAGACCGCGTGGTCTTGATACGTAGCACCAACCCGCTGGAGCACCAGACGCTTCCGTCAAGCGGTACATGTCCATCGCCACAGCAGCCTTCGCCTTGCAGGCAAGCTCCTATCCACTAGGGTGGCATGCATCGCTGGTATGAGATATAGGGAGATTGAGATCAGCGAGTCCTCAAGAATGGTGATTCAAAGCGAAACTGATTGTACCAGGACACAATGTTCCGGTACAACCATCTCGCTGAAAAATATCAGCTTCCTCTAGGTATACACCGTTATGTCCATGATTCCTCACAACGACCAGTTGTGGAATGTAAGATACCGCACAAGGTCGTCATTGCAGCAAAGGCAGACTAAACTGTACGATAGCAACCAAGTCTGGAAGTTACATGCTGTCTAATCACGTGACATGTTGCTTGGCAACGTCACGTGAGAAGTTAGCTTGGCAAAGTTGCAACTTGCACCCTTCCTCCTTTTCAGTCTTGCTCTCTTGTCAGATAGGATAATAACACATTCCTTCACTAAACTCTATAGTCTATCAGTATGGACCGCCCGAACAAGGAGACACAGTCAAAGTTTGAGAGCGCTTGGAGAATTCCTAGTAATCTCTGGTTCGCTTGCGAAAAGTATATCAAGGCGACTAGATCCACATGAGCCGAAGCGAGGGCTGAGCTGTTCCGTACATGGCTATATCCATCAGCAAGAGCGATAAATGAATTTGCCCATTATTTAGCTCTCTCGTATAGCGAATCCCATGGAAAACTTCTCAAGGGATCAGCGCGTTCAAAAAAGGTCGATCAAGTTGGCCGGGGCTCCGCTTAGCTGTTGATAACGCTAGATGCGAGCTTACAGACTCGGCAATCGGACTGCGCCGCCTGTTTCCTATAACACGTTTCGTGCAGTGCTGGGCAATCGAGGCCAAAGAAATTCCCAAGTGCCTAGTGCCAGCTCTGGAACTAGTCGATAGCAAAAGTTTCTGCCCATGTACTATACGACTCATAAGTTCGTGAAACTAAGTTTCAGCTATACACCAGTGTGAATCTCGAACAGGTCGCTGTACTCGGATCTCATAAATTCGTAAATCGAAACTCTCTGCTCGATGCTGTGTATTGTTCCCAGGCTTGCCTTAACATAAAGCCGGCCGTGATCACAGGTCTTCGTCGTCGAAAACACTTCGAGTGAAAAACCTGACGATTTGTCTACCCGCCTCTTTGCCAACCAAAGGATCAAGCTCTTCGAGGCTCATATTTGCGATCTCCTGAACATTCTTGGCCTCCAGATACAATCGGCTTGCATTTTTGGCACTCACTCCAGGAATCGCTCTGAGCAAATCTTGTGGTCCGGTATTGAAGGTTTTCTCTTCTGGATCCTCATCTTCGGCCAACCCTATCTCTACTGCTCGCAGTGGATCTGGCTCTTCTTGTTGTTTTTTTAGCTCCTCGAAGATTTCAGCCGTTTGGTACGGTGATGATGACCAGATCACCTTGAGTCTTGGAAATGCCAGCGTCAGAAGGACTAGTTTGGATTGCAGGTCCCTCGTGTCAGAATCGGGCATTTTGAGCGTAGAGGCGGAGGTCAAATCCGCAAATGGATCAAGGGTGAACGATTTGTTATGATCAAATTCGATGAGCAGGAACGGATATTTGTAGTATTGCAACATTGTTTCCGCTTGATTGAACAACCGTCCATTCTTGAACGAAGATATTAAGTCTTTGACAGATTTTCGTTCAACACAGATGTTTGGCGATAGAACATAGTCTCCAACGGTGAGTTGACATGGAACTAATTGCATGCTGCGACCGTGCAGTAAGCTCGGGAGAGCTGATCGGAATTCTCGAACATCCACCACAACCGTCGGAGGAGCAGCGGTGGCTGCAAGTCGTCCACCACCTGCAATACGAGTATTGACAGTTCGCAAGAAGGCTTCCTGCGGGTCGACGTTACCGGCGTCTGTAAGTGTGACTGCCATACTGCCTCGTTCGCGGATGAGTTTGGTGAATGCGTCCTTTTCTCGGCGAACCGCGGAGAGGTATCGTTGTTCTTCAACGCTGCCGCCATAGTACATGAAGTAGGCACGTACACTCCTGTCGGAATGGCTTGACCGGTAAACCTCAACTCGGCGGATGAAATCCGCAGAAGGCGAATACATGATAATATATTTCGGTCTGATTTCTTCAAGAAGTTGATCATCTTGGTCTCCATCATAAGGATGAACCACGATTTGATCGTTCGGACTGTATAACTCAAAAAAGTCTTCCCCGGCATCATTCAAATCGTCGATAACGATGTCTTCCCTCTGGAGTGCTTCTGATTCCGTGGGTCGCAGTTCGGCGAGCAAGCCAGCTACATGTGACGCTTTATCTTCAATGACGGCAACAGCCCCATTTACAGTTCGTGACGGATTGAAACCAGAAGATCCTCCGCCTCTTACGCGTCTGCGTTTATTGGCCGGCGCTTTACTATTGAGTCGACCAGCTGCAGTGTTGTTCTTGAGGTCGTTGAGGGATTTTTGATTTTCTTCGAAGAGGGAGGCACTGACTTGGGCAAAGGTCTTCTTCCACCCGAGGTATTGGCGGAGTTTTCTTCTCATCATGAATTCCGCTGAAGCTCGTTCTTCTTCGGCTTCCACCTCGTGAGGAGCTTGTCCATCATTCATGTCCTGGGGTAGAGGCTTGACATACATGGTCTGCAGATATTCTCGGACTTGACGACAGGTTCTCTGGTCGTTGCACATGATCAACACAGTATCATTTGAGTCGTCTTTCAGGATCGGATTCAGATAGGCATCCGTTTCAATCTCCTGGAGGATCTCGGCCAGAACAGCCCACTTCGGCTGTTCTTCCAGGACTGGAGTGAGGAAATCTGGCAATTTGGACGAGGGTAGAACATTGTTGTTATCCACTTTCCCACTGTACACCCGGTCTCTTGCAGATTGGAAAATTGTGGAAGCAGCATCCAGGAACAGCCATGGAGATTGATTCTGTCTCGTCGAGCCTGGAGGAGGCGAGTGCGTCGCCAGCACAGTGTCCAGATACTTCAAAAGCGATACACAGTCGTAACTGAGAAGGAAGTGCAGGGTTGACCGGAGAACTGTGAGGTCATTTGCGATTTGTTTCGTTCGCCAGCTGACTCGGTGCCACACCGGGTCGAGTTGTCGGCGGACAATAGCGTCAAAGTTTTGGTGCAAAGCAGAGTCAAGTGTCCAATCGTCCATTTCAAGCCCAGTATTGGCCTTCTTCAGTTCCGAAATGCTCACTTCCACGCATTCCATGACCGCATTTTGAATGGCCCGCATTGCTTCAGACATGGGAACCTCCAATTCAATCACATCCGCTTTCTTCTTTCCTTCTAAGCTTTGTGCGATGGAGACGTGGAAACGGGGCCAAAGTGACGGCTTTCGGAGGAACAAGTTTCGCATCATGCTCGCCAGAGGGGCGTAAGAGGATGTTAGGGGCTCGGGGGAGTCACTGAAAGCTTTCAAAAATCCAATTTTGTTGAATTGTCTGAAGATCCGGACAATAAATGCTTCGCTGCTGGTGGCGACCACACGTTCCGCATGAAGTATAATAAGACCAGTCACAGTCTCTGGGTCCAGGAGCTTTGAGAGCAGGTCGACAATCAGGATACGACTGGTCACTGATACAATGCCACCCTCCGAATAGATTTTCTCCCGAGCTGCCACCGTGGCCTTGTCAGTGTTGATGACACGAAGTCCCTTGGCCAGCGGGCTTCGTGAGATGGCATAGTGTTCTGCAAGAGCCTCTCCAATCCACTCATTTTCACGGTCTTCTGCTCCGACAATGATAACGAGCGAATTACCTGCGGCATCATAGGAGTGAAGAAGATTTGTCACAATCTTGAGAAGACCCAACCCTCGAGCAAGAATGACCAGGACATCTTCTGCGCGCAGAAGATGGTAGATCTCCTGTTGGAATTGCTGTAGAACAATTGTCAGCCAGGATCAAGGCCCGAAGATCATTCCATGGTTCGATCAACAATGGAAAGAGGAAGGTAATGATTTCAGGCGCGACGAATGACGTGACGACGCATGGAAGAACTCACCAGAGGAAGCGAGAGCTTGACCGGCGGCTGAGACGATGCCGCCGGCATGTTGACATTGAGGTTTCGCAAAGGTAAAAACGGTAATGAGAGCCTGAAGTGAAACAGGCACCAATAGGAGGGAGGAGGTATCGGCGGGAGGTGTCATAATACTCCGCCGTTTCTGTATGGCAGACTTTTTGTCTCAGTGCCGCAATACTGAGAATGACCCTCAGCCTCGCCATTCCCGTTAATCATTCCCAAGTGGTTCTCTCCCACCAACTTCAATGGATGTTTCCAACTCATCACGTGACATCAATTTGTTACGTTGAAGCCACTATCGCTGCAAACTCGAGAGTCTGAGGGTGAGTTCGTAACGCTTCCCATCATTCTCGAAACACATCTTCCATCCATTCACCTCAAACTACCCATTTGATTGCGAGGGATGAAATTCAATCCAGTCGTTTTACATCGACATTCCATGTTAGCGTACATTTCCCTTTCTCCCATTTTCCCATGGCCTTATGGACTCGGGCCTTCGTGGCTCATGATGGCCACGATATCTCAGCAGTTTTCATATACATATTCAGCTATCATCTGACTGACCATCAAGCCATCCATCTCTGAAAATACTGACACCATCAATTTGCGCTGCCGGAATGCCTCTCAATGGCATTCGATCAGGTTCTCGCGGGCGGCATACGTGTACCATCGACGTTTGAACACACGCGAATTTGAGAAATCCAAAAAGGTCGATGTTACGATAGCCACCCTGATCAATTCGAAACCGAGCAAAGATTTGAATCATGTAACCGTTCATGCTGTTGGTCGCAACTCCAGTGGCTGTTCATCGGACGCGCCACCATTAGGATGCGAAGGGACTATTTCACTGTCGAAAGATCACGGCATTGACATGATTCGACCATTCTCATTCTATCATCAACCTTCACGAAAATTCATCCATCCCACCTTTCAAAACTGCACTCAGATCAGCTTTATGTTTCTCGATACTGGCAAAGTCAAAAATTGCTCCACCGGCAGTACCTGATCACGAATCGACTTCAAGTCTTCCACAAAGTGCACCATGGAGTGTCATGAGCATCTCGCCGCATGTGTGTGTGGATCTTCGTGCTGTGTCAAACAGCCGGCGTTATTTTCACCTACGAGGCTATTCTAGGGAAATACTTGAGAAGAAAATAATGCTCTATGCAACTTCGAACAGGGCGGCAGACGAACTCGCTCTCAAGATGTGGGTCCGCCAACGCGAGACAGGTTTCGAATTCAAGCATACAAGATTCTTGCCCTTCCATAATGGCGGGAACATTCTTCACAATCAACCAAACCACCCTCTTAATGATTTGTTTCATCCACAGACCAATTGCTATGATGTCACAATGAGCACACAATTTCCCCGCCAAGATGGAGTTATACGTCAATGGCTACAACGCCATCAGGGAGAGAGGCTACATCATGCACAGAATTAGTCGGAAAACTTATCTGGAGAAGCGGGACAAAAGCCGCAAAGCAAGCACTTGATAGTCTTCGGGCCCTTTCAGCATATGTGCTACAGCTAGTCTCAAATAGCTAACGAGGAACTGATTTTCCAAGTTCTGAATCATCGATGAAGCAGCAGTTGCTCGCCATCGCGAAATCTTGATGCTGTTTGCTGGCTGTTCCAGCCACAACTCAAGGCAGGATGATGGTTGGCGGATCCCGCACGACAGGGAAGCTTTTCGGCAAGAAAATAAGGGAAACGGGCTTCACATCTGAGAAGATACCGAACGAAAACTGGCCTGTTGAGATGTTGACTATGAACTATCGCGCGAACTTGTACCTGGTTCTTCCAACAGGCATCGTCTTTGACAATGGATGTATTAGGCTGGCTAATTGGTGGATAGGCAAGAGTGATGCCGAGGCATTGGAGATGGAATCAACTGAATTGACTAGTCTGTTGATATCGACTGGAGAGCGGTCAAGAGATGAGAGTGCGAGTAGCAAGATTACGCAGCTTGCTCTCCTAAAGGCTTAGCAGCCATGACAGGACGAGTCCCACCGAACCCGTGACATTGACGATTGTGTTTGTCCTTCTTCGCAAGATGTATCTGCGAATTTGAAAGCGGTCATGCAATAGCAACGATAAATGCTCCCATTCGCCAGGAAACAATGACACCTTTCGAGGAGAATAATTTCATAGAATTGAAGTGATGTGGGAATCAACGATGAAGATTACTCGCTTTATACCTAGTACAAGCTGAGACACTACCATCGATGCTATTTGCCATCCCACCACCGGCCATATGTGTGACAGAGCCCTGTGTTGCAAATCCTCCGTATGCTCATTATCTGGGGTATCTGTTCGTCGCGAGAAAGAGTCGTGAAAATCGTGTCGTCATTTTGAAATTTCGTATTCTTCCAATGTCAACCGAAATAACCAATTCAACCCGAAAATATATCACATGAGAGAAAGATCATTACTGTCAGCCTCATCTTGGAGTATATTCAGGCTTTCTCAGCTTGGAGACAATTGGCGGGGGTCCATCACCGTAGTCAGGGTACGGCGGCCGGGGTGCTCCATTCAGTCTCGCAGAGGGCGCATGTTGAGGATGATGGGCGGGATATCCTGGTTCATTGATCGGAGTCTTTGGTGGTCTCGGTGGTGGTTCTGAAGAATTGTATGTTGAAGGTTGAGGTGGTGGTTGGTACGCAATCTTATCATCCCTGCTCCGGTATGGCAGATCGGCTGACACTCGTGGTGGAGTTGTTTCTCCTGGAACGAGCACGAATTTGTCTTGTGATGAAGAGAATGATGCGTCGTCGGGATATGGTGGATTTCCGGGTCTTCTGTAATGCTGAGGTGGTGTCTGTTGAATTGTATCTTCTGCCGGAAGCTCCACGGCTCCCGGATGGACAGGAGGCGTCGAGGGTAAATTCGGCTGTCTGTATGACCAGCTGGACTCTCGACTGTGTGCATCGGTCCGCTGATCTTGTCGCCGCTTCATCAGTTCGATTTTGGCCATCTTCACCGCCGCATCAACCAGCATTTTCTGAGTATTCGATTCCTTCAGGTATTTCCTTGTATTTGTCGTGACAACATTGAGTTCGCTCCATTCATTCATGGCAACCAGTTCCGCCAGGCCGACATCCACATTGAGGCGATAGTAATTATTAGCGTCAACCCCACGTTTTGCCAGTCCGGTCTTGAGCATTTCCTGATGTACGGTCTCACAGTCCTCCATCTTGGAAAGAAGCCGTCGTCGAGCCTCAGCGAACGCTCCCATGGTGCCACCCAAGAAATCTTCCCACCATTCATGATGCTGAGGGGCCGAGTTTGCCGGGCGTTTCCCAGTGCCAACACTGACAAAGACACCCACTTCCCTGCCTGGCCATTCGTTGACTGCTGCTTCTTCCAGCAACTGCTCGGCGGGATTGTATTTCCCGGCACCTTCATCAATGAAGATACTTTGGCCAATCTGAATCGGTTTGAAGGCCAGGCCCACGGCGCATGTTGCTCTGCCTGCTTGCCATATCGTGCAGTTGAATTCTGGAGGGGGTTCTTTTCTTGAATCGTAACTTCTCAGAAGGATGGAGGAGCCGGTGCGCGGGTTGGTCCCTTGGTACACTGCGGTGACGGCACTGCCTGGGTCAGCCATGCCTCTCAATGAGTCGAATAAGGGGAGGAACTCACGTCTTTGTTCGATTTTCGCGCCCATCATACAGACTTGCATTTGCGTTTCCCCATGCTGGGAAGGATGGTGAGACGGTGGAGTTCCTGATGGTGGTGGGACTCGACACCGAACCGGAACTCCGAACGCTCATAGACCTCCTCATTGCAGCGGTGCTCGTGACACTGGCCGGGCTGGTAAGATCTTGAAATTCTCTCCCACCTGTTGCGGTTCCGTCGTTCCCCTCGTCTTCAAAAATGGTGTGTTCTCGGACACACAACTTTATTGCCTCTTCCAGCTTGGAGGCCTTAAACAGGGTGTGTTTGTAAGGAATTCCGGCGAATGTCTTGTCGGTCTCGAAGACTTTTCGTGTCATTTTCACGTAAACATCCATGCAAGTTTCCAGGTCCATACGAAGGCGACCCAACATGATGGCGATGAGCCCTCCCGTGCCGGTGCCGCCGATCAGGTCGAAATAATCGCAGGGTTTGGGAGTGGCATCTCTACTTGGAGGCTTGCCATGTGTCTCGACGTATACGCGGTGCATGAGTTCTTGAAGGATGATGAGCATGGAGTAGCCGCGCACGCCGCCGCCGTCTGTTGCATGAGTCAGTATATTGATTGGAAACTGATGTGTTCGTTTCGCCTTACCCAGGGAGAGGACGCGGATGGGCGGGCCCTTGGTGGTGTCTTTTCGCCGTAAGTTAGTTTGATCCATCCTCGACGACAAGTTGATTGAATCTGAATTTCAGAAAGAAGAGAAACCAGATTCGAGAATGATGGAGGTAGCGTTCAACTTGAACTTGTCGAAGTTAGGCGCCAAGTGAGGTCAAGCCTCTGCGCATACGTGGGCGTGGTGCAAACTTTCAGAGGGGCAAATGCCAGTAATATTCATCATGCTGCATGCGCTCGCTTCAGGGGGGGCTGGTCATCCTGCATGAACCGCAGGCTGCCGTCTCCCAGACTTTGAGATGGCTTTGTGACGTGGTTCCTGGCCTCGTTTGCTCTAACCGACTCGGACTCGAGATCTATTCACCATTGGTAATAGATGGCCGATCAGGTTCTCCTTGCTCGGTTCCAAGTATTCAACTTCTTTCCCAATCTGATTCTTCACGTCTCCCTGCGATATTTCCACGAGGACCGCTCCGCCTTTACTTTGGCCCGACAAGCCACTCGGATATCGGCATGTTTGCAGTCTTTCTTCACAGCCTCCGAAGACACGTTGACGACGTCGATGTTGAGATGCGGGCGTAGATGAAGACGGCATCAGGCTGTGAAGAGAAGGGTATAAGCTCCTTTGCGGCAGAACCCTGCCTTGACCATCATCAACAACGCCAGGATTGACTGTTATCCCCAAGTCCAAGCCCCCGTCTGCCTGCAATTCGACATAGAATGGACTCGAGCCGCCCAACTTGCCGTGGACTTCACCAGGTGTACAATGACGAAATTTAGAATACTTCGAAAAAGCCTCATGTCTCTTTGACCCATCGAGAGGGCCTATCCAAGTCCATTTCAATTTGCATGATTCAACAAGACTGGAGATGGCTCCGGTCGTACTTCTATCAACGCCAGATGATCGGCACTCTTCTCCCCAGCTTCTAGCAATATTCAGTTGTGCGTCGATGGATGAGACAGCACTCATAACCCATAAATACCGAACAAACGCTGAAAATGACAACAGGCCGATTTGATCTAACCTACACACATTTGACATGCTCTTCCAGGCAGCTGCCTAAGGAGTAAAGCTTTGCTCTTTTGTTGGTATACCTTGCAAATTTTGAGCCACCATCGAGGATTCCGATTGATTAATCCAATTCGTCGTCCACCCGACTTGACGTTCCAAAGGGAGCGATCTACCTTGCCTTCGAACACGCAGTTGATCGTTGTCGGGGTTCTTGCGACTCGAGAATCAGGTTCTAGCTGGTATACGAAGGAGATCCCGCACCGCCACATCGAGCGGAAATATCGGATTCCCGTCTCAATGCCTCCACTCTTACCTCCTTGAGTATTGGGAATATAAACAAGGTCCAGCAGGCATCCTTTTTTTTTCCTTTCCAAAGTTGGACATGATCCTTGTTTCAACTAGGGGACACCGAACCAATGACTGCTCGTTCACAAGGCTGGACGGACTTTGTCAAGTAAGGATCGTACGCTGGTGGTCAGGAAAACTGGGCCAAACTGACGTGAACACCGCCGGCAGCAGCGATACAGATGCTCACCCTGTCAACCCAACACTTTTGCCGCTGGCTCCCTTGGAGTACCTCCCTCAGCTGGGTATGTTTTCTGTGGCTGAGCAGGCTCAAGCAAGTCGAATTATCATTGGACAGGTGGACGACATAAGGACCGAGTCGTGGCGCCAACATTGATACCATCAGACTATTGAGTTCATTTCCGTCTTCCGAGCTTCTATGACAGCTTCCCTTTGTCAGAGTTATGTCGAGCAAGCCAAATCACTGACAATTCGAAACAATTCGATGGTTCAATCTTAGTTACACACAGAGCCCTAGACGTCTCCGATCGCCTATATTTAATAATATACAGAATATTCCATTAGAGAACCCGGGTCAAGAAAACACCCAACACAATCTGTCCACCTCTTTCTGCGCTCCCATTCACTAAGTATAGTTTATGAAAAAGAAATAAAAAGCTGCTTCCACTCACAGAAAAAGGTGCTCTCGAGTCGTCAAAATCAGAGATTGGGCCCAACCATGCAGTGCCGTGTTCCTCTGTGACATTGCTGTGCTTGGATACCTCCCTTCTGTTCTTCTTCGAAAACTCCCTCTCTTAGATGATAGAAAACCCTGGCCACCCACCAATTAGTCTCAACATAGCTCCATGGCGTGTTGAGAATGGTGGGAACCCTTTCAAGAAGGAAACGACAGATCAATCTTCCTTCATGGGGCAACACAACAATAACCCTCCCAATCGGCCGTTTCAAGTTCATGAACTCCATGGTTTATTTGGTGATGCTAGATGGTTACTGAACGCTTCGACAATGCCGCCAGATGAGAATGGGCCTGCCATAATGTTGGCAGGGGGCACATCCGGGATATCAGTTTTTACAAACGAAACTTGAATCCAATATTCCAAGATAAAGACAAATTCCTGCTTCTCTCTATCGACTCGAGAAGCTGGAGGTGGTGCTGCCGGTTGGATAAGATGCTGCAGACGGAAAAACTTTTGTTCGCACATGCTCCAGGATCTTCAGATCCTTGGCAAGAATCGGCGAGATGGCCTCATTTTCCCGAAGAATGCTGACTGTCCGATCATGTAATCGCCTCAGTATTCTTTCGTCCACCAGCGAACTCAAGCCAGGATGAGGTGAAGTGTACGTAGCGTAGAGGACGAGCATGTTACCGAATTGTCTATGATTCAAGGGGTCAGTTGAGCTCTCATATTTCGCTCGGACGTCGATGACTTACGCGTGAGCCGTGCCAAAGATGTTGGTAGTAACCAGACGTCGAGGGACTTTGTCAAACACCGTAGTGCTGCGGATGGCGGCCTGGATGCAAATTTTGGCAGCGTCCAACAGCTGTTGACTGATCGGCGGTGCTTCCTTTGTTGAACGTCCCGGTGCGATAAGGTTCGACACAGACGGCGAGGTGAGTTCGGAGCCTTGTCCGTATCCTGCAGGCGACTCGGACGTCTGGTCGTTCCCGGTCGGGCCTCCAACCTGTGAAAGGGCATATTGCACCGCTGGTCGCCAGATGATGTATTTGGCCCCATAGTATTTTCCCCGCATTCGGGCAATGTTGATGTTGGAGCTTTCGTGGTCATTATCATCCCAGTCCCAGTCATTCAGCATCTTTCTCCAATCTTCCAAATTCTCATCCAGAATGGCCATGAGAGAGATACTCGGTCTCGTATGCGGATCCTTCGAGGAACGATACAACGTGGAGTGAATGCTATTCATCGTCATTCGCAATTGGATCTGGTACGAATAATATCGCAAAATGTCATCGTCCATGTTAAACTCGGGAATCCTCTCCAAAGTGACTCCCGTCGGCATTTCCTTGTGCTGGTTACTTTCGTACCGGGTGATTCCACTCAAAGGCAGGTCCAGCTCGGCGGCAATGTCACTTTCCAGCTGCAAACACGACCAAAATGCAAAGTTGATCAGATTTCTTCGCGCAAGCTTCATCGTATTTGTCACGTAGGGCGTCGACTCAATCAGTATCTGAGCAGCTATGCAAGCCTTGTTGATGTAAAAGTAGCTCGGGAGAATGCGGGCCAGTTGTCCCATGTACAATCCGGCCAGAAGGTTGGCCTGAATATGCGACACGTCCGTGCCGCCCGGTAGCTCTCCCAGAATGTCCGCAGCTTTGGCAAAGTACGCAAGTCCGGGGATGGCGTCCATATTCTTGCCCTGAGGGTTTGCGGGGCTTGAGACCGTGATGTTGTTGGTGCCATTCAGGTTGACCTGGTTGTTGAATGGTGAAGTAGGTGCCGACATCGGCATAGGTAAATCGGTGTACAATGCACTATGTGGCGTTGAAGTCCGCATTGTGGTAGTGGTCGCTGGGCCCGGCAAAGGGTCCCGGTGTGCGGTAACCTTACCCAGGGCTATGACAAGCAGCACTATGGCATTGGCCACCGAGTGCTCGATGGGAGCAACGGAAGAGGTGTATGTTCGTGTATGACTCCGATTAGCCGTCTGCCCTCCCGGTGTATTGTGTTCGTCCACAGACGTGGGAGAGTCGGTTATTTCGCGCTTTCTTTTGGTGCCTATCGCTGCCGCCGCCGGCTGGGTGGCTCGGTAATCCCAGCTGTATTTGCGTTTGAAGGTGTGGACCATATTGCGCAGCACTTTAGGCTCGAGGAAAGGGTGTAGGATGTGGATGTTGTCCATAAAGCTCCGAAAGTAGCGGTCCACCGCCTCGGAATCGAGCATGAGACCACCATGGGGGCTCACGCCACCCGGATGTTCACGTGCGGAATGGCTCTGGGTCGACGTCACCGGAGCGTGGAACTGTCCACTGCCCCAAACTCCGTGTGGTGAAGAAGACATTTCCTCGTCCATGCGGCGTCCGTCTGATGATGAACTACCCGCGGGACTCGGAGCGCCTTCATGACCATCACCTTTGTCCTCTCCCTCACCACACCCGTACAGTCGCAACAAACCTCTCCCAGTTTCCTCGTCCATCACATATGATGGAGTTATGCCTCGTGGAATGAGAGCCTGAATCGATGGCCACGTCACGAGATTCTGCGCCGCGGTTGTATGCTTGGCGGGGAGAGAAAGTTCGAAGGTTTCGGCTTCGGTGTTCTTCGCTTTCAGAGATGTTGAGGGCTGGGTCTGGGTTCGAGGAAGGGATCTGACCTCTGAGCTGTCTTCCCTACGGAAGCCCATTGATGTGGACTGGTTCGGACTCGGTCTTTTCTGCGACCGGAGAACGTTTTCCTTTTGCTCATCTGGTGTTGCACCTCCCACCGCCGTCGCCGGATCCGAGCTTTGCTTCTGAAAATTACTGAGAAGGAGGTTGATCTTCTCCTCTTGCGCCTTAGAGTTCTGGACCAACATCTTGACATCTTCGCTCAGAGATTCCAACTGAGCGGTAATGGCAAGAACCTGTTTTTCAGCCTTCTGTGGGGGTATCTCTCTATAGGAGCATTTCAAACCATTGTCTTTACAATGTTGACATTCGGGTCTTCCTTCATCACACTTTGCCTTTCGCTGGCGGCACGAGTCGCACGCCTGTGCCGCTCGCACCGGTTTTCGTCTTTGACCGGCAGCGTAGGCATCGTAATAGTAGCCGGTCGGTCCTGGAGGCGGCCCTGCTGAGGGAGGGCCATACTGGGGAGGGGGGCCAGAAGGCTGGGCAGGCATCATCTCATGAGCTGTGACGACGTGAAGAGGAGGCTGTTGGTGAGTTCCGTTTGACTGGGTCTCTGGGGCAGAATACGCATGTCGCGTTCTGTAGTCCGCCGGGGCTGGAGGATAATATGGGGATTCGACGGGAGTGCTACTCACAGGGTGATATTGAGGGTGCTGTTGCTGTTGCTGCTGAACATCCGCGGGAGACCTGGAGGGGCCAGAAACACTTCCTGGGCGTCCGTATCCTGAATCCGGAGGGTATCCGGGGGTGTCTCGACCGGGAGGAGGATACGGCTGAGGCGGAGGGGGATATGATGGTTGGTGGGCCATCTCCGGGGGCGGTGGCCGATGCTCAGAGGATTCATTGTATGGTGAAGGCGTAGGGTTCCACGCCGGGGCCGGTGGCGGCATACCTGTGCCTTGAGGCGGAGGATAGTTGTGCAACGGAGGCGTCTCGGATGGCAGCATCCGTTGGTTTGGATTTGATGATGATGGTGGTGGTGGTGGTGGTGGTGGTCCGTAAGGATTGGATCGATCGTGCCTCAAATCCACGTCACTCGCTCCATCCATTTTCGACCTGAGAGCCTTTCCCCAGCAACCAAGCCTATACCTCCCACGTCTCTATACCCAAGGGAACGTGGTACAACAAATGCGGCATGACCTATACACAAGCGAAGCGGGATGGGCGATCAACAGGAAGGCTCATGGCAAATCGTTATACGACGCATTCGCCAGGCTGCATGAAATTCCTGTTGTTGCACCTCCAAAACTCCGCGCAGGCCGACCAGGAGAGGTCCGGTTGGTGGGCACAATCGCGGGGTTTACTACATCCGCAAAATCTCGTTCCGGACAGCAAACCCGCAAGGACGCAGCGCAACCAGAGTCGATTAGGCGGGTCCGATTACAATCCGGTGGTGGATAAGTCCAACAGGCCGTTGGTGGTGGTGGTGGTGCTTGTCGTCGCCTCGTAACTAACAAAGCAAACAGAGCCACCCACCCAGAGAGCCAAAAAGAAAAATAAAAAATGGCACAAGTCCGAGGCCGAAGTTCGGAGAGAAGTGAGTTGAGATCAGAATTGATGGCAGATTTTTGAAGAGCGAGGTATGTTGAATCTGTAGGTCCAGGATGGGGGTTCTGGTTGAGTCGTAGCGAAAATCCTCAATGCCCCCGGTTTCATGTGCCTGGGTGTAAACAGTGCGATGGTCGCGACGTCGAGTAGAGTTTTTGGGCAGCAACGGTAGTGCCAGGAGGCTATGTTCGAAATTGTGATTAATTGGTGGCCGTCCGGAGATGCGGTGGAGTAGAAACCGAGGGGTAGAACTCGAGGCGGCGAAATGGAGGCCTGAAGCAACGGGTTTGAGGCGGCTTCTTTGGGATGAGATCACCGCCGGACAGTGATCGGATGATGATGAGAAGAGCGCAAGGGGAGGTTTTGGAGAATAGAAAAGAAAAGGTTTGCTGGTTGCCGATCACACACGGAAAAGAAAAAGAAGGGAAGGGTCGAAAGGGAGGTTCAAGTTGGAGGTGACGACCAGCCGGTCGGTCGGTCGGTCGGTTGAGATAGTTGCCTTGCTATACGTCGATCGGCAACGAGACGGCTGGGCTAGAATTTGAAGATGGCCAAATGACAGATTTGACGGGGGAGGAGAAGAGTGCCAGGCAGTCCCAGAGTACCAGAAAGCCAGTAATAGTGAGGCAAACGAGCTGGGCTGGTGGCAGAGGCAGAAAAGGGAAAAGGGCCTCAACGAGGTGAGGACGGAGAAGGTAACTGAGTTCCTGTTGAAATGCGCCCTTTTGTCCCTGTGGTTCCTTCTCTTTAGTGCGGGTCGGCAAACCGAGAGGACGGTATCCAGTAACGGAGTGAGGAGGACGTCAAGCCCGAGAGCCCGTTGGAGCTGGGGGAGGCCCAGTGGCTACCGTGCGGCGTTATGCGAACGAGAAGGAAGGCGAGGATGGGCTCGGAATGACCAGGCGAACTAGTTGGATGGTGAGGCAATGGGCAGTGGATCTACGGAGTGGGCGAGGGGGGATAAAGACGAAAAGCTGGATGAGGCGAGAAGACGTTGACGGAAGAAAGAGATGGCGGATTGGGGAGTAGCAGAAGCAGAAGTGGAAAGAACAATCTGCGACATTCGACGAGGGCGAAGGGGTTTGACTCGGGATTGACTAGCAGGTGGTCGTTCGTCGTCGTCCACGGAGTTACGAGTGGTACTTGGGTATTTGGGTCCTGGTAGTGTGCCGCAGCTACAACAGCTGATGATGAGATGCTGATTCTGGTGACATTGCTCAGGATAGTGGGAATGCCGAGCAACATAGTAATTTGGGGTTGTCCAGTCTGGTAGAAGGATTCAGGCAAATGGGGGGGCAGAGGTTGAAGCAAGCAGGAGCCTACGAGCGAGGCCGGAATGGTATCATGGTCCTGTACCTGGCATGTTCCATTGGACAGTTACGAGTCGTGGACAGTGGGACAGAATTACTTAGCACCAATTTGAAGTGGGCGAAAGTGGGAGAAGCCTGGCGGCCAGCAGAATGAGCGAGAAAGTGGGAAGTGGGATTTTGTCTGAAAGTCACTAGGTAACTTAAACTAGTCGGTAAGGAGATATTAGCTGTGGTCACTAAGATAGCTACGAACAAGGCCGGGGAGAGGGCCGGAAAGCGCCAGAGGCATTTTTCGCTGCAAGTGCCTTAGAAGCACCAATACGAGAAGAGGGGTAAGCTCGGAGTAACTGGTACCAGACATGCAGTCAAGCAGTCCATGTCTCCCTAGGTACTTGTACCGATGCCTCAATAATTGAACGGTGAACCAGCCAGCGCGTCTGATTGAAATTCCCCCAGGGCAGTGGGTCACTCCGAATTTGGGTTTGTCAGTCTGCTATCGTTTATTTTAATGCCATTCCGGTTGCCTAGATAGGAAAATAAATCAAGAAAGAGGGGGAGAAATAATTCACTGGCTCGACCATCACTGAACAGATTCTGTCTTTTTTTTTTTTTTCCTGGTCTGCTGCCCTGGCGCTGGCTGCTCATATCTTCCCCTCACAAACTTCCTGGATCACAAGTGGGTGAATGGGTGGCCCTTTTGTGCTTCACCAGACTTTTCCCCCATGCTCCTCGGGTGTCTTCCTGCTCGGAAGCGAACCCTGTCGCCCATTCTTAACTCTCGTCACCGCCGCCCGCCCGTCGTCTCCGTTACGACGGCCACTAACTGACTAGCAACTGTCCCACTATTCGAGTCCTGGGTCGTCATCCTCGCAAAGGTCTGCGCCCAGGGTCCCCAGTGTCATTCCCATCCGCAGGGGTTTCGCCTGCAGACGGTCCCTTTGGCTTGCACTCCTCCCCCGAATATCCCGGACGGTCTACTGCCTACCAACAAGCGTCTCTTGAAGTCAGGGCTCCTCATCCAATGGCTTCACATCATGCTTCGCAACAAGATCCGTTTCCCAAAGTAACCATCTTCGATGGCTCGGCGGCCTGGTCCGGTCGATCCACCGGATCCTCTGCTAGATTAGGTATTAGGGATTTTGTGCAACATCGACGAGCTTTCGACCCTGTAACATATTCTCCGACCATGCAGATTCAAAATCTTCCGACCAGTAACCAATGCCTGGCGCGAATATCCCTTCTTGGAAACAAATGCTGGCGCGCGTCCATGTTTCCACTCGGCCGCCGCCCATCAGAACCAAAATTATTCGCATTGGAAGCTCAGCTCGCAGCCAGACGGGCTATTGGCCGAAATATCGTAAACTATACCGGCGCATTCTGAAACACGGATCTGATGACAATGGCCTTCCCGGTCTGGCTCGGGACCTTGCTCAAGCATATTTTCAATCTGGGTCGCTTGGACTGCTCATCACCGACCGGTATGTAGGCCAACCTGAAATAACCGCGGCTTGTACCGGTAAATCGAAGGCAGTGTTCATTGCCAGGTGCCGGCCAGGTCAAACCAGATATAAAGGTCCGCCGCTTCAGGCAAGGGAAAGATACCATCTCGAACACCGATGATGCAAAGGGTCCATCGAGCTAAAGTATTCGAGAGTGGCCCTCTCTCGGTAGCTACCTGGGTCCCGGAGCTGAACTTCAACCAATGCCCACTCAGCCGGACTGCCCAAAGATTGGTGAGCCTACACGGACCACCGGGGCCTAACGATTGAAGATCAGACTAGATACCTGCCCACCCACCTGTGGCAGGCAAAGGAAGCAGCAGGAATGAGCTCGTCCGCATTCGGACTGCGAACTGGCTACGATACAAAGGAAAAAAGTTCCTCGCCCTTGCTAATCCCCTCAGCTGTGTTGGTAGACGAAAAGACCGAGCGGGATTGCGTCCAAGGCGTGAGTCTGGCTTTTGTTACACCTTCCCCTTGGACCGAGCTCCCAGCCTTTTACTTGGTGGGGTCGGTGTACCCCGCCCAAATCGATCATTGATGACATGAAAGATCCCAAATAATAACACGAGACCATAGTTCCTGAACAGCTCCCCCGATAATGCCTAACTGATCCTCTCCCGGCGGTGATCATCTCTGGTCCTCCTGGATTCAGACCCTCTGCGAGTCAGGTTTGCGCGTCAGCAGGGCGCATGGACCACCTCGACTAGGCCAAAAGCGTTGCCGTGAAAACAAGGTTGCAGTGCGACAGTGATCTGCCCTTGAGAAATTTATCGGCTTAGGGAGGAATCTGAGAAACTTTGTCTGGTGTCTACCAACAAGACGAAGTAGTGGCCTTCCAGAAATCTTACTGGTGTTGCTAACAGTGCCTGGCACGGCCTTCTGAACAGAAACTGCTCGTCCCCCGTCTTCCGCGCCTCTGCCGCCACGTGGTGGAAAGACCCGAAAGAACGGGACAAAGTCCGGCTACGGGAATCACTACGGCTACTAAGAACTTGGGTCCCAGATGGTAGCCAACATGCGACTGGCTGGTCCGTCCAGGGGGACTCTCCAACGGGACCTCGTCCCGTTTCGGGTTATGCTCCGCAAGCCACCATCGTTGGGAGATTTTTTTTTTTTTTTTTTTTTTTTTGTGGCCATAAAGTCAGGCATTTTTTTCACCGAGTCAATTGTCAGGCCAAAAATTGTCACATATGCATGTCACTGCATAGCATCTTCGGAGTCTTCGTTCGCTTCGACCACATGGCCGAGGCGGCAACTTTCAAGTGTGCTCAATTAACTTTGAACTCGAATTCTCAAAAAGTAGCAAGCGCCAAGGGCCGAGGCGTACGGGAAATGCGCAGCCAGTGTCGCAGGCTTTCCGTCAGTGATGTACGCATTTTTGGGCCGAAGAAACGGTCAAAATTCTTGTAAAGGATATTTCGGTCATTCCAAGGGGTTTTCGGATGGGGCTGGTGGTGTCAGGCTCTGGAAACGACCCTCTCGACCCTGTTAACCTTTTTTGATCACCTGTCCTGGTCAAAGGCAAAGTCCATTCCAGAACCATTACCAATGCTCCACCTTTGTCCTACCACGATGTTTCTCCCTAGGTGTTTTCCAGAAGAGAGGGCGATTTCGGCACTTTGGAGCCAATGAAGAGATGGTTTGTAACAGAGCAGGTCACCGACTGGCCCAGGAGTAGGTCCTCTGTCCGGGGGGGTCAAACATGCCCCACCTCCACGTCGGGACGATACACAAAATGTGATTATGTACACGAATGCGGCCCGCTGAGACACAAGGGGCTGCATAAATCTTCTCTCCAAAAGCAGGAGATCCTTCTGAGATGAAAGGCCCCTGCTGGAAACGATGTGACCGTGCCAATTTTATCACAAGGTTGCAGACTTTTGTTCCGGGCGACTTCACGAGGTCGGACTGTTGGGCGTTGTTCCAGTTCCGACCGATTCGCGTTCCTGAAAGGCCGATCTTAATCCTCTTCTCGGCAACTGGAGGTTGGGCACACACAATTTGACCAAAACAAGCATGATCGACGGTAAGGGTGCAAACCAAGTTTTATTGGCCACAACGAATACGCAACAGATCTGACCATTACATGCTCCCAGGAGGCAGTGTTTGGTATTTGTGAAGGGGATTCCCCATGTACCACCAATGCCTCCGTGCCTGTCATTTCAAAGGCGATGATTGCAGATTGCATCGTTTCAGTCGAGTTCCAGCAGTAGCCGGCAAGACGTCAGAATTCCACAATGTCAGAGCCTGAGGGAGCCGATCACGCACATTCTCGTGTCCAACTTGCCCCAGTCTTCTCTGAGCAGCTGTGGTCGATACCAGCCAGTATATGGGGTTTGAATGCTGTCGCAGTGACGCACTGTTTTGTGTTGGATGATTATGGCAGGAGAGACAGGTCACCGTGCTATCAGCGCCACCGTCCACGAGGGGGATGGGAGGCTAGCCGGGGACCTTGGCCCATGGGAAGCTGGTGACAGTGGGGGCTTATCATTAGCCACAGACCGCAAGGGGAAATTCACCCTGCAGCTAAAGAGCTTCTTACTATCCTAAGCGGAACGGGGCAGGTGACTATTGCATGAGTCCGAGGGCTCTTCGGGTCGGAATCATCCCCGCTTTGGCTGTTCGATGGGGGTGAAAGTTGAAACACGGTGATAATTAGTGAATTGTGATTGCTCACCCGGAAAGACCATTCGAAAACGACGGTCCTAGAAAGTCGAGTACAAATAGGTGGAGATGAAACCCCACGACATCAAACGCATTTGAGGTCCAAAGAAACTCGATCCCCCCCCAATCCTCGTATCCTTTCGCGAAAACCGGCAGGACATGGAATAACTTTCCCTCATCCTGCAAACTCTCTCCAGCCGAAGCCCATTCTTTGATCACCCGATCCGATCCCTGACCATATCCACTCTCACAGCGGTGTCCAGGCTTGCTACTCTCTTCCCCTACCGACTCCTCTCGTTCTACCTCATCCACAGTACTGCCACGTGGATCGAACAAACGGGAGCTGGCTGGTGTTCTGCGGCACTACGGCACTTACAATGGGAGCGTAGCCTAAATAGATTGAAAGAGGGTGGCTTACAAGGACCTTCGATTTCTTTGATAGAACATCTTCCCGCAGTCAATACCATATAACCAAAACCATTGAAAACTCAGAAGTCTCAAGGCCGGAGCAGGGCGATGATCATCCCGCCTGCAGATGAGCCTCACTGTTAAAAAAAAACCTGGCCAGCCCCAGAGGTGCTTTCGGGGACATTGCGGCCTTCTGACTGGCCACTTGGGTCTTTTGAAGTCCTCTTATGGTGAGGGCGATCAAACGGCGGACCATCACGGCAAGGGGTGCGGATGTTTAATTGGATGTTCAGCTTCCCCGAGGCACGGAATCCATCCGAAGGATCGAAGATCCAGGGATACCCCGAAAGTCTAACTACCTAGGTGGTACGAAGGACGTAAAACACAGCCATCGACGGCGAAGAGGACCCCTCAAGGGGAGCGACTCGGCGGGACTGAAGCTTGAGGCAATGGTGAGTGACAAAGCTCACTCTTCGAAAGTGATAGAAATAGATGATCGATTGAATCACAGCGACGAATTGTCCAAAGACGAAACTCCGACGACGAAATTGCCCCCGGCAATACCATGACCACACATCTAGCGGTTTGTTCATGCTTTCCACCGCCTCATTTTGCGACTATCCCAATCATGGGGTTTCATTTCAGCACGATACTGCCTTGCTTTGACCTGTCAACCCCCTTGAGCGTTTGTTCATCGTGGCCGTTGCTTCCGTACCGCATCTGACGCACGAGACTAATATGTGATAGGCATCCCTTTGTGGGTGTTCTGTCTCGAGATAATATCAGAGCGCATCGATCTCGCAACATCCCTCTCCCGGGGGGTCGCCGTTCAAAGTACATTGCATGATTTGCTCGACGTTTTCGGTCTGGCAAAGCAAATATACGAAGCCGGGAGCGCTCATTTTCCCCCCGGGGCGAACCTCTACGGTCAGGCGAAGGTTTATTTGGTTGTGTCGGGGACTGTCTCACACCCTGAACAGTGGTTGAACATGGCCACCTCTTTCACAGATAAATGCGGCACATCGTAATGCTACCGGTTTTATACCTTCCAGATATTGAACGTTGAGAGATCGGAGAAAGTCCCGTGCACCAGCCCCCCTGTACAGCCTGGTGGCCTGTCAGTCTGTTTAAATTCTCTTTTCTTTTGACAGGACGTCGGAGGGCGAACCGCGATCCGAACATCGGATCCAACCTGCTGGATTCGGAGAGGCTTGAACTTCCAAACGAACAACATACCTTTGATGGCGATGTCGGATTCGGATTCGGATCCTGTCTCAAGCCTCTCTCACTGCAACGTCGACACGAAGTTGGACTGGTCATGTGCGAACAGCGCCTTGGCTGAAAGGGAACCCGCAATACACCACCGAACATGATCCAAAAGGTGCTGGAAGGATTGCACTGATTACCGCCTCCTGTGCATTTTTATTCTCGACCTACAAGCTACAACTCCTTGCCGCAGATTTCCTCTCACATCTTCTCACTGGGATTGCCGTTTGTGGATATGTACTCTTTGACCAGGTTGAGCGCCTCAACTGCGAAAGCCACCATGTTGGCCTGTCGATCACTTCCACAACTAGTTTCCATGTCCTTGCTCATGGCACCGTTCTCTCCTACCACTGCCAGTGCGACGTAGCCCCTTGGTTCCGGTAGGTCAGTTGTTTTGGGTCGCCTTCAAATGGATAACAGTCACGACTTACGGTTGCCGGTTGAGAGTCTGGCCGCTAGCCGTTGGTCCTGCGGTACCACTCTGTGATTCAAACGGTGAGAACAAGGTCTTGTTTTGGGAAAGCATCGAACCTCTCCAACACAGTAAGTGGACTTCAGCGTCTGGCGCACATGGGTTGCTAGTCCCGCCACAAGTTGGGGGGTTGGCCCTTCATAGTTGTCGATGTTTGCTTGGGTCCAACCCGCGAATGCAATTCTCGACTCAAGCGTGTACAGGGTCAGTCCGCCTTTGTAAATCCTAGACGCCCCTGGGGTGGACAGCAACGCCGCCGACACGAGGCCGCCAGCTGCGGTCTCCGCCACAGAGATGGTTTCCTTGCGTTGCCGCAGCAAATCAGCCACGTCTTCCGCAGCCGCCTTGAGCGCGGGCGGGGGGAATTCGGCCATCTTGAAGTGAGATACAAGTCGTCTTGATACGTAGATTGAATGAATCGATAGCTATAGAAGAATCCTATTTCGTAGGAAAGACATGAGATGATGAGATGTGTGTAACGTGAATTAATTTATGACAAATGCGGAGACGCAGCCTCGGGTGTTGAACCGACCTAACCTGGCCTCTCATACACTGCCCGATTCAATGACATCGACTCGAGAAACAGCCTTCTTGCTGAGACTTGCTACGGGCTGATAATTGTTCTCTATGAGAAGCATTACATTCCACGCAGGGTCTGCAATATAGCTGCACATGTGCAGAGCTCACACCCTGTGGTGAGCGATTCACGAGAACACGGTAATTATACTTTCTCCAGTTTTAAATGACCTCATCCGTCCGGCGAATGCCAGCATGAAACTGGATATACTCGCAGCCAGCTTTTTGTCTTCTGCGTAGATGATGTTCATTTGCACTAGAGACCCCTTTGGGGATGCTCGACTCGTCCAATGCTGTTTGCTCAAAAATTCTACATTGTAGTGAGCACAGCGCTTGTCTTAATAGATAACAACCACATCCTGCAACGACTCTTCTATTCATTCGACATATACACTGTGTGCTATGTGTATTAAACACTGCTATATCCCGTATGATCTTCGTCATATGACTGCCACAAAACACGTGGCAGGAGGTTCCACCTGCTAGTCGATAGCAAAAATCAGAACGACGCCTCTCGATTACCGTGTCTTCGTGATCATGCATTCATACATCCTCTAGAGAGGTGATTTCAAATGAACCCATGGCAAGATATGATAGATATCTTGCCTTTGAAAAGATCCCGCTATCCAATTTCGGATGAGCCTCCTGCGCCTCTTGTTGCTGGGCTATGTCCACTCCGTGGTGTTCCGAGACGACTTCGACGAGGATGCCATTGCAAAAGGGATGACAATGATTAGATTGACAGTATAACGAATAAATCGAAGCGGTTGTTTGTTTGGTCCGGGCACTTGAAGTCTTTGGGTTCACACAATCTTGTACACCTTCTTACACCAGTAGAATGCTGCCACTCCGAACAGGAAGAGCCCGAGAGTAGTGGCCCAAAACCAATTGAGATTGTCGACGTCTTGGCCAGGAACTTTGAAATTGGCGCCAAACATACCTGTAACGCGGAAGTTAGTTAGGACTTCTGCAAGGAAAGGCTGTTTGGGAGCGGATAGAAAAGAATTTTCTGGACTTGCCCGTGACCAGATTCAGAGGTAAAACGATGGTACCAAGTACAGTCAAGCGACCTAAAACATCGGCTGTCTAAATAGGAGTCAGCAGGAAAGCAAAAGCGTTGAACATTGGACAGCTGGCGGAATGAGGAAGGGACCACTGACATTCTCCTGTCTCTCATTCATGTGGATGCTAACTTGAGCCAGATAATTGCCGTGAGCGCGCGAAAGAAGAGTTTCGTAGTGTGAAAGGTTTCCAGTCATGGTCAAGATGTGATCTTGGATATCTCCTAGGTAAAGGCCAATCTCGGACCGGGGGGCGACCTCCCACTGCTCGTTACAGCGCTTCGCGAATCCTTTGATGACATCGGCCTTGTTTCCCAGTAATCGATAAAGTGACATGACTTTCTTGCGACACTCGCCTATGCGCAGCAGCATATCGATGCCAGAGATTTCAGGCTCGCCAACATCCGACCGCTTTTCCTTGTGTTTCCGACCATGGTTACCAGTCAGTTCATCGGTGTTCTGGAATGCCTTGAGAATGAGATCATCAATTTGATCGACTTCTTCCTCAATATGAGTGATCAAGGGCTGATAGACATCCGTGATATCGTCTATAATCGCATAGGAAATCCAATCGGCGCTGAGAATAAGGTAGTCCGAGAGCTGTCGAATGCGTCGTCGAACATTTGCTGGATGAGGGATTTGAGAGAAACGGAACGTGAGAATGCCATGCCTGAATACACAAACATACACGTTGATGGGTTTAAGATAGTCTTCGCTGTGCGTGTCTTGTTCGAACGTCCGATAGTTGATAAAATAATAGTTTCGAAATAGTTCGACCTTTTCTCGGGCTTCTTGCATCATGATATCCTCAGATGTGAGGGCGTGAATGCCGAAAGTTTTGCAGAGAACGCGCATTTCTTGATCGGTCGGGCACGTCACGTCAAGCCAGAACGTCGGGCGAGGACCATATTTCTTCACTTTGGGAGTACACGGTGGAGAAGTCTTCCGGTATGGCGTAGCGGCACCGGAGTTCCTTTCCGAGCCCTTGCCATTGGAGTCAAACTTCAATCTCATCGATTCTGTGAGTTCAGGCATCCTGCCGTGTCCATCTGCGTTGACTTGGCTTTTGGGGCTTTGAACGGCACTTAGGTTTTCCGCATTCTGGCTGGTGTCCACTCCTTCCTCGTCCTCACTGCTACTGGAGTCAATCAGCTCAGGGGGATCTGGGATAAACAATTCGCGAAAAGTCCCTCCTGGTTGCACTAATTCCGATATCGTCTGAGCGTGAATGGTACTCTCGAATTCTTCATTGAAGTAAGTGTATCGATATTGAACGTCTTCTTCAACACGATGCCATGCATTCTTGGAGGGCCGTAGTCTTCCTTCAACGAAGACGGGTTCACTGATTTTCTTTGCCCGTCGTTCACCCGCCCGTTCCTCCTTCTCCTCACGGCTCCATTCGTCCAGAACCCACAGTTGAGGCCATTCACGATCCCGACGTCTCCGCCGTGTGCCGCTCAGGTAGGTACCTTGTGACTGGGACCTGTCGAAATACTCCTCGCCAGCTACGGAAACATCATCCCCAGGGAAGCAAACATCGCCTTCTGCAGCGTGTGTCATGGCACGATGCCGTTGAATACCTTCTGGCCGAAGTTTGGGGTTATCGCCCGCTAATGGAGGCTCATTGGTTCCATCATCGTCAATAGCAATCAAAGTGTCCTTGTTGGTTACCTGGAGGTTCCTTCGGCTGTCTGGCGATCTGGTAAGAAAATCGCCGTCGTCAACCATGACATCGTCATACTGAGCTCCGACGCTGGGGCTTGGAGGCACCGAGGGAGGGTTGTTGACATCGTAGTCCTGATCGGATTTGGGGAAGGAATGGACGGTTCCAAGTGTCCACTTCCTCTGTGGTTTCGAGTGGGAAGATAGCGTGGAAGAACTAGACTTCACTCGAAAAAGTCCATATCCAGCATCGACGGAGTTTTTGCGTTGAGGCGCGCCAGAAATCAAGGGTGTACGGTCCGTGGCGTCTTCACAACCAGACCCCGTAGGACTTGGAATATCTTGCTGGCTGCGATGCCTCCGTCGACCGCCGGTATCAAGCCTAAGAGAAGTGTTACTTCGATGCGGCGCCGCAAAGACATTTGGAATCAGGCGGCTGTCGCGTCGAGATCGCAATATGGGCTGATCTCGATGATCGAGGAGCGCTTCACTATCCAAACTTTCACCACTGAGATTGCCTTTATTGCTCCTGTAAAAGGACTGCCGCACGGACGATGGCTCACGGGCTTCCTCAATCGGGGGGGTTTCATGGCCCGGTCCTTCTTCCACACTCTGTAGAGCTGACGTGTCAGAGGGGGCAGCAAAAGACTGGCGGCGATTCCTCCTCTTCTTGCCCCCACGGTGTTTTCTTTTCTTTTTGCCATCTTGTGCTGCGGTGGAGGTTGTGGAACCTTGGGCTTGCACGGTCGAGGCAGAAATAGAGGTCTGATCTGTCGATCGAGGGTGAATCCGGGCCTGATCCTGATTGTGTGACTCGGGAGACCTGGAGGACTGGCCTCTGCTGGGGGGTGGAAGTGGATGCATCTGAAGTAGAAGGCTGAATTCAATGCTGCGGAGGCCGAGGGAGATAGCTGGATAAGATATGAAGCGTGCTGACTATGAACAAGATCGAAGATAAAAATTCATTAGAAAAGAAGGCAGAACAAATGCAGCTGGTTTATAGAGAACACAGAGGTACAGTCACCGCAGAGCGCGGGAGACTTTTTTCTCTGACAAAACGCAACTTCAGCCTCTGAGATCTGATTCAATGGGTCTTCGCCTATCGACGATCCTGTCCAGTAGAAATCGAAGGACCATCCGCATTGCTGCAGCCTATGACGTGAGAGAAGCTTCAATCCTTTTGGAGATGTCAAGCTGTTGACGGGTGTGGCCTCCACAGCATTCGACGCAGAAAAACCAGGCAAGCTACTGGCCTATGAATTAATAGTCCGCAGAGCATTTAAACTCATTCATAATTATACACTATATAAAAGAAATTCGTGTCGTCGTTCGTGTCAGCGACCCAGGAGAAAAAAAAAAACACCTCCCCCTGACTTCGCCATGCAAACCAACCCTAATATCCATGCACATTACATCCTCTAAAACACGTTGTCGTTCATATCAATGCCGCTCACTGCACCCAGACTGTGAGTGCTGGGAGCTCGAAGACTGCGGGTGTCCACACTCATTCGGTCAACCTGGCTGCCACCACTGGCAACACGAGTCGAGGCCTTGACCTTCTTGCCTTTGTCTGGACGGGCAATCAACACCTGCGCAGGGCATACCACGATTTCTTCATCCCCAAACCCATTGTCATCGCCCTTCTTGACGACGAGTGGGAAGAGCACCATTCGCACAACTGCCTGGTTTTGCTCCAATTCTTCATTACTTGTGGTTTCACCACTTCTCTCATTCATCAAACTTGCATTGAAGTAGACCTTGCGTACAAGGTCTCCGTTGGTGTCATATTCTGGCTGCAAGGGTGGCAGCATTACGTACTCGGCTCGTTGAGTACGCATCTCGATGGAAAGATCCACCGCTGCGTGCATGACATTGCGCAAAGAACCCACAATTTGTTGCTCTAGATTGTGCGGTGGAGGGAGGAACTTCGACAACGTGGCAAAGATTTCGATGGCCACCGCCTCAGTGTCACTCTCTCGTTGAGCCTTGAAACTTTCTCGCTTGCAAAGCAGGGTGAGGGTGAGAGCCCGCCACTGACGGACAGCACTTGCTGGGCCCACCTCACCGAGGTTCTTCTCCAGTTGTTTCAGCTTCTGTCGTTGCTCTCGATCCATCCCGAAGAGATATCGAGTAAAGACGTACTCCCAGATCATGCTCATCACAACAGACATGAACACATCTCGTCGTTTGACCCGGTCCGCCAGGTAGACGTCCACGTCTGATCCATCCAGAATCGCATTGTCAAACCGATCAACAATCTTGTCGTCCCGAACTTCATTTGTGGTTCGGCAAATCCTGGTGTCGCTGTACTTGGAAAAGCGTAGAACCCAGGCTTGAACCTGTTGGCACAGTTTCTGACAGGCAGAATCGAAGTAATCTTCATCGCGGAAAACGACGACACCGTCCACACCCTTCTCCAGAATCTTGGACTGCAGCTCTCGAATATTTTCTCTCGCTGTCTCCAGTTCCTCTCGAAGTCTTTCGATCTCGGCATTCTTCTCCACGAGGGCCGTGTCGATTTCGTGTTTCACAATGGACTCCATCCCGGTTGAGAGCTCGGTATGACGCGATCGAAGAGTATCCAATTCTCTGGAAGACTCTTCCCATTGTGATCGTGCCTGCTCATGCTCTTGTCGGATGGCTAAGAGGTTTTGTTCGTGCTCTTTCTTCAGGCTTTCGTGTGTGGCGATCAAAGATGCTATCTCTTCCTTGAGACGGGCAATTTCGGCATCACGCTCTTGAAGGTGCGCAGCAGTGGTGCGCAACGCCTCGGCGGAATTTTCGGATCGATTGCGTTCGAAATGTGCCTGTTCGAGATGTTGCTCTGCCATCATTTTGGCTTCCGCAAGAGCACGATTCTCGCTGGCAAGCTGGTCCAGCCGGGCCTCTAGGTCCTTGATTTGCTGCATACTTTGTCGACGCCGAACACTGGGCGGTCGTGTCGGCGACCTGGGGCTACCGGGGTAGGATCCATATCCGTCCTGCGCACAAAGTTGTTAGCATGGGACGCGTTGTCGACCCGAGGCGGGGTCGGTGAGCATCGAACTTACATAGACTTCCGCCATATCCCTTCCGCGGGTGACGGATTCTCCTGGATCTTTATCATTGACGGGCATCTGCGATGACCCCGAGGCGAAATTGGCTGGATCGTAGGGTGAGATCAAGTTGGTGCCGCGCAG
This sequence comes from Rhinocladiella mackenziei CBS 650.93, assembly GCF_000835555.1. Classification (NCBI taxonomy): domain Eukaryota; kingdom Fungi; phylum Ascomycota; class Eurotiomycetes; order Chaetothyriales; family Herpotrichiellaceae; genus Rhinocladiella; species Rhinocladiella mackenziei. Next base: position 4,917,309 of record NW_013550604.1, read on the forward strand.
GTTGCGCAACGAGGTTCTCGACATGCTTCTGCCAAGCGATTTAGCGCCCGTGGAGTCACGTGAGAGACCCGACAGGCTCGCGCCTACCGATCCGGCTGCCCCAATGGCCGCTACCAGGCCAGCAGTGCCGTTGTCGTCCTTTGCAGGTGGCTCGGAGAATGGAGATGCCTCTCGAACAGTGGAAGATGCTTCGATCGTGTCCTCACGGATGGGATTGAGTGGATTCCTGGTCGGAGAGAACACTGGGTTCATGGTGTCATGAGCAGGGGGCTCAAATGTTGAGCGGCTCACCTCAGCCGCTGCGGCACGGTCAATCAAATTGGATGCAAGCTGATCGCTGCGCTGGGGCTCAAGGATGGCTTTGGCTTTTTGCCGCAATTCATCCCGGTTGTGGTGACGGCCATGGACGCTTGGGCTCCGTCGCAGAGGGCTTAAAATAGGCTCCGGGCTCCGGGCTGAGACAGTGTTGATCGTCGGGGTTGGGTCCGCTGGTGACGAATTGAACAAGACGGAGGATGGATCCTTCGAGGTTGACTCGACGGGTGAAGGTTTTCGTCTTGGTGTCTCGAGAACTGCTACTTCTTCCTGGTGCGATCTGCTCGGGGAGGACCTGGAAACGTCCTCAGTCGAGCTTGTAGGTGATTGAGGTCGTGTCGGCCGCAGCAAGATGTCTGCTCTGTTGTCCACATCTGTCGATCCGCTAACTCCAGTATTGTCATCGACATGCCCAGGAATGAAGCCACTGTCTCTTTGGGACGCAAACTGACCACCCGGCAGAAGTGGTGACTCAAACTGGACACCACTATCTCGATTGAGGTCTGACTGTGCGAGCCCGCCGACAGGTCCGAATTTGGCAAAGGACCAACCTGCAGATGGCTGCCGAGCTGGTGATACCGATTTTGGACGAGACTCTCTGGTAGGATCGTGTTCGCCAGACCCGAAACCAAGCCCAGCTGCGACACCTAGAGCGGTGTCCATGATGTCGTCGTGATCGGGAGGTGGAGTCAGCGACCGATCTTTTGGGAGATCTGCAGGCTCCTCTCCTGACCACGCGAGGGGGGATCGCCGCCTCTTTCGCCTTTCGCGAGTGCTGGCGCTCACATCAGACATATTTTCGACATCGTCCGTCGGCTGATCGGTTTCTGGTACTTGCAACGGTTGGTTGAAGACATCCATGGACTCCTCAGGCATCGTATTCGCAGTTTCAACTTGTTGCGTACCTGTTGCCTCGAGAGTTAGAGGAGCTACCTCCTCAGTGCCGTTGAACTCGAAGATTCTCCTTTCTTTCTTGCTCCTTTTTTTGTTTTTGCTCTCCTTGCGCTTGGGGGGACCATTGTCTTTCATTGCGACATCTGTGTCATTGTCTGCAAGGCCTCGTTCGTCTGGTATATCTTGGCGATCAGTGATTGTCATTCCGCCAGAAATATCCTCTATCGGCTGAGCAGTGAAATCTGTTGGCTCCTCTTGAGATGGGGTGATCCCAGGATGTTCCGTCAAAGGCATAGATGTTTTTCCATGGTCCTCAGCCATCACGATATCGTCTGGAGGCGCTGTTGACATGGTTATCTCCATCTCATTGGCAGGTTCCTCGGCGATGATATTTTGGTCAGAGTACGTCGGCATAGTCGGCATTTCACGTGAAATTGGGTCGACTTGAGGCTCATCCTGAATTGACGTGACAGGTTCTTTGAGAGGAGTTGATATTCCTTGAGCATCTTGTGTATGTGTAAAATGAGACGCATTTTCTTCTGTTTGAGTTCCTGATCTTTCGGCAGTTTCACTTGTTTCCTGATCAGTGGATTCCCAAGGTAGAACCGACTTCCTTTTTTCTTTCTTCGACACCTTCTTGTCCTTCGTCGACTCATTTCTCTTGACTTTTGGCTTCTCCGGTGCCAAATGATGTCCGGGGGTAACATCAGGCTTGATAATCGGGGTTTCTTCTCCCGCGTCCAGAGCTTCCATCGGCTCTGGGGACGCAGTTCGACTGAAGTGAGTCTGGCTAGCAGGCAAGTCATTTCGATCAGTCGACCTCGCTTCAGTGATCTCCATTTCGACGTCGTCGTCGCCGGTTGCCGAAGGCTTGCTCATTTCCGAATCCTTGAGTGTTGGTGTAGAATCCGATTCGTCCTTGGAAGAAACATTGGCAGGCGTTGATTCACTGTTTGCAACACTGGTTTCCGCCATCACAGCGTCAGGCTGTTTAAAATCAAGTTCGTCCTTTCCTGCAATTTGCATTGAAGCCTCGGGTGGCTGAACCACTCCTTCATCTAAGGTAGGCCGTTTCTTCTTGTTTTTCTTCTTCGTTTTCGTTGATGAGGGGCTTGGCCAATCTACATTGAGTGTTGCAGAGTCCTCTGCTAAGGACTGGGTGCCACTGGACTCTTGGGCACCTTGTAATGGAATTGTCGCGCGCTTCTTATTCTTCTTCGTATTTGTCTTCGTAATTTTCTTCCTTTCCTTTGCCAGCGTTGTAGACGTTCCCCATTCTTTTTCCGCAATAGGTTCAGTTGGTGCTTGATTCGCCTCGTCGATGGCATCAATTCTTTCCGTAGAAGTATCCATTGCGGCATAAGACGTAACACTCGACTCAATTTCAGCCCTTTTGGAGGCCGGATCAGAGACACTATCGCCGACGGTGGATGAACGCTTATTCTTCGTATCCATTATGGAGCTCTTGGTGTTGGAACCCTTGTCATCATCGCCTCGTGATTCCGAGTCTGCTTCAATTGGCCCAGAAATAGGCTGAGCTCCTTGTCCTTCATTCTCTGGAGGTGATTCGGTGGCTCGGGGTTGTGGATGATCGTCAGTGTCCAAAAAGTTTGATTCTTTTTTCGTCGCCATGCGTTCGCCCCTGTCATCAGGCGCCTCGATTCCTCTATCTTTGTCTGTTCGAGACGGCTCCGCCTGCGTTGGCAATTGGACATTGGCAGGTTCCCGATCGAGTTCCGGAGAAGAGGTGGCTTCCTGGGTGACAGGGTCGTGCTTTTCTCGATTTTCATGAAAATCAAGGATTTCTTTCGGGGCAGAATTCTCACTTCTGCTTTCAAAGCCTTCAGTTTGCTCGAGTTCAGTATTTTTGATCACATCTTGATCCTCCTCTGCAAAGGTGCTGACTTCCTTTGTTTTCGGTTTGCGTTTCTTCTTCTCTTCCCTTGATTTATTGGGCTTGGCGACCCAATTGTCGTCAAGCTCTGCTTCAGCTTGCTTCCGTTGAACATCAAGTTCAGGAACGTTTGAACCTCCGCTAGGTTCTTCAGTCAGCTCGGGTTGAGCTGGGATGTCTGGCATATTTATCTCATCCGTTGGTTGAGCATTTTTGGTATTCTTCTTGGATCTTGATTCCCACTCTTCCTCAGCGATATCGCCAGACACGCCTCCAGGTGTTGGCAAACTGACTGGGGGATTGGTGCGCTCCGTGCTCATTTCAGGCTCTTCTGAAACAGGCTGCGGACTTTTGCCCGGTTCGTCCATGATCTGTCCCTGCACTTGGGATTCAGAAAGACCTTCACTGAATATTGACCGACTCTTCTCCTCTGCAGGCTCTGTTGACGGAAGGATCCGGTCTTCCTCACGGCTGTTGTCGAAGGTGCCCGGGAAATTGAGAGCCCTGTCTTCAGCGGTGGAAGTTGTAACAGCGGAAGTATCCATTGGTTGAGTCTTTGGTACAGAAAATTCACGTCCATCACTGATTTGAATGTCTTCAGGAGAAGGACCCTCGTCTGTTCTTGGTTCATCGGTCGGGACAGAAATTGCCTGTGGCTCAGGGGCCCCTTCAACAAAGGTGGACTCATGGGTGGTTTGATCGTCTAGTATTGGCTTCTCAGTTGGAAGGATCTCAGATTCCATGGTTGCCTGAGCTGGCTCATGCGAGACATATGCGGTATCTTCAGATTCCTCGTTTGCGATTTTAGGTTGAGCACTGGAGTGAGGCGTTGGAGCCACCTCCTCAGCTATTGCTGGCGGTGATTCATCCTCCTTTTCGCGTTGGTCGGCGGAATCTTCGGGAGTGGATACAAGATCATGGCTGAAACTTGTCCGCTTAGTCTTGCTCTTCTTGCGTTTGGGCTTAACTTTGAAACCAAACTCCTGTGCATCATCTAGAGCTGTCTCCTGGGGGACCTCTGGCACCTTTTGAGAATCCGACTCTGCCGATTCTGGACCTGCGGAGCTTCGTTTTGTGGTACCATCATAACCGAGTCTTTTGTCCTTCGCATCGGAGGAAGCCTCATCGAAGGTAGAAGACCGTTTCGGTTTCTTGTTCCTGGTTTTCTTCTTTGATGTCGGAAGGAAGAAATCCCGAGCGGTTGTTTCTTTTCTAGCTGCACCTTCCAATTCTCCTACTTCGAGAGGCTCGGACACGATCTGGTGATCTGTAAATCCTTCCTCGATAAGCTGCGGAGCTTCCGAGGGAACAGGAAGATCGGTTTGGTCGCTAGTTTCATGTTTTACATCATCACTCACGGCCAGAGCGCTTCTTGGAATTTGTTCGCGGCGCTCAAGCGAGTCGATGTGACGAACAGTCTCTGATTCAGGAAGAGGTTCTGTGGTTTCGCTCTCATTGTGGGTCTGAACTTCCTCTCCAGATGCGCTGTCGATTGCAAAGTTTGATTGACCTTCTCGATTTCCGACATCAACCTGTCTTTCTGTTGTAGGTATTTGGGCGGAACCCTCATTCTGGCCATCCAGAGTCAGGAGAGCTCCAGCAGCACCAGTAACAGTGGCGATATCTGTGGCGTCATTCCTATTCTTTTCCTTCTTCGACTTGGTACTGAGCTCCTTTATAACGACTTCTCCTGAGCCTTCCCGTGCCGTTTCTTGATCCTGCTCTTGTTGGTTCTTATTTGCCTGGGCATCTGGCAACATCACTCCATACGAACTGTTCATGTCTTTAGAGGTAAGAACACGATCGGGAGCATTTTCGTTAGTCTCCAAAGCTGGTGCTAAGTTGTGCTTTTCTTGGAGATCCTCATGCTGCATGTTGGGTTCTTGCTCATCAACACTTTGGTCCCGGGAGACTGTATTACTGCTCACAGTCAAGGCATTTGATGGCTTGTCTCGCGAGTCCTCAGTGGACTGGCTTTCAGGAGCAGCAACATTCATCTGCTCGTCTGTCGTTGGCGCACCCACGTCTTCATCAACCCAAGCAATGCTCTTCTTCTTGTGGGGCCTTTTCTTTGTTTTCCTTGAGTCCATCCTCCACAAATCTCCCGAGTCCTGATGCCGGGTATCGGCTGAAGCTAGAATATTTTCTTGTCCAGCAGAAGTTTCGACGTTTTCACCAGTCAAAGGAGCCGTCTGACCGATGAATTCTTCCGTAGAAATGGATTCGCTCGGGTCTTCCCGGATGTCTGGTACACTGTCACTTGGTACGAGACTCGGTCGAGATTCTGCGATGGAATCGCTCCTCTCTGCCCCGGCGTCTCCCCAATCAAATGACGCCCCCTTATTCTTTTTATCTTTATTTTTCTTTTTCTTCGATCTTTTGGGACTAGAATACCGGTCATCATCTTCAGCCTCTGGTTTTGCGGGTTCGACAAGTGCAACAGGCTGGGGCTCAGCCGGCTCGTTCTCCATCGATGTCGTGTCGATGTTGGAAAGACTCGGTTGAGGCACGGCTGCCGGAGTTGGCAGAGCAGATTCGCCCTTTTGAATTTCAAAGTCGTCACCGAATGGATTTGGAGGCTCTTTGAAGTGCTCGATCATACGGTGAGAAACATCGATGTTAGAAAGGAACGGTTCTGTGGGGTTTTGTTCAGGCCTAGCGCCCTGCTCTACGATCTCAGCAGCATTTTCCAGAACTGGCTGGTCAGTAGCGGCCTGTGATTCAAGCTGATCGTTGGAACGTGACGACTTCTTCGAGGCTCGTTTTGCATTCCGTCTCGCCTTTTTAGAGGATTTACTCCTGTCAGTTGGTTCGTCTTCAACCCATCTGGTCTCTTTCTCAACTGCAGTTGTTGGAACTTCATTTTCTTCCATGACCGTAGTCAAAGAGGTGTCGCCAATGACTTGCCGTTCGTCGGTCTCCTGCTGAAACGCTTGATGGGCTGCTTCTACAGTCGAGCCTTCGCTCAAACCTCTTGCTTGGACAGCCGCTTCCAATGCTTGCTCGAATGGGCTCAATTCAGTCTCTTTCGCCATATCCGCATGTAGGGTTTCAGGTGAATTGTTGCTAGGTATGGGTAACTGGTTGGAAGCCGGCGCAACCGTGACTTCAGGAGCAAGATTTCGGTCTCCATATGATGCATCGGTCAATTGGTTATCAAATTTGATGAGATGCGGCGCGGCCGGATCAGCTTCCAACTTGTTTCCCGCTTCGAAATAACCAGAAGGGCCTTGCCCAGGTTCAGACTGTGCAGATGTGTCTGCCTCCTTCGATAGCGCAGTGTCCATTGGTTCGTCAATAGGTTCCTTATAGCCCTTGTGCGGTTTGTCATCCACTATCAAAGGATCTTCACTGATGAGAGGAGTGGCAGAAAAGCTAGCAGCTGGTGCGGTCTCCTGTTTGTCGAGAGTATTAGCGGGAGTATCACTAGCTGTTAAGCTGCTTTCAGGTGTGGCTGGAAGTTCTTCGTCGAAGGATAATGTATTGCGTTTCTTCTTTCTCGCTATTTTAGACTTCTTGAGCTTCTTCGCTTTGGTAGCTGACGGCTGTGTCTTATCATCCTCAGGAGCATCGGCCGTCACATCGCCCTGGGTTGACGGGGTCGGATCGTGGAGACTCGTATTTGATTCTGCTAGTTCACCGTTTCCAATTTCTCTTGAAATCATGGTTTCTTTTGAAGAGTCGCTGTTCTGTTTCAATGGCTCTTGTAGGAGAGAAGTGGTATCGCCTGCATTTTCATTGTCGCCCGCCTTTTCATTGGCTTCAGGCGATGCCGTGGCTACATCTGCGGTACTGTCAGACTCATTGCTTCGCTTTCGAGCCTCTGAAGAGCCAGTTTCATCAACTCCAGCACTTTGCGGTGTCTCGCCTGTGATAGGAGGGTCTGGTTGAGGTTGTGACCGAGCTGAGTCTAGTGTTTGATCAACGTTTGGTGGCGACTGTCGAACCAAAACCTCTTCTTCCAAGATAACGTCGTCGGGTCGGCTTTCAGGTTGTTTAGGTGCTTCTGTAGTCATATCCACGACAAATTGGGATTTTGTGGGCGTTACGACATCTTCATTTGGTTGATCGTCGTGCGCTCCCTTGGACATCTCATATGCAGCAATGCCGAGCGCTGATCCAGTTGCCGCAGTTGTTACGGCATCTTGCCAAATAGAGGACGTGGATCTGGACCGCGAAGTACCCCTTCGGCCCCTGCTTAAGCTCCGGGATCTTCTTGGAGACAAACTTCTGCTGCGAGCACTCATATATTCCTGATCCAGATCTGTGCTGACAACGCTAGGAAGAGGGCTAGCGGGTCTAGCTCCGTCATCCATTGCCGGAACCTCGCGAAGTAAAGCAGGATCTTGCAGCAGCTCGCTTGGCGAATGAAACTCGTATTTCGGTTTGGGTTTCTTCTCTCTCTCCCATGCTCTCTGTGCTTCTCCTGGAACTGGAGTGGCCGACCTCGAATCCAAATAATCTGGAGATTCTCGTCGCGTGTCATTGTCATGCCAATAGGAGTAGCTGTGTCGCCTGCCGCGATCACGGAACATCTCGGCATTGAAGCGAGAAGGAGTAAATTCGTCTGGATGCTCTCGTGCCTGTGCTTCAGCTCGAAGGTCTTCCATAGAAGGATGTGCCGAACTTGTTTTGCTCGAGGGCAGAGATGGATATTCTTCCATGGCTTCGGGCGTTGAGGCTTTTGCGAAGTTTTGTCTTTCCACAAGATAGAGGGGGCGAAATTCCTTGCTTGAACGGAATTCAGTTGACTTCGGGCGTCCTTGACGAGTTCGGGGCGTTGTCAACGGGGAACTTGGAGATGCCATGGGTGAGCTCATGGAAAATCGTGGATTGGTTGGTGAAAGAGGCGGACGGCGGAAGTTCAAAGGGACGGCAGTTGGAGAGCTATGGACGATAGGGCTGGAGGGGCCATCGGTTGTCCGTATAGCGGAGAGCCGGCGAGAGGCAGGATAATTGGTTGAAGTCCCTGGCTTGGAACTTTCTTCCAATTCATCAATCTCGTGTGAGAGTCTCTTGGAGGGGAGGTTATCTTCGCTGAGAGCATTTGTTGGGGTGTCGAGATGAGTATCCAAAGCGGCACTGGGCGGGTTTGATGGTTCTCTCTCGGATGCTAGCCCCGAGACACCATCAATACCCATTGGTGTACTTATCACCGTTGGTGGTGGCATTTCGGGGCTCGTCCCTAAAAAAGGCTCGATATCCTCAGGTTTAAGCGGCGTTTCGGGGATTTCTTCAGCAGAAACGAAACCGTCATCGACGCTCTGATCTCTAGACACCGTTCTGTAGCTTGTCGGTTCGAGTGAAGGATCTGAATTTCGTCGGGTTCTTCTAGCAGGCTCGGATGTGGCATCGCCCAAATCCTTCTCCTTTGACTTCCGTTTCTTTCGCTTTTCTTGTTCAATGTCGCGGTCTTGATCTGCTCGGCCTTCGGACTCTGGAGATCTCGAGCTCTTCTTGCTGGAGGTGCTGACATCACTCTTGTTGCCGGAGAAAAGCCTGCCAATAAAGCTGTCGGACTTTTTTTCTTTGCTTCTCTTCTCGAGGTCGCTAGGGCTACTAGCAATAGAATGCGAATCATCATTCCCGAGAATATCAGAGTCACGATTTTTGTGCTTTCGAGGTCTTCTCTCCTCATCTTTGGCTCGTGTGCTCCGCTTTGAACTTGTTTCCGAATCAACGTTTGATGATGCACCATTAAACGAAAACGATCGAGAATCGTCACCATCAAGCATATCATCCTTTGATCGAGATCTGCGAAGTTTCCGGAAGCTTGCTTCATCTGCCTCTCCTTGATCCCTGGACTTGCTGGATTTTGAACTCGTGCCAGCGTCACTTCGAGAACCACGCTTTGATTTCTTGAGTTTCTTGGAATCTCGTGAACGTTCCCAATCCTCAGGGTCTGATCGATAGTCCGTTTTTGAGTTCGATCGTGAGCGATGCGTCCTCGAGTCGTCGAAAGTACTGGATCTTTTTGGTTTTGAAGGGAGATCAACATCTTCGGCCTCTTTGGATGATATTGCATTGCTGGGTTGGGCTGTGTCTCTTGTTAATTGGTCGGCTGGAAGAATGGTAGAGGCGCCTAATCCTAATATGGACGCCGAGGGAGCCGAGTCTCCCTCGTTGTCCTTCAGATAGTCGAAAACACTTTCACTACCTGGTACGGACGGCGGAGCCACTGACTCTTTTCCAAGGTCCTGCGAGGTGTGTTGAGACAAGTAGGGGTCCACTGCCTCACCAGAAGAACTTGCGCGTTCCAGACGACGCTTCTCACTTTTGCTAACTCGAACAGCGGGCGAGGTGTCAGGAATTTCTCGATCGGCAGTATTGCCTTCCAGCGATTCTTGGTTAATAGCTTGGAAATCATTCTGTCTTTGTTCAAAATGCTGCTGATCGGTCGGCTTCTGCGGATCTGCTGCAGATGGATGTTTGAGATTGTCAGCTCCGTCCTCAGTAAGGGAGCTTTGGCCAGGAGTCTCCACAGATGGACTGTTGTAGAACGCTTGTCTTCGTCCCCCCTCGTCGGGTTCAGGTACTGAGGGCTCTTGAGATAATTCTTCACGTTCAGTGGACACCGGTAGTGGATTCGGGGACGGGGAAGATTTGGGTTGTACTTCAACAATTTTAGGTTGTATCTTGACTTCGGATCCGTCGCCTGGCTTATCCCGCGGAGGTTCGTGTTCGATTTGATCGGCTTCAATATCATCGACAGTCCAAGTACGGCTTATCTGAGGTCTATCATCAAGCACTGGAACCTCATGTTCAAGCTTCTCTGCTTCCCCATCGTCTAGGGTCCAGACACGGCTGATAGTGGGAAGGGATTCCTCATCTTGATAAGGAACATCCCTTCTGGCGGCCTCGCCGGGGGACGGAGCTTCGAAATGATCGACTTTCTGAAACCCTGAATGAGGTATGTATTCTGATCGCTCGTCATCAGGTGTCTGGACTTCGTACACGTAGGTATCGTGATCACCCCAAGTTACTTTGGATCCCGAGCTGACTTTTCGCTCAAGTGGTTCGCCCATGTCGGTAGATGCCTCGGTTGACTTTGGCGTGATAATAGGACTCGCATCGCCCTGAACACTGTGTGACTCACTGCCGGGCGGAGTGGGCTCAATCAATTCAAGCATAGGAACAGGCCATGGATGCAAACCGGGGTCATCATCTAGCGCTAAGCCAAAGGGACGATAGGTGAAGGGGTCAAACGGATGTTGACGTCTTGACTTTGCCGCTCCCGGAACAATTTCAACTATATTTGCTTCAATGTCATCTCGGTGTTCGGCTTTGTCATTATGTTCCTTGAGGTGTTCCTTGAGTTCTGTCGGCACAAAGAAAGCGCCATAGTCTTCGTAGACTGGAGAGGATGTTGACTTGACTCGCTGGGCCGCCATCCGAGCAATTCGTTCTTGCTGGGACTCAGCATGAGGGGAATTGTCCCTTTCAGCCGTCTTCTTCAGGCTTGACTTCCGGCGGGGAGTGGCTGTATCATCACTTATGGTACTCACTTTGTCTTTGACAACAGTGGTCTCGGTACTGGCGGGGGCGGAAGCGCTGACGCCGTTAGAGCCTTCCTCATTCTGCTTGGGAGATCGTTCTTTCAACCGTCGCCGTTCTGCGTAGAGCCGTTGTAGCTCTTGCTCGATCTTAGCCAGTTGATCGTCGGATGCATCTGGAGAGGTTCGTTTGGTTTTAGCGGAACGCCCTTCTGATGCCGGCTCACTGTCTTCCCGAAGGATCTCAGCTCCAAGGGTGGCAGCCCCCCCCATGATGAGTGCAGCATCGGCAGACTTCCGTCGACGGCTCTTGCCACCTTCGGCTTTTGGCCTTCCCGTTTCGTGTCTGTTCCGTTTTTCGTTTTCGAGCTGCTCATCGGTGAGATTGAAACTAACGTTGTTTCGAGCATTCCGGAAGGGTAATTTGGCTGGACTGGAGTCTCTTCTTCTTGGGCGTGTGCTGCCACTGATCTCGATGGCAGGTCTGTGACCCGTCTTTCGCTCGGCTGGTTGGGCCTGGGAATTTTCAAGTGAGTCGAGGTTAGAGTCATTCTGTTGAAACCCTGGATAGGGTCGGCCTGAGTCCACTGTATTGTACGAAGCGCCTTGGAGGAATGGGGTGACGGGAAGTATTGGCTGTGGCTGCTCTAGGGGCACCGATGCGGACGATTTCCGACCGTGAGATAGAGAGCTGGCATCTCCGGGATCTTTGCCTCGTGATCTTCCCCTTTTATCAGGATATTTGGGATCTGAAATTGGCCTGGGTTCTATTTCTTGCATAGGTGGTAGATCGTCGTGATTCATTGGGAATCTTCGCTCATGTGAAGCACCATTCGAAACCGGAAGACTTCCAATTTCTGTCATTGGTCTTGAAGACGCTGAAGGAGGAGGCTCTTCAAAAGTCAACGTTCTTCTGGATGATCTCTTCTCTTGAACAAGGGTCTCTTGGCTTTGCATTGCAGAAATTCCTCCACCATAGGCCAAGTCCAGTTCGTCGTCTCCGGTATCGTACCATTCATCTTCGTGGCCATGTTTGGAAGGCTCATTATCGAGTATTGGATCTCCGTACGAACCCGAATAACTTGGCCGGCCTGTATTTACGTTAGCATCGTATCTTCCCTTACCTTTCCTCGTTCTTCGGTCACCCTCATCAGCCAGTCTTTGACCATCAGCCAGAAGTTGCTTCAGCTCGGTCGTCGAGTCGAAGCGATATCGTCGGGCACCACCCTTTTTGAGACGTCCGTGTGAAATCTTGCGGCGTACAGGGCGTGATTCGAAGGCAAGATCCGCATCAGATGACGAGCTAGAACCATTTCCCCAAGTGAAAAGTCCTTTTGGCTTCTTGCCCTTTCTTTCGTTGGCGGAAGGACTTGTGAAGAAGTCTAACAGGCCACCTCCAGAATTCGTTGTTGACAGGTTCTCATATGAATTGTCGGGAGGAATCCGGTCTGAAGAATACTTCTTCCTCGACGAGGGCGACCGACTCCCGCTGGTACGTCGCATCTTGTCGATGGCTTCGCTTCCCAAGGCTAGTCCAGCAAGGCCGACGCCAGCACTTATCGCGGCGCCACGAGAGATGCCACGGGAGGAGGAAGACGACGACGAGGAACCAGACCTGCGAGGACGGCGTTTTTTCTCTTTAGAACGAACACTGGTCGTGTTTCCTCGACCACTTTCGCCCTTTGTCAGTCGTACGTCTTGACTTGATGAATAGCGCCACTCGTTGCGTTCGTATTCTTTATCATCACCTCGGAAACCAACCCGTGTTCCGTTGGCTGGTCGACCAGACTTGACGGAGTAGGCGTCATCGAAGTCGTACTTGCTTTTGATATACGCATTTCCCATTTTGGCGGCACCATAGCCAGCCAAGCCAGCGACAGCTCCTTTCTTCAGCGCTGATCGTTTCCAACGCTCTTCGTCAGAGGAATATCTATACGTTTTGTCAACACGGTTGGCGCTTCCATGTCGACTTCCCGATGAAGGTCTCCGACGACGGTAATGGTGTTTTCGTGGAGCATCTGCTGGCGTGCTCATTGGGTCAAAGCAGTACTTGCAAACTCCAATGGCTTCAGTGTAGCGTTCAAACTGTGCGACTCCTTCGGGATCTCGGAACCAATCAACGAGTTTGGAAATCGGGCCCTTGCGTTTGCGGCGGTGGGTATGGCTCATCTGGGTTGTTTGCGAGGATGGGTAAAATGCTGTGGCCGAGCCGTGATATTGACCTTGCGATGGTTCATTGTGGGAGTGAGCGGACATGTGGACACCGGCGGCGGCGCCAGCTAGGGCAGCTCCGCTATATAGGGCTGTGTTAGAATGCTCGTGGGAGCCTCCAATTCCAGCCGGCGCTGAGTATGGAGTCGAATTCGAGTAGGCTGAAGCTGGTGGCCGTATTGGGGTCTGATATTGAGTACTTCCTGCCATTGCACCGCCCGAGCCTGAATAGTATTCAGCCGCTGCGCCAACCGCCGCTGTCGTCGCAGGCGTCGTGAAGGCGTTTCCTCCGCTAGCTCCTTGGATTTGCGGCATCATGACATTCCCTTCTAGTCCGGGGCTTGTTCTCGGACTTGCATCGTGAGTGCTGTGGACGTTGGGCTTGTTGGGCTTCAAGTTCGGCTTCTGGGAAGGTTTAGAAGGCGTAGACGGTAATCCAGAATCACTGCTGTAACCACCGCCACCAAAATAGGTTGCTGCGGCCCCGACTTGGCCCAGACTGCTCGGCTCTGGTGGAGGTTTGGCTTCAATCGTTGGCTCCATGAGATGTGCCTGTTCGGCACTGGTGACAATGCTGGGGGGATTGGGCCGAACGCCAGGCTGAAAAGCGACTGACTCTCCCTGATCGCCGTAATAGTCTGACGCCAGCCCAGCGGGCCGATAGGGCCGTGTATACGTGTTTGGGACCTCTCCTGGAAACTGATTCTGGGGCAGGGAAGCCTCATCATTGCTATATGTGCGCGTGCTTCCCTTTCTATCCGACCTGCTGGATTTGCGCGAGTCACGGCGACTTCGCTCGCTGTCTTTCCTTCCTGCTTTCCTAGGATCGTTATCGATGCTTCTCATTTCGTGTCTCGAATTCCTATCACTCTTGCGGGCCAATCTCCGGGCCTCTTTGTATGCACGATCGAGCTCGCTTCCCCTCGTCGGTTCATCTGGGTATTGGACAGAAATCTCTGATGGTTCAGCTGTGAGGGCCGGGGCGTAACTGGATTCCGCTGATGGATATGCCTTTGTTCGCAGAGGACGGGACGTATCATCTGCGGCTCCGGCAGCGGCCCCACCATCATAATCGTCGCGCTGGCTGGGCTTGCGTCTAGAGGAGGAAGTCGCTGACTCTGTAACGGCGCGTCCCACTGAAAAGGCTCCTTCGCCATTCCGGCGTCGCTCGGACTTGGAGGATGCTTCAGAACCGGCTCTGTGCCGACCCGAGCTGGACTTATCCATGACGCGGGCGAGATGAGGTGACAGGTTCGCGGACCGCTGAGGCGTCGTGGACGAGCGGGATTAATCCGTTTTGATTCGTGATGCGAATGTAGTAATGAATCGTGGTATCATATTGTGATGAGTTCAACGTCGAAATTCAATGGTCAATGAAATGAATACCAGGGCGTCCTCCACGGGGAAAAGATGCGGGTGCACTGTCAGGTTGGTGAGTGCTTTGCTGGCAGTGATCTTCAAAAATGTTTGTGTCGCTGAGATGTGAGTGGCTGGGGCCTAGGACACACCCTCCGAGATTTGCCTCCAGCAGAGAAAATTGCCACCATCGCCTGACTCCGGCTAACCTGCGTTCTTCGATAGAGAGCCGTGAGCGGAGACTAGGGATGCGAGTTGACGAAAAGCGATATTCTATTTCCTATGCTGCAGCTCTCGCAGGCTCTCCATAAAACATATCATTTGACTAATATCTGAGGACAGCAGATGAATTCCCTCGAGAAGGGTCTGCTCCTGGTAGGTGGGCATTCAGCTTGACAGGGGTCACGGTACACTAGCAGTTCCCCTCACGTCTCTTTTACATAAAAGTCTACATACGCACTTTAGATTGGCTATCGCCTTTCACCAGTTTTTGTTCTCTGACATGTATACGCTTTTCCTTTCTGGCCGTCATCGACTCCTACTCAAGGCGGCAATAGCCTCGAAGAAAATAGTGGTGTAGTTCAGAACGATATAGATGCGCTACGAGATCTAGCCTGACTCTTTATGAGTATAGTACTTGCGCCAGTTATGGACGTCCTTGTATCCTAGAACATCTCGAATCTTCTTGTTTGACAGGGGCGCCTCCCACTCACCCATCTTTCGCACGATCGGAGTATTGGGGCATGCCTTCTTCAAAAATTCCTCTGTCGGGTTCGTGGTGGTAATGGTGTCATTTGTGGCGTTGAATGCTTGAAAGCCCAATCCGTTCTTTGTAATGCACAAGTCGCAAATCTGGCCCAGATCTCGGGCATCGATATAACTCCAAGCATTCCTTTTCCTCGTTTCCGGCTTCCCGACGTGTCGCGGAAAGTCCCTTTCGTACTCATGTGGTTCAATCACATTGCCGATGATCAATGCATAAATATCAGTTCCAAATCTGCGGGCAAAAGTGCGTGCGATGCGCTCTCCCGTCAGCTTGCTGCAAGCATATGTGTCCATGGGATTGCGATCATAGGTATCTTCGTCCAGGGGGAATGAGTGGTAATCGTCATCACCCTGACTGAAGCAAACACCATATGTTGTTTCGCTGCTGGCAATGACGATTTTCTTCACGCCCAGTTTGCAAGCTGACTCAATCACGTTATAAGTGCTCATCACATTGCCGCGAAAAGTCTCGCTGTCAGGTACGATCATGTTCCGAGCGTATGCTGCAAAATGAATGACGGCATCGGGCGGACCGGGGTGTTTTGGAAGAGCGTACTCCTCCATCGAAAAGAGCGAGGACAAGGCGTTGAATGTTTGGGCCCCGTCGGTCAGATCACACTTCATGGTGTACACGTTCTTGCCAGCAGGTATATGGTCTTTCGGAAAGTCGATCAGATCCAAATTAAGGACTTGATGTCCCTTGTCTAGGAGGTATGGTATACAGTGACGTCCGGCCTTTCCAGAGCCTCCTGTGAAAACAACCCGTTTTCCTGGAGAGGATGCCATGTTTTGGACTGGTGCGCCAGAGAAAAAGAGGCCGCTGCGAAATTGATGCGAAAATATGTAGAAATACAATCGGACCTGGAAGTCTCGAGAGTGATGACACGTTCTTGACCCCGGGAATTGACCGATCACGTGCAGGGTCACGGGAAGCCCGCTCCCGGTGATCAGAAGACGGCACTTCGCTTCCGCTGCAACTTGTTGGCATCGTGGTCGCTGCGACGTCGGAAGCTGAAAATACTAGATTTTTGTTTGAGATTTGGTTGTGGCGGACGGTAAGGACTCAAGAAACTCGACTGTGAAGCAGCACCTGACATGTAGGGTCCAGGACCACTGCTAGCAGGATAGCCACCCCACGCGTTCGGGTAAGAAAATGTCTGGTTTTGGCCCTGTTGGGACTGGAGATATGCCGATTGTCTTGACTCAGAATGATGTCTCTGCTGTCGAGGAGGAACTTGTGGGCGGGCCGACGCATCTTCCTGTCCGTACAATTGTTTGAGGCGCTCAGTCTCTCGATCGATTTCAGCTTGCCGCCTCCGACGCTGTTCCTTTTCTTCATTCTCTAACAATATCCTAGTCTTACGTTCTTCCTCCTCTTCTCGCCGTTTCCTCACTCGCTCTTCCTCTGCCGCCTGCCTGCGGAGTCGGGCAGTTTCTGCATCAATCTCCCATTGACTTCGAGGATCTGTGGGAGGCACTCGAGGGTCGCGGATGGGCTTTGGGTGGGCTGACCCTCCCCGATTTGATGGTGAGGTGGACTGAGGAAGCGCATCCGTATTCAAGGCCGCCGGTCCAGTGGAGGGGCTCGCAGGATTGGATTTTCTCCCTGTTACCGAGATGTTAAAGGTTTCTTTGAGAGAACCGAAGTACACATCACGAATAACCACAGCACCCAGTAGAAGAACCACTTCAAAGCCTTTCAGGTCCTCTATGTCGACTCTTTGCAGATTCGGCTCGTATAAAGTGATCTCTTTCAACCCTTTGAATATTGAGACTGTGATATCGGGCTCTTTATTTTTGGTCTTGCTGCCTTCGATACCTGTGCTCTTGCCTGACAGGAAACATGCCAAATCTTTTGAAAACTTGCTATCCTTCTTCCATTTGAATCCGATCTTGGGTGTGACCTCTGAGGCGGCGGGATCATGTTGACCTCGGTCCAGCGCAGAGATGGACGGCGTGCGGAAGGTTTGCTGCGGCATCTCGAATTCCCATGCCGCAGCACTATTCCAACTGGCAGCCTTGTGCCTCACAGTGACCTGTTGGTCGGGATTGTACAACTGGATTGCAAACTCGGACGGGAGAATCGGCTCTGGAGGGGGTGGGACAGCTCCATTTAATTTGGCTTGTTCTGAGAGAGGAGCGGGCTGCGTCCATTCAGGAATGAGCAAGACCTCGGCATACAAGACTTCGGGACTAAAGGCATCGTAGAGCGCGGCAGCATATCTGTTCTTCGAGGCGTGCTGTTCGGGATCCAAATGGCGGAGGGTGTATGCCGGCTCGAAGTCGGCACCGTGTTGAGAGAAGAGAAAGGTCGAATTCTGCTTTGGTTTGTCCTTGGAGGCTTTAAGCACGAAGGCTGTAATCGTCAACAAAGATGCCACGAGGTAGAGGTGTTATACCCACTAGGGAGATTCTCATCCAGCATTTTGCTTCCGGAATGTCGTGGTTTGGAGAAGAGTCTGAGAAACAACTCGCTTGGCTAAGCGGGCGCGCGGTCGTTCATAAAGAGTGAAGTGAGGTGCAAGACATTCACCTTGACTCTCTACTTCATCAGCAAGCGGCTTGACTTTGGAACACAGCCACGAAGCTGCAGTGTTGACATACAGAGCCAGGCCACGGTCTTTCTGCTAGGCCTTGGGAAGGTCTGGCGCCTGGACAGGTGACGCGTTTTATTGACGTTGGCGCATGAGCCACAGCCGCAATGTAGTCCGGTAGCACCCACGGGCTTCACCAAACATTGCCGGGGGGGCACCTAGACTTGGGTTGGATCTTAAACTTTGGGATATATACTCCTCGACTTGCTCCTATGCTCTTCTCTACGAGGCCGCACAGCACAGATACGTACGACGTGTGTGCAAGTTTGTCTGAGCCGCCTCTGGAAAGGGTCGTCAGGACATTGTCATTCAATATTACCTGCATAACACCACAAGGCCGGTGAAAGTGTACGCCAACCTTCAGATGCGGAGTATGCAAATATATTGCGTTAGTCCTGCGCCTACGTCATCGTGGTTTCGACAAGTATGGCGATGTCCCATTGCAAATGTATCTTCCGGACGGCCTATCACTTCATACATCCGAATTGGCGTCCAAACAGCACATGAGAGGCAGTTAAAATATCCCTGGGGACGGCAAAAGCCTTGCTATCTCACCCATTCGGGGAGGAAGGTGTGTATTAGCTTTCGTTCGATTTGTGGAGCTCTTGATCACTGGGAAGGCAAGTCCAGACGTATCTCGGGGGGCAACACACAGGGCTACAAGTTTGGTGAAAATACGGACTCTGCGCTCTGCAGAAAACTGGCGGCCCGGTGGTTAATGTGCACTCACACTATTTGTGGAATGTCCAATACCTCGCCGCCGCAGCAATCCCATCTCGTTCGATGGATCCCTACACGGCTACTTTAGATTGAACACCAGGAGAGTGGACAGACTGTTCGGCGCGTACGTGCCAACAAAGGCATGGTAGGGCTACCCGAAGCGTACGTCGCGTTGAGCTACTGCTGGGAAATAAGCAACCGAACGAGGTGCCGGTTGAAAATTTTAAGCTACACGATGGCTACAGTATCGTGTGCCCTGCATGCATTGGACAAGTCATTAACCCTTTCGGTCCCGCAAGTCAGGCCTTGAAAGAATGTCACTCAGATCGACTCTATGCATAATCCAGAACGCCAGCAGGCAAGGCTAATTGGATGAGAGAGGCGAAACAAATGCACGATGTTTGACATTCGTGGCTTGCAGAACCTCGCAGCAAGCGCCGCTCCTAACGAGGATGCTGGACTGTTCAGAGATAGGGATCCTGATGTTTCATGCAAGACCATTTCGAAATTGAATCTTCCCCATGGCAGCGTCGGTCTCATTCCGGAACCAGATATTTTTGCTGCTACGATAATAAACGGGCCTCTAGCAAAAGCGAAGATGGGTTTTACCAGAGCAACTACTCAGAGGCTTTTCCACTTCGGTTAATCAACCATTTTGGAATGTGCAGAGATGTGGGCTTGTGAGACTCTCGTTTGGCGGTGTAGATGCCAAGGGGTTGCCGGTTCGGTGCTACGAAGTGGTAGAGAGCGCCTTCCTGACGCCCTGTGAGCTTCCTGCGAATCCTGAATGAATCCCTGCTCTTTTGCCTGGTTGTATATCGCAGTGTGGGTGCGCATTCTCTTGCCTCTACCTCCTGCCAGTGCTGGAGATGCCGTAGATGCTGGAATCTCGATTATCAAGGCCACAAGTATTCAGAGACCTATGACCGTGATGAATACACTTGAATTTGCGCCACTGGAACTTTCGCATGTCCTCCACCGCCGCGGACGACGTCAAAGCCTGCGACAAGTGCTTACGCCCTCAAACACCTCTAAGCTTCAACAAGAGACCCGACAATCTCGCCAAGAGACTCTGCCCCGATACATTCCTCCACCCTTTGCCCTGATATATTCCCAAACTCTGTTGCCGTTGTATTCCTCCTATATGTCCTGAATCGACCGGAGAGGAGAGAAAAGTTACGTGTACGGGAGTGTAACGTAATCCACGTCTTACACGCGAGGACACCTACTCTACGGCCCACGACAACGGCGGAAGAACATAGCCGATTACTTTCTCTAGAGGAGCGGACCCAGCTGGCCGTTGAAAGCTATCAATAGGACAAATTCAAGAATATTCGACAAGTTGCAAATGTCTACAACGTAGGCCACCCAAGGATCTCTGGCCGGCTCTTACGGTGGCAGACAGGGTCAGCCAGGCCCAGGCCAGTCAGACTTGCCAAAAACACCGCCGAGCACCTCCCAAGTGCAGTATCTGTGGTGCCTTGGATTACAATGCCCGGATCTGTAAGAATAGATAGTGGGGTTGGCGCTCGGATTTCTTAGGTGGATTACGTTGGTGGGTGAAACTTGGCGGCTCGAGCTGACTGTGCCCTAAACTTCATATGGTAATGCAACTGGGTAAGGCCGCCAGCTCCCCCTCAAATTGGAAGTGGGGTAACGAAGAAGTATTGAAAGTCGACGACGATTTCTGTATAAAAGACGCATCGCTTGTTATCTTATGTGACTTGTTCTGCGGAGAAGTTTCCAGGTAAAAGTCCACGCCACAACGAAAGACAACAGATATGCCGGCTACACTCAGTGACAAGGTCCTGTTGGCCCCAGCACTTTCTTTGGTGCTCACCAAGACCGTTCTTTCGCTGCTTACGAGTCCCTTACGAGGACGGGATGGTGCACCAACTATCCAAGAACATGTCATGACTAGTGCGTATCGCAGTATGTTTGTACATTTCACCGCCGGTCAATTGCAGTGAGTCAAAAGTCTTGCCCGCTAGAACGAACGGGCACCTTGCGACATCAAGATAAGACGAACTGATCAAGAACTAGACTTATTCTGGCCCCGTTCCTAGATAGCTACCGGAAATGGTGCAAACAGCAAAAACTCCAACCCGAGATCGTGGATATTCCCAATACGAACACAAAGGGCTTCTGGATCGGCAGCAAGGATTCGGCCAAGTATGTCATGCTGTACTGCCACGGCGGAGGGTTTGTGATGCCCGGCATCCCCCCGCATTTGGACCTGCTGTTCCGCTGCGTGCAATGGTCGAACGGCAAGTTAGCAATCTTCTGCAACGCTTACACATTGGCCCCTGAGGGAGTGTACCCTCTTCAAATCGGAGAGTGTGTCGAAGCGCTACGATATGTCCTCTCTCTACCTGGGCGGACGCCTGCGACCACGCTTTTAGGAGGCGACTCTGCGGGCGGAAATCTTGTCCTAGCCATCCTCAGCCACGTCTCCGGTCACGCGCATCCCAGCTCAACTCTTGTGAAACCCCTCCAGCTTTCTGAGAATCTGCATGGCGCCCTAGCGATTGCGCCTTGGGTGTCATCGGACGAGACTAAATTTAAGTCGATGAAAGAATTCTCGAATCGCGACATTGTCAATTCGAAGTGCTCAAATTACTGGATTGACGTATACAAGGGCCGAAAGAAGGACGTGAAAGATGACTATTATATTGTTCCAGAACTGGCCCCGGCGAGTTGGTGGTCGGAGTCCAAGGTGACCTCTTTTTTGGCCACCGCGGGTGAGCAGGAAGCGCTGCGTGATGCAATTATCAGCTGGGCCGACAAGTTCAAAGAAGGAAGAGGTGATGACGTGTTGAAGCTGGTCAAGGGGACGAGAGAGGTGCATGATGCTCCATTGACACCAAAATCGGACGGTGAGTTGGACAAGCTGGGAGACGCGTGTCAAGAGGCAGCTATCAGAAACTGGATCAGATTGAGATTGGAGTAGTTGACTTGAAATTGTAAAGGAAATGGAAGTGAAAAACCCTTCGAGCCAAGGCGAAGCTCCATTAATAACCGCTCTTTCATTCATACAATTTGGCACCCCTTTCAAAACGTATATAGGCGCTCTCATAGGGGGGCCTCTGATGTAGCTTGCGGCTTCTGGCCGTTCCCGTTTTGCGTATTCTTGTTATCGTCGAATCCACCTCGACATGGACGGTTGGTGTTCCTCCTGCTCAAGTGAAGGAACTCAATGCCGAAGCATGTCTTCCTAAAACTCCACATCGTCTAGGTGATCAATCAGCGGCTGATAGCACCCTTCGCATTGGTGTAATGATCTGCGTCATCAGGTTGTCAGACTGAAGCGCAAGTCCCGGTATGTAAAAGCTGACCCTTTCCCAAAGTCAACAAAGCTTGTCGCATCCAGCTCTGGGAATTCCATGAGGACCTAGGCCCATAGATATGACTTCCCTTTCAGTGCGTTGCTTCATTTGCACTCGCTGCGTATATGGCTATGTTCCCGGTTGAGGTACTTGGTCGCCACAACCGAAGGCCTTGAAGAGCTGGTCTAGTAGCTTCTGACGCTGTCCTCTATCTAGAGATAGTAATGTTGTAGCTTCTGCTATGAGTTGTGCTGTGTACTACAAGTCCAGTTCTGTCCTGCTGGTCATAGCTTCCAGGTGTCAGCCCGCAATCCTAGAGCCGGGTCAATAAGGGAGATGTCAGGTTAAGCTCAAATTAGAGTACCGATATGGTGTAAATCAAAAAATGCGACTTGGACACTGTTTTCAATCAACTTGTCATTGAAGTATTCGCATTTGACGAACAGCTGTCATACAAAGGAACCATCATTTGTCTCCTCCCTGAAAGATCCCAGCCTTTTCGTTGAGAAGGTTTATATCAATGGTCGATGGATGTCATCAAAGTCGTAGAGAACATTTGAAATCCGAGAGAAATTTTCCGACACACTCATCGGAACATGCCCCGAATCGACCACAGACGACCTAAAAGATGCTGTCCAAGCTGCATCCAAAGCATTCCCAGGATGGGATGTCACTGTCTGGCCAACACCGAGCGCAAATTCTGCAACGACTTAGCGATATAGTGCTCGAGAACAAAGAAGACCTTGCCAAATTTCTTGCTGCTGAGAACGGAGAGTCTAAAGCCGAAGCTGGGGTACCATTTTTGGCATCTTTTCCCAATGCTTCTGTAGAAAATTGCGGCCCAAACCTATGAAGGTGTTGTTCAACATGACGGAGGTGGCAAAGACTAAGGAGCTTGTCCGCATATACGGTATCATCGTTCCAGGGGAATTCCCTATGGCAATGGGTGCTCGTGAAGTTGCCGGAGTGATAGCGGCAGGACGTTCCACGGTACCCAGGTTGAATGGGCCGACACCCTTTTTCTCAAATGCCCTCGCCGTGCTGAATGGGCGCGCAGGTGTCCCGAAGGGGGGTCTTTAATGCTGCAACGACACCGGAAAATACTCAACGTCTTGGTCTTACCATGTTTGGATCGGATGTTGTTCAGAATACGTTCCAGGAAGTGCAAAAATATGCGTTAGATCTGGCCTGACAGATGATTTTATGGAATAAGGTCAATCGATAGATAAATGATGCTGCTCTTGTCCTCGAAACAACTTGCCTCCAGCACAAGTAACAATCGAGATTGAGCTTTGCCCTGTATCGATGAGACCTTCGTACGCTCTCGAAATTCGGATAACCGCTTCGTTACCTGGTCCCCTATAATCGCCCGTTCTCTTCAGGCCCTCCAAACTGGAATTTTCTGTCTTAAGCACCTGAAGAAATGGGACTGGACTTCCCCTGAAACCGGATTTGGATGGTCTCTTGCCATTGCCATCTCGCGTGATGAAACCATCAGCAGCAATAATGCTGCCGTCTTCGGCGGCCTTCTCTCAGACGAGGCTGGGGGTCGTACACGCCTCGATATCCACGTCGAAACAGTCGAAGGAGAGCTGCTCTGTGAGCACTGGTGCAGAGTTGGGTCGAAGATTTCAAGCTCGTCTCGTCAAATACACTTTGACCAGAACCCACATGTATCAGGAACTCAAAACGGAGCTTCAAGAAGAATGGCCAACCCTCGAGGAGCCTCCCTCCTTTAGCTGCTTTAGAAAGGCTGCCGTACTTTTTTAATGTCGCCCGTCCGGTAATCGTCAACAGCGCTCCCTCATGGGTTTCCAGACAGCTGTGGCCAAGGAATCGTTGAGAATGAGTCCCAGGATTGCGTCCCACAGGTATTTGGAGCCGTTCCTTCCGAGGAGGTTCGGGCCCTGATAACTTATAACTTGACCGTGGCTTTCTTATACTAGAGATCCGGGGAGTTGGCACCGGCCCGCTACCTCCGTCCGGCCGAGGGAGAAGTGGACGTTTGCCCAATCAGCAAATGAGTTTTCCTGCCATGACGGTCTTGTGTTTGCGGCTTGCATCATTGCCTTCTGGCCAATCAACGAGGTCCAGATACCCGGTTTTCGGAGGGAAGCTTGGAGCTCAGAGTCCTAGGCCTTTCCCTATTCGTCCTGGCCTTAGGTTCTCCTCCCTCATTAACGAATTCTAGCGGCCCGCGCATTCTTATCATGTGGAAGCAGGAGAACTAGGGCTATTTGCTCTGTTCACTCAACCGCCTCCTGGCGGATAATGCACAGAGTGATGCCGAAAAAGGTGGTATATCAGCCGACGAGAGATCCTTTTACCACATGATCTCAACATCTCATTTTAATTGATAAACGCGACGCTAGATGCTTGATAGCAGTAAGTCATCTGTTATGAAATTTTTGATCGATTATCCTACGTTTAAAACCCAAGCCTTGTGGCGAGGTGACGCAAATCGTGTAGAATGGCTTCTTCACATTCTCAGGACTGGAGAAAACTCAGTATCGGCGTGGTAGGCGGTGGCATTGGCGGTCTGTCCGCTGCGATTGCTCTACGTCGTGCTGGCCACGACGTAACAATCTACGAGCGACATGATTTTGCTGGTGAAGTCGGCGCTTCAGTGTCCTGCGCCGCCAATGGTACCCGATGGCTACACGAATGGGGTGTTGATGTTGCAATGGGAGACCCTGTCGTACTCAAGAAGCTTATCAACCATGATTGGAGGACTGGAGGGCCCGTGAGCGTTTACGATCTGGACGACTATGAAGAACGATGGGGGTACGTCTACAACATGTTTCATCGCCAGTATATGCATGCGATGTTGATGGACACGGCCATGAAGAAGGACGGCGAGGGTACTCCGGTGAAGCTTCTTGTTAATCATCAAGTAAGTTAATTTCCCAAGCTAGCTTTGAGATTTTGTTGCAACCCTGTTGACTGTAGTACTATTATCCTCCCTTTAGTGTCGAGATATTGATTTGCAAAGCGGTGTCATCTCTTTCAAAAATGGTACTTCTGCACGGCATGACTTGATCATTGGTGCAGACGGAATTGGCTCGGTAGTACGAGAAATTATAGGTATCCGCCCAGAGAAGAAGCCCGCTGACTCAAGCTGCCTGCACGCCAACGTCCTCACAGAGGAAGCTGTCAAGGCTGGGCTTTTCGACTACTCCCAAAACAGCGCTCTGGAGTACTGGGGCGGCCAGGAGGGTAAGTGGGACAAGATTGTGCTATCGCCATGCAATGGCGGTAAACTGCTCTCATACTACTGCTTTTTCCCTCGGGAAAAAGGGGATTACACCAACCATACGTGGGGCGGCGAGGATCGCCCTGTTGAGGAACTACTGTCACCGTACCCTGAATTGGATCCCCAGGTGAAGGCGCATCTCGCCATCGGTAGAGAGATCCAACCGTGGCGCCTATGGGTACAGTAAGATTAACCCCCTGTTCAACAACCACTCTCTTTGCCTGCACCGTGGCTTAGTTACGGCAATGTTGTCCTAACCTGGACATCGCAGCAACCCTTATCCATATCTTCACCGCAGCATGACCTGCCTGTTAGGTGACGCTGGCCATCCGGTACGTCCAATCCTTATTATCAAGTGACGGGTCACCAGGTGCTAATAGGACATAGATGATGCCCCATCAAAGCCAAGGTGCTTGCATGGCAATTGAGGATGCTGCCGCTCTGGGAATCCTTTTCAATCGGAATTATTTTAGCGGAGATATCGCGGAGGCCCTCACCGTGTACGAGCAAGTTCGACTCCCAAGGGTCACAAGAGTCCAGTCGGCGGCTGCAAAGGCTGCCTACAATATCAACGAACGGATCGGTAAAGCTGGTCGTCAACAAGAGACAAGAAGAAGACTAACAGATAATTACAGGTTTTTCAAACAACAAAGATTTGGCAACATATAAAGTGGAAGATGAGAGAGCGAAGCTGACAATAGAGGAAATGAATGCGTACGTCAAGAGCCATCGAGCTGATGTTATCCGATAACCCTCCCCTTTTCTAACAAAAGTGTATAGCTACGACATGTACAAGGATATTGAGGAAAAGCTCGCTTTTCGACGAGGCACGGCCTTCACAGACAAATTCCTGCATGGATTGCCGATTGGCCTGGAGCTACCGAATGGAGTCACGGTGGGGGGCTAAGAATCCTCTGTGATTATCAACTTTGTAGCATTTCCCAGCAGTCCTGAGGTAAGAGAATCTCTTCATCCGCGTTTCTGTCCGACTCTAGTTTTAGCCTTCTAGTTGGGTGGTCTAGAGCTATCCTAGCACGTTGGAACTTTGGCAACTCCGTCAGATCTTCATATTCATTGGCTCTAGCGAGCGTCCAATGTCTTCATGGTCTTCAGAATCATCTTGATTGATTAGATGCAAGGTGGGCTCTCGCATTTAAGTATCCGTATCCCTCTTTTGGTAATGCTAGTATCGCTTTGTGAGAAGGAAAATCTCAAATACTGGACACGAACCCTAGACTCCCGAATACTCTTGAACGCAATCTTCCTGTTCGTGATCTCTCTCTCGTCAGCGGGAACATTCATTGGGGGAAAATCCCGCGACATGTGACACTGTAGCGTTGCCATGTCGGACTGAACCATTTCCCTCTTGACTACGATTCGTTGAAGTTGATGTATTGGCTTTCGTGCCGTTTGTCTCAGGAAGAGGTCCACAGCCCCAAAAAGACTAAGAATCCTGCCATTTCATGACAGAAACGTGGACCTCTTAGCTTATATACTTGTCAAAACCCGGTTCGTGGCAGTTTGGGTCAGATTGAATAGGGGTAGGAATAGGAGAAGAAAAGGGGTCAGTCAAATGTGTATAAATACTAGCAACCTGGCAGGACCAGTTGCTGAACAGGAGAGCGTTCAATTCATATTCTCTTGGCACTCCTAGTTTGACACGAGATGATCCCGGCTGCATCTCATCGGCGACCGTGTTGACCAATAGTTATGCAAGGAGCGAAAGTCTCTGCAATTGGAGCCTCCCCTTTTTGCCGAATTTTCAGTGGGCAGTGCTGAGTGGTAAGGCTGTGGATTTTGGTACCTGATTGGCTGATCTGAGGAATAGCACCGCGCGACGAGTTCAACGTGATAGCTCCACTTAAGTGATGGGTCTATTTTCCGGAACGAGGGTTTTGCCCGCCTAGGAGACGGATTTCGAACCGAAAGAGATCCCCGCCTCACGTTATTAGTAGAGGTCCTCGCCTTCCATTTCCGCAGAATCGCTTTTATATTCTCTTTACCTCTGGCACCAACTTGACCTGAATGAACAGAAAGGGCTTTGAAGTTCAAACCATCACCACAGTTTTTGAAGACAAAATACCTTGATGAGTCCGGACCCAAACGGCGTCTCAATCTGACTACCGCACAATGCCTACCTTTCTCCGTGGCAAGGGCCGTCCGCACACAGAAGCCGTCCGCCGGGATGCCCCTCCGGGTCAACCATCGGTTCGAGATCGCTCTCACGAACAAACCCCTCATCATTGATATCCAACTCGACCCGGAGGACTACGACAACAATGTGCGCTTCTTCAACACTTTTTTGCATATTTGAATTACTGCAAGATCCACGGGGTCACACTGGGACTTTTCCAATTGATGGATTTTCTATACAGCGCTGACACGCCACTCCCGTTGCCCACGCACCCCCAAAAAAGACCAACGACACTGGTCAGTCGGTTGTTCATGATTATTGTGTCCTTCTGCGGCCAGAGAATTCCGGGGTACAAGATGACCTACCCTGAGGACTTAGGGCCAAAAAAAGTCTTTACCAACAGCGAGAGTCTTGAGCGAGAACGAGTCACGAACCGCGGATCGGACTCTTGATTATTTGGGGGGTTTCGTTCATGCTAGCCTATACTTGGAGCACGTAGCAGCCGTTCGAAGTAATTTTTGCCGTTTATCCTGTACTCCTCCGTATCCTACCAATCGTCTTTTCCAAGTGCTTCCCCAACTGGGTTCATATCTGCCACAGGCTAAGGGCTAACATTTTTTTCCTCCTTCACCCTCAAGTCTTCTGATTGCACTGCCTGTACTAACTAGGGAGGAGAAGGAGATGGCAAACTTGACTATTGGTGTGACTTGAATGCGAAAGACCGGAAACATTAAAGTACTCAATAGAAGGAGGAAGGAGAGTACGGCGGCCCGTGCACTTTGCTTCATTATCCGACAAACCTTTCCCATGTCCCAGACGACAGAGAAGGCGTCGAGGAGCGTGATCGAATAGGCCGGCCGGCAGAATGATGCTGGATTCACGGAGAAACTGCTTCGTTGTAGACGTGGTTTGATGACGGCACAGCCTAGACTCAGGGGTGCCGCCACGATGAAGCCGCAGATTCGCCTCGTCTAGCTGAATCCCCTGTCAGAAGAGTGGAACAATGGTGACCTCCGCGGACGTGCCAATGCGTTTCTTGAGATAGTGATTGGGAACGGCGTTGGCTAGCGTAAACCACCGTCGTTGATGCGTCATCGATCAGGACTTGAGACAAGCGGCCGTATTCTGAATTGCGAAGCGAAGTCAGGGCGTCAACGCGATCGCTCCCTAGTTCGTTCGGACCGATTCTATGCAAATGAGATGGTATTGCCCACCTATGGCTTCCAATTCCGGTGCAAAGGTCTTCAGGATTTGTGGCAATATTTTATCCGGTGTGTAATATTGGTGGTCGGCCTAGCGCAATATTTCGTGTATCAGATAACCTCTTCCGGGGTCACGTTGACATTATGTCGGCAAGGAACACGGAATTCTCATCCCATTGTATGTCAGAATACAGCAGGAAGTCCGCATGAGAACAACACCCACTTCTCTTCGTTTCCCTTGTCCAAATGCTCGCAAGAAACTCGGAATGGCTTAGGAGTGACTTTGGCATGGGTCATGAGGGTCTAGCTGGATTGTGTTGTGCGACACTGGTGGAGATGTGAACAGTAGGCAATACCCCTTTACTTGGAAAAGGGTTATCACCCATATGCAGGGTGTAGGGAGGAATAGGAGTAGAGAAGGGTCAAGCAAACGTGTATGTATACTGGCAATCTGGCAGGACCAGTTGCCAAAGAGACAGAGCATCCAATACTTCTCGATTGCACCCCTAGTTTGATAGGAGATGACGACAACGCCGCACCGTGTATCATATAGCTTCACCACAGGAGTTGGCCGGCCCTTCTTGCCTCCGGTCAATGGAGATGGTTCCTTTGGACCATCCGCGCAATTGATGTCGGCTATAGCTGCGACAAATTCGATACGAACAACTCATGCACTATATAAAGCATGTGCGGTATCAGCAGCTTTTTCATCACACCGTTCATCGCAACAGGACTGATCGGGAAGGTTTTGGGGCCGCCCGTAGATCACGACGAATTCCTGAGCGGGGGCCTGTTAAATAGTTTGGGAGGGTGTTTATAACTTAATGGCTAGGCCCCGACATGTAGGGAACTCGACGTATTTTGAACGTTCAAAGATCTGCAGCTCTGGTTTGTGTTCCAAGGTTGAAAAGGAGCCTTCCCCTTCGTGACTTGACTCATTTGACTCATTCGACTGACTCGGCTGACTTGATTGACTTCAAAATGTATTTCCGTGGGAGCGAATGTACGGAAGTGGATCGTCTACGCACGATGGCGTTGTATCGCAACCATCATGTCAGGCACTGTACATACTATAGCTATCGGAATATTGATCTTGGAATTCACCCCATCCCAATGGAGAGCCTTAGCCATGGATTCTGTCCATGTCGCTCTAGCACATATCGAGCAATATTCTCCGGTGTCGTATTAACCTCAGTACGGTCAAGCTATGCCATTATGTTTGCGCAGGGATCTGCCTGATTTCTAAAAGATTCTATGGTGCACCTGATGGGCTGATTGAGCTAGAGACTAGGTTTGTCCCCCACATTAACCCCAGACTCCCCGCAACGAGTAACTCGCAGCGAAAAGTGGGACCTATATACACTATTAGCATATCCCGTATCAATTGATGTCTCGGGGACTAAGGGACTAGGTGGCCCTGCCTAGCGGATCCTTGTCGGAGAATCCATGCCATGATATACATCAACGAAGACGAGAGTATTCACCTTTTTGCTTGAGATATGTAGAACTTTAATAAGATATGCTTCTACTGCTCGTTTTCTACGGATGCAAGGCTGGATAATTCCCAATAAGATTTAGGCTTTGGCATGGAAACATTGCCAGTGGATCCGCATTACAAAATGAGGTCTATCACGACTTCGTAGTCACAGAATGGCCTTTCAAGTCTGCTGTCACGTATTACACTCATAGATTGTCACGTGGGTTTCCCTACCAATGCGGGCTATAGTATGAAAAAGGAACTCTGTGGAGAGGTTTAGTACGGGGTGAGTCAACGTATCGACAAGTAGGGGTACTATTGAAGACGAAGCTGACTATGTCGAGTATCCAGGAAGCGAGCGTGTTAATAGAGCTGTCTCTGATTTTCCTTCTGCGATGAATCCGCGTGCATTTCTGCATTGTTGCTCTGCTCCTATCACATCAATGCGTCAGTGCATAACCTTTGTGATTTTACGATGGACTTGTCCTATTTCGCAGGGGTCCAGGGGACCATCACACTACATAGTTTTCGGGGCGTGTACGTGCCTTGGACGTGACCTATCCTTATCCCATGAAACTCCATCCAATGACTGGCCTTCGCCCAACCTTCACTTCCGGGTCCCATGGACTGCTCAGGGGTCAACCGGTAACACCTGCGTGAGACTCGAATTCCATCAAATCGAAAACAGGTTTGGCACTGAACCATCCGGCAATCTCCGACCCCACGGTCTTATAGGTATACGCAGCATCCTGTTCCGTTATTTTGACTGTGTGGCCACCTCGGCCCGCTGCAGCTGCATCAGCCAGCAATTGAGCCTGACAACATTTTTCCAACGACAAGTACCAGAAAATGCTGCTTTCAACAGTCTTGCCGCACGTAATCAGCCCATGATTTTGGAGGATTGCGGCTTTCTTGTTTCCTAATGCTTGAGCAATGGCACGACCTTCTTCTGAGTCCAGGACGATTCCATTGGAGGTGTATAAGACGATATCGTTATAGAAGGCGCAGGAATCCTGTGTGATGATATCTAGGTTGCGACCAAGCGCACTGAAGGCCTTGCCGTAGATAGAGTGCGAGTGCGCGACACAATTAATCTCTGGCCTTGCAACGTGGATTTCATGATGAATCGCATATGCTACTAATTGTCAGATTGTGGAGGTCACACGGGGGGCCATGAAGATCAGGAACATCTCACCTGCGGCGTTGAGGAGACGAACGGGACCTCCATCTACTACCTTTCCGTCTTTGTTTACCAGAATGAGGTCATTCGCAGTCATTCTAGGCCATGACACTCCAAAGGGATTGACCCAAAAGCTCGTCGGCTCGACTGGATCCTGTAACAAATTGTCAGCCGCGCCAATTCGACACAAAGAGTCTCAAGTCGGAGCATTGATATCCAACTTGCCCTCAGAGTGATATGTCCGGCTACGCCGTCATCAAAGCCAAACTTTGCAAAAACACGGAACGCTAGAGCAAGGCGGCCCCTCATATATTCTCGAGCTTTAAGTGGATCATCGAAAGAAGGGACTCCTAGTTCTGCAACTTTGGGCATCTCAACCGCTGGTTTACTCTTCAATTCATTGCGATAGAGCTTTTCAGACGTCGAATGTGACTCAACCTCAGTTGAGGGATGTTCTATTGCGGTAGGAGACATGTTTGAATGGAATGCAATGATGATGCGTGGATGACAGGCGACAGGTGATGGTGGGGGTTGAAGAGTACTTGTATTCGTCTATAGCAAAGAAGTGCTCAGGGGCCTTTTTTTTGACCTCGGGGCTGCCGCAATGGCTCCATTCCGAGTCGCGGTCTAGATATGACATGTGAAGATCTGCTAGTCCGTCCATATACGTTGGCCAGGTAAACTCACGAGACGGTTCGTGATTTGGGCATTACGAGCAGACAGAAAGATTTTGGGAATAGGCCGAGAAAGCTGTTCATAATCTTCCGGCGCAAGAAAGACACAATGGTGTAGCTATCAGAGGTTGATATGCGAAAATCAAACCTAGAATATTCGGAAATCGTCTCTTTCAACCCTGCGTATGGCAAGTGTCCACATTGCGATTTCGGGATAGGGCTCGAGACCGAGCCTTGAGCCTAGTTCAAGATATTCTGGTGCTACAGTTTGACCGGGATGTAGTGCTTAACACCGCCTATCTTCCCCGCTGTCCCATCTCTTTTGCATCAGTGAGCGACTCGGAGTGCCGGCATGGCTCTACGTTGTTACTGTGTACCTAGGTAATTTTACGAGATTGCGCATATATGAACATAGTCATGTAAATCGCAAAGGAAAAATTTACTGGAAAAAGCAGGATTCTGACATTTCCCGGCTTCAAATCCACAGGAAAGGAGCTCGTTGTCTTACCGACTCAAAACAATTTAGAGGCCTTGGGCGACTTGCATTGAAAGCTTTTACGGGGGATTATGTACAAGTCCTCAGCAAAGGCATTCAAGTCTTGGGTCCTGCCGACTCTTTGCAAAATGGAATGGCTGCTTCACGGAGCAGCGTACCATGATTACGGGCATTGCCCTGGCGACATATCCCCAATTCTATGATTGTCACTGGCATTCCAGACGTAGCTATGAGCGGTAGAAGGTGGTCAGAGGATTATAGCGTCCACGTTGCTGGAGCTGATACAATTCAATTCGATTAAGTCGAGCTGGGGCCAAACAATTAATCGACAACCGTGTCATGGGATCCTGCTATGAGCCGGGCTTTTCTCCCACCCCCCAAAAAAGCCCAAGGTGCAAGATGTTATGCTCGTCAGGCGTAGAAGAGAAAAGGAAAAAAAAAAAAGAAAAGAGCAGGTGCTATTGTACTAGAAGATCCCGCCACTGCGATTCTGTTCGCTCCATGGCCAAAAAAAGAGTCATCATCACGGTATCAAGCACAGGGTAAAAGCAATACGCCCCGATCGGGGATGATGGAGTCGTTGATCAGTAACTTGGAATACCCTTTCTTCATGGCTGATCGAAGGCTTTTCAAGATCTCTCGACACTCCCAGTCGGACCAATCATGGAAAACCTGTTGAAAAAAATATGCTCGAGCGCCTGCTTGGTGTTAGCCTGGACATACAGTATTCCTCAAGAAAGTTGGCTTTGGAAGAAGGGAAAAAAGGAAAAAAAAAAGGGAGGGGGGGGGTTCGTTTCCCTCACCTTGGATTGGCTGAGAAGCAAAGACGTCGTGCTTCATCCGCATAATATAGTCATACAGTTCTTTGATGTTGTCTATCGTCGCCGACAGGTCTTGTAGGATAAATTTTCTTCTTGCATGCGGAAAACTGAGCCTTGAAGCTTGCTAGATCAGTACCTTGAGATCCTCTCACGTCCACTAAAAGGGGACCATCAGCAATGGCGTCATCCAAAGGCTTGCTGAAAGATGACGGGGTCCCCAGGAGAGTCGGACTCCCCTTCTATGCCACGGTAGTACATATGATACCACCTTACCATCCACATCACATCGCTTTGAATTTCGAAATGCCTTGCGTTTCGTAGAACATGCTGAGCACGGAAAAAAAGACAATGGTCTGACAGGTTCTGAAGAGAGGATTAATCATATCGTTGTTTGCAAACCTCATCGAGCACTGCCAAAGAGGTCTGTTCTTTCTCAGGCTATTGAAGTCATGATGGTTGGTGGTGTGCTGGTATTGCTTCCGGCGAGTACACCCACACAGGCTCCAATTCACCCCTGTCGCCACTGCCACCACCGCGTAGGTCTCGATTTGAGAAGACTCCGTCATTTTGGGCGACACTCGCAACAGTAAAAAGGTTCCGCAAAAATCGGGAGGTGGCACGAAAAGGATGACGCCAACGGCTTGGACCTGCGGAATGTATGTGTGCCATACACATCCTTACCCTAAGTGATCTTCCCTCTCCCATCTGAAGACTTCTGATGTCAAATGGATCTTATTACGGTAAGTGTTCTGAGTGCCGCCGTAACCGACTCCTCATTGTGTGTTTAAGCACGTTGAATACTAGTCTGGACTCATCTAGAGGCCTCGTTGTCTGCGGAATTGTCGAGGTGATAAATACGGCGTTGCCATCATAGCAAGGGGCAGAGGCATACCTAGAATTTTACCAATTTTCTAACCAATCAGAGCAAGCCGTTTGCGGAGTCACGAGCACGACCCTTTCCGAATCACCAAAGAGCTTTTGGAGTTTCTTAGGTAGGCTTTGCTTTGAAGTACTCCGTAAAAAAATATCGAATGGAAGATGGGGTTGTGTCTTATGAGTATCAATGCTCGTTCTGCAACGTGCGAACTCATCGCTTCCTCGTTATTCAAGTCTCAGTGCTTCTTCATCCAAAACGCCGAACAGACTCTCCACCTCCTTTAACACATTCTGGATTCCCTGGCTCAATTGCCCAGTGACAAGTGCATATGTGTAAAACAGACTATAATCTTCGTCACTGGTCATTTGATCCTGGGCATCGCTTCTCCGATATGCAAAGATCTTTGCCAGCAGTCGGTCTCGGGTATGTTCGATACTAGGCAAGGCATCAATGGCGATTGAATATTCGAGCTTCATCGAACTTGCAAGAACGCTGAATAAGTGGCTGATTCGACCACACAGTTGGGCTCGTTCATTGACCGTGGCCTTGAGCAGTGCCTCCTCCCCGGGCGATGTATGGAGATCTTTTCGAATCACTTCATTCATGGCATGAAAGGCGTCCAGCATTTGTTCTGTGCTCTTAAGAATCCGGGCATAGGTCGCACGGGGAAATGGTCTTCTCAGCTCAAATTCGTTCTTTGATGCCTCTGCAAGACCCTGAAGCTTAGCCAGGAATCTTTGCAGGTGGAACTCTTCCTGGAGATTCATGTATCTTTCCGAATGAATTCCGTCGGTCAACGTAGCCAGGGGATCTCTTTTCCAGATCAGTCCCATACGAAGCCAGAGGAGTGAAAGACCGTCTTTCAGCCTTTGCCGCGCAGATATAGGCCAGATGGCACGCGTGACGAGCAGGCCCCAAATGCAGCCAGAAATCACAGCGGCCACTCGATGCCAAGCGATTTGGATAATCAAAGGATTCTTTCCTGGGTCCTCTTCGTCTCTTCCGTCGTCGTCATCACGAGCACTGAGGCTGTACGCATATAGTGCGCTGAGGTTATAGGTCAGCATGATGAAACGCCCCATGGGTCCCTTTCCCTTGCCAATGATGATATATGCTGTCCAATATGCCATGCAAAATCCCAAAAATGCCAGGACGAAGGGATTTTCGTTGGATATCTCCCACGCCGCCACTGCAAGTCCGGCCCCCAAGCATGTTCCCAGTACACGTGAGTAGCCAGTGGTGTTCGATGCACCAATGGTCATGCTGCAGACAAGCATGTATGAAAGCAATCCCCATTCTCCTCGCCAGTGTGCATAGAATGGCCGTGTTGAGGGGATGAAGCTCGGCAATGCGTACAGCATGGCGCCCAATCCAACCTTGATCGCAAATTTGATATCGTCGCGTCGGAAGAAGGTTGTTGCATCATAAATCTTCCGAAACAGCATCTGTTTGATAGGTAGTCGATCGGGCCACGAGGGGACATCCTGCGGACGGGCCGTCCTGAGTGGCCTTCCATCCAGATGTAGATCAAGCTCGTTGGCCCTCTTGATCAGCTCGACAATGTCAGGATCGCTGCTGTCAAGGTCCGTTTGATAATCTGCTGATCGCCAGAATTTCAACCAATCCCAGCTCTGGCCAAATGGCACTTCATCAACCTCAAGTTGAAGCTCGTCTAACACGACCAGATATTCCTTGATGGATTCGGCCACCTCTACCAGCGAGAACGAGAAGTGCCCACAGCATGCTGCAGCATCTTCCCAATCGGCTTGTACTGGCACCGGTCGGGAACGATCCATATCTTTCTGGCCGTAGACGATGGCGAGGGACTTTCGGCGCGTTTCCTTGTACAAATCCAAGGCACGGTCGAGACTCATCTTGAATTTTGGGTTCGTGGTGATGGCATAATTCTTTGATGTGTCAAAGGGAAAATCATCCAAAATCTCTTTCATTGTGAACGCCAAGGATCTCATCGAAGGGCCAAGGTTCTGAATAAACAGTTCAAATATTTGGGCGGGAGTCCGAAAAGGTTGTTGCTGAATTTGTTCGGGCATTCCTTGCATTGGTAGCTGATAAGGTGACGGGGGATTGGAGTGGTTGAATAAAGTCCTGTCATCGGTCCTAGATTTTGAGCTCACCATGGAATTTGTGCCGAAGGGTGCCATCGAACCATACAACATCGGCGAATGCAAAGAGGAAGAGAAAGGAGGTTGCTTGGTAACGACGAATTGCATGGCGGCAGCGCTTCGTAGACCGCCAATGCTTTGTGAAATTCGCAGAATACAATGCGCAAGTCGGCCTTCAATCAAAGCTTGCCTTTCGGTACCTAGCAGGTAATGTTCGTATTTTGATTCTTTCAAATTCTGAGTGATCGTGGAAGAGAACTTTTTGTGCCGCTCGCTGATTCCTGAGAAAACACTATTCTCCAGTTCTTCTTCATCACCGGACAAGAAACTGCTCGTAATCAGGGCAAGCATGTCAGCCAGTGAATCGGTAACGTCGAGGAGATTCTTTTTCAGTTTGGCCCTGGCAGATATCGGAAAGATGAAAAATGACACCAGCATTGTTGCTATGACCCCGGCGATGATCATTTTGAGAATCTGGGAGATTTTCGCCATTGAATAGTCCCCAGCCTGAACAGCTCCCTCTTTGGTAAGGATTGTAATCAAGCCCAAGGATGTGAGCGAACACGCAATGTTCACCAACGGATCATTCCTTCTAAGCTTGATCCAGCCCACGAAACCCAAGCCACCCCCGACGAAAACAATCAGAACAATTGCATGTCCCAACTTAATAAGATGGACAGTGTCTGCGAAGAAGACGGATACAGCCATACTCAGGAGCGAAACAACAGCGGTGTAGAGGAAGGCCAATGTGGCAAGGATCAAGGCATCGAGCATACTTCCAAACGATCTGGCAGGATGAAAGTAAACTGTAATGGTGGCTACGGTGTGCTTAGAATCTTGCCGACCAAACAATTGACTCAACGGTGGAACGAAGGTGGCCAGGCTGCCCAGGAGATATGCCAAAGCGCATTTGAAAATTGCTTTGCCCGTATCAGAGAGCACGAAGACTCGAATCCGCTTCGCATAATCCCTACTCTTGGATATGAGTCCGCCATCGTCTCCCCATGAAGCATCTTCCTCGGGGGTCTGGCCTCCTGCGAGGAGAGGCGTCCTGTCGTCCACATGATCATCCGCTTGGAATCCATTGTCCGCATCGTAGCTGTGTAAAGTAAAGGTTTTGCTCAGTCGGGCGCCGGTGGAAGGGTCAATGTAAGAGGAATGTCGTAGCTATACGGTTGTCGAGTGAGCTGAATGTTCAGAAATCCGGTTCTTTGCTTGCTTACACTCGCTCGAGGATTCAGGTCGAAGTTCTCGTTTGACTCCGCAGTCATGTTTTGCTCAGTTGAAGGCAGTCAATGGCAAGACTGCCACAGGATGAAATATGGTAGTCATGTCTACATAAAAACCTTCATCTCGAGGAACTTGACGCGCTCTGAACTGTCATACCCAACTGCAGTCCCTTATCGTACTACGGGGGAGCGTTCACTTGGGTCGGGCGGCTTGGACAAATGTTGATCCGGATATCAACTCCTACCGGCTTGCCGAACAAATTTTTGGGCTTTTAATTGAATTGGACGAGTACGCGGAGTTCCCAATTTGAAATCCCTTCAATGCAAACCGTATCTGCCACCGCATGAACAGCGTAGGTAACCACCGCGTGGAAAACTGCTTCTGGAAAATATTTCAACTCTCAAGTCAATGTCCCCTTCTGCAAGACGCCAAATTGGAAAGATCGCTAGTATATAGTCGACCTTGTCTCCCAAAGTTCGAATTGCAGCAGTGTCTGAGATGCATGATGTCCATGCCAGACCCCCCGACTCCATCCGAGGCCTCTTCAAAGCCTGGCGAAAGCGACCTCCGCAGACAGTTGACGACGACCGGGATATCATTGATCCTTCCCAACCAGATGCAAGTAAGGTGTTGTTTATACAAGGAGCAACCGATCATCAAGGGCATGATTTAGAACGCCTCGCAACTAGTTTCCTTGAAAGTACCACTGTTCAGGATCTAGCTGAACCACCAGGCACCATATCACCGCTACGACCTGCTTTCGAAATAAGAGTGCTCCCTGGTACCCACGTTCTTGATTTCTATTGGTGACGAAGATACTAATTTCCGTAGGTCTATATGTGTTCCCTTTCCTCCTCACACCTCAATTTCAGATTGCTTTGCTGGAAAAGCTGTTACATCGCGATTTGTCAAATCCCGTGCACGCAACTAATCTTCATCTTCACTATGACATTTCACATCCAAAGTTGAATAATGGGCTCGATGGACACCACAACGACTCGAGTTCTTCCTTTTTTGGAGCCGATCAAGGTTCCATTCTTCATCCGAAGGACTCTGCCATGCACAAACCCATCACCTACGCTCAAATGCTCGAAAGCAAACTACGGTGGATGACTCTGGGCGGACAGTACGATTGGACCAATAAGGTCTACCCTGACGAGATTCCACCAACTTTTCCACCGGACATCGCGACCTTTCTCAAAAGCCTGTTCCCGACCGTGGATGCGCAAGCTGCTATTGTTAACTTTTACAGCCCCGGAGATACTCTCAGTGTGCACCGAGATGTGAGTGAGGAATGCAACAACGGTCTCATTAGTATCAGCTTGGGTTGTGACGGAGTTTTCATTGCTGGAAACGAGGACGGCACTCATTTAGCCACCTTACGCTTGAGGTCTGGAGATGTCGTTCTGATGTCAGGGGAGTCGAGATATGCCTGGCATGGTGTTCCAAAGATATTGCCAAATACTTGTCCGGAGTGGTTGCGAGACTGGCCCAACATTCCAAAGGGGCAACGATATGAAGGATGGGAAGGATGGATGGCCAACAAGCGAATTAACCTCAACGTTCGGCAAATGACAGACGTTACTTTAAAGCGGCCTTGAGATGCTCACCTTTCGGAATCTTACATGGACTCTTCAAACTGGATTACCCCTAATTGGGGTCAACTCGGGAGGTCTGCCAGCGAAACCACCATTTAATTGTTTGGCTTGGCTCTGGCATTGCGGTCCCGGTACACAACTACAAACATCATTTACCCTGACTACATTCAGGTGCAAATTCCTTTCAATTCTTGTTGTCGAAAAAGCCCGCCAATCAAGCCCATGGCACCGCTCTCATGAAATATTTGAGAGTCGGTTCCGGCTGGCCTCCGCGGCTCCACTTAATTATCCCCCATCCTTTGCTTTGATCTACGGGCCGGACCGGCATCGTGGAATCGTGCAACCACCCTCAGAGAATCCAACTAAGTCCGAGGGTGATGACCCATAGTCAGCCGTTCGAGCAGTATGGCGTCCTGTGCTCCTGTCGTACGCTCCATGCGCACACGGAAGACACGTTATATATTAGCGAGCGGCTTCCACTTTGTAACAGCCATTGAGGAAGCAAATTCGTTAACCTCGACTACCATCCTAATGTCTCAGCTATCGGGCTCGCAGTACGCCGGTGATTGACGTCAGATGCTGAAAACTGATATTGTTATCCGGCCCAAACTTGGACCGGCGCAAAAGATTGGATATGTCATTTACCATGCGAGTTCCAGGTGCGCGTCTTCACCAGGAAACCGAATGTAATTTGACTGGTGCCAAAAAGAGGCGCACATCTTGGGGATACATTTTCATGAAGAAAACGGGGGCGAGACCTGATGCTGCTGCAGTTCAAGTCTCTGCCTCGGCTGAGAGTAAACCAGCAAACGAGTTTTCCTAGTTTCTCTGGCTCAAATACCTGACATTTCTTACGTTCAATTGCCTGTTTGGCGGCTCGATGGTCCATAACATATTGGGTATTATATTTTCCATTGAGCTCGGCGGTGGGGAGAGAATCTAAATAACCTTGACGGAAGTTTGCGATGCCATTAATCCTGAACTATGGCGGTATCTCTGGAACCCCATTTGCTATTAGGAGAAACTAGCTAGTTGCTCTTCTTACCGTTCATAGATCAGAAGCATCTCAACACGGTATCATGGAGGGTGACCAAAAAGGCAGGAGAATTGTCACGACTCCCCCGACTTATCATCTTGTGGAGATGTGCGTGATCATATACCCCGCCTATATAAGACTGAGTTCTCCCCGGAGGGGAATGTTCGTATCGACGTAAATTCATTGGAAAGTATCTCCACGGACTTCAGGTTCAACTCCATTTCTCGAATTTTGATTCGCCTCGATCTCAGCAGGATGGTCACCGATTGGCAGACCCTGGCGAAAGCGAAGAGAGATGCCATTCTGAATTCGATTCCTGAAAAGTGGCGCCTTTCAAAGATCCCTTCATGTGAAGAACAGAAAGATGTCACGGGCACTTACATCCAGCAGTTCTTGAGCGAGAAGGAAATTGAGATCACAGAGACTGACTCTGTCGGACTGGCTGAAAAGGTTGCCTCCGGGTCATGGTCTGCGGTCGAGGTCACAGAAGCATTCTGCCACCGAGCATCGTTGGCCCATCAATTGGTCAATTGTCTCCATGAGACCTTTTTTGACGCGGCCCTTGATTCAGCAAAGGCACTGGACGAATATTATGCACAGCACAAAAGGACTAAAGGGCCACTTCATGGAGTCCCGGTTTCGCTGAAAGATCAGTTTCATGTGGAGAATGTCGAGACCACGATGGGCTATGTTGGCTGGATTGGAACTTTTGAAGGCGTTGCGGATGATCCTCGCAAAGGCAAGTATGAGAGCGAGATGGTTCGCGAGTTGAGAAACCTTGGGGCCGTTCTCTATTGCAAGACCAGTGTTCCGCATACACTCATGAGTGGTGAGACGGTCAACAATATCATTGGATACACCTGGAATCCAAAGAACCGCAACCTCTGCTCTGGCGGAAGTTCTGGCGGAGAGGGTGCACTGATTAGTCTCAAGGGCTCGCCTGGAGGATTTGGCACGGACATTGGAGGATCAATTCGAATTCCCGCTGCATTCAACGGCCTGTACGGCATCCGGCCGACATCGGGAAGACTGCCATATGAAGGCATGGCAAACAGCATGGACGGCCAGAACAGCATTTTGTCGGTTGTTGGTCCGCTTGCTACTACCGCTCGGGCCGTCAGACTGCTTACGAAATCAATTCTGTCTCAGAATCCGTGGCTTAATGACCCTCTGGTGGTCGACATGCCTTGGCGAGATGCTCAGGAACAAGCCATCTATGACATCGTGAAATCATCTTCTTCCAAAGAGCGGCTAAGCTTTGCCGTGTTGAAGTCTGATGGCATTGTCAATCCCCAACCACCCGTAGCAAGAGCCATTTCCACGGTCACTGAGGCCCTCAGCAGGGCTGGACACAAAATTATTGAGTGGAAGCCGCCGTCCCATCCCAAGTTGCTCGAAATCGCATTCAAGACGTGGATATATGATGGCGGAAAAGATGTTCATGGTGCATTTGCCTTGTCGGGGGAACCCATCTCTCCGCAGATCAAAATGAGCTATGGTGACAAACCGATAAATGAATTCACGGCATCACAGATTGCGGCGAACAACGTGGCAAAGCGCCAGTTCCAAAAGGAATATATGGATTACTGGAATAGCACGGCTCAGGAAACTGGGACAGGCCAACCGGTGGACGGCATTATCTGTGCCGTGGCCCCATATCCAGCAGCAAGACCGGAGAAGTATTCTTACTATGGTTATAGTGCGTGGGTGAATGGGCTGGATTACACTAGCGTGGTGGTCCCGGTCACCTTCTCCGACAAGACGAAGGACAAATATGAGGAAGGATATGCGCCGATAAGTGATCTGGACAAGAAGACATTCGAGGATTATGATGCGGAAATTTACGACGGAGCGCATGTCAGCGTTCAGATCGTCGGAAGAAGATACACCGAAGAGAAAATGCTTGCAATTGCGGATTATGTTGGAACATTGCTTGGGAAATAGAGTACCAGTGTCAGCCAGCGGTGTGCAGAAGAGCGAGAAGTCTATAAAGAAATCCAGACCAGCAAGCCACCTGTCGTTTTCTCAAGACATGTTGACGGAAAGATCAACTTGTTGGGATTGTCTCGAACTCCTTCTCTCCCTCCCGAATAATTCCTGCTTTACCTTTTCCAATTCAACATCTTCCAAATTACTCCCAAGATCCAGACCCACTAGCTTACGTAGTTTCTCCGTTTCTCTAGCCATTTCCTCCTCTAGCGACGGCATCAACGCTTGATTGTCTTATCATCAGCAGAGATATTTTCAATATCTGGCCGAACCTAACATTTTCGTTGCACGGGTTGTTTTTCCTCGCTTCTTTTCGGCCTTCCGATTCATTCGGGTCACTCTTGTTTAGGGCCAATCCCGGACTGAGTTTTAGTACTTGGACGATTGATTGGATGAGACTCGATGGAGTACCGGCATTGACTGGGGAAGTCGCATTGCTCGCAGTCCTTCAGCACTCTTGGGCTTTCCATTGTCTCGAGAGCTTTTCGGCGCCATTCTCCCCAATCTCTCCATCCCGTGTAGTCAAATTCACTGGAACAACTCTTATTCTTTTTCTTCTTCCTGAGACTCGGGCGATCAGTCACGCCCGAACAGTAATAATGACCATCGACTAGACAGCGACGAGTCACACCAAGAGGATATCGTGAATGACATAGATGACATATCCAAATCCAAACCATTGGCCGTTCTGGAGGCGGAGGTGCAGGATTTCGATTTTCAAGCTCGGATGTTGACTTGTGGAGTAACTTGTCGTAATCAAATGGTGTCGTCGAATTTGTTGATGGAGTATCTGGATGATAAGTGGGAGTTCGTGGAGATCGAATTCCCTTGTCGACATTAAAACTGGTATGTGATGTGTCAAGTTTTGCGCCCGAAATTCGTCCTCGCAATTTTGGTGGCCTCATGACTCATTTTGCAGAGAGTTAGAGAGGCCATCAGAAGTGAGACACGGATGTTTCACGGACAAAATTGAGGAAAATATTCGGTCTAGGAGGAAGATTGTAATCCGTGACGCTTTGTCCTGGTTGAAATAATGATGACCAAAATAGATCAATTAACCCGGGGACTCAAGCTGCAGTTTTCTTTGTTGTCAGGTGCTAATCCCGATACAGCCGCGAGACAATCTTTGCAAAGAGACAAAGGAGCGTTCTCATGCCAGGTCTTTCCGCCAGGAATAGTCGCATGGGGAATCATGGGTAAATACGAACGAGCGTGTTTCCGAGGTTTGGTCGATATATATTCCGAATTGGTACCGAAGAGTTTTGTCAATTGTGTTCAATTTCGCTGGACACAGAGGAAGGGAGTTCCATATCTGATTGCACATGGTTTAGCGTGACTTGTCACATTTTGCTGGTTGCAGTTCGACGGATTTTCCAACCCTTGATCCAGGACATGGTTGATCCTGAGTAGTACATATGTATTCGTTTGACGAGGCTCGTAGAGTAGATGGTTTGAGGAACATCGCCATTTTAGCCCGACTGGAGGAGAGCACAACTCATTGCAGAACTGTTTTCGATGAGGGTCGAAGAAAATTCACACTTAAGCTGATGAATGAGTTTACAATTCGGGAGAGAGGTGACAGTTTCGCGCGCGAATTGCAAAGAGAAGGGACCTAGGCAGACCGCGAGGCGCGGGGCCGCATGCGGAAGCTCTTGTCTGACAACTGAAAGAAAGGGGGTCTACACATTCCGAACTGGGAGAGCACAAGTGTCAGACGCTGAAATTTTTTCGGGCCAGGGGAGCGTGCCAAGATATCCAGCCTCGCCCTCGCTTGCTTACCCTGCCACCGTATTTTGTTGCCCAACCATCTCCAACCACGATCCAGCCATCAGATTCGTGCACAATGCCCATCATGAGGTTGGATTTCCAATTTACGAATTCCTACATGTACTCACTGCTATGCTCATTGTATGCTAACCTGTATTCCTTCCTCACAACCATCCACTCCAACTCTTTGATTTGGTAACGAACTACTAACCACGGGGCAACCCTTGTCTCAAATCGTTTGGCTAACATTCATATACCACTTCTGCCTTTCGAGAGACGATTTCACCCAAGATTGATCAAAATTGATCCACCGGCGCCTGAAACTGGTGTTTTTGTTTTCGACTCCTCCCCTCCCCATTCATCGCGAACAGTGTCTCCCCGGATCTACGAATCACATCCTATCCCCATCAAAGAACTCCCAGACAGCTCTTCTCTCCTCTGTGGCCCGGGCTTAAGCCCACCACCTCCTGCTCGCTTCCGCCTGTTGAACTCGTTCCATCAACGCACTCAGAGCGAGCCAATCTCACATCAAGCCATTGCTCCAAGTCCATCACGCAACGTGCGCCATACACGAACATATTCTTCCCCTCCTCTACCCACCACCACATCTCAGCTCAGCGACACCATAAATCATGGTTCAAAGAAACTATGTGATAGCGATCATCGTGATCTGCCTGTTTGTGGTATTGGCAATTGTGGGATACGCCATCTATGCCATCCAGAACAGAGTGAGCGTTTTTGCGAAGAGGGAAAAAGAGCTGGACGAAGAAGAATAACACACAGTGTTCGATTTCAACTTGATCACAACACGCCACATATGCCTCCGGAGAAGACATCATCCGCAAGATCGATTTCCGGCATGCTACAGCTTGAGGACGAAAGCGATACTTGGTTTTGAAAACTTTGGACACGATAGAACGGGGGAAAGATAACTAGCGATTTCTGGTTTCGATATTATAATGTACCCTTTTTTAATTTCCCCTAATGCATGGGAATATGGGACATGAACATAACGATGTTGAGGATGGGAGAAACGGAAATTATTTTGAAGATGATGTGCATCTCATATGCCTGGGAAGTTCTTGTCAGGAT
This sequence comes from Rhinocladiella mackenziei CBS 650.93, assembly GCF_000835555.1. Lineage (NCBI taxonomy): Eukaryota > Fungi > Ascomycota > Eurotiomycetes > Chaetothyriales > Herpotrichiellaceae > Rhinocladiella > Rhinocladiella mackenziei. The sequence continues at coordinate 4,961,826 of NW_013550604.1, forward strand.
GGCTTTCCCACCTGTGATAATGATGATATCAATTACAAGTCTGAAATTATACTGATATTTCCCTTCTGATTCCTTGTGCTCTTTCGCCGGCCTTCACTATTTGGCGACTGCCCGTTTGATAGCCCATTCACAACACCAGACTCGCTTTGTGAATTTTTGAGTTCCGCAACCTTTGCTCCGCTCTCCACTGACGACTGGATCTGTGGCACCCTCCTGTTTCTATCCTCCTTCACATGAGCCTTCCATTTATTGACCAACTTGTCGAAATCCCACTTGTCCCCCCTCGTATTCAGATTGTCCGGAAGAGACGCCATGTCCTCGTACTCGCCACCAGGGACCTTGTTTAGATTCATCAGCCGAATTTCTTCGCGCATCGATGTCCCAAACGTTCGGCGTTCGGGTGGCCACAATGCCATCTCTCTTGGCCATTGGCACCGCGATAAGTATTCCACTTGTTGCTGTAATTGATTTGCTTCTTGCTGCAGAGCCTCCAGCTTCTCTTCCATCTCCGACACTTTCTGCTGTTCCGAGTGATAGGACCTCAATAGCTCCACTTGCCACAACAAATTCCGTATTTCAATCGGGTGAGCCATCCAATTCTGGTAACTTGTTTCCAGGTGGTTGAGAGTCGTCTCGGTCCATTGCGCCGCGCTCCGAGTGAGGAAATCGGCCTCCTCTGCGATGTTCGAGGTCGTAGGTTGAGCCAGCCGTAAAGCCTGCCATTTCCAATAATCGATTGTGGAGGTGAGCTTCTGTCGGAGCGGTTGAAGCTGGTCTGGTCCGGGCGGGGAGATGGGTATGGATTGCGGAGTCGAGAAGGGAGATGCTTGGAACAATGTCGCTGGCGCAGGAAGCACCTTTAGACACAGAGAAGGGAACGTTTGCGATGGGACATCGAACGTGAAGGGCGAGGGCTTTGGGGAGGCATGCTTGGTTGCCGCTCGGAGAGAGTCCAGGACTTCGCGAAGGGCGAGTTCGAGAGCCCGGGTAGTCTCTGCATTTGCGGTTGGATTGACGTCCTGCGCAAAGACCGAAAAGTTACGTTTCATGCCCGACGGGCTGGAAACCACTGCAGGTGTTGGAGGAGGGGGGGCCACTGGTGAATCGAGTGTCGCTGGATCGGTAATGACGCCGGTTGCCTGCCAGTTCAGCCTATTCAATCGGACGTGGTACCCGCCAGGAGGCACACGGTTCAATTCGCTTGCAGCAGATGTCAATGTCCCCGGCTGCAGCCTCGGGCCTGGGGATGTCTGTGATGAGCGTGTGTCATCGTGGTCTTTCTCTCTGTCTCGCTTCGAGCTTCTTGCTGTGCGCCTCGTGATTCCGCCCCGCAGTCTTCGGATTTCTTCAACGTCATGTATACCATCAGGCTTCTTTTTCGAGATGAATTGATCGAGATGCCGGCCGAGGGAGGAGGAAGTGAAGTGTTGGTGGCAGTACTGGCACTCTTTGTCCTTGACCGCGGGCGTTTTGGTAGGTGGTTGTGGTGCGTTGGACTCTTCTGCAGACTCCTGCGACGCTTCGGATGCCGGTGAGTCGGCCATATTAGTCTGGTTGCGGTCGCTGGAAAGGGCAAAAGGTATCAGCAGTTCAGTCTTTCTTCCCCGGGACAAGCTGATGACTGCAATCGCGACTGAAAATGGATGATAAATAGGGCACTCACAGGCCCTAAAATTACGAGTTTCCCATGCTCGTCCGGACCCGAGCAAGTTGCGGAAAGTCGGAATTCCATTACAGCCGAGTGATGGTAGTAGCCTCAAGAAGCAGGACGATCGAACCCTTTTGTCCCACCCTAAAATGTCGCAAATATGACGTGGAGAGAAATCCAATCGGTTTCATCTTTACGATTACATACAGAACCACTGTGGCATTTCTTATGTACAGGTGAGGCCATGGTGGTGGGTCCTTCTCGTCCATTACTCGAAAACACTCTGCACGTGCATCAAGAAGCGTTGTCGTTTCTCTCTATCAAAGAGTTGGGAGCCCTTATTTGCTTCCCATGCGTTCAAAGTCGTAGGTATGTCATCGCTTCCAAACAGACGTAGATGTACAGTCAAAGATTCCAAAAACATGGAGGGGGAAAAAAAAAAAAAAAATTTCAGATAAAACTGCCTCCACCTCCTTCTGGAGCATCGGGCTTCCAACTCTGGCGTCGACCTGTGGCTCTGAGCCTCCTCTCTTCCCTTTCTCTTTTACTTTGCTCTTCAAAGCGTTTGCGGCTTGATTCGTACTCCTCTAGACCTTCTGTCTGCGTTATTGAATGAACCGTCTCATTGTCCATCAGTTCTGCGTCCGTCGAGGCTTGAACTTGGTGACGCCCTCCACCTTCCTGGCGCGAACCAGGGCCTGGATTCTGATTGCGGCTCTGGAGCTGGTTCGTCGATGAATTCGGGGAATGGTCCCACGCTACTGGCGTGGCTCTGGCCTGTGTCAGTCCTCCTCCCACCATCGTGCCAGGAAACGCGTTCTGGCTCAGGGGCGGATTCCTCGTGACTGAAGGAGGCTCGTATATCCTCGGGGGACTGGGCCTTCGTCGACTGCTTACTGTCACGGGTGCCGGATCTCGAATCGGTGAATCCGACATTGCTTCGTTCGGCGGGCTCGTCATCTGCCAACCATCATCCTCGTCAGAATCTGACTGAGAACGTCGAGAAGGAGAAGGGTGTTGGTGACGATAGTAATCATCAACGCTAGAAAAGGAAGTAGATTGCGAATGCGAACTCGGGTGGATATTAGGTGCGGGCTCATGTGGGCGCTCAGGAGAACGAGACGATTCACGCTGCAGCAATGCAAGGTGGGAATCACCCTTGACAAGACCCAATCTTTCCTCCTCCGAAGCATTTTTCATCGCACGCTTTTGCTCATGACTGGCACTGCTTGTTCTGCCCTGGGGAATTGGTCTAGAAGCGTTGTTGTGATCGATGTCGGGGGTGCGGGAGCTCGGGCGGAGGAAATTAGTGAAGGAGAACTGTCGTCTAGCTTCTCGGGGTGGTTTTAACCACGGCGACAGAGATGGTTTTGCTGGTAGAGGCTTTGATCTGGGCGAGGGTTGAGCGGCCGCAACTCCCACCTTTCTGTCCTCTTCCTTCCGTTTTCCAGGAGGGAGGCCGTAGATCCGTTCCTGAGCATCCTCAAGGCTTCCAGGGCCGTAAGGCACGATAGGTGATTCAGCCTTGGAGGCATGAACTTTGATATCGGTCAAGGCAAGAGGATGTACAGGACTTCGTACACCATCAGCTGGCGCATCATGTGGAGGGTGGGGAGTTGAATGACGGATGACGCTTTGTGCACGGTTGCGCAGGCTTTCGAAGAGTCCCGGTGTTCCTTGTTCGTTGTCCTCTTCGTTCGGGTCAGGAAAATGCGACATTCCCAAGGGAGGATGTACAGTCTTCCTCCGCGCAGCCGGTGAACCTGGTTGACCAATGACTGTTTTTCTTCGTCGAAGGCCATCCCATTCCACAATTTCATTTTCGCGAAGAGGCTCCAGCTGATCTTTCATCTTGTCTTCACGGAACCTTCTGGCCTCCTCTTGTTCCATCTTCTGCCGTGAAACAGATATTCTCCTGATCAAGGCTGCTGTGCCACGAATGGCATCGGCCTTCGGCTCACTCTCCGGCTGTTCAACCTCCGCGATCTCCCTGACCTGGTTCAGATCCCCCCTGAAGACAGCGGCATCGGGCACATCTTTGGCTGACTTGGACATTTGCAAGAGCACGACACCAGCACATATTTGCAGAAAGCCCATGATGACGGTTGTAATCGTGACAGCGGTCCCCTTGAATCCTCGGAAGAGAACGGTAGATGTGATGATTGTGGCGCTTGTGAAGATGACATAATAGGTCGGGGTTACCAGGGCCGCATTGAAGATGTTCAAGGCTTTCTGCGAAAATGTTAGCGTGTGTGCGTGCGTTCCTTCCGATCGCATCAGATGTAAACAACTCACGTTCAGGTATATGATTTCGGTCAATAGCGTCGCAACGACAAAGACCAAGAGGACGTAGAGGAACCACTGATTGAATTGGGGTTCACCAGAAGCTTGAGCAACCACTGCGCTCCCAAGGCCTTGAGTGGCAACGACGCTCAAACCGCCAATCAAGCTGCATATACTGAGGTATACTAGCATGCTCTTCTTCCCATACCTTGGGCCAGCCCAAAGAGCCACAAAGGTACACGCAACAATGATGACACCAGCATAGGTCAGAAAGCCCGGTGAGATGACGAAATCCTGCATTTCTTGAATGTCTGCAACGGCGCTTTGCTCAGGAGCATTGAGAACGATAACAATGCTCCCAATGATACAGTTGAAACAGCCCACTTTGCCAACAAAACTCAGACGCTCCTTCAGAAAGATGGCGGAGAGAATTGTTGTAACTACAACGCTCAGCGCACCGAGAGGTGTGACAAGGATGGCATCCACGAAGGCATAGGCAACAAAGTTGCATATTTCGCCAATGATCATGAGGGTCATTCCACCCCACCAATACCAGTTTTTCAGGTAGCCATAACCTTCGCCCGCTTCCTCATTGAATTTTACGTTGGCCTTCAGAAGTCCGACCTTCTTCAAAACGAAGGATACACCGATGAACAGACCTGACAGGACAGCAAGAGTGATGCCGATCGCTTTGTACACAGGTGGCCGACTGGACTCGGTGGTTGAATCGGAGGCGGTTGAATTCGTACTCGTTTCATTGCGAGTCACCAGCGTATGAGCAACTGTCCATAACTGGGGAGGAATAGTGTCCATGGTGTAAAGAAACGATAAGGAGCGCCAGCGTGGCGGCTTTGTAGAAGCGAGATCAGGGTCTATAGGTTGTTTTCCATGGGGGAAGTAATTTTTATTACTGCGATTCCCGACCTTTTTATTCAGTGTATGATAGCGAATTGGTCGTCCGGAGGAGTTCAGATATTTGTCGTAAGTTTTGGCTCTTGTGAGGTGTGATCGAGATGTCGAGTAGCTCTCTTAGCGCAGGTGAAATCGAAGGCAAAGGGAAGGTTCGCAGGTAAGGTGGCAGGTGTTTGGTATAATATCGTATGAACAAAGGCGACACCCCACTGCAAACGAGGGAGGGTAAGTCAACTGGTAGATGAGGCCGTTGAAATCGAGACAGAGTAAGAACAGAATACTCGAGTTTGTTAGAAACACTTCAGATGGCTCAATCGTTTCAAGCACGCATAAGACGATGGGGAAAGTTTACGGACTGCGACGATTTGTGAGGATCGTCCAATACTGACGCAGCTGTGGCTTGCTTAGCGCCTGACCATTGGACAGAAAGTTGGAAAAAGGTTGGCTGACAGGACCGCAAAAAACTAGGGGAATCAAGATATCCTGAGGGCTTTCGAGACGGCGGACAAGGGTGATCGCTGGGCCTGGGTCGTCAACTGGTTGTTGGGGCTTTTGGCTGGACTTTATGGATACTCACCTAAGTCACAAGCCCCACTCATTACGATTTCTGGCCCCTGCCACCAGCCACCAGCCACCCAGGATATTCCTTATCAGGGGTTCCTCCCGGGAGGGGAACATCTCCTCTGCCCCTCTCCCAAAAAAAAGGTGACGCAGCATTATTCTGTACGCCCCCTTTTCAGCCGGACCAGTTCCTAACATCAAACATCCCTTCGTTCGTTGGTCACAAACCCGATCTGACTGCTGCCATGGGAATTCGCCTGCGACTCTGCCTTCTCCATTTTTCTCCTGACCCATCCCCCCAACTGTTTCAGGTTTGTTCTTCTCCCTTGTCTCATACTCGCTGAATTACTGCAGGAGATAACAATAATGGAGACTGATCCTTCTCACGCAGGCATATGGTATCTCACTGCCCTAACCCTCTTCCAGAATCCGAGCATCACGCCACGTGTTCCCGCAAACCTGTGATTCCTCCAAACACATTGGCACCACCCTGAAGTGTGTCGCCGTCGATTTCGTTCCCAAGATATGAATCTGTTTGGTGTTGAACTTTTGCGCAAGCAAAAGCGAGTTTTCCTTTCAACTGCCGTCTCCGACGTTTCTCCTCTCTGGGACGAAACAATGGTTAAATTCCCATATATTTCATACTTGTTTTCTACTGCATTCTGTGGAAAGGCCATATCCAATGTTCGCGTTATGAGTTTTGCTTAATCATTGCATACTCTCTCCTAAGGCCCAGAGATATGAAGCTGTTGTGAAAACAGCACGCTGATCACTTCGATTGGGTTGGGTTGCTTTGATGCATAAATGCTGTTCGAACCGCCATCTATGGCTTGTGTTAACATTTCTCATCTACACTCGCAAACCCGCCCCGGTCGACATCGTGAAAGCATTGCTACGACAGTTCTTTACATTTCACGTTGCTTGTGTGAGAGAGATTCATCGGTTCGAAATTGATCTCTGAGTGTATAAGCTTACGGCGTCGTGTAGGGCTTCATCGTAGTTTGCAATTTCAGGTGATGATGGCAGGGAACATTCTGATGATAGCTCCATTTTTCTCGTCAAACTGAGTCTTCTCTCCTTGAAGCATACCCATTGTCCTCTGGCATTGGGTCTAGAACCTCGAAACGAATTTTCGTCCAATTCCGCAGCAAGCTGCAGCAGGTACTAGTCTCGTGAGTACCACTCAGAATTTGCTCCGTTTGCTAGATTTCAGGGTTCGCTCCAGTATCCAGGAACAATGGGAATGCTTCCATGTTGACGTAGGAGTTAACAGGCATCCCCTCGTTTTCATTCAGTACTCTTGACGTTCCACATATGACACAAAATCCCACTCCAGGTGCTTGAACCTGGTGGCCTTGAGTCTCGGGGGTCTACCCATCACAGCGCATATCGCCCAAACCCCTAAGCCACGTAGGAATACATTTCAGCATGCACACGGAGAATGGTATCAATTTGCCACGTGGAAGACTCGCCAAATTTCTCTAGCGGTCGACTGATAAAGCGATTCAAAAAGAATTACGGCGACCGAATGAGGGCAAGCCACTCGCACAAGGTTCAACCAAGCATCCGTTAAGCAAGATGGGTACGGCCTTGACCCAAGACTAAACTAGAAAGCACGTACTGTACAAGAAAACGTCAAGGTGAAGGGGTCTAAGCTTGGTACTGATAACCCTCAATCATTGTCCACCAATCACCCAGATGATAACGATCATTTGGAGTCCAAGCCGCTTTCCAACAACGAGTCAAAATGTCCCATCTTTCAACTCTCCTGCTACATTGGGGAATAGTGCCCCCTCTACACATTTTATCGTGGACGCATCGAATCCTGCGTCTTTGTCCGAACGACACCACCACCTTATCGGGTTCGCCTAATTGTCGACAAGAAGGTGAAAGGGATTGAGGAGGTGGGTTTTTTTAAGGTCTTTGCTGGGGCCCCCTCCTCTCTTTCGACCTTCGTTCGCTACTTCGCAAGGAACGGCACCCATTCTCATCACTCTATTCAATCCTTGACAACTATGGCGACCACTAGGAAAGGCTCCATCACAGTTGTTGATGAAAATACTGTCGGTGTCACATCCGTATTTACCAAGCGCGGCGACCATGCTGTCCTACAAGAAGGTGCCACCAAGGATGAGGTGACCTTGGGTGCATTGGGTTATAAACAGGAGTTCAAGAGGTTAGTTTTGTGTGAACTGGGGCCGCTTGCATGAGGATCTCGTGCTGATTCAGGCGCAGAGATTTCACAATCTGGGAGTCATTCTCGGTGTCATTCTCGGTTCTGGGACTTCTGCCATCGGTTGCCTCCACCATCGCCTACAGTTTAGGCTATTCAGGTACTGGTGGTGCCATTTGGGGATGGCTTGTGGCTGCATTGATCATTCAATCAACCGCCTTCTGCATGGCTGAATTGTGCTCCAGTATGCCAACCGCAGGCGGGTTGTATTATGCTGCCGCCGTTCTTGCACCTGAAGGATGGGGTCCTGTCTGTTCTTGGTTTGTTGGCTGGTCGAATTTTTGCGGATTCGTGACTGGACCTTGCTCGGTCAACTACGCGCTGGCTTCCATGCTGATTACCTGCGGCATGATTGCGTATCCCGACTACACCCCGGAGACATGGCATGTCTATCTCACCTTGCTGGCACTTCTCATCCTCAACGGCGTCCTTACTATGCAGTCAACCTGGTTCATCGGCTGGCTAAACAAAATTGGCACCATCTGGAACCTTGCGGTATTGATCATCTTCATCATCTGGTTCCCGGTTGGCTCCGTCAACCACCCCAAAACCAACGACAGTCACGCCGTCTGGACAGAATTTCAAAATGGAACCGAGTGGCCCATCGGCTGGGCCACCATCATGGGGTTTTTGACGACTATTTGGACTATGTCGGGTTATGATGCACCATTCCATCTTTCGGAGGAATGCAGCAATGCAAATATCGCCTCGCCACGAGCCATTGTCATGACAGCGCAATCTGGGCTATGGTTGGGCTGGGCGATTATCTTCGTGATAGTTTATACCGTCAAAGATATCACCGACGTCGTTGCTGGCCAGTATGGACAACCATTTGGAAGTCTATGCCTACAAGTACTCGGGAAGAATGCCGGTCTCGCCATGTTTTCCCTCAACATTGTCGCCCAATTCTTCGTCGGCGAAGGCTGCACCATCACGGCAACTCGTGTTGTTTTTGCCTATTCTCGCGATGGTGCTATTCCCGGTTCGAGGTGGTGGAAACAAGTTCACCCGAGAACAAAGACTCCAGTCTATGCGACGTGGGGAGTTCTGATGGTTTCAGCTTTACTGGGTTTGTTGATGTTTGCAAGTCCTGTTGCCATCGGTGCAGTATTCAGCATTGGCGCCATTGCTCAGTACACGTCTTTTACTGCTCCTATTGCCTTGAAGCTGTTCTTTGACAAGGGCCGATTCAAACCCGGTGCGTTTTTTTTTTTTTTGGCATGACAAGTTCCACTGATTCTTTTATAGGCCCATGGAGCCTTGGGCGATGGTCGAGCCCCTTGGGGGCTATTGCCTGTGCTTGGTGGTGTTTGATCGTTCCGGCTTTATGCTTCCCTGCTGTTAAAGGAAAAGACTTGACTCCCAAGACCATGAATTGGACATGTCTTATCTACGGGGGTACCATGTCCATTGCGATGACCTGGTACGCTATCAGTGGAAGGAAATGGTTCAAGGGTCCCAAGATCAATATCCAATTTACCCACGAAGGTACTGAAATTCTGGAGGGACAATCCGCGGATGATGGTAGTGGAAAGAACAAGGAGATGGAGGCAGCCGCACTCAAATCATGATCCCCCCGGACTCGGTACCACCCAATAAGAATAAGTAATGTTTATGTCGTTCTTTGCCTAGGGAATAAGTCGCCGCCCCTCCCCCCCTTCCTCTGCATCCGAACAACTCTTCTGATAAAACCCCCCGGCTTTTTCCCCAAGATGAAAGTGGAGTATTAGAAGATATTTTCTCCATGATTACTGTGAATGCGCGAAATGAATAGCTTTCCGCTGTCCCCCAGCCGCGGCGCCAGAGATTAGTCCCATTGATCGAGCAACTTGCGCCATCAAAATATCACTTTGCAATGAGAGGGGGGAGTATGTGATTCTCTAGCTCCGAATCTGGACCGTCTCGGACCATCTCTTTTTCCAAGGTTGATCGCGGCGATAAACCCCACTCCCGCAACCCGCCTCTCGCTTGATGAGCTTTCGTCAACAAGGCGACCAAAATCCGAGAGAACACTGCAAGCCAAGTCAAACTATGGAATGGGTTGCAGCAAATTGAAACGGCCCATGCTCTCCCCGATGGGCCGATAATACGCAACCTCGATTGTTAACCCACGAACTCGTGCACTCAGAATGGGCGTCTAGTTGGTTTTCAACCACTTACTCCTCCAAAGAGAGATTACGATGCCGCACAAATGCCCAACATCCCATTTGAAGCAGTTCTCCATCATTTTTTCATTCTCATCCAAGACCAATTGATTCCCTATCTTGCCATTGTTTAACTACCACAATTTTTCTAGTGGATAGGGTCCCTGAAAGCTAGCTTTGACCGAATTCCTTTTTTCTTTTCTTTCTTTTTTTTATTTTTATTTATTTTTCACATGGCCACTAGTTGCGAATAATGCCAGAATCCTTGCTTTGGATTAATAAGGACTCGGGCTCCACGGTTCTTTCGCGAAGCTCAAAGGCCGAAACCAGACAGATTCGTAAACATGTCCAGCATGAACGCCAATTGAAAGCGAAAGCTGCGCAAGAAGCCGCTGCCAAATCTTCTGGAAACCAGGGCAAATCCAATCGCAAAGAGAAAGACTCTTCACCTGAACAGAATTTGAAGCCTATCACAGCAAGGCAGCATGGTCTTCGACTGGACACCAATGTACGAGATCCACAAGCAGACGAAGCTGGTCATCAACAACGTGCCTTGCTCTCTGCGTCCGCATCTCCAACTGGTCATTCAGGTCGATTTCTTCAAGCCATCAGCACCTTTCCAGGATTGGATCCTCAAGAATTGAGAAGCTTAGTCTTTTTCTGTCAGAGAACCGCCCCAGAATGGTCGGGCTGGAAAGATGCATCATTCTGGAACAAACTCATCCTCCAAGCCTGTCACCTGAACCGTTCCGTCCTCCATGGGGTAGTTGCCTTGGGTGCACTCCATGAATCCTCAGAGGTAGACGGAGAGTCGGACGAACGATCCCATCTGCAACAATTGGCTTTGCATCAAAGCAGCAAAGCGTCTCGAATGGCTTTTGAGACTGCTGTCTCCGATATAGCCACTCTAATCTCCTGCATCATCTTTATATGCTTGCAGAATTTGCAAGACAGTCACACTGCCTACCAATTACTCAGATCTGGCCACAGTTTAATCACCGACATCGACGAAAGACTTCACTCTGGGGATTTAATTCTGGCTGACAGTGAAAAGACAGTATTGAACAATTTCCTTCGCCCCATCATTGAGAGGTTGCGCATGAGGTTTTGCAGCATTGTCGATGCCCCTTCCGCTCTCGCCCTAAGCGCAAGCATTAAACGAAGCAGAATAGAACACCGTTTGTCGTTACCAGAGATACCTCATTGCTTTAGCAATTTGCTCGAGGCCCGCAACAAACTTGAAGAGATTGTCGAGTGGGCGCAAGAAAACATTGACCCATCAATTTCGACCGGTGATGACCGATCACAGGTACACACATTGCTGTCAACCTGGATTGTAGCTCTCGATGGAACTGGAATAACAGCGCTGGAACGATACGAAGCCCTGATTACCTCCAAAAAACTTCTCAAAGCTGCTGCCCTTGTTGCATCAATTCTCCTCGACACCCTGGGGACGCTTACAGAATGTAGTTACGATGTCCATGTCGAGAAATTCGCCGAGATCATTGAATTGTACAGGGAAGCTGTTGACAACCCAACCCGAACTTTCCGAAATGTCTCATTTGGAATTGATTCCGGTGTTATTGACACCTTGGTTTTCGTCGCTGGAAGATGTCGAGATCCAATGATTCGTCGGTTAGCTATCGAATTGCTCGATAAGACAAACAGAACAGAAGGTGACCTCCAAGGTTCCACAGGCAGTACCATTTTACAAACCTTGATGGAACTTGAGGAGGAAAATCTTAATGTCACATCAGCTAGCGACGTTCCAGAAGGACGACGACTTCGTATTTGGGAAGATCATCAGTACTGGGAAAGTGGAGAAATTCAAATATTCTTTGTCAGCTGGCCGTATGATCCATCGTTAGGAGCAGAAATAAAGCAAGCCTCTGTCCAACTCCCAATCAAGGCGTTAAGAACTCCGAAGGAGAAAGCGTCTCCTGGAAGCCCGGTGGGCCTGCCAAACGTCAAGTACGGTCGAGGGATTGGCGCCTTTCTAGAAGAAGGGACCCAAACATACCACCAAATCACCCTATCATCCTTCTTTATGCCAATGCCCAGGTTATGATCGGGACTGAAAGCTGATCACACCACTCCCATGAACCAGAGGGGAAAAAGGAGAAGAAAAAAAAAAAAAAAAGGACTCCTTTACAGTGTGCACGAGAATATCGAACAGCCGACATGGCCATGCGTCTTTGACACTCGCTACCTTTGTTTTCGCATATCTGGCTTTCAAGGGTATGCTACATTTTTTAGTCCATCGAACAAGAGCAGTATGGAAAAAGACTTTTGAAGACTCCACATGGGTTTTTCTCTTGAGCAAACTAGTGCGAAAGTGGTTCAATACGCGAGAATTTGTACCGAACTTATCATTTTGTGTTCCCGCTGTTCTCCAGAATGAGTACTCTTGTTCTCGTAGCCCAAGTTTATGGGGCACAATATCTCATCCAATGCTCATCGTATATGATGGGCACCGCCTGAATAACGAAGTTTCCTGGGGGATGAGTTTAGCGGCTAGTTGAAAGTACCTGGGTGTAAGGTTGGGCATCCATCGAAAACGTTTTGCTTATGGAGTCTCCTCTTTGCTGACATAGGCGATAACATCTCATCATAGACCAAGAGGAGTCGGAGCCCGGACCTCGGATTCATGTTGGGTGCATACCATGGTCAACTACTCTTTTGGGACTGGCGTGTTTGGGCTGGGTATTAAACGTCCGGGCGAATCCACCGATTGGACGTCGACTCTGTTTCAGGAACTGTTCGCGAACACCAATTGGAATGTTCGCTTTTCCTGAACAATCGTTCTTTCGATATGACATCAAACATTCCTCTGTCATGTTGCCATCGATGACCGAACAGGCCGACTACCATACTTCCAATTCTGGCACCAATGTCAAAGTCAAACATCTACCGATGCCGATACTTGGGTTAGTCGTCAAGAAGAGCTACCGCATTGCGTATTACTTCAATTTGTCTCCCCTGAGATGCTGAAATGAAATCTGACGAGAGTATGAAGGGTCATGAAGAGACAGTTCATATATCGAAAGGCTCGGTACTTGAGCCTGGAAGCCATGCAACATTCGCCTCCATATATGTCTGAGGTTACAATCTGAACTCATTCAAGTTGAAATTTTTTTTCCTGCTATTGTTCATTTCTCTTTTTTTGGACCAGCACCCATCTTCCAGAACGGCAACTACAAGAAGAATGTCCTCCAAGTCAGGCTATTTGCCTTCATATCGTCTTCCTACCAATAAGAATGCCGACACTTCCAAATGGCCCGAAATCCCTGTCAGCAATCAGAACCTCACCAACACGGCAGTTGTCATTATTGGTGGTGGTATATCTGGAATGTGCGCTGCAATTGACTTGTTGGTGAATCGGAATATAAAGAATTTTGTCATTTTAGAGAAAAGTGGTGGTTTTGGTGGAACTTGGTAAGTTTACTCTCGCGCTGGGACCTGGGAGAAGGGTTTTGTAGAAGGGCTAACAAAATACTAGGCGAGACAACAAATTTCCTGGCTGCTGTTGTGATGTCTTCAGTGTCCTTTACTCCTACTCTTTCGCCCAAAATCCTCAATGGTCCCGCCGATACCCTGGCCAGGAAGAAATCTTGGTAAGGTTGAGTTTTGGGGTCCTTCTGGTCAACATACATGACTGATCTCGAGCTAGGAATACTTGACAGATGTTGCACAGAAGTATGGTCTATACAAATATGCACGATTCCACACCATTGTTGAAGCTGCCGCCTGGAATGACAAGACATTCAAGTGGGAAATTTCCGTCACAATCGGTGGAGGGAAGGAGTCAGAGTTCTCGTCCTCGTACAAAATCACCAGCGACTTTTTAGTTACTGGAACCGGTCAATTGAACAAACCCAAAGGCATTGATGTTCCAGGTTACCAGGACTTTCAAGGAAAGATCATGCATTCTGCCCGGTGGGATTGGAGCTATGATATGTCAGGTAAACGCATTGCAATCATTGGAACTGGTAAATATAATTTGCTCATCTCTCCCCCTTCCCCCCTACCTCTTTCACATACTAAAATCGATTCAGGCGCAACGACGGCTCAGATAGCCCCGGAGGTGGCAAAGGTTGCCTCACAGCTAACCATTTGCCAAAGAACTCCTGCCTGGGTCATTCCTCGACATGATTCCGAGATCCCGCAATGGAAGCGTTGGATCTATACGTATCTTCCTCCTGCTCGTTGGCGAGGTCGTGCAGAAGCGATGGACTTTCGAGAATCGTTTCATTCTGCAGTCACCAAGTCCGACTCCCCTTACGCCGACCTGATGAGGTCCATGAACCACAATCTAATACGACAACAACTCCCTGACCGTCCTGATCTCTGGGGAAAACTATCTCCGAATTACCATCCCGGATGCAAGAGAACCGTCATCAGTGATGACTACTACCCAACACTTGCTAGAAAGAATGTCAAGCTGGAGACGGACAAGATCGAGCGATTTACTGATGATGGTATTAAGTTTGTTGGCCATAGTTCAGCGGACAAGTTTGACTTGATAGTTTTGGCCACCGGATTTGACACCTTTTCTTTTCTCTCACCAATGGAAATCACCGGTCGAAACGGAAGACCTTTGAAAGAGATATGGGCAAACGCTTCTCATGCCTACAAAGGAGTCACTGTGCCTGATCTTCCAAATTTTGGCATGCTGTATGGCCCAAACACCAATCTCTCGCACAATTCTCTGATCCTGGTGATCGAAGCTCAAACCAAGTACATCTCGGTTCTAATCGATCAAGTTCTCAAAGCTAGACGGGAGGGACAAAGCTTAGCTTTGTGTCCATCAGAAGAGCAAACCTTGAATTACTTTTCAAGCCTACAAATGGCTTTGCAGAAGACTTCCTTTTCAGACCCCAACTGCAATAGTTGGTGGAAACGTGATGACGGGATCATCACCAATAATTGGGCAGGAACTGCCATTGATTATCAGAAAAACCTTACTACTGTTGAATGGGCAGATTACATTGCCTTTGGGACTGCAAGCCATGAGATCGATGCCTTGAGCCGAAATCACTGCGTTACCAGGATTCACCGCGTTGTGGAAGAGACGAGCCTCAGCAGGACTGCCCTTGGTGTTTTCGCTGTTGGAGCTATTGGTTTGTTTGTTCACGGGATCTTGTTGAGTATTTGAATTGCCCTGGGTTTGGATTTTTCTTGTGTTTTTACTTAGATTGTGTCCTGATACTCGATATGACTTGGTTCATGAAATGTATTCATCCACGCAAAAGGCATCCCCCACCCAAAAAACACATTCTTCTACCCTGGCATGCTTGTAGATCCTCCCGTTACACAAGTATACGCTATATGTTGTCGTGTTTTCAACTTTGTCCTCCTCTCTCCTGCCGTCTACAGGCTGTTGACGTCTGTATAGGTGTTGGGTACCAGTCAACACCTCCCTGCCAGAATTCTCAGTAATCAATATGTATTGATTGTTAAGCCCATATTTATTGATAAGCTTATCGATTGATTGATTATTGAGAAGTCTGCTCCCTTGCCCTTGTTACAAACCTGTAACCGGATGCGAGAGATTCCCTGATGTTGAAACGCCTGAAACAACCACATGTCAGGCCACGCCGTGATGGCGTACTCCGGTTGACACCTCCTTTCGTGTGTCCAGTCAACCTGCTGAGGCAGGAAACACAAGCGTATCTACGGTAGATGAATGATTGCTCTGAGGATATGGAACTTTTTCTGGGGCATTGCTCCACCCGCAAGGTTTCCTGTGCATCATTGATTTCGCCGTGAATGAAGGCTTTGACTGAAAATTGTACAAGTCCATGGTTCGACTTGTGAAAGGCCGGAACCCCGAAGGAATGTGTCAAGGAATCTACTTTGGAACAAATATTACATCCATATCTTTGGAAAGAGAAAGTGATGATGAGGATGGATCTTGACCAAAGTGGTTGATTTCGATTAAACAGCGCCGTGCCGCCACTTTCTACGCAGATAACTTTTTTGTTGACCATTGTTAGCGCCTAGCTGCCGCATGCTGTGGGGTGGTTGTATGCTAGGATACATCACCATTGACAGGCTACAACACAGGCTAGGTATATAGATGGGCCCTATCCGGATTCATTTGGAGAGCCAGAGCGCAATCTTTCAATTCGAGTTGCACAAGAAGTCTGACGTTTTATTTCTCCTCGCTTTGCATGTTTCTACATCGCTCTCCTTTGCGAATCATCAGAGAATACGGCCGACAAAAAGGCGGCTGCCGGCCGGTTGAAGGGTGTGTTATTCACTGCACCACAAATAGTGATCTACGAGGCCACGGCAGCGAACGCTAGCCGCCGAGGAAAGTTCTGAGATATATGGCTTCGAAGCGCGTACGAAGAGGACAGCGCCCTCGACCCTCGAAGTAGAACAAGTCTTCCCTAAAATCATAGAATACGCGGCTTTGTTTGTTATGGTCATGAGAGCTTGTGACCGGATCAGGGTACCCGGGACGTGAAAGTCAGGCCATCCTCGCTATAGGGAGATACTATTATGGCGATCAGCACCGATTTTCGAAGACCCTAGATGGACCGTTGATCGGGCTCGCGCACATATATCTTGGACGGGGCCCGCAAAAACCACCCGCGCCTAGACATGCCCTGAATTCTGCCCGCGCCCCGGGAAATGGCATTGAATACATCGCTACGCTCTTGCCTCCAGCAGATCTGAACTGTACCGTCGTCACGCATGGTGATGATAACATCGTGAGCGGCTTCGTTGATGTCTTCTATCAAAGCCCGTGCCCTTCTTTTGATGACTGCAGACAACTCGGTCACATACCGAGTTTTCTCGCCAACGGCAGATAGTGGGGTTCGACGCTAATGTGGGGTCGGGGTAGCGATGCAAATACCCCAGTTGGAGTAGTGATCGTGGGGAAGGGATGTCTCGGCTGATGGGCAGATAAATTAATTACTTCAAAGTAGGACACATTACAAATTTCACCCATCAATCACCGAATTAACCAGGACCCCTTCCCCCCAGAGAGTCAGTTCGGTACGCTCGTATAGCGAGTGGGTTGTGAGCAATGGGCTCTAGCAACTTGAAATTCCCGGTTCGATACGAAGATCCAGAATACCAGTCTCATCACCAGAAACTCTTCTCCGGAACGCTTCTGTGTCCGCTGGAGAATGTGCTTCCCCCTAGCGTAAATCAAGCAGATTTCAGCCTTTCCATCGCCGAGTTTGAGAAGATAGTCGGCAAAGAGAATGTCTTTGTTGGAAATGCACTGGAGGAGTATGTGGATCCGTACGAACTCTGGGAACAGGAAGGGAAAAGGAAAATGCCCAGTGCTGCGGTGTGGTGAGCATGGGAATTCCAGTTGAGCTCACAAAATTACTAACAAATCCAGTCCGTGCTCGACAGAAGAGCTTCGTGGAGTTTTGACAATTGCCAACAAGTTCGGGATTCCAGTATGGACCTTCTCTCGTGGCAAAAACTTGGGGTAATAAAATGATGATCAATCATCCCCCCACCAAAAAGGACATTGGCGAAGCTGACTTGGTGCAGGTATGGTGGACCAGCACCAAGATTAAATGGCTCGATTGCCCTTGACCTTCATCGAATGAATAAGATCATCGAAGTGAACGACAAATTCTCATATGCGGTGGTCGAACCTGGCGTGACCTTTACCGATCTTTACTTGTACTGTGCGAAGAATAAGCTCCGTGTCTGGCCAAGTGTGCCGTCGCTGGGTTGGGGGAGTGTGATTGGCAACGCAAGTTCAGACACATGCTTTTGCCGAAACAAGTTCAACTAATGGAATTCTCTAGACAGTAGATCGTGGTACAGGCTTCACACCGACAGCAACACATCATCAGCATATCTGTGGATTGGAAGTCATGCTTGCCGACGGCGATATCGTCAGAACAGGACAGTTTGCCATTTCCAACTCTGCATCAGCGCACTTATCGAAGTTCTCGTTTGGTCCATCCATTGAAGGTCTCTTCTTGCAGAGCAACCTTGGAATTGTCACGAAAATGGGTATTTGGCTTCATCCACAGCCGCAAGCCTACATGTCTTGCTCATTTGACATGCCCGACTTCGAGGACGTCGAGGTCATTGTGGAGATTTTCGGAGCCTGGCGAAGAGATGGGCTGCTACCGAATACGGTATATGTTTCGAACATTGTCGAGTGGTTGGGTATGACCGGTAAACGCGCGGAGCTGTGGCCAGAAGAAGGCCCAATTCCTGACCAACGTCTTCGTGAGCTTCAAAAGCAGCTGGACCTTGGATACTGGAATGTCAAATTCGGGCTGTATGGAGCACAAGCGGTGGTCCAAGCGCACTTTGACGAGCTCAAAAGAATCATCGGCAAGAAAGTACCAGATTCGGCGCATCGGCTTCGGGGTCACATCTTTTCTGGGGAGAGTGACGACGAGCTGCTAGAGGCCACGTCCGTTCCCGGCAACCATGGCGGTTTCTTCGTCGGTGTGCCCAGCTTGTGGAGCTTGCCAATGGCCCAATATCGGCTTCCAAAGGAGAAAACTGGCATTGGTGCTCATGCTGATTACTCTCCGATCATCCCTTCTTCCGGGAAGACGGTTTTGGAATGGGTGCGAACGGCCCGACGGATTTGTGAGGCCCAGAAATTTGATCTGTTCTGTGACTTCTTCATGCACGAGCGGCATGTCATCTTCGTCAACATGATGGTATTCGACAAGGCCAACCCTGAGCATCGGAAGGCGGTTGATACCATATTCCGCAGCCTGTACAAGGAAGGCCGTCAAAGAGGCTTCAGCAAATACCGATCACATGTCAACTATATGGGTAACGTTTTAGCGCTCTCACGCGATGATGGCGCCATTGCTGATTGGAAATCTTTCAGATCTTGTTGCGGATGCATACGATTTCAATGATCATGCCTACCGAAGATTTGTCGAAAGATTAAAGGTTTCATGCTCCCAACCATTTTTTGGCTTCAACTTAAAACTGACAAAACGGGAAACAGGATACGGTTGACCCACGGGGTATTCTTTCGCCTGGAAAACAAGGAATCTGGCCAGCGAAGTATCGGCATTTGCGAGAACACCTCTAATGATAGATATCTATCCTTTCAATTGTGAAGAACTGAATTGCACGTTGTCTGGAGAAATATGTGCTTCACGTCATAATGAATAGTCCGACATTTCGGGCCAAACGAAAAATAAGCCTGATGGTATCCATCATTCATTGATCGGTGTCAGCTGGATCTCCGGGGTGTGAGATTCAAAAAATTTTGGTTTTTCAATCCTCGATCTTTGTTTCTATTCTCCTACGGGATTTTCAATCGTTGTCCATGATCAATGATATCCAGTTTCATTGCATCTAGCCAAGATTGGAATATATGAACCGGCTCCGAATAATGCTTAGCAATTCGGTCCGAACGACTGGAGACTGGAACATTTACATGCAGAGGATCATTGAATCCCAACCAACAAACTCCCTTATCCAAACAATTCAGTGATGCCATGTCGTTTGAATCCAAATCGGAGGAGCAACAGTCCAGATTTTGAACCAGTCCTCTCTGGGCTGTTTGTTCTTTGGAATCACA
This sequence comes from Rhinocladiella mackenziei CBS 650.93, assembly GCF_000835555.1. Lineage (NCBI taxonomy): Eukaryota > Fungi > Ascomycota > Eurotiomycetes > Chaetothyriales > Herpotrichiellaceae > Rhinocladiella > Rhinocladiella mackenziei. Next base: position 4,981,151 of record NW_013550604.1, read on the forward strand.
GCAATACCTTCGTTAAGTTGCTCATCTATCAAGAGAACCTGAGACACTGAGACACTGTCTTGCCATTCTTCTCGCTAATCCTTTTCATTTTCGCCGTCCTCAAGCTAATGGAAATGCAGCTTGAGCAGTAGCTTGGATGTCCCCGTTCTCGGAAAGACAGCTGATCCAAGAAAAGAATACTCAGTCACAGCGATGCCATTTTCCTTGACCAGTTTGATGAGACTTGGCGGCGCGAGGTAGGGATGGTGTTCTACCTGCTGTGTCACTGGAATGACTCGAGCATGTTGTAGCATAGTCCCGTGATAAGCCGACCCTGTACCGGACCATACACGATGATGTCCATAAACCGGACCTTACTTGCTCCAATGAGCAACACCAGTTGACTCACAATACTCAATTTCACTTCTTGGTAACCACCAACAATCTGGCAAGACTCCTTCAATCGCAGGGCCAGCGGACTCTCTCAATTTGACAAATAGCATCAAATCTTCACGCGACTGTCTTTCATGGTTCTCCTTGATCTCGACTGTCTCTTCAATGGGATGGGCAAAAGGCCGTTCGCAGTCACGCGCTGAAAGTGGTGGTCTAGGAAACATTTTCCGCCTCGACGTATGCCGGATCATGCCAGGAGGCCAGCCCTTTCGTTGATGGTGATGGTGGAAATGGAAGAACCTCCTGATTGGTCCTGAACATCTGGAATACGTAAATAAGGAAGAGATCTCCTTGGCCAACACCGAAAATATCGTTATTAATATACGGCCAAGAGGAAATATGGTACCATGTGAATGGGTCAACGATTCCAGGGGCTCTGTTCTATCCCTTGCCTCGGGGTTCTAGGCGATACATCCAGTTGATTCCGAGAAGGGAACTGCGACATGATCAGGACGATAGTGCAGATCATACCGCAAAGTCCCACGAACATGGCTAGGCCCCTACGAAAATTACGAGTCTGGTTACAATGCTATCCAGAAAGCAGGGAGTACTCAGACCAGACCGTGGCCGATGTAGAGAGAAGCAATCAGCTTTCCCCGAATTGGGTGCTGGTTTTGTTCATAGTGGGATGGTTGTTGTTATAGTAACAAGCGTTGTCTTGGGAGAGGTTCGGCAAGGTGATGATTGGTAGTGTTCGGATATAGAAGAATAGAATAACTCTGCAGGGTGGCTAGCATTGGCTTCGTCCTGGAGGATAGCAGAAACTTATGTAAAGGCTGACCCAAGCCACTGCGTCGCGATTTGACCAAGGCCCAGAGCACCATAACCATCAAGGTCTTTTAGCTCGCGGTTCCGAATGAATTTGAGCACGGGGCAGTGAAATCAGGACAGTAATAGGATGGCTGTGAACCGTGTAGCGGTGAACGGGTAATTGAAAGGGACATAACTGCGGGCGATGCCGAATGTCGAGCCACGACTAACGGGGCGGTAGACCTGAGGCAGGTATGACCATATGATCATGAAGGGCAGGACCATAGTGGAAGTTAGTGAGAAATAGATATCAAAGCATAGAGTGTCGAACGTGTTCAATACAATATCAAGATGTCAAAATTGAAGGGTGCAAATAAGATGTATGGAATGCTCTGTCTCTTTGCCGACTGATCCTCCTCGATTGCTAGTATATATACGCGCTTGGTTGACCCCTTTTCTACTCCTTTTCCTACCCTATGTCCTGAATAGGAACGGTAACCTCTTTTCCCAAGAACGGAGCACTAGCTACTCTTCAACAGAATCCAAGGCCTATTCGTCTTAACCGCAAAGAGAAACACCGGCCACAACACACCAGTCCCAGTTCCACAGGCCGGCCGGGATTAGGTCGTCGACGTTCAAAACACCAACTCCAAGGCTAACCAGAGTTCTCCACATCGCCGTCCTAGTTGAGACTGGCCAGGAAGGGGTGCCCCAGTACCTCGCCAGTAGTCCTCTTTGGCGGGCCGCCTGCACTTGGAGCTCGACGGTTGACCGCTGTGATGTGCTTAGCCGACCGAGCCACGGAGTTCCGACCGCCCGAGCGAGGGACGAACTAGCGTAGTACGAATTGGTCCAGTTGTAGCGATCGTCAACAACGAGTTTCTCGAGGGGGGCGTCAAAGAAAATATCGCGGTATGTGGTGTTGGAGACGACGAGGTCGAAAGCGGCCTCTCCGCTCGCGACGATGGTAATCGGGCCAGGGACCAGGTCGGTCCCGTTCCAGTGGCGGAGATAGCCCTTCTGGCGCAGTGGCTCTGTTTGTTCGTGTGCCAGCTCCCACAGGTCCGCCCCCCTCTCCTTGAAATCGAGGAGGAGCACGAGGGTGGCGTTTGGCTCAAGGTTGTACACCCCGACCCGAGGCGCCACGGCGTCCTGTCCTTCGTTCTGATGGTCGAGGATTTGGACGAGAGGGGTGATATAGAGGCTAGATAGCGTGCACTCCGGGGTCAACGCCCCTCGAGAGTGCCCTACTAAGAGGTCGCTCGATCGATTCGTGTCCGAATCCAGCCAGATGTCCGCTTCGACGCTGGTGTAGCCCACGGCAAGCGCTCCATATAACGGGACAGGACGCCAGTAGTCGTTGTGGCTATGACAGGGGACCGGTATAATATCACCGCCGAGCTCCTGGGGCAATGTGGGAAGCCAGGGCCCCTTCGGCGATGGGGCCTTCCATTGTTCGAGGATCTGTCCGTATCCGCTGTTCGGGAACGCTGGGGAGAGCCGCTGCCGCAGCCAGAGCACGAGAAAAAACCAGCACCTGGGACTAAGATTAGTGGTGAGGCCCGAGAATCGAAGAGATAGAAAGGGAGAGGGAGGAGGATGATATCGGTTAGACAAACATGGAACTGAAGGCCCCAAAGCAGAGAAGGGCGCCGAGGAGAACCCATAGCCGGGGTCGGGTAAGTCGTCGAACAATACCACTCTTTGTCAACGTAAGGAGCCCCGTATCTTCTCTAACGTCCTCCACGCCGCCTGGCATATTTTAAATGATAGAGCGAGAGGGTTAGATATGGTCGTAATAAGAACGATGATCTCTGAACCTGCCACTATACGGAGGTTAACAGAGTAAAATATCAGGGTGGAGGAGCAAGATCTTTGCGAAAAGGTATTCACGGTGGCCTCGAGTTGAGTGCAGACATGTTGGGTCATGATATCTCGTCGAGATATCTCGTCGCAGGTGAGGCATGTAGCCTACGGTATGGCTAGCCGCCGGCCGCGAGGGACGATGAATATACTCCATCGATGTGGGCCTAGGGATATCTCACTCAGCCTAGATCTACTCACCTGGTGATTCAGGTAATTTGTTTCATATACCTGGCACTGTATGGTACTATTACATTCTTGACTCACTTCGCAGTATGCCTTGGCGGCTACGTAACGTCGAACGAATTTAAGGGCATAAAGCGCGTAATATTGAGGGATGGGTAATGGCTATAGCCTCGCTACCAGAAATGGTGAGACTGGGCTGTCACCCGTTCGAGGGCCGTGGTGCTGGTCGGAAGAGATGTGCCACCTCGCCCACCTCGTCGTTAAACGCCTGAACCTCTGGTTAGGCGCCGGGCCATGATAACGAGACCTTCTAGTCTCCATAAAGAGATATTGTCTAGGTGAACATGCTACCTTTAGGTGGCCGCGGCCTTATTTAGTGGCGAAGGAGAAACGAAGGGGCCATCTTTCTACCTAACCTTCCCTTTTCGGACTATATCTAATACTGTTGGGAATGTATCGGGGAGGAGTCTCTTGGCAGAGTTGCGTACCATGAGTAGTAGGTCTAAGCACTAATTGAGCCTAGCTGTGCGGGGTGGCCCACAAGATAGCGAGATCCCTCAAATCCCTAATTAGGAAATCGGCACACAAATTGAGGTGCCGAACATCGACTTCGAGCACTCACACACACAGGCCATTGGCGAGCTCTTTAACCTCATTGTTGCTCGATTCACACTTTGTATAGACCTACCTGCGTCAACAGCGCTAGCGGCATTTGGAAGAGGTAAGAGGAGGCGCAATCACACTGCAAGATACAGCCAGGCAAAGGAGCAGGTGATCATTTGAGACTCGCATGAGACTCGCATGAGGCTCCTTGGGCGCCAGGATGGGCCTGATGGAGGTCCACAGCGCGGCCAGGAGGCAAGAGGGGAAGGAGGGCCCGGCTACAGACAGACTACATAGGCGGCCGAGAGAGCCTGACACACAACACCAAAATTGAGCGCCAATAGCTCCGCCGAAAGGCCTCAACGCCGCCGTTCAAAAAGAGCACCGAAAATGGCCAACTATGCAAGCGAGGCAAAGTGGATGGAAAGGTACCTGAACCCCCCCCCCCCCCACCCCATTTTACTAGGGATTTGAGGTACCTTTCCCTCATGCGGACGACCGTCGCACAACTAGGCTCAATTGGTGTTTAGGCAACTCTCTGCCAAGAGACTCTGCCCCGAAATATTCCCATATTATTGGGGAGGGGAACGTGAGCGGTTAACGACCTGTAGAGGCACGATGACGTGACTTGGGGACATGAGGCCATCTTGGCAAAGAAGCCGGCCTATTATTTTATCTCTGAGCCGGTTCATGTAAGGTGATCAACTTAACGAGTCTTCCCTACAACGACCGGAAAACTCTCAATTTGATCTCTGATAAACCAGGATATCGTACATACACGAAGATGAATCGATTCTTTTTATTTTGTACCGCCGATCTCTCGACCGAGGTGCGCTTAAGGAGATCACATAAATTGTCTTTATAGCTAAAACTATAACAGGTGATTGATGATTTCTTAAAAACAGCCTCCGATAAGCCAGGTGTCTATCACGTCAAATGGATCTTAATCCGTACACCTGACCAGCCTACCTCGCGAGAGCCGACGACGCCGCCGGTGGCGCCATTCAAAACCGGTTTCATGTCAGCATCCGTCGCTACCTTAGGTAACCATATCGCCGTGCGATGCTACGAGGCAGAGTTGGCCGGCGATAAAATGCCAGACTTTCAGAAATCCTCATTCGGGGTTCTCGACGAGAGATCCGCTCGAGACCGGACTTTACTGTTCGTTCAACGACATTCGTGGCTGCCACAAGAGGCTCTGAGCCTCAGCCCGCTGGATGCCGCAGAAGCCGAGCTTGATGCCTGGCAGACCATGCGTGTGAAATTTGAAAAGGCTCTTTACGCGTGCGCGATGGTGCCGGAACGCCCTTGGTGTTTTTTCGATGAGATAGGGAGGGATCTGTGTAAGGTTGAAGATGATGTATGGGATCTCCCGAGTCCATTCTAGATATTGTCTCTAACCCTTGTTAATTAATCAAGGGATAATAAGATACTTATGTGTTGTCAAACTTCTTGTGTGCAACCTGAATTGAAGGAGTGCTCTGGCTCTTCTAATGAGTGTCCGATAGAGTCCATCTATATATCTATCTACATAGTGTACGTCAACGCTGTTGCCTATCTATGGTGATACAGTCTAGTGAGCGAGTGTTGCAGAACGAGTCGATCCGTTGTGAACGACAGGTCACCAATTATTCAACAGAATCCTTATCAAGATCCTAACCCCGTCATCACCAAAGACCATCCAGGGTACCGTTAGATAAAGGGACTTAGCCTCGAGACATACCGAGAGGTCTTTTCTCTCCTGTTCAACGCCGTGCACTCTCCGTTAGAACGCCTGAGTGACATGACCGCTGTAAATGTATCCTCCGACCTGCCCAAACGAATCGACGCTCCACGCACCACCCCTAGTGTCGTTGTTCTTCGAGCCCCAGCACCTAGACGCGCCCACGTCAGGCCCGTTGGACTGCTTTCTCTGGTAGAGCATACAGTCCTCGAAACTGAGACCGCCGGCGGGGCTTCGCTTAGTATTGCGGATAAAGACTGCCATGTTCTAGTTAGGAAAGTGCCCCAGGGAAAGGAGAGATAATCAAAGGTCCCTCTTACAGTTCACATGCCCAGGGTCGCCTTGGGATCGCTCGTCCTGCGCGGTCAAGGTAACGTCGTATGACTTCCAAAACCATCCCTGATGACACTCAGGGTTGTTGTCGTCGGAGCACGAGTCTCTCTCCACCGGGATAACTGTATCGGGGCCGGCAGCCTCGTTACAGAATGTCGCCGCAGTAGTGATCCAGGTCTCCACGGGTACCCAAGTCATCACGTTGCCGTCTCGATTTGGTCCACAGTTCTGCCGGTGATCACGTTTATCCAGGGTACTGAAAGTATGTCGTAGCTCCTCCGGAAGGTCATGATATCCACCGATCTGAGGCCCGATACTCCGTCTACTGTTCGACCCGGTACTATCGTCAGTGGCCTCAAGATATCGAAGAAGTTCCGGTGGCGGCCCCCCGAGGGTTGGAGTACGTTGAACGATGGTAGGCCATGCCCTCGCGAACGAGGTAACCAAAAGAAGGGAGGCGAAGAGAAAAACATTCATCTCGAAACCGGTTTAGCCACGTGTTTGCGATTTGAGAATCGAGGATAGTGTTGTACTCTCTCTATAGTTTCAAGATATGTATACTAGGAAAGTAGGTGAAGAGATAAGGGAGAAAATTACTATGGAGATATCTCGTCTCGAGGGTAACCTGCTCAATATATATATTGATGGTTAACTCTTTGCCTAATATCCTATGGCCCTCGGTCAACAAAAGACAACGTCTCTCTATCTGCGTGTATGCCTTACGTGCTCATTATCCAGTCTTCAGGAACGTTCGATAAGTCATCTTATTCTCGAACACCGGTCGCAGAAGGATCGAGACGGTGTTCCAGGACGCGCCGACCTTGCCATAGTCAGAGGGCTCCTGGGCTGAATCCTCCAAGGCAGACAGCACTCGAACTTCTGGTGTACTAACTTCAATATTGGGAACGTATGCTTCGGCCAGAGCTAGATGAGGCGCGTCCAAAAATAATTAAGTTTTAGATGTTGTTCCACCATTAACGATGAGATATAAGCCTACTATAACAGACCATTTCGTTGGCCTGGTCTTAGCCTGGCGGCAACTTTGACCTCTTTTCCGGCCACAGCTTTGCCTCTGGAGCCAAAGGTGTAAATCAGAGATGCTACGTACATCTCCAAAGCCAATTAAGGAGGGAAAGGCATGCCGTATCTCTACTCGATGAGACGCTCATTGTTCCATTAGTCGATCTATGACAAGCGCATGAGGCGTAGTGACGAAGCCTAAAAGCAACCAATTTTATCCTCCGAGAAGGAGACTAATCATAATATAAAAGCAAAAATGGTTCCGAGAGGGCTACCTTTAATGTGGACATTGTCATTTTTCTCTACCGCCACTGATCAGCAATTTCTCCTCTGCCTTTCTCCTGTTCTATCTACTATTAATCTCGCGCCCACAGACCACTGCACGATTCAGCGACATGTATCCTTCTCATCTCCTCGGCCTCGTTGTCTGGACCTTTCTGACCTACCTGAGTGTCTCCTTCGGTCGTCCTCTTCATAGCCTGGACCAGATAACAGATGTCTTAACTGGCCTCTCAATCAAGGAGGATGTTGTCCAGCCACGCCAGGCCCCGCCGGTCGTGGAGATTGACTGTACCTCTACCTCTAGTGGTGGCGACATTGAGGACATCTGTAATATGGACTGCTATGCGATCCTCTGCCTCAAGAAGCCCTCGACTCTGTAGGTCTAGCCGAACGATCTACACTGTCAATTACTATCTTACGCTAACCCCTATCTGGATAGAACCCGTAACTCAAATGGGAAAAGGCATAACCGCCAAATGAGTGGAGCGAATGTCACACCATTTTCGGGAAATTCGCTAGCTCTCGCTAGCCGAGGAGTAACCCGTTTGAACGATAGCACCATTAGTGCAGAAGAGTTCCCATTCGCGGCTACGGATCAAGGAGGCTCTGGTAATCCGAATAATGACAACACGCCTCAAATACAGTGGGCGGTGGTCGGAGGAGTTGAGCGTGTCGCACAACTGCGTAAGTTGACTCGATGATCCCCACAGATATGATTCCGAGACCTGAGATCTCCGGGCTAACGGTAGCGGTGGTGGTGTGTAGGGCAAGGAGGACGATTAAATGCGGAATTCGATAGGGCCCAGGTTAACAATGGTGAAGATTTTCAAATTCGTTTCAAATCTAATGCGTAAGTATTCCCTTCTCGCTACTAGGAGACCCCCCCCCCCTCCTTTTTCAGAGGGACTCGATAATGTTCGACGAGACTGACCCTGAAAATATAGGGAATTCTGTGTGGCGCTCAATAAAGATCCCCCCGATACGTCTGTCTGTCAAAATTCCAACCCAAAGCCAGACTCGCCACTCGTGAGAGTGTTTTATCGATCAACGCCAGCGACGACATATGTTCAATTCTTGCCGGCTCGACCGGGAGTCGGGATATATAAAGACATCTTGGGCTAGATAACCCTAGTGTTGGACAATAGCTGTTGAACTGTGAGACAGTATGGGACAATGATTTCAGCGTGGCAATGAATGTTCAGCTGGACAAGGGTTTCGACTACAAGCTGAATACGGAGACACCGAAAGATGGCGACAATCTTTGTCTATATAAACATGCGAGGCAGGACCTCAACTTGATAGAGAACAGAGCACTCCTTCAACTCAAGTTGTACCACAAGTTCGACACCATGAGATCTATGGCGCGGTTAGTACGAGTCTTTTAGCTAGCCTTATTAAATCACGTGGATTCAAAACAAGGCTGAAATAAGATATTAGAGATATCTAATCTTGAGGGGGCTCACCGTCATCTTTTCCACCGGATTAACGCGGAGCATTAGGACCACCCGGTAACATTAATCTCTAACTTCCAAAATCGACCTCGTAACGGTATTATACTTGATAACTCACCTAGAGGTTGTCAATTGGGAAGTCCTCTACTAATTTTTCTACGTTCGTGGTACGTTGCGTAGATTTGCGGGCTAGATTAAATAAGACGAATTTATCGAAGAGATTGACTTCTCTCAAGTAGGATACTCCCCGCCACATAGTTCATGGATTGAATCCGATGGCGGTGGTATATCAGGACGTCGACCTCTATCGAGTAGGATGCTCCCCGGCCACATGGTCCACGGATTGGATCCGATTGCGGTAGCATTTCATCAGATCCGATCCATGGATTATCTCGATATCGAGACTCGTCCGTTCACGCCCCGTTACGAGCCATTTCGAGTATGATCAGTAAGAGCTCGTCTTAGGTGGTCCACAGATTGGATCCGATGAAATACCACAACCCATCGGATCCAATCTCGACGTCAAGACTTGTCCGTTCACGTTCGGTTACGAACCATCTTGAGTGTGATTAATAGAACTTCTCTGGGTGGTTTGCAGACTAGATCCGATGAGATACCACGACTCATCGGATCCAATCCATGGATCATCTCGACGTCGAGGCTTACCCGTTCACGCTCGGAACCATCTCGAGTGTGACTAGTAGAGCTTGTCTGAGGTGGTCCACAGACTGGATCCGATGCGTGGATCATCTCGATATCGAGGATATCGATATCTATCGAGTATGTGATTTTACGGAGGACTTGTCCTATTTCGAAGGGTCCAGGGGACCGTCAGACTATATACTTTCGAAGCGTGTACGAAGCGTACAACGCTTCCGAAGGTCTTTACAAGCCTTGGCGTCGCCACATATCACAGCGCATGGGCCCCCGAGGCACGTGATCCCGGAAAATGGTTAATCCGTTAAAGGTCGGGCGGTCCATAGACCGGATCCGATGGGCGACGAGAGGAGGATTTCATCGGATCCAATCCATGGATCATATCGAGTTGAGAGGGTGCCCCCTGGGGGGGAGCACGTGATCCCGGAAAATAGTTAATCCGTTGAGTGTTGAGTGGTTCATAGACTGGATCCGATGGGCGACGAGGGCGCCCCCTCGGGGGTTTAGCACGTGATCCCGGAAAAAGGTTAATCCGTGAAAAAGGGGATTTCATCGGATCCCATCCATGGATCATATCGAGTTGAAGGGTCCCTCGTGGCACGTGATCTCGGAAAATGGTTAATCCGTTGAGGATTGGGCGTTCCACAGACTGGATCCGATGGGCGACGAGGGCGCCCCTCGGGGGTTTAGCACGTGATCCCGGAAAATAGTTACGTGATAACGCCAAGCCACATGCTTACGTGATTGGCCGGCTCGCCGCTCTTGGCGCTGCCGCACAACGCCAAGCCCTAACCAGACGATTCCAAAATTTAAAAAAAAAAAAAAAAAACAAGTTTATATTTTATAATGCCAAAAATTGCTTCAAAATTGACACCAAATCGTGGTTGACCTATCAAGGACGTGGCCGAGTGGTAAAACACTCGGCTTGCAGTCGAACCGATAGAATTGAGGGGCCTTACTAGTGTTCGATCATAGGTAAGGTAAGAGGGTTGTCCGGCCTAGCTTTCTAGGTGCCCTAGATGGGTAAACGTAATGCTCCAGCCAGTGATTGTTGACGATGTCGTCTTGTTCATACGTTGGGAGGTCACTGATTCAAACTCTTCTGTAGTTGAACTTGTGTGGCTGAAGCTTTCACTGGCTGCGGCGCCCCATCTATAAGTTCGTTAGAGATGGACTATAGGAGGGGGGTTGTTTATTTTCTTAGTATTTTTTTATTTGCGTATATAATCATTCGACGACTTTGGGCGTATACTAGAGGCTCTTGAGATATACACGATTATTTAATCTCCTTAGACTCTTTACGACTACTCGCAAAAACGGTGTATACTCTCTTTTACCGTCCTTACGAGAGTACTATTGGGCCGAGAGAAGATTGATTGAATCTTTCTGACCGAGGCGCAAGCTAGAAAAAGGCCACGAAGATTGTAGTGCACGTGACTAGGCTAGTCCCAATATAGACTGCCAACAAGTACTCCCCTTACGGTGTTAATTTATTATCTTAATAGAGACCCTTCTTAATAAAAGTGGTTATGGAACGATGAAGCAAGTAAGGAAGGTGGCGGATTCCTCTGCAGATCGCACCATAGAATCGATAAGAATCGATACCCCGGCAACAAGAATCGATACGGTATCGATCGCTTATTTAGCGAATCAAAATCGAGCCTGATCACGACTCGGTAAGGACGAGGTCGAAAGTCGACATTGACGGGAAAGAAGCGAACTTTAGGATGTCTTGAGGTAGAAATAGTTTCCCGATGATCTGCAGAGCTGTGGCCTCGCCTCTTCGACCTTCTACTTTGCACATTTTACTCCTCGACTGAGGTTCTGGTCACTGAGGACTGCATCTCTGAGTATCGTGCTCGGTTCCTCAACTGTTGGCAGCAAGTGCCCAAAGAAGGCCTCACCATTTAGACTGAGACGATATCTTTGCTAGCTACCTCCAACATCCCTACTCGAAGAGACCAAACAGCATGTCAGATGTCATGTTGGCCGGATTGGAAAACCACTCCATAGACTGACCCCAGAACTCTGGCCATGCTTCCTGATTTGTAAAATGTTCCAAGTCGCCCAACGACATACCATCTAGATTGATTTCCCCAGCTTGGGACCCGATCGTGACCGAATGCTGCGCGGCAGCACTCGCAGGTGCAGGAGCAAGGACTGCAGGCGGAATGAGCGCTGTCGTTATCGCCGGTGTCGGCACCGGGTCAGGGACAGGCACCGGGATCATACGCCGGTTTGAAACCGCCGAAGTCGAGTTCACGACAGCATTCACATCGATTCCCGCTTTCGCAAATGCCTGGTAGATAACGATGATGGGCTTCTTCAGACCGACCAACGACCCCCTTTGCAGGGTCAGGAGCGCGTTGCAGAAGAAGCCGATCATCTCCTTCTGGTCGGCGGCGCGCGGGATTACGGTCGCGGCGCAGAATACGGCGTATGAGAACAGATAGGGTGCGTGCTCGAACGTGTGGGCCGATTCGTACATACATGCGATATGGTGAATGGAGACCGCGGCCGCGGAGCACTTTCTCCGAAAATCTACGCCGTCGATCGTCACGTGGCCGAGATGTCCGTCGGACATGAAGGGTCGGTGCAGAAGGATTTGAAGTGTGTAGAAGGTCGCGTGCGTCGTTAGGTGGTGTGGTGGTAATGCCTTTGGCTGACTATCGGGGCTCGTGCTCAGCTGCAGGTGTGCGGGCAGACTGTCGGACCAGGCTTGCAGCTTTGCTTGAACATCGAAGACGAACCGCTTCAAAAATGTCGCCGAGGGCAGGATAGATCGGGGCGCGTACAAGGTCCTCACGATATCGGATGATAACTCTGCCAGTCGAATGAGGGCTTTGAAGTTGGCCATGGTGTAAGATGGCCAAGGAGAGAAAGAGTCTGAGGACGATTTCGGTCTCTTCGGGTCGTTGTACGAAGTCCAGAGCTCTTTTTCCTCGAAAGTGTCGAGAAATATTTGACGCGGCTCGACGCCTGTGGTCGGAAGCGCAGCGGGACGACCGAGGAACAGAGACTGGAACTTGTCAAGCACGTAGGCTGTCCAGAACACTCGGCGACGCATCTCCAGTTCCTGCGCAGTGAGAGCATTCGAGTTCGTGTTGGACAGGGTTTCCGAAGGCACCATCTGACTCGAGTCCAGATGCAGGCCCAAGTCGATGACCATGCGATAGCCTATTCCGCAGTACAGCCATCCAGCGGTCTGGTGGCCGCGACACACCAGACTTGTCCCCATGAACAGCAATGCGACCACGGTGGCGACGCTGGATCGTTCCATCTCGTCGACCAAGAGCGTTTTGAACCGCTGGTAGAACCTGTGCTGAAGATTGCCGCCGCTGCTACCGCCGCCATCACGACTAGCACCTCCGTTGACTTCGGGTCGATCGGAGTGCAGCGACGAGGTGTAGAAGATGGCATTCCACAACAACTTGTTTGCATAAGGCCCGTCTCCAGAGAGATCGCGCATCATGAGCGGCCGGTACGTCATGGGATACACGCAGTGATGTCTGTTCCAGTGGATGTCGAGGAGATGTCTGGCCGTGTCGACGTCGACCCCGTCAAAGTCAACTTGACCTCGCAACAAAGTCTCATGTTCCTGCTGTCGCGCCAGAGCGGCCTCGGCCACCAGCTGGAGTTGGATCTGACGCTCCTCCTCAACTTGGCCCGTCTGTCTGTCTGTGGAACGAGCTTGGGTGCCGTCGTCGGGAGTAGGCCGCTGTGTAGGACAGGACGAGGGAGACGAGTCTCCATAAAAATGGAAAACCGACGTCGGTCCGTGGACCGAGACGGTGTCTTGACCTTGGACAATGAGATGTACTGCCTTCTTCGCCTGTGCCATTGTGGCCGCCTGGACTCCCAATAGTGCAGCTCGTTCTGTAGTTTCGCTGTTCCGGTCGAATCCGCGTGCCGACTCCAGATCGTATCGTTGCTGTCCCGGATCAGGTTGGGCAGGTGCAGGACCTATGATACTGGCAAGATCTGCACCCAGGCCTTGAATAGTCCAAGTGCCCACCTGAGTCGAGGGTGGGACATGCACAACAGGAATAGTTGATGCTTGCTCCACCGGAAGTTGAACTCGATCTGTCTTATGCACAGAAGGAGAATACGGAGATGCAAAGGATAAAGAAGAAGACGACAGTTGTACAGAGTAGTTTGCCGAGTGGTCGGGCAGCATTGCAGGCCCTGGGGGCCGAGTACTGACATTACTGTCAACAGTACTGCGAGCCATTCGTCTTCTATCGTCGCTATAGATGCATGGCGTCGATGCTTTCCTGCACAAAGTACAGGCCGGGTGCTGACTATCGCATTTAATCTGAATATCTTATCATGATTAGCGATTAAGATTGATTCAAGCTGGCTGGCAAGAGTGGTTGCTTGGGGGAAACGGAGGGAACCGACCTTCCTGACGCGACATCTGACGCATGCTTTGCACTTAGCCGTTCCATCCGCATTTCTGCGTCTTGTGTGGTTCCTGGCTAATTCCTGAGCCGCCATTTGAGCTCGAGGCATAGTCGCAGACTCAGCTGAAGTTTGGGATAAGGGACTCCAGCTCGTGGCACTCCAGTTGATTTGTGCTATCAAAGTGAGGGAGGGGTTCAAGTTCATCATCGTGCTTTTCCCCGCCATTTTCTCCGGACTTTGCCACTGGAGCAGCACTTGGGGTTAGACGATTTGCTAGAGTCATTTTCATTCATTGGTCAGAAAAGCGGGTATTCGGCCTCATCGAGGTATTAGAACGTCCGAAAGAGAGTATCTCACACTAAGGCTAGCTATCTAATATTATGTATTCACTTCCTACAACTGCAGTACTCGGATTAGATACTAAGGCATGAGTTGAGCGATCTTGATCCAGGACATTGGCGGGTAAGGAGGCAGTCCTGAGACGATTCTAGGTGCTGTGGTGCTCTAGACAGCCTCCCCTTCATGCGCCGTTGGTAAGGTGTTCTCTTCCTTGTGGCTCTGATGGAAATGCATCGACCAGCCGCACCTCCAAAACCGCGCCGATCCCAGCCTTTACACTGGATATTGCTTCAGGCAGAAGCTTTGCCAATTCTTTGACGCTCTTTACACAACCGGCCCAACATTTGTGTCCCGAGGCTGCCCAAGCAATGCCGGCGTAATCTGGCGATGGATCGAATGAGATAGCCAATTCTTCGTTTGTTGCTTTAGATCCCGAGCCGTTAGGATGCACAAGGAGCATGGACCGACGTGGAGAGTTCCAACCTGCCGAAGAAATCAGTCAAGACGTTGAGGGAAAAAAAGAAAGAACGTCAGGAGCCAAGGAGGCGTCACTTCACCTTTGTTGTTAAGCACGATCGTGAGCGTGGGGATCTCGTATTTCTCAGCTATCCAGTAGACGCTACTGGGGACCGTGAACATGTATGATCCATCCCCCACGATCTGACAAACAAATTTGCCTTTCCCTCGACCGCCGTGCAATGCGTCGGAAGCGAGCTTGATCCCCAGACTGGCGCCACCTGACCATCCCAGACCACCTCCTCCACAGTTGATCCAGTGCCCCGGGATGTCGACTTGCAATTGCTGGGACACCCAGTGAGAGTTTGTGACGGCCTCTACACACCAGATGGTGTCTTGAGGGCAAGTTCTGCGTAGTTGGTCACAAAGGTACGATGCACTTGGCGCGTGATTGGTGTCAACGGGCGATCTGGCGAAATCTCTGAAGATTGCGAGTTGTTTGGCGTGTGAATCTGCGAGTGCCTGCCACTTGTGACTACTCGCCTCAGATTGGAGAATCTCGCGACAAGTCTCATCTCGAGCAATGTAGGTGTGTAGCTGGTAGAGAGCTGTCTCAGCATCAGCTCGGTAGCGATGTGTGGCTGCAATGTAGAAGACGGGCATCATCTGCTTCAGGGGGTCGACGTCGATATGGATTATCTTGGCATCCGAGCGTGGTGTGCACTGAGTTGGTATCCAAGGGACGTCACAATTAACGACAATGATCACGTCGGCTGTTCTGACGGATTCGTGGTTGCTGAAGCCTAGTCCTAGCGAGCTGCGGTGGGAAAAGGGGAAGCATACGTCGGTTCCAGCCATGTCGACGACGCCAAGACCAGGAACCGCATCTGCCAGCTTGACGAGCTCCTTGACTGTGTCGTGATTGCGACCTGAGTAACCTGTGATCAATAGTGGCTCTTTCGCATGTACCAAGTTGGATGCGATCAGCTCCACAGCGTGTTGTGGTAGAGCACCAGACTTGACTGGCTTCCAAACATCTTGACGCACAGGGTAGGGATTGATCACTTCTTCCATCACTTCGCGGGCAGCAACGAGATAAACTGGACCCGCGGGATCGCTCGTAGCAAATTGAATAGCCCGGTTGACCATCTGCTTTATGTTCTTGCCTGTTTTCAGCTCTGCAGTATATCGACAGTACTGAGCCACGATCTGTCTTTGCTCCGGCACATCCTGGATCCAGTGAATGAATTCAGTCCTTGAGCCTAAGATCTCCCCTTCGATAGTGTACGGCGACAAACCGGCAAAGATGAGAACTGGGCAACGTCCGCAGGACGCATTGTGGACGGCGGCACCGAGTGCTTGAGTGCCCACGTCGACGTGGACAATGACGCACTGAGCTTTCCCTGTTAGGCGTGCGTATCCATCGGCCATTGAAAGCGCCACCATCTACGCAGTGCTTTTTGTCAGTTCTTCCGCCCTGATCGCGACGTGACCACGGAGCAAGGAAACCCCTACCTCGTTCGGGCAGGTGATTATTGAAGGGAAATGATTTGGCCTATGTTTGCGACCTCGAGCGATCGCTTCCATGATCGCAGGATGGTCGGAGCCCAAATTGACAAACACATAACTGACGCCCGCCTGCGAAGAGATTTGATCAGATCATCAGCGCATATAATGGAAATCGCTTGAAGTCCCTGATAAACACTGATTCATGCGAGGAACTGAGTACTACATACCTCCCAAAGAGCGTCAAAGAACGCATCCGACGCTGTATAGCTCCTAATATCACCCCCCAAAATTCTCGTCAGTCGGTACAGTACCTACAAAGGGGGCTGCAAAGTGAAAGCTCAGCCATAATCTCCGCGAACCGCCTACATGTCCCTCAAAAAAATTTGAATCAACAAGAACGTACATTTTCGGCTAGTGCTCTCTGTATTCCCCCGGTGCGACGACACCGCCGGCTTAAGAATTTTAACTAGATAAGCAATGTGATTACTCGACGCCGGGTCTCACATATGCCTGGGACAGGTATGCAGATGGTCCTATGATATGGATCAGATCTCTTCAACAATAGACCTAGCCTTGATATGTAATGCACGAAATCGAGCAACCTGAGGTAAATGAAGACATGTCAGAGATAAATTGAGTTTCCTTGGAAGCTACTAGGAGCATTTGTCACGTCCGGAGTTGTATGCACCCTACCCGTTAGGTACACACAGGACAGGACACAAAGCAGCTCCCATACGCCTTTCGAGGCCACGATTTGGTGGCTTCGTCTTCATTGTTTCGGGGATCAAATACGTGCAACACGAGTGGCCCATGGTGATCACAAACTCCGTAAAGCGCTAGTAGGTCACGGAGAATGGAGGGCGGAGATACGTTAAAGAGCCCGAGAACGCCTTGGTAGGGAAGGGTTTTTACGTAAAGATAGCCACGGGATGGAAAACAGACAGCAGTCTCCGTCCGATCCGCCCCCCTCATGCCATCCCCGGAATAAGGATTGTACCGAAGGGGCCATGCTCGGGAGATCAGTCGTATCGAGAATCTTGACGAGGTCAGTTGACGGATGGGCAGGACACCACGGGTCACTCAACCGCTGCTAACCGTGAGAAACTAGTCACCTAGCTCCTTGGATTTAGCTGGCGATACTCATGAAAGGTATGCTCACTAAGTGCCTCGGACTGTGGTGACTTTGACAAATGGTGGCACGGCACTGTTCGCGGTCGACCAAGGTTGGGTTTTCCCCTAGTGTAGCGGGGCGCTACGTGCATGGCTTATGTAAGGGGCAAGCAAACATGGGTGGGTAGAAAGATGGCGAGAGCATTGAGCCTTTCTTGTAATTAGAGCTTGGTGTGTGTAGTTGCTCAACAGCTTTGGCGACGACATCCTCCCTGCATGACAGGCACTCAAGTGCTAAACCGTTCATCACCTATACACTAGTACTTCTCGACCGATCGTTTCCGACAATGTGACTGATTTGAGAAGAGTAGCAACTCACGTAGGCTTTCGGTAGATAGAAACTAAGACTGAACTGCACCAATGACTGGCGTTCCGTAGCAGTTCACCAAGCCAGCACGATTTATGCTGAACGTTGAGCATATAGTTTACGGGTCTGTGCACGATGCTAAATTACTAATGGCTCAGAACGCAGGACAGGACAATAGCAGATTTGTAAAGATCTCCGGAAATAATGTCAGTTGCTTGATGCCTATGGGGCCATATTTAGATTTAGCTCCTCCAGTAGCCCGAACTCCACGAGATTCAACTTGTGTTACTCCATGTTGAATGGGAATCTTTTGTCCCTCGGACTGAGAGCTTCAAAGGATGGCGGGCCTGGCAAAGAAGTGTTGTGAAGGAAAACCTTCTTCTCTCTCCTTTTTGCTGAGGCTCTGTTCTGGTTGTGGACCTGCGCGAATTGGCTACGCTTCGACTTCGTTGCCGGCCTTGGCTTTGCTCGAGCACTTCCCTTTTCCCCACGTGCTCAAAATCCTTCGCGGTCAGTATCTCTACCTGCGGATCATTTGACTTCTGGACGAGACTCAGCCCCTGAAGTCAATAGGAGATTGGGTCAACAGACTTCTTACAAGTTCTTCGATGCTACATGGCAACGATCCTCCATTGGGCGTCTGAGAAAATGTCACCTGCCCGCTCTCGGGATTTCGGAGACAGACCGTAAATTCGAATCCGCATATCTGCCAGGGAAGCCTTCAGTTGGCTTCGACAATCCATGAAGTCTAAGGCTAAGGCACCGCTTTTCCGAGAATTCAAACGACTGGCAAATATTGTCGGTACAATTGAATGGCATCTGAGTCATGTATACTTTCCTGGCTTTTAATAGTAAGAGACTAACCACCTACTGACCATACACTTATAGATCAAGTAGAAACAAGGCAAACATAGGTACATTGATATGAGTAGAACATGACCCTGCCAGTTGCTTCGATCATGTATCCTTGACAACCGCCAGTGGCACCAGCTCCTTTAATCAGTAGATGTACCGGAATTGTGGATTCTGTAGACACAGAAATTAGTCAATCTGCGTTAAGAGAGTGCCCCAAGCGAGAGAAAGGGGCTATTAAAAACTCTTACTTACCTTCCGATCCGTGACGTCGTCCTCAAAAGCATGGTCAAATGCTTCCATCGTACCTGCACGGTCCCTCTGCTTGTTCTGGTAGATGCAAGTAAGCCGATAAGCAAGAGCCGTCAGTGCAGCGGCAATGGTAGTAATCGTGACGGTGATAAATGCCGGTTGGTAGCGTGGAGCGTCTTGTGGCTTGAAAAATAAAGGCCCTGTGATGTTTCCCAAGCAGTAGCCGATATAGATGCCCGCGGACGATACAGTACGTTTGGTATAGCCTGCCGTATTGGCAATCTGTAGTCCGACGGCGATAGCTATGCTGCCACCGTAGACGGGGAGAAGGCAGGTCGCGACGACCAATGCTCCTTTGGCGTGTAGAGGTAAGAGCCACAGCATGAGTGCACCGGCCACCGAAATGCTGTGGCAGACAAGGATGATGTATGTTCGAACCCCGGGAACACGGCATGCCACATAGCATGCGATGAGGTCCACGGTGCCCAATATGAAGCCCGGTGGCATGTTCAGCAGCAGCGTATTCAGTGTACTGTATCCGAATCCGTGAATGATGATGGGGCTGAAAGTGCTGACCGGTCCGTTCGCAATCTGCGTGAAGAATGAAAAGAAGAAGATGAGCCAGAATTTGATGTCGAGTAGGCATTCCACAATCTGCGCGGGTTTGAAATGGACGTTTCGAACTCCGGTATTGTTAGTCTGCAGCCGAGAAACAGCAATATATTTTTGTCGCTCGTCGAGGCATTTTGCATGTGTCGGCTCCGCTGGCAGGAGGAACAAGATTACCAAAGACCAGAGAACAGTCATGCCACCAGCAACCAGGAACATGTATTGCCAGGAATGCAGCGCGGTACCGGTGATGTGTCCGAGCCCATAGTTGATTAGTGGAGCAAATAGGGCGACGTATCCTATAGTGTCACGAAATCATGTCAGCACTTCCGCTCGAATCGGGTTCTTTAGACATGCGAGATGATCTCCACATACCTGTACAAGAAAGCCATGCCCCCATCCGGAGAGCTTGTTCATTCTTCTTGTACCAGCTTCCCACGATCAACATGAACATGGGCGAGATTCCCGCTTCGAGAAAGCCAAGGAAAAATCGCTGCGTGTAGAGACCTTGGAAAGTGGTGCAGCCTGCCGTAGCCATCAGAGTAACACCCCAAACGCCAACGGTTCCCGCCGCGATGTATTGAAGTGGGTAGCGCTGGGCCAACAACATGATGGGAGCGACTCCGGCGATGAAACCAATATAGAAAATGGAAGCTGACATAGAGTATCGATTCCCGGTGAGGTGTAGGTCCTTTGTCAGTCCGAAGATTGCCTAGAAACATGGCCATTTGATCAGCACGACTCAGTCAAATCTATAAGATGAGATTTCAAAGTGCATCAACCCCTCTTTGCAAAGCACTTACCGCTTGAGAAATGGTCGACTTGTCATAGTATTGAATGCCGTAAGTGACACAGAGAATCGGCAGCAACCTCAAATCGATGCGATGAACGAGCTTCTTCTCTTCCTCGGGATCCCATGCTTTCTCGCCGTCATAATGGGCGATGACTTCTAAACCTTGATCGTTGTGGACAGTGTCGACCGTTAGGCTTTTTTCGAGATACTCCTCGTGCGCACTCTCAACATTTGGCTTGACCAGGATATCAAGGTTACTCTCCATCATTCACAATTTGAAACCTCTTGAGCCGTATGTATATAGGCAAGAAAATTGAATTGGTAGTTGCCTAACTCGCAGGACAAAGATTAATCAGTCTGAATCTGGTTGAAATTTGTCTCGTCCAAACAAGACGTACGCGGTCCTTGTATGCTTTAGTGAGTTACCATATTCGATCCTCTAGAACCAAGAAACCCGGGGAGCTAGCCAACATTCACCCCCACCGGGAGACATAATCTCGCAGAAGTGGTTCTGCTTGTCTTGTCTGCGGTCATCTCTAGAACTGTACGGTGTAGGGGATACCTCGCCTCGTAGCTTCTACCCCGGTCTAGGCCCAACCTCGGCAGTCCGGGTACGGAGATCCAATCTCGGGCTCCACTTGTGCGTGTTCCGTCACGGATATTGATCTCCGTCTCCTATTCTACTCCAGTTTCACATTACGGAGACGGAGAAATGCTACAGCAACAAACATGAGGCGTGAGTCAATATACAATTTTCAGTTGAGACGCATCTATGGCTAGTGGTTTCACTAGCGAAAGGGTAATCCAGACCACAAGATCGATAATCACTGAAGTCGTACACCATACTTACCCTTCCTTTGATTCAGCGAAGCGGATTCTACGTTTACGGTATCCGCGACTAAGTGAAAACGCATTTCGATGTTATTCAGGAGTATTTACGAGTGAGAACTCGACGGCTGGAGGCATGAGCATTGGATCACTGCACAAAGCAAAAGGGTCTCGTTGTATCTGCTCAATGAACTATTTGCTCATGTAGCTGTCTCCGCAGGGATGACGAGTGCGTTGCAACGACGGGATGCACGTTTCTGTTCCCTCTCCCAATGACGATCATGATTTTGTCTGAAGCTGTTCTGAGAATTGAAAATTCGAGATGCATCATGAGATGCATTAGTTCTTAGAGGACAGGTGTCTGTCCCGCCGACACGAACGGCGTGATCTGTGCCTTGGACCAATCCCAATTGCCATTTCTAGAATAAATGTCTCTCTTCAGAAACTCCATCAGCTTCTCCTCGCTGTCCGCCTTGACGACCATGAGACTGCCTGTCAGGTCGAGCTTCTCATGCTTGTTGGGGTGTTTAGACAAGGTCGCCCCGCCGAAGACGACGGTGCCGTCTTTGATGAAAGGCTCGAGTTCGTCGAGGTGTTGTTGTCGCACGGCAAGGCGTCGTGCGACGGTATTTGGAAGATCGGGGATGTGAACGAGCCATTCCATCGTGGAAATGGCAGAATTAATGCAGTGGGAAGAAATCAGAAGCTCGCTTTATTGTCGTTTCCTGTAATGCAGATGATGTTTTTGTTGTCCCAGCTACCTCATACTGACTGAACTTTTCTTTACGTGAGAATACAGATGGTGATATACGACCTCAGCGTTCGGGTGAAGTAGGTGCAGAATGTTCTCCTTCTCCGTGTTTAATGGAGCGGTCGTATCTGACGGGTAAATCATGTCTCCACCCACACCACCGGGACGACGCAAATCTCTGTTCGCGAGCAGGCCTTTGGTTCGGATGCCGAAGAATCGCAGAAAATGATCTTTCGGACTTCCGCAGAGATATGTATCAGCCTCTTTACTTATAATGATGGAATGGGTGTGGACAAAATATTTAATCCGTTGGTCACTCACTGCCAGACAATAGAGTCAGCTCTCAATTCGCAATGAATATGGATGGCTTCGTTCGTTTTCTCGACGACTGTGCTCAGACGAATTATGGTGCGATCACGAAGATTCAGTTGCAGGCCGATCTAACGGGTCAGTCCGTGAAGGTCCTGCGAGGGGATCCTTTCTCGGGATTTATCCCTACTAATGATGTGAAGGTGGTTAGCAAGGTATGTACGCCAATTGCCCCTTGCGTTTCAGTGCCATTCCAACCGATCAATACATAGACGGGACTGGACGAAACGTTGCGTCTGATTGTGCTAAATCAATGAAACAGATCTTGTGTCCATTGGAGCGTACACCTGTGGTGGCCTGTACTGGCCTGAATTATAAAACGCATGCACGAGAAGCAGGCCTTGAGCTTGGCCCTTTCCCCAAGATCTTCTTCAAACCAGCTGATACATTGAATGGTACTGACTTGCCCCGAATATTCGTCAGCTGTCGCCCAGTTCTTCCAGAATAATTAATTAACTGACTCAGCTCATGGCGACAGGGCCATACGACGACGTTCTAGTCCGCTCCGAGGTGCAAGAAATGATGGATTACGAAGGCGAGTTCGTCGTTGTCATGGCTCGGGATGCAAAGGATGTCCCTGCAAATCAGGCCCTGAATTATGTCTTGGGCTTTACTATAGGCAACGATGTTAGTGCTCGCAACTTCTCACTCCCCGATACAAGCGGAAAGTGCTTCGACGGATTTGCACCGATCGGACCGGCGATCATCACGACTGCTGCAATCCCTGATCCACAGAAACTGAGCTTCACGACGAAAGTAAATGGAATTGTCCGCCAGACCACGAGCACGGAGGATATGAACTGGACTGTCGCAGAAATTATTGAGCACTTGAGCAGAGGTACGACTCTCAGGCAGGGAACTGTGATCATGACGGGTACGCCGACCGGAATAGGAATGTTCATAAAACCCAAAGGGTTCATCCAAGACGGGGATTTCGTGTCTGTGGAGCTTGATGGGTTCGGGGGGTTAGCAAATAAGTTCGTATGGCAGTAGGGCAGGTACCCAGGCTAGACAGGAATGAAGGCTACAACATTGCCAAGTACGGTATTCACATTTCTTTACTGTTTTTCTCTTCAGTACGTATTGTTACAGTACTGGACAACTTTCGCTTGCCGACTTAAATACAACTTTCCCCTGGGTCGACGTTTCATGAGAATTTCTCCATACCAGGAGGCAATTCAGGAGTTGACCTCATTCTGTTGATGGGGCAGCCCGAAAAGGAGCCACCGTATTGTCGAGCAATGTAAGAACTGTAGCTCTTGTCTGTTTTGATCAAATGCTCCCGTCTGGCCTTTTTCTCTGCCGGACTGGCCCCCTCCAATTCGACGATGAAAGCTTTTTTAGGTTCAGGGAGGAACGTTCCCGTGAACCACATCATCCAGCTGAAGAAGATGGTTATCAACCAACTCAGGATTACATTTGGGGCTTCAATATGTAGCGTGGCCAACGTGGAGTCGAGAGACAGAGCCAGTGGGATTCGTCGGCCCAACCATCGAAAGCCCGGTGGGAAATATCGAAATGCAAACTCTTCGTAGATGGACATTGCAATTGCTCGACCTTTAGGGGGAAACTTCTTGGGCGTCTGCTCGTACTCGATACATAACTTCATCATCTCATCCCAATCTGCTGGAAAGCCGTACAAAGGCGTACGGCCTTCTGCGTAGAACAGAGGCATCATGTCTCGCCAAAAGTGGTGCGCCGCGATCTTCTCCTTTTCGGAGAATCCATGGAGACCGAGACGCCGCAGGAAGCGATCCATCAACACCGCACTGAAAGCCAAGACGTAAATGTAGTCGTCGTTGTGACTGAAATTTCCGGGGTACTTCGAGGCCCAGAACTCGTGGCGTTTGTTGATGTCTTCCACCGACTTCTTAGTCCTTTCGTGACTCGGACCATAATACCACCAGACCATATTGTTGTTCTCCGTCTCTTCCAGCCTCCTGGTAGCCTTCTCAATCATCTTACCCCCATCCTCTCGCCAAACTGCCTCGGACCCCCACTCATCCAAAATGAAGTTGGGAAAGGTGACGGCGTAGATCAGATTGTTCATGAAATCTGATAGTCGGTAACTCGACATGAGCCTGAAAATCTCTTCATACTGCGTCTCCGGATCGAGCTGAGAGATGGCCTTGTTGATCCAATGGTAATGCTCAAACCATTCCATGGTTGGAAGCACAGATTTAGCAAATTTCATGTCAACAGGAGCCAAAGGGAGTGCCTCCAACACAGATTTAGGTCTTCTGTGATACAGTATATTTTCTCCGTTCAAAGCATTAGTAGAGGAAGGATTATATTTTACCCACCATGCTGATTCTTCCGTCACATACCCGAATTTTGGAGCTCGGCAGTTGCCTGGTCTGGAACGTCATTGGTAACAGACTGGTAACATTCTCCGTTGCACAATTCCGCACACGGAGATGCAATGCCGGGCTCCTTCTTCGAGAGTCCCGAGGTAGGAAAGGCATTGTTGGATAGAGATGAATAACCTTCTTCTAGCGCTCGACAGGAGCTTGGATTCATCTTGAATATGTGTCAGCGTCAAGGGGGAGTCGCGGAACGGGTGCTGAAATGTGCCGCGATGCTTTCACAGCGGAAATGTCGGACTTTTTAGCGTTGGCGAAAGCCAGTCTCTTGCTGCCGCAGCCTACCGCAGGATTTAAGAAGACAGTATGTACCAGACCTGATCGGAATTGGATAGGTAGTCGCTTCGTTCCCGCAGGATCTGTCTCGTCCTGAACATCGCAGCAACAACCACATTGAGCATCTCAAGAAAAGCCCTGCAAAAATGGGATCCGCAGGCCCTGACAAGAAGTTCGACGTTTTTGGGAAGTATCTGAATACCATAGACGGCAAGCTGTGGGGTACCTCATCGACTCGCCATGGTATCAACCCAGCGACCGGCAAGCCAAATCCAGAGGTTCCTGTCTGCACGCCAAAAGATGTAGACGCTGCTGTCGACGCCGGCAAACGAGCTTTTAAGACATGGTCGAAGACACCGTATGAGGAGCGACAGAAGGCACTGCTCGACTTTGCGGAGGCTTTCGAAGCTCATGGTGAGGACTTTGCGAAGCTCCTGACGCAGGAGCAAGGCAAGCCGGTACGTGATATAGAGATCGTTTGCGTGTGAGAGACCTCAACAATACTAATGCCATACAATGCAGCTTATGTTTGCGAGAGATGAGGTAGCGAGCGCTGTCAAATGGATTCGAACGCTGGGCCGATTCCGAATCCCCGAAGAGATCGTCGAGGAAGATGATGAGAGGAAGGTCGTCGTTCGTTACACTCCGCTCGGGGCTGCTGTCGGTATCGTGCCCTGGAACTATCCTGTTCACTTGGCAGCGGGTAAATTCACCCCGGCTTTGATAACTGGAAATCCGATCATCATCAAGCCGTCGCCCTTCACTCCTTACTGCGGCTTGAAGATGGGTGAGCTCGCACAGCAATTCTTTCCGCCAGGCGTGTTTCAGGTTCTCTCGGGAGACGACAATCTAGGCCCTTGGCTCACGGCACACCCGGGCATTGAAAAGATTTCTTTTACTGGCTCGTCGGCTACAGGCAAGAAGGTTATGGAGTCGGCCTCGAAAACACTCAAACGCGTCACTCTCGAACTCGGCGGCAAGGACCCGACTATCGTTTGCAAGGACGTCGACATCGAGGCGGTCGCGCCGAAGATTGCCACGCTTGCCTTCTTGAACTCGGGTCAAATCTGCCTTGCCATCAAGAGGATATACGTTCACGAGGACATCTACGAGCCCTTCCTACAAACCATGGTCGAGTTCACCAAGACCCTCAAGGTCGGTAACGGCTCCGTAGAGGGCAACTTTCTCGGTCCCCTTCAAAATTCCATGCAGTTCGAAAAGGTCAAAGGATTCTTCGCCGATGTCGAGAAATCCGGAGCCAAGGTCGCCATTGGAGGCTCCAACCACATTGACTCGGAGAAACCGGGATATTTCATCATGCCGACGGTGATTGATAGACCAACGGACGACTCAAGATTAGCCATCGAGGAACCTTTCGGACCCATTGTCCCGGTCATGTCGTGGAGAGAGGAGGACGAAGTGATCGCCAGAGCCAACGCCTCTGAGCTAGGTCTCGGTGCCAGTGTATGGTCCAAAGATATCGAGCATGCTGCTGAAATCGCCAAACAATTAGAAGCAGGGTCTGTCTGGGTGTAAGTGCAATCGTCGCTGATCCCGTACCTCTCGCTCTCGCGCGCATACGCTTGCCTCTGATCAATGTTGACTTGCGTGGCAGGAACGCACATCTCGAACTTTCGCCTAATGCCCCCTTTGGTGGCCATAAATCCAGTGGTCTTCACTTTGAATGGTCGCAAGAGGGTCTGAAAGCGTTCTGCAATGCGCAGACATTGTATTTGAAGAAGCAGAAATAGGGCGTCGCAGCCATGAACTTGGAAACGACGCCTTGGGTTGGAAGCGGAGACGAAAGGTGCAAGATTTCGCCGGCGTGAGGTTGGGACTAGAAGCATGTCTCGACGAGCACAAGATATCTACCTTATTGTAGCACGAGATATAGGAGCAATGTTGTGGTTTTTGACGCCGAGTATTGGTCCGCCTACCATTCCGGGAAGGACGGCGCCGTCGATCCAGCCAATGTTGAACGTGAGGACTAGCGGCTCGTTGCGTCTGATCTTGCTGCCTTCAAGAGGCAAGTCTGGGTCTGGAGTATTGGGTAACGAGTACGCCGTCGAGGCTATCAGGTAGGAAGTTCCATCCTTCGCCTTTAGAGGGTCTTGAAAAGTGTACAATAGAGTATTGATGCTGGTGTGAACGTTTGCCAGGAGAACGTGTCTAGGTTGGATTAGTTATCTTACCGGCACGGATGTGGCGAGTCACACGGGAAGCTCCGAGCGGGTTTTTCTCCATTACACATGCCAACGATCTGGCCCGCCCCTCCCCCCTCCCCCCCCCGGGGGCGACGTTCATCCTGGCCGAGCATTCTACAATATGCTGCCAAATTCCTTCCTCATAAGATTGCCGCCGTACTTACAGGCTGTTTACTTACCGCGGCGCCAGACATACGCGCTCTCGAGATGTACTTGACATCAGCTCTCCCAATCTCTACTTAGACCGTGAGTGCAGGTCGAGCCTTGGAAAACTAAAAGCACTCTTTATAAGACAACCGCAACGTTAGGCGACATAGTGGACTGGGGCTCGGCTATAGGCCGTGGGTATCACCATCTGCAGTCGCAGGCACCACCTCTCATACAGACCAACATCACCTCCTACTGTAGCGGGGCGTTACGTGCATGGCTTATGTAAGGGGCAAGCAAACATGGGTGGGGATGGCGAGAGCATTGAGCCTTTCTTGTAATTAGAGCTTGGTGTGTGTAGTTGCTCAACAGCTTTGGCGACGACATCCTCCCTGCATGACAGGCACTCAAGTGCTAAACCGTTCATCACCTATACACTATTAACGAGCGTACGTCATCATTGTTGCCAGTTGACGGTGATTCTGCGTAGTGAGTGTTGCAGAATGAGTTGGTCTGTTATGAACTATTATAGGTCACCATTTGTTCAACAGATATCGAGGCCGGCACCATACACTGTCCCAAGCCCTACCCGCCACACGGTCCACGGGTTGGATCCGATGACGGGGCGGCAAGGGAGTGGCCTCGTGTTCACGTGACAACGCAAAGCCATAGGCTTACGTGATTGGCTCGACAGTTAGCCGAATTTGGCTCGAGCTGCTGTTGAACTTCGTGGATTGAAAGAGTGCTCTGGCTCTCCTCATGAATTTTTTGGGGAAAATGGCGAGGGCACTTGTCAAACTGGATGCAACTCGAAATGTATCGAATGCTCTGTGCTCTCTATCTACTTGTCGAGGTGCTAAGGCTCCCTTTATAGACATGCGAATACTACGTCGTTACGCAGATCAACCATCAGTAACGTCGTCTATGGAAACTTCTCACCAATGTTTCAGCTGTAGGGTCCATACACAGTAGCCCTCTGTTCAACTGCACCGCTTGAGGCTTGAATATCCACAGTCATGTTATTATCAGATATGGATATGTAGGAGCAAGGTACACGTACGACCAGAGGGAAGATTGGGTGTACGGGAGAATCGTCAAACTTTTCGCGGAGACAAGCAAATATTCAGAGTTGATCGACCAGATCTCGGGGGGGAAACAATAAGTGCAGTTGCTAATGGGCCACTCCCCACTAAGCCTAGTGTGCTCGTGAAACATGCTCTGCTCTCCCACTATGGTCCAATCCGCAATACCATTCCCGTCATTCCCCATGGTTCTCATCAAGCTGTCAAAGAAAGCCAGGTCGACGCCCTGGAACGCCCAGTCTTCCGTCCCGGCAACTAATCCAGGGTATTTTCCATGTCGCAGTAGAGGATCAGCCAAGTCGTCCATGTGCTGCGGTGCGAAGTGCGTAACAGAGTAATCTGCGCCAGATGTCGGCATTGACGATGCGCTGGGTTGCACCTGAGTCGCTGTATAGATCTCAGGCATCATCACAGGTGCTTCGACATGACCGTTACCAGTATCAACCATCGCCATGCTCTGGGCATCGGGAGCTCCCTGAGGACCGTCGAAGCTGGGTGCCCACATTTGAGGATCCGCATGACTGCTTCGTGGGCTATTCTCATTGAACATATTCACGGCTTGTAACTGAGCTGGCTGACTGGCCCTTCCCATAGCGGATTGTGGCTCGAGTGGTATCGTGCTCAAGCCCTCGCGGGTGATCTGGATAATGCCAAAGTAAGGGATGTGTACGCTCACGGCGCCTTCATCATTTAGATCCGCTTGCACCGACTCAGTTCCCGCTTTGTGCACGCTCACCCTTCCGGCACATTGTGAAAAGCCATGTGTGCTATCGGCCTCGATGGCGAGCAATCTCCGTAGCAGATCGGCGCTGTGGGCGCTAAGAGCGTCTGAGTTTAAACTGTTGACATCTCGGAAATTCTCTTGTACTTGTTCGATCATAGTACGATCACTATGATACTGGTGAGCCAGGAGGTTCTCTGTCCCCCGGTGGTGGCTGTCCAGGTGGGCTAGCAATAAAGTTATAGCAGCCATTAGGGCAAGGAAGTCAATAATTCGACAGCTGGAGGCGATACCGTTAAAGGTACGAAGGGTAATAAAGCGCGTAAGGACTTCCCGCGAGGCATTTACGCAGGTGATTCGGGAAAATTCGTACTTTCGATCGGCCATTGAAGAACGGAGCATGTAAAGTAGATGCAGCTGATTGAGGATGTTGTAATGCAGCACTTGCGCAAACAACCGCCCTGTGTTCCAGAACAGAGCCCGCGGGTCCGTTCCCGTACCGCCCAGCTTCGGTGTCAACCACCACTTGCTGGGGATGCTCCTGGCGGCCTTCTGTAGTTCCCGGTCCAACGTTCAAGTGACGGCCAGGTCATGAGCGCTCGGCTCGAATTCATTCCGCTCGAGAACTCGGGAAGCAACTACGCAGTGTATTCGTTCAAGCCGTTCCATGGGAAGACCTGCTGTAAGCATCGCTTCGGAACCCATGGCTTTCTCAGTACAAGCCTTGTGGGAGGCCGAGCATAAGACAAAGGAAGCGGCCCAGGAAGACGATCCGAGACCACATGACGCGTGGGTCGTATTTCGTCCTAGAGTCTAGTACTTCGTACTGTGCGCGGTTATTCGAGCGGTTGAGACCCATAAGTTGCGCAACGCTGACAGCTCTTCGACCCGCTACCCAGCTTCGTCGGAGGTTTCCGATGTTCGCTTGATATACGCTCTCAATCATGATGCAGCCGAGGCCTTCGATACTGCCAAGCAGTTCGTCCTTAGTCGTAACGTAGCTGATGGCGAGGTTGGCTACCGGTTCCGACATGACTCGTGGTGTTTCTGAAAGACCTTTGATGTCGGCATGGACCTCAGGGTGAAGATGTTGTAGGAGGCTGGCGAGCAGGAGCATATGCCTTGCAATCAGTACTGGATGCATTTTCGGGTCCGGGATCTCGAAGGAGTTTCCGGATTGGATTCGGTCGTTCTGGGAGAGGCAAGTGTACGGCATCGTCATCATTTCATGAGCAAGCACAGGCCGTTGAGGAATCGCGTTATATATCCTTTCGGTATCTTCACGAGAAGGCAGCGATCCGTGCAGGAATCGAGACAGGCTCTCAGATTTGTGGAATGCCAGCTGTCGTAGAGGCTCCGAAGTCATGGACGTAGGTGTAAGAGGCTTATCTGACGGAGGTGTGTTTTCGCTCGAGAGAGTTGACACCGTCTCTGCTCTGCCAGCAGCGTTATTCAGTTTCGCGATCATCTCCATGTCTATCGCGCTGTCTTCCGGGAACTCCTGGCTGAGACACGGAGAGCCTCTTCGCCGACAGCCATAGCAAGCAGTGGCGTTTGCGGCCGATTCCAAGACACATTTCATCTTCCGCCGCTTGCACTCCCGGCAGCTGTGCGTGCCTTTGCCTCCGCCGGGCTTTGAGGTCGGCATGATTCTGCGGCGCGGCACGCAATAACAGTCAAGGTGGTCAACAATTTCAAGATGGTCGCCAAAAAAAGGCTTATTGCATTGTCAGGGACTATAACAGTCTTTTTCAGACGTGCCTTAGCAGGTTCGACGTGATCAATCTTCCTCGGCATCATCTCGTGAAACGCCAAGCATCACACCTCGATACTCTCGCGGTCTTCCTCCCTTTCGGCCCCCGGAATCTCGAACGCAGAATGAGGCACCCGCTTCGCACGATTCTCATACTTCTTCGCACTCTGCGTACCCACACGATTGTCGAAATACTTGAATATCAGCACTTCCTCCGGAGTCTGATGTCCTTTGTAGTACCACCGCTGGCGGTCAGTGTACTTGACTGACAGTATCGCGCCGGTGCGGTTGCCATGAGGGTAGATGACGGGAACCACGACGACATCATCCTCGGAGAAGCACTGCGATGGCGACACGGCTAGGAGATCTCGCCTGACCGTTTTGATGGGCCGCCAGACGTTGATGAGCTGCACACGGCCTTTGAGAAGCTTTTCGGCATCTTTAGGCAAATGGAATGCTACGTGTGAGGGAGGAGGCGGATCATGCTTCTCTGCGTCGTGTACTACTGCTCCGTTACCCCTGGTCTCATTTGCTTGCTTCTGGGACGGCCTTCGAATCGTATGATCGAAGATGTGCACGCGCGCGGCGCCAGTTCTACCACGTCAAGTCAGTGTCTGTTTCTACCATTTTTCATGACGACAGTCGATTTCGCTTTCACGGGCGGGGCGCACACTTCTTTCAAGAGCTGTTCAACTTCCTTGTAATATACGTCCTCGATTCGGTCCGCATCCATGAAGTCTCTCTCTTTGCTAGGAGACGTGACAAATTGGAATCCGTGGCTGTCCAACGTGTATGTGTTCTCGTCTCCGGACACATCATGAACGGTCACTTGATGGCTCTCCGGGGGACGCTCGAATGTTTCTGGTCGCGCTAGGTAAGCTGGCTTGGGCGGCGATCCATCCGCATTTGGCTTGTAAAAGTTGAGTGTCGTCGGAACATCATGTCTTTGGACTGCCGCTGCTGCCATTGTTCGGCGGATTTGAGAGGATCTGACAATCTGTCGTGCTAAAGTCTGAGCCTTGAGGCAAAGCATGGGCTTCTGCGCTCTGAGACTTTGCGGAGCAGGTTCATATGCTCAAGCACGACTTCGCGTCGATTCACGGAGCTACGGCACACGTCATCGCGGACTTCCGGCCACACAAAAGCTATGCCATTCAAGAAGCTTTTCATTGTTCCCAGCATTCATTACTGCAGGCACATGCAAGCGGCACCTCTCTGCAGTAGCAGACAACGCGGCGGACGGAGCAAGTAGCGACGAAACGACTGGGGCGGTCGAAAACACGGAGCTCTTATGTAAGCACACGGCCTCCGAGAACGCAAGGCCTACGGGATGTCCCGAGGCCGTGTCGTCCCGTCTCTCTAACTGGTCAACCGGAGGAAGTAGCCACGACTATGAGAATGCCCCCTGCATTGGTGACATCCTCGCATGTTGTTGCCAGAAATCACAAACACCTTTCTAACCGTGCTTTCTAGTCGTTCCTGTCGATCTTCAATCTCGGACAGTTGATCGACATCATGCGACAAGTATGTCCACTAGGATCAGATGCTGCGACAACATGATAGCTTTCCTGCAGTGTCCTAGTATAGTCGCTCTCCCTTGCGTGTGCTTCTCTCTTCCACACCTTATAAGATACCGACAACACTTCAACGAAGGGGCTCAATCAACTCAACGGCCCCGAAACGTAGCCTCGTCACAAGCTACCTCCATCCACGTCAATGAGGTCTTCGACTTAGGGAATCCAGCTCACCACGATGTCGACCCATGACGAGGAGCACGAGCCGAAATCCTCACCAGACAGCACGAGTCCATCAGGGCGTGTCAGTGATGTGGAGAAGGCCCAGGTAGCTCCTCAATCGTTTCTCGTGGAATGGGATGGCGTACTTTTTCGGCCTTGAGGAAATGGTTCTACGTGGCTGTAGTGGCCATGGGTTCTCTCTTGGTGTAAGTGCTTCGACGTCTACTTACCTCCGAGCATACTAACAGCAGATAGGACTTGCACCTCTTCTCTGTACACCATGACCTACGACCAGCTTATGGACGAGTTTGGTTGCTCTCTCGAAATCTGCAACCTTGGACTGTCGCTGTACATGATTGGCCTGGCCCTGGGACCTCTTCTCTTCAGCCCAATGTCAGAAGTAGAGGTCCTACTTTCAAGCTGCTTTGAGCTTTTGCTAACTTCAATATCAGTTCTGCGGACGGCGCCCAATCTACATTACCTCGACTTTTTTCCTCCTTATCTGGTTGATTCCGTGCGCCGTCGCCCAGAACATCCAGACTCTCCTGGTAGCGCGTTTCCTGGTGGTCTTTCCGGAAGCGCATTCCTTGGTGTCGCGGCCGGAACTGTCGTCGATATGTTCATCCCTCAGCAACTCCTGGTCCCAATGACGGCCTTCACTGGAGCTCCTTTCGTCGGTCCAGCTCTTGGTCCCGTCATGGGTGGTTTCATCAACTCGTTCACGGACTGGTAGGAGCCTCCAATGCTCGTAACTCGAACCTGTTAACATTAATTAGGCGCTGGTGCTTCTATGTTCAGATCATCTGGGCTGCCGTCATCTTCCTCTGCGTGCTCATCACTCCAGAGACCTTCCACCCGGTCCTCCTCAGCAGGAAAGCGGCCAAGCTCCGCAAAGACACCGGCAACAACGAGTACTACTCCTCTCTGCTGCAGGCAGTCCTGTACATGTGTTTCTCAGCCTTCGGCCTGGTCTTCGGCAACAACCACGGATTCAATCTCTGGCAGATCGGTCTGTCTTTCCTCGGCCTCGCGGTGGGAAACGTGATTGCTTGCTTGTGCAACCCGTTCTGGCACAAGCAGTGGATGGGATCGATCGCAAAAGAGAAGCCCAAGCACGGGGCGGAGTACAAGCCTCAGCCTGAGTTGAGACTCCCGCCTGCCATTGTAGGAGGCCCCATGCTAACAGCAGCGCTGTTCTGGTTCGCCTGGATGACTTACTCGTCCGTGCACTGGATCGTGCCCATCATCGCGACTCTGTTCTTCAGCACTGCGTAGGTCCCTCAATCGTTTGCTGGCAGATGAGAGACTCACTGACTCGGTCAAATAGCTTCTTTTTCCTCTTCCAGGGTATTTGGACGTTCCTGGTTGCTGCATACCCCAAGCATGCCGCCAGTGTCATGGCTGTCAACACCACTACC
Source organism: Rhinocladiella mackenziei CBS 650.93 (assembly GCF_000835555.1). Taxonomy (NCBI): domain Eukaryota; kingdom Fungi; phylum Ascomycota; class Eurotiomycetes; order Chaetothyriales; family Herpotrichiellaceae; genus Rhinocladiella; species Rhinocladiella mackenziei. The sequence goes on from NW_013550604.1 coordinate 5,014,790, forward strand.
CGCTGTTCACGGTTCAGAGTAAGTTGCCCTCAACAAGAAAATATCGAGCTGCGCTAACCGGATGGTAGTGTATAACAACCTCGGCTACCAATGGGCTTCGTCCTTGGTTGCTTTTTGACCTTGGCCATGGCGCCATGGCCGTATGTGCCAGCTCGAAACCTTTCGCGAAGCATATTGCTGACTACGTTCAGATTCGTCTTCTACAAGTTCGGGCCGACTTTGGGAGCGAAGAGCAAGTTCGCTCACACTTAACCGACACTCTGTGCCGCGTTCGACCGATTGACTAATGATGTACCGGAGAACTCATGGGGTCAAGGACAACCCCAGACTGTCGTAAAAGCAGATATGTCATCTTTTCCGAGCCATCGCTCTAGATGGTACACTTGAATGTGTAGTCTACAGGTATGCCCAACAAAGTATCAGTACTAGGCTACCGTGTTCATCGCAGCGCTAGTGATCAGCAGGAAAGCCTGCTTGACGGATGTCACAAAACAGAATAGCTCTCTCTTTCTGTGGCAGTGTGAAGAAATCCAGAGGGACCGTCCCCCCAGGTCCTCGAGGCGTCATAGCCAGGGGTAGTGTAGTCAAAGGCGCCCGTCGCTTTCGATCCCTTACTGTTTCTGAAGTGGGGCTTTCTGGTCCCCGGAGATGGTTGCGTGGTGCATAGGGAGATAAGTCAATCTGGGAGACGATCGAGGTGGGGGTTGATGTGGGAAAGGACCGGGGTAGCGATCCCGCCATCGAGGGAAGACACCCTCCCAAAGCGGCGGCACTGACCGCCAAATTCGGCGGGAAAATTTCCCTGCAACCTCTGTTAAACTTGTAGGTGCCAGGAAAACCCAGGAGGTTGCTCCGTGGGTGAAATAAAATGAAACTATCCAAAGTGTTTCAAAGTACATCTCGTACTCCGGATTTTGTAATGATGCCTGAATTCACCTGTTGATTGACTCCTCCCTTCGAGATGGCGTTTCGCGAGATCTCTAAATGACCTGTTATGCAGTCTCACCTAGTCCATCGCGTTCGCGCTCACGTATTCTCGCTATTGCCGAGCTGGAGAAGCAGGCTTCGGCTTCTGGCCGCAAACGACAATTCTGCAAGGACTGTAAGTTTCCAAGAGATAGGTTCGAACCGAACTCGAACACCACTCACATAGGCTAATGTGCATGAATCCTCGTATCTTGTAAGTCTTTCCGTACGGTGGGGAGATATACCAGTACCTGTTCCCGTGTCCTCGCGACAACAGGGCCATGCTCAAGCCTTCTAGGCCATTACCGATATTCGCCAACACCCAATAACCCGACGAGCTTGTGCTTCTGCTCTTTTGGTCAACGATTCGTAGGCCACTTGAAGTGCCTTACGGTTACGTTTGTGAAGCCAGCTGCTATCATGCGGTCGCGGTGGTGTATGGTGGCACCTAGTGACCGTCCCAACTTCTCACTGGCTTCCAGCAGTAGAGAGCTCCATTCCTAAATTGTCTGCCCCTTGTGAAACGTCCCGTCGTCGGTCCCGAGAGGGAAAATGCAATTTTGTAGCTCCAACCAGCCGCCAGGGTTAAATTCCTTCACGTGCAAAAGAGGGACACTTTGTCAGTATCATGGACCTCAAAACTCCAGTGGAAGGAGGCGGAGGGCAGGTGTCAGGTCAAATAGACTCCAAGGGGAGGATTGTCGAGCAGGAGATGAACATACTCATAAGCTTGGCCGATAAAATTGGGCCGGTCAGCAAAACTTCCCACCATCATTCTACTGAAATGTAATCGAAAGGGAACGACCATGTCCATTCGTTTTCGAGATCATCAATCTCAGATGAGCAATTCGGTGGAACACTAAGTTGTCGTCAGCCGTCACTGAGATACTTCCCGACCTTCTCTCACTCACTATGTAGGCTGTATCGGGCTTAAATCGACGCCGATGACTTCCAAAGCGATGACAGTCAGTACATTGCGAAGTTGGCCAGCTGGATCGCTAGGATCCTCATACCTGTGCTGTGGGGTGTGCATCAGCTGCAACAGCCATCAGCAAGTGCTTGAGGAGCGGGTGCACAAGAGCAATACTATATTGGATTGCCCAGATGCCTGTTCCAGTACCGACATCAAGGACTCGTTGAGCCGTCTCTGTTCCCCGTGCAAAGTGGGCACGGCCTCCAAAGGTGGTTAAGAAGTGTTCGTTTTGTATATCTATCGCCATTATCTTGGTCAGATTGGGGACTTTTCCATTTCTACAATAGATGATTTGACCTTACCCAGCTCTTTCCTTTTCTTCCTGGCGTGAGACGGATCAGCAAGAGCACACTGAAGCGAAGGGACACGAAAGACGAAGCATTACCTCGTCATTGGGCAGGGTATATTCTGGAAGCAGTGACTGTTAATCTCCGTTAACATGACGACCAGAAAGCAGTACTGACTTCCGGCACTAAGCGCGTGGTAAATATGACCATTTTCAATCTCAAAATTCGAATCGTGGATGTCAGTGAAGCAGTGGAGATTTGATCACGGCCCTATATAACATCCGACCGTGTTATTGCTTTGTCTCTTGATACAGGGCATATCAGTCTACCAGGCCGAGGGCCGAGCCCTCGTCGGGTTCCTGCGTTATTATCGACAATAGCTAGTATCGAACATAGAGCCGTGTCTTCCTGGGAAGAAGGATGTGGGAACTTAATAAATGGCAGCTAGAAGGTGCGGTTATCGTGATCTTCCTTGCAATAGATTCCGCCAAGATAACTCCCCCCACGGTGCTGAGAAGTCACTGTCAGCATTGTAGCCGCCCTGGCGCCACGGGTCATGCATCATCGCCAACTCCATCCATACTTCCTGTCGGGTTGATCAAGGATCCCTAGTCGAGACGACGCTCCCGCATACCTGTATGCAGGCTCCGGCGTGAGGAGCCTCGACGGTCATGGGCACGTCGAGCAGCGCGACCGGCGAACACGGCCAGGACTGTCATAGCCATAGCAAAGCTAAGTTACTTTGTACTATTTTCGAAAGCAGATCTTCAGCCGGCAAAGATGAGTCGATGATGCTATCGCAAATGGTTGTTTGCGCTGTGAAGCTTTATTTTCACACCCCCGGCCACTTTATCTACTAATTTCCAATCACAGGGCAGTCGTCCTTTCGGCAAGGCTGATCCATCAATTGAGTCGAACTTTTGCAGGAGCCTGACTGTGACATAGGCAATCTCAGCAAGGGCGAATTGTTGTCCGATACATATTCGAGGGCCAGCGTTGAATGGGAGGTAGTTGAATCCAAATTTGCGCCCCTCCCATCGTTCCGGATTGAAGCAGTCAGCATCAGGGCCCCAAAGTTCTGGGTCTGAGTGCATTGTCCAAAGCTACGCGGAAGAGGTGTCAGCACGGAGAAGAAGCCAGAGGCACAATAGTGATGACAAGACGCAAAGACGTACCTCCCAAGCAACAAGGTGACCTTTAGGTATAAATACTGGTGAAGTCCCATCGGAGCCACCACCCACGGGCAGTGTTGTGTCTCTAACGGCCTCACGGGAGTTGACCGGAACCGAAGGGTAGACTCGAAGAACTTCGTTCAAGCACCACTGAAGGTATGAACAGTTCTTGAGCCCGCTGAGCGTGATCTGCTTCGGTCGATCGAAGGATCCAAAGTCGTCTATGATGATGTTGCGAAGCTTCTTGAAAATATGAGGATATTGCGCCAGTGAGGCCAAAAGGAAGCCAAGAGTTCCCGAGATGGTGTCGCTGCCTGCCAGAAGGATGTTCAAGAGCTGGGCGCGGAGCTCCTGCGGATCCTTCACGTCAGCGACAATAGCATCCAGAACGACATACTTTCCCGTCCCTGGCTTTTTATCCGAGCCACCGTCCTTCAAATGGCGCTGGACATACGTATCGACGAAGTTATGAACAGCTTTACACTGTTCCTTGAACTTGCGATCGTGCGTTAGCCAGAACAGGTCGCCGTATATTATAGATTTCGCCGTTGTCTTCTCTGCGCCGAAGAAGGCCTCTACGAACTGCATCATCTCCCTCTTAGAGAACAAAGTACTCGTATCTGTACTATCATCTTTCTGGCTGTGCACGCTTTCGCCAAAGAGAAACTCTGTGGCAGTATCCATTGTAAAACGCTCCAATAGCGGTTGCATATCGAAAGTTGGGGTCCAGTCACCAGGCTCCACGGCACGTGGGAGGGCATCAAAGAGATCTTTGACATGTGTTTCGAAGAGCCCCAGATCAGCTATCTGTTCACGCATGAATTGCGGTCTTAGAAGAGCTCGAGAGTGTTCCCATTTAGGTCCGTTCGCTGAGAACTGTTGGAATTAGCTCTGCGTACGGTTTAAGTCGCAAAACGTACAATACCGAGACCGAGAAGCGCCTCGAACGCTGCCACTCTGGCCGCTGGCTGCTGAAAATCTTGAAACTGAGTCGCTAGCGCAGCCTGCAGATTCTTCGGGTCGAAGGTGTAGAACCACGTCTCTCCAGGTGGATATTTTATTCGAAATGTTTTGCAGTCTCGTCCCATCTTTGCGCTCATTTCTTTCTTGCGATCTGAGAAGGCATAAGATAAGCGGTTTGTCTTCATTCCATTCATCTCAATCTTGAAATTCTGCACGCCAAATACATCCCAAGGTCGAAAGAGTGGTGCTGGCTGGCAACCGAAAGATTTCGCCTTCGCTGCCTGTCTTATGTGTGCAACTACACAGTAGATTGTGAAAATTGCTGCCACAGCCGGCGGCAAGAATAGTAGTAAACCCATGTTGAAGAATGACCGAGGTGGGACGGTCGATGTTCTAGGCAGGGCGACTTGCACATATAATGTCGATTCTGATACGCTAGACCGGCAGTCAACTTCAGCCGCCAAGGTAGTCCTTATCTCAGCTGATGCTGCCTAAGGCGGGGTTACATTTGTTTCGAAGGATTGGCCCTCGAATGGGGGCAAACCGACCGTGTTGGTCTCCCAAGATCTCCCCATACATGATATCTATTAACTTGAGGCCAATGAGCTTGCTTCTACTCCCATTGCGTCAATAAATTGATGTTAAGGCTACTCCAGATGCAAATCGCAGTTTTGTGTGCCTTTCAAGCAATTGGAGGCCTGAACAGCCCCTGGAACGCGGTACGGTGAGCGGTATACTCTCCGAGTGCTCCAAATCTGAGGTTGCTCCTACAGTAGACCCTTAGTATTCACCACGCCTTGGCTTTCAGAGTATGTCTCTTCGTCATTCTTCTTCAGAGTGCGAGGGCACGATTAAGCCCTCCGCGAGCACGCAGAGCGCAGGCTACGCGCCTGCGGGACGATGAATTCACACCTTCACGCGGTGTCTGGTGTTAAGCACTGGAAAAGTGTGAACTGAGATGAGTCCGCAGCTACAGCTTCAACTTTAAGGGAACAACGCGTTGCGACGCGTATCAACCAAAAAGGGGGAGACATCATTTAAAAACCACCCGACCTAACAGTATCCAGCTCGTACCTGGAACCGAAGCAAGTCCTATCAAGCTTGCGGATGTGGTATCGCCTACTGAAGGGACAGGACACCCCTAGCTTACAAGCGCTCTGGGATACGTGTCACACGCGACACGTACGAGGATAGCCGGATCCCTGGAAGGTACGTACTTGCGGCCCTGTTAATTCTGATGTATTCTATCTTAGGCGACCCTCTGTGACGCGTACGACCTCGTTAAACTTCGAGAACAGGTCACCGTTCACGACATAGAGGTTCACTTGTGAGGGACCCCATTAAACTTCGAGAACAAGCCACCGGAGGTATCGAAGGGAGGAGGATAGTCTACTGAAAGAAACAAGCCACTGCAAGGAAATACAAACGGAAGGGGGGGGTATAAGCTTGGTTAGTGAGGGATCGCAACGTGAGAAGAGTTGCTGGCTAGAACTCTCTCACGGTCCCCTTGCAAGACATGGACGGCCTAGATGTGGGAGACCACCCTAGGTAACGTGAAACGAGTCGTAGTGTGCATTGGTAGCCATGGCTGGGGAAACCCTCCAAGACTATCTGCATAGCTCGAGAGGACAGACGCGCATGTCGGTATACAAAGAGAACAGACACTGTCTACCCTGCTCGTACCAGGGTCCAGAGTTACTACGATGGATAGTTCGAAGATCGCATGCGAGGCGCTTACGGGTCGGAATGGGAGCGAAGTGGTATCGCCTAGTTGACCGCAACCCGATGCAAGATGGAGGGGACTGCAGACAGGTAGCCGCAACCCGACACCTGATGAAGGGGACTATCGACCGCAGCCGCAACCTGACACAGACAAAGGGGATCAACTACCTCACTCGTACTGAGGACCTGAGCTTCTATGATGGATAGTTTGGAGCAACGCATGCGAGACGCTTACGGGTCAGAGTAGTGACGAAGAGGTATCGCCTAGCAGTGAGGGCTGTTGATGTATGCTTAAGGAGTAAACAGGGAGTCACCTAGGCAGGGAGAGGTCTGGTCCGCCTCGACCTGTGGAAGCGTAGACCAGCGAGGCGTGGAAAACTAGGAGTATATCTAGATAGGTAGATACGCCGCAATACTATATGATTCCTTGAAATCGACGACGGACCTCCAACCAAGCGAAGCCTGCGAGTGTACAGCGCCCTCACACGACATCAAACTTACCTTCTGGTATAACTGCGGACGGGTCATTCCTGGCTGGCGACACATGCTCGACGTCAGGCGTTCACGGATGGCGATCGCTGTGTGTGCGGACCTATCGAAACGGTGGTACATGTAGTGGTGGTGTCGAACTTCTCGTGCAACTTGAGATGAAGGAGCGCTCTGTTCCCTATCTACCTATCGAGGTGTTGAGGCTCCTTTTATAGACACACGAATGCTACACTGTTGCACAGAGCAACCATCTGTAACGTCGTTGCCCATGGAGACCTCTCATCATCCAACAGGTGGATTGCCCCAGGCTCCGCGAAGCAAGACAACAATTGCGGACCAAGGCAGGTGATGCGTTCAATCGCATCGCAACTATGCTCGGAGGGAGACCTCGCAACGGGCAAGGTAAGGCAAGCAATGGTAGAATCAATCGAGAAGTTCTGGATGCAGTGCCCAGTCTCGATCGCGTCGTCGATGGATCTAGTAGATCCGGATGTCATATCCGTCGCCGATCAGTGGCGGTGAGTGTGTGAATATCTTCATCGTCATCGCAGTCTACCTACCTGTAGACGTCGTCGTTACTATCTACCTATATACGACGTCGTCGCCGACTGTTGTAACTTGCAAAATGGCTAATAGTCAATCATCTCTTCCCTCCACTGTGTCAGCCAACCCACCATGCCTAGCGCTGTGGATTACTCAGCAGAGAGGCGGAGGTGGAAGGGCATACCGCAAGAAGAAGCTACTTATCCCGATTAGAGGCGACAGCGAGATCACGATACGATACGATATTCATACACCCTGTGCGGGTTGAGCCTATAGGGCAGCGAGATCACAAACACCATGGGGGGAAAGGACGGAATACCCAATTGGGAATGCCGAGAGCGCGATCGAGTAATTATCTACTAGATCTCGATCGCGTCGACGGTGGCGATCCTTGATCGCGAGCGATCTAGTAGATCGGAACACTGTGCAGTGCTCGAATTTGCGGAAGCGTCCAAAGATTTAAGTCACGGGATTCGGCGGCTAGGCCGAGGGAATCGCACAGGCCCCAACGAGGCTAAAAGATTGTGCATGTAAGAGTCGAACAGAGACTGAAAGATAGCCTAGTAGTGGTAACCTGCATATCCCAAATCGGGAGGGGTCAGGGTAAATGATACATACACACAAACACAGACTATAGCATCTCCGCTTCCACTATGATCTGGCGTGAGAAGCGATCCATCTCTTCGCCTTGTAGCGTTTCTCGTTGGTGAAGGACTGTGCCTAGCGCAGACTCGACAGTTGCCTTCCTTGGTGAGACGATGTGTGGGTTCAGATTGTAGGAAGCCTGCCAGCCACGTTGAGGAGGAGGTCCTTTTAACCATCAACGTGGATGAAGAAGGCCTCGACGTCGAGGCTTCTCCGTTCACGCTCGGTTACGAACCATCTCGAGTGTGATTAGTAGAGCTTCTCTAGGTGGTCCACAGACTGGATCCGATGCCTGGATCATCTCGATATCAGGACGTCGACCTCTATCTTCTTCTTCTTCCCCCGGCCACATGGTCCACGGATTGGATCCGATGAAATACCACGACCCATCGGATCCAATCCATGGACCACGTCGACATCGAGGCTCGTCCGTTAACGCTCGGTTACGAACCATCTCGAGTGTGACTAGTAGAGCTTGTCTGAGGTAGTCCACAGACTGGATCCAAATGTGTGGACCATCTCGATATCGAGGATATCGATATCTATCGAGTAGGGTGCCCCCCCACCACATGGTCCACGGATTGGATCCGATGACGTTGCGGCAAGGGGAGTGTCCACGTGACACTGCCAAGCCGCAGGCTTACGTGATTGGCCAGCACGTCGCTCTTGGCGTCGCCACACAACGCCAAGCCTCGCTGTGCTCGATACATCACGTGATTGAGCCGGCCACATTGGTCTTGGCAATTCTTGGCGGCGCACACATGCGGCCCTACAACGACTCACGTGATTGCCAACCCCTCGGTATCCGGAAAATCTATAATCCGGAACTACTAAGTCCTTTGCTCTGATTGGCTGACCCCATCGGATCCAATCCACGGCCCGCTCACGGTACCACATGCCAAGGATTACATAATCAGGGGTTCTTCAGCACTTTCTGCGTAGCATCCCATCTTGACTCTCTTCGTGCTACGTCTTGTAATCTAGAACTTGATGTTAGCTAGAATACATTGATTGTATCCTTGACCCCGAACACTCACAGACCACCTTGATCGGATCCAGTCTATGGATCATATATGGACGATGTTGATCACCATGTCCTATGCCGTACGATGTCCCCCATCGGATCCAGTCCGTGGACCATATGTAGACGATATTGATCACTATGTCTTTTATGGGGGCTAGACCCCATACCCCCAGGCCTCACTGCGTTCGAAGGTCCTGCTGTCGAGCCCTTCTCTCTGCGCTTGTCGCGACAAGCCGTACAGGTCCAAAAAGACCTTGCTCCCCGGGACGGACGAGGCATCTTTGAGAAAGAAAGAGAGCAGGCGCTTTTGAAGACAGGCCGAGCAGTATTTAGCATGTATGTCGGACATAACAGGAGAAGGGTTGACTTGAGTTGATTTCATACACCCTGTGGGGGCTGAGCCCATAGGGACTAGCTAATTACAACGCGCTACTTCTATTGTCCACCGGTTCATCAAGAGCGCTTTCCCCAGTGTTACTGGTCCTTCAATGGTGCAGCAACTTCCTAGTCCTGGCTCTTACACTTTTCTGGGGTATTTACCTTCGCTTGGTGGTCTTGGTGTTGATAGCATTTTTACCAGAAAACTGTGTATATAGGTCGTGTTTCGCTAAGAAAGGATAATTTCAAACTGGGTGCCACTCGAGATGTATTGAATGCTCTGTTCTCTATCTACTTGTCAAGGTACTGAGGCTTCTTTTATAGACGTGCGAATACTACGTCGTTACACAGAGCAACTATCAGTAACGTCGTCGTCCATGGAAACCTCTCACCAGTATTTCAGCGGTGGAGCCTATACTCAATAGCCCTTTGTTCAACAGGTAATGATCGTAGTAAAGGGTGCCGCTTGGGTCACAAGGTCTGGGGAGATCTGCGATCGCGTGTAAAAGTTGCGAAAAAGCATAACTAGGGGAAATTCGTGCTGTGTGTTTCGGGCGCTGGGTGAAAAACGGGCTCGACTTGTTCTGGAATTGGCGTTCGAGGTCATGTATCGAAAGGACGGGCGACGATCTGTGTTGTGGGTGGCGGCGTGCTTGAGGTTGCGGAGGCTTCGATGACGATGGCGATGGCGATGGTGGCGAAGATATAGGAGGCGGACGAGCCGCGGCAGCTGCGTACGAGATTCTAGCAGGAGAAACCGATCGAGAAGGGGAGGGGGATTGTGGGATAGGTATGTTGTTTAAGGCGAAGAGGGGGGAGAAGGGAGAGAAGAGAAGGTAGCAGCTTGTCCTGATGGTGATCGAGGCTGTGGCGCATTCTTTGGAGAGTAGACAGTTCGCGGGTTGTTAATTAATAGAATACAGTCCTCGCCGTGACACTCGAGAAGGTCGTTGTTGCTGTATTTATTTTCTACTGCTAATTCTCGCAGGTTGTATACTTCGTCACATACGTGACAAATGCACGCATCCTCTCCCGAGTCCTGGGTGTAGCAAAAGTCGCAAGATGCTAACAGCTCTGTGGGGAGATCCTTATGAGTCCAGGTGGATGGGTATGTATCCAGACGTGAGGCGCTAGTTCGGTATGGTCGAGGGACTAGAGGCGCTGACGGTGACTCGCATCGTGATGGTGATCGTTGGGACGCTGGCTGGTGCGCCGAGTCTTGCAGCCTTGAGAGTTGACACTTATATATCCGCTTTCTCTACTGAAGGGCTACTTATTAAGCGTTCATTGTTGGCCAGCAGAATAGGCAATGCTGGGTTGGCGTGTCACCGTGGCTGGCTTGGCGTTGTCACCGCGACTGGCTTGGCATTATCACTCTATAGTGACACCTGAGGCAACTTATACTCTCAATCTTCTCTCCCATACAGTTCATCATTCATAATCTCTCCTACTTCAGTGCTCCCACTTCTCGCCTCAGTACACACCTGATTCATCAGCAACTTTCCCTGTCTGATTCCTCTACCAGCTTTTTCTGCTCCTCCAACATTGCGCCTTCTGCCCTTCGAACTTCAACATGAATATAATTTGCGGACCCAGCGATGGGGCACCTACATGTATACCCATGTCAAGGTCATCCTCAAGCTCAACCACATCAAAAGAGACTACGGCAGTGGAGAGTTCACCATCGAAGTTATCGTCCTCAAAGGGATTGGAAGACTCTCGTATATATAGGTGCAAAGGGATCCGAGATCTAAAAGAACGTGTCCACTCGCAGTGCGCCGCGTTGATGGACGGTCGCACGAATCAACAGTACCTTGTTTACATGGGTATCACAAAAGGCCACCTTGAAAAGATTGACCATCAGCGCGCCGACATAGGGAAGCATACTCGGATGAGCCATTACGCAGATAACAATCTATTAGTTATCAAGCTGATGCCCTCAGCGGAACATGAAGTTGCGCACCTCACACTATCCCTGAAACTTATTCACGCATGTGTCAGAATGGGCCTTCCAGAAGGCTGCTTATGTCCTATTGGCGGGACAACATACAAACTCCCTAATTCCTCTAAAGAGGGTGATATGGGATTCTGCCCCGTCCCGATCCGGAAAAAGAAATTTGACTGGCCAACAATTGTTTTTGAGTCTGGACTCTCTGAAACACTTACTCGTCTGCAACATGACGCAGAATGGTGGATTGTCAACTCTGGAGGAGATGTCAAGATTGCCATCATCATCTCAATAAAGCGAGCACAGAAGACGCTAACGGTCGAAAAGTGGTGCTCTTCTCCGCCTCCTACATATAGACCAGCCACCAGAAGCCACCCAAGTCCCAATGCTCCAATTCCGACAAAAGTCCAAGAGCTTACTATCACCCAAAATCCCACTCCACAACTAGGTCCTACTGCTCAGTCGAATACCATCGGTCAGCCAATTGTCACCATTCAGCCAGGCACTGTCTCAACCTATGACGTTGCTGGAGCGCCTCTGGTTCTCGGATTTGACGAAATTTTCCTCCGAGCCGCTGTACCACCAGAAGGCGATGTCATCTTTAATGACGCGGATCTTGCAACCTGGGCGGATTACTTCTGGGAGAACGTTGAGTAGAGAGATCGCAAGGGTTATGGCAGGATCGGGGGGACACATTGTGTGACCGGCAACGGCTAATGGTGGGTCGAGCTATGTGCTGCGCTGTTGTACAACATACAGAACAACGGAAGTGTCATCACTTTCCCAGGGTTTTCTAAGGCCTTGTTCGGGATAACGGAAGTACCATCCTTGCCGAGGGTTCACCTAAGAGCTTATTCAGGACAACAGAATCGCCATAGATTTCTGTCAAACAATGAATGCCAAGAGAATATGAATTGAAATGCTCTGCTCTTTAGCAACTGGTCCTGCCAGGTTGCTGATATTTATACACGTTTTGTTGGCTCCTTTTCTTCTCCTATTTCTACCCCTATATCCTACATAGGAGTGATAACCTCTATTCCCGGTAAAGGGGCTCTTGCTCCTGTCCAACCGTTCAACAATTTCCTAGGGGTCTGGTGGGCCGCGGAAGGGCGGACTGGAAGGATGCCTGGGAATGCAAGTGTTGGATAGAGACGAGAGGTTTCCATAGGCGACGACGTTGCAGATGGTTGCTCTGTGCAACAATGTAGCATTCGTGTGTCTATAAAAGGAGCCTCAGGGCCTCGACAAGTAGATAGAGAACAGAGCGCTCCTTCATCTCAAGTTGCACAAAGAAAGTTTGATAGCAGGGCGCCGGCTGATCATGTGAGGCAGGGCAGAAATGCCAGGGGTCCCAGGATGAAGAGAGATGAGGATGATGGAGAGGTTGACGTCGAGGAGGACGGGAGAGCGGTTCTGTCGAACAATGTCTCATTGAACGACCGAATAGTAGCAAGTGCCCCCGTATTGGAAAAGGGGTTATCACCCCTATGCAGGATTTAGGGGCGGAAATAGGAGAAGAAAAGGGTTAAACCGACGTGTATATATACCAGCAACCTGGCAGGACTGGTTGTGAGGTAGACAGAGCATTCAATGCATTTTAAGTTGTTCCCCAGTTCGACAGGTTCTTATAGCGACGTCAAAAGCGGCGGGCGGCCAAGAACTAAGCCAGAGGCAGATTCCCCGGCAACGACATTCCCCCCCCCCCCCCAAAAAAAAGGTTTATATTTTATACTGCCAAAAACTGCTTCAAAATGTAACACCAAATCGAGGTTGACCTATCAAGGACGTAACCGAGTGGTAAAACACTCGGCTTGCAGTCGAACCGATAGAATTGAGGGGCCTTACTAGTGTTCGATCATAGGTAAGGTAGGAGGGTTGTCCGGCCTAGCTCCATTGAGTCTAGGTGCCTAGATGGGTAAACGCAATGCTCCAGCCAGTGATTGTTGAAACTGATCTGACTGAAAACTTTCGCTGGCTGTGGCGCCCCATCTATAAGTGAGTCCTATACTAGCTGTAGGAGGGGTTTATCATCGCGCGGTGTCCATGGCATGAGTAACGTCAGTGTGATTGCAATGATATTTCTCTTGCCGCGGCGAAGCCACGGCAAGACTATTTCCCCTTTGACGCGTGCTGTTAGCGCAACGCGTCTCTGATTGTTGTAGCAGCGTGAAGAGAATATGGGCTAACCAAACCTATTGGAGGAATTCCAATAATGGAGGATCAATTGGAGTCCAGTATGGAACCCCTACATTAATGGAATCTCTCCTCTAAGTGTGCAAAAAGGGTGCTTCCTTCTTCTCAATTTAATGTCCGACCGGCGGCCTAAGGCAGCTATGCAAGCGATGACCAGCTAGGCTAGCCACGGGATCTTTGCTACGTACATCTCTCTGGAGAAGTTGATGTCTTGGTGGTCAGGCTCCTCATGCTGGGTTCCCCCAGCATGCTCCTTAAACTCTCTGCCGCTCCAGGTAGCGGAAAGTAATCGTTCCGTGGATATGGATAGTAGGTGATCTATGATGATCGATCAGTTTAAAGATCTTGCCCTGTAGAATAAGAGAAGGTGACCCACATCGCTATCATCGGGAAATCAACCAAATTCTTGCCTTCATCGGAAAACCACAAATACTCTTCTTACTCTTCATACCAACCATTGCGCAACGCCATATTCGCCCACATGTCGGCTTGCTTGTTGCGGTCCCTGGGCACATGCCAGAATAAAACCTCAACGTCAAGCTTATTCAACTCGACGACAAGCTCTTCAAGTCTCCTGAAAAGCGGAGCATTTGTGACGGGCCTATCTCTGGAGGTCCGATAGCCATTCTTTTTCCACTTGAACACCCACTCGGTCATACCCTTCACCAAGTATTCCGAATCTGCCTTAATCACGACCTGCTGTAAGTCCCCACCTTCGAACCCTTTGCTCTGTATGGCCAGGGCTTGTTCAAGCCCGCGAATGCCAGCCCTTAGTTCCGCTATTTGGTTAGTTGGTTTGCAATCCTTCAGAATGAAGCTGTCGTTATATTCGGACTCGTCGCCAATAAAAACCCCTGCGGCAGCCCTAGCATCTGCGGCGCCATTGTTCCAACAGGCGCCATCAACAGCAATGACTATGCAATCTATATGTAACGGCCGTCTACCACAGTATTTGCATGGGCCGGCTCTATCGCATGCCACATAGGTCCAATACTTATCGTCGCAAACTTCCACGTCGTCCAAATCCACGTTCTCGCCGTAGAGTTCTTTCGGTTTGAATTTGCGATCCTTCGTCCATTCTCGTGTTCGAGATGAATCGGCAAGGTCAGCAGTGAAGGAGTGCCGGTTTATTCCCATGTCGATCTGCGAGCGCTCAATTTTAGGTGCCGCTCCTCCAACACCCTTGGTTCAGGAGATTGTGGCGATGCGTTATGGTGTCAGTCCGGAGGACGACGAGGGAAAACGTTCGTCAGAGCTGCGATATTATCAGGACGGATAACTGCAATGTCACGGTTAGCTTGAAAGTGCCTTCTCTGGCGTGAAGTTGGACCTACGACTGAGTGTTGGAGGTCGAAGTCGAAGTGAATGGATGGCTGCGTTAGAGCTTGGAGGCTGCCAGCGTCCACCCATATGTGCATGGCATTCCCCTGTTCGTTCGAGTTTTTGATTCTCACTGCTCGATCGTGGGAAATTGAGAGGTGGACGGTAAAGCAATGAAATGCGCCCATTCAGGGACCAAGTCACAAAAAGCCCGGTGCAAGTTTGCCGAGTGGGCGCAACACCTGATGTAGTCACGTGGCCTGGAGCCTGAAGGGTTTGGGTCATGTCAAACTTCTCTATCTAACTGAGATCCTGCCTCGCACATACATATGTATGTATGGAGAAAGATTGTTGCCACCTTTCGGCGTCTCCGTATTCAGCTCGTAGATGAATATGTAGCCACACATGTCAGACTTGTGCAATTTGAGTCGAAGGAGTGCTCTGTTCTCTATCTACTTGTTGAGCTGCTGAGGGTTTCTTTATAGACATGCGAATACCTCGTCGTCGCGCAGAGTAACCGTCAGTAACGTCGTCGTCTATGGAAACCTCCCACTAGTGTTTCAATGGTGGAGCCTATACATTATAGTCCCTGTTCAACAAGTCAAAGCCGGGAGCGACTTGTACATGGCCAAACATTGCTGCAATACAATTAATCGAATGACCCATATAAATTTCGCTAGTTAAGTGAAATTATTACCTAGTAGCTTATCCTGCTTCGCTACGCTCCGCAGGTTCTTACAGTATTAATATCAAGGAATGCCAAGGGACAGAAGGGAAAGTGTGATTCAATAGGGAATTAATGAAATCGACAGTCCTATATGATATCGACTCGATCGCTTGAGGAGTCAAGCGATAATGCGGCGAGAGGAGCAGGATATAAGCCTGGTGTTTAGTGTCTTGGCAGCGGCTGCCCTGACAATCAAGGCACCCAACCGATACGAAGCTACTATGAATGAGAACTTGAAAGACAACAATCGTCAGTTCCCAATCAGATGATGTCTAAGTGTCATTAACAGCGTCATACCTCTCATTATCTTGCAGTCGCAGAATCCCTGTCAAACTTGGTGTGCAACTTGAATTGTATGAGTGCTCTGGCTCTCCCAACGGGTGTAGGATAGAGTCCATCTATATATCTATATACACAGCGTACGTCATCGCTGTGAACGATAGGTCACCAATTCAACAATCCCTTACTCACTCATACGACGCCAAATGGATCATCTCCCGTCCATGTCAAGTCCAATACCGACTGACTTCAAGGTAGCCTATTTGTGCGATCAGCAGTCGATTTCAACGACAGGTTTCTGGACGTATCCAGAGAATCATCAGTGGAATCGTGACCAGTTAAAAGTTGGACTCGAGGGGCACAACGCACGAGTGTTGATGAGAGCCAATCCCCACAAGTCACAACTCCCTGCTTCGCAGATGATCCAGGAGATCGCACGTCTCCTCCAGAACTGGTGGTATTTCGGCTTGCTCAGCGAAGTTTTGCAGACCGATATCAAGCACGTGGATTTTACACTCGAGGAGCGTGAGGGAGGAGGCTCTTCAGTAACGACAATGCACTTAGGAGAATATCTCCATGCTTGGGAGTCGAGACTTGGGCAGCAGGACCCGCAAAAAGCCTTGTTCAACCTCAAACAGTCCAAGAGCTGTGTGGACTATGTTCACCGCCAGGTCGAGCAATTGGGCACTTTTATTGAAGGACAAATCAGGTCGAAACCTTCTACGAGCACCACTGCGCCATCGGCTCTCGACACCATCATCGCGTCCAGGGAGAGATCAGATGATCCTGTGGCCCTCGCAGGTCAGATACTCTCCGTACTTCGTGAAGAGGAGCAAAACTTCTGGGTGAGATGGGGGCGTAAAATTATGCCCGAGGATTTGGAGCTGTCAATTTGCGTCCTCGGCCACACGCTGTCCCATGCGATTCACAAAATTCAGACTCGCCTGGGACTGGACAACAATGGGACTCTCAGAGACGACGGAACGGCCTGGTACACGCCGTCGTATGTACATCGACGATTGATTCGCAACGGGGTATGCCCTCGACTCATCTCTATTCTTCAGCCCATGTTGTCGCTCGTTGGAATGTGTCTTGCAAGTTTCCTTCCGTTCAACAGTCGCAGGGAGAATGCGATCGGACATGACAGTTGTTCCGCTACGCGCTGCAACGTTGACTACCTAGCCAAGGGAGTTTCTCCTCGTCGTCATGCCGCACACCCATGCTCATGCGAAGATCTCCCCCGAGATGACTTCTACGATCAAGTTCTGTGTCTCTTAGAACATGGACACATCCCAGTGGTACGTGTCCGAAAAGACGCTGGCAGTCTCGGCATTGAAGTCCTGTCATCTCATGAGACCACCTACGTCGCTTTTTCTCACGTGTGGAGCGACGGACTTGGAAACCAAGTCGCCAATCAGCTCTCACAGTGTCAATGGTCTCGGCTACAGAGTATCATTGATGACTTTTTCCCTAGAGAGCCTCCAGGATCCATCCCATTCTGGCTTGATACGATTTGTGTTCCTGTGGTACCCAATGTGCCTGATGGCCACTGCGATGCAGCTGATAGCCTCAGACGCAGACGCATGCGCAATTATGCCATTGAGCGTATGAGAGACACTTATCACGATGCGTTCTCTGTGATTATTCTCGACAGCACCATGCTGAACCTGACCGCGGAGAACCTTTCCCCTGTCGAGCTCGGCTTACTCTTTTCGTTTTCACGCTGGATGCAGCGATTGTGGACGATGCATGAAGGCGCTGTTACGCCGTACAGCCGTGTCTTTGTTCGCACGGCGAATGGCACCGTTCAATTGACTGATGTTTTCGAAAGTTTGCAGCAGATCCAAAAGGACGAGACCACTGACAGAAATGTCAGTCTACTTTCCAGCATTGGCACCGTCGAAGCCTACCAAGCCTGGATGTTGAATTTGCATATTGACGTTTCGGATCACAGTAAAGAGAATCTCCAGTACTTTTTTAGATTTGCATGGAATGAGTCGAGAAATCGCGCTACAAAATACGAAGAAGACCGTTATGTCGTGATTGCGTCGAT
Organism: Rhinocladiella mackenziei CBS 650.93; assembly: GCF_000835555.1. Lineage (NCBI taxonomy): Eukaryota > Fungi > Ascomycota > Eurotiomycetes > Chaetothyriales > Herpotrichiellaceae > Rhinocladiella > Rhinocladiella mackenziei. Next base: position 5,032,472 of record NW_013550604.1, read on the forward strand.
GCTGGGCATTGGACGACCCCAGGACTTCTATGACTGCAAGACCGAGGCAGAAAGAGCTTTGCTTTTATTTCGACGTTTTGATGCTCGGAGCATTCCGTCAGCTCTGTTGTTTGCTGCTGGGGATCGCCTGGTGACACCAGGATACCGATGGGCACCCTCCTCTATCGGCCATGACAGGTTAGAAGTGATAGATCAAGTGCCTCCAGCTCAGCGGGTTGAAGAGGGCCTAATTGTTGAGTTCGAAGGTTGGAGGTTGTCTCAGCATCCGGATTGGAGTCGGCGGCACTGGGTGAACAGGCCACAGGACAAGGCAAATCGTTGCCCCATGGACACCAAGACGGTGAGCAGCTCAGGGCGTCGTACGTGGATTGTCCAGACAAAACCGGACAATACTCTCCATTTAATCAATCTTTTCAGTGAAGACGAAAGATGGCCCGCAGCCTTCACATGGGACAATTTAGCAATTATTCGGCAAGCTTGGAGACGAGATGGAAAAAGAGCCAACCGAGCAATTCTGGTGGCCGAGAAGATGACCACTCAAGACGGGCTGATCCACGTCCATTACCTTGCTCCATTATGGTGGACCTGGCTGTCGCCGGAAGACGAGCGGAAGATTCTTCTCACCACGCAATACGGCATGATGAACATCTGCGTGGCATCCCCTGTCGGTGACGGGGAGTTAACTCCTAGATGGTGCATCGATTGAAGATATCAAATGAATCAGAGGGATGGTATCAAACAAGAGATAGAGACTGGATACTGGTATGATGTCTATTATAAGACTTTGGCTGGGAGAGAGGAGGTAAGTTGCACCTGAAGGTACAAGAGTCGTATAACCTGTCCGTCTTGCCAGAAAATGTCAGGAGAATTTTCCTACTCGGGCAGATCGGTCTCCAAGATCTTATGGAAGATAGTCGCTTGTGAGCTATATTTATTGCCAGACTCGTCACGATATGAGTAGATCTCAGAAGCATGCCGAATGATATCCTATTCGTTGCATTAACAACACACAATTTCAAGTAATACTGAGATTTTGGTGTACAGATTTGGGAGGTCTTACCTTGTTTAGTTTTATGTAACTGGCCATCACCGGGTTGAAAATGGTCTGCACGGGTCCGGAAGCAATTTCATCACGGTCAACACCCATAGTATTTGCTTGACAAAATGGCCCAGCTTGGCCTCGCCGGCTCCTTTGAAGCTTGGGTCAAAGCCGGGAGCCATGTCCGATTATCACTGCGCGCAAATGCATACTCCATAAGGATGTCTAACCTCGTCAATACAGTTTGGCGAAGGAAGGGAAACAACTGACCGTTCGTGAGTGCGGCATAAGTCAACGACACCGTCATGGGCTTTCCGGCAACCCCAAATCTGTGACAGCGAGCCAGCAGATTTTCAAGCATGACTCGATGCGCGGTTGCAAGCCACTCACTTTTGCATTGGAGAAGGACGGATTCAACACAGCCCTGCGCATGCGGTGAAGATTACGGTTGAGAATCGCAAATGTCGCCTGAGATAATCAACTCTGGTTTGTAGAAAGAAGTCCACTTGTTCCGTTTGCGTGTTGTGCCGGCGTACACTTCCGGGTTGATGCGCACAATGGGGCCATATTGCTCGTGTAAGGTCAAGAATGACATCGTAGTAGAATTCGTACCTATGCCATGAGCCAATATGTGAGATTTTGCCGATGTCGGCCCTGGGATCTCCGCTTGACGATGATGGAGAGAATACATCACCACCAACAAGGATCCTAATCCTGCGGGAGAAGCGGTCAGTCCTTCTAGCTAGTTTATGAGACTGTAGAACCATTCGTCAGGCTTGTTTGCAAGAGCGCTACCTCGCTATTCGGAGACGACCCTGAAAGGCTTGACATTGCCCCACCGGTCGATGTGATGAGGGGGAGGGGAAATATTTTATCGATAAGATATTAGCCGGAGGGATACAAAGGAGGAGTCGAACGATCCTCCCTGAACAGAACTGCATTAGTCCATAGATAATGGACGAAAGCTTGCCAGATTGGTCCCCTACATACTAAAAATGCCCGCACAACACCACTAAGGTCAGATACCCGCCTTCCCCGGCCAATCCAAGACGGTGCTGTGCGGTGTGTTTCGCAATGGAAATAATGTGCAGTAGGTGCTAGGCGTAGCGGTAGAAAATGCCTATCTACCCGTAGAGTCTATCGTCACGTAGTATCATGTAGGCGCATCACGTGTCCTAGCCACTACACCGCGGGGGGTATTATTCTGTACACCAACTTTTGTTATTCTGTACACCGGAAAACCTGCTTATTCTGTACACCATGCCTCAACTCTCCTTATTCTGTACACCACCACCTCTCTCTCGCCTTATTCTGTACACTTAACGCTCTCATCCTGTTATTCTGTACACCGCGCTAACAGAGCTTGTTGCCGTTGGCCCGGCGATGGCGAGAAAACACTAGTAAGTGGCGTAGCTGTGGAGGGGTGACGCGTTAAACTCTCCCCGTTATAGGTGGTTGCGAAGCAATAAACACATTTGATTCCCTTTTCCTTGGTAGATAAGTACCGTGCATTTTGAGCTTCTCTGTATACTTTGTAAATTATTGTGGCCTACACAGCCGGATTTGTGTAGAGATCCCCTGCACGGTCGATACCTCGTGCTGACTAAGGTAACAAACCAGCGCCCATAGGCTTGGGAGGACCGCTCATAAGCCGGAGGGGGAAACCGCCCATGAACCGGGGGGAAACCGCCCATAAGCCGGGGGGCAACTGCCCCGCTTATGGGCGGTTCCCACCCAAGCCTATGGGCGCTGGTTTGTTACCTTAGTCAGCACGAGGTATCGACCGTGCAGAGGATACCATCGTTAACCATCATTTCTGCATTCTATATAGGCAGACTTAGGTGTTGTGACATCACGTATCTTCGAACTGCGCAGATAACCGGAAAAATAAAAATCCGGACCAATCAAAAGCGGTGTACAGAATAACAAAATGTGGTGTACAGAATAACATTACCCCTACACCGCTACATACGGTGTCCTTAGCATAGGCTCGGCAGCCCACGAAACATAAAAAAAAAAAAGGCAGCTTGGCAAAGGTTCATAATTGTGACAGAGTCACTTAATACTACTCCGTGGTATTTCAGTTTCTTGATCGTAAATCCAGATATTGAGTACTATCGACTTCTAAAAATTCCTACTACGCCACCTTCAGGTTTCTTTTCGCCATGCCCACAACAATAATTCGCCGACCGGCCGACCAGAGCACCGCCAGCTACAAAGGTACCAAAACCTTTACTGGGGACGTCTGGGTCGATCCAATACACAACACGCCGGACATAAAAATCAACAACGTCTTCTTCAACCCCGCTGCCCGGAGTTACTGGCATACGCATGAGAATGGACAATTGATGAAAGTTCTCGCGGGCTCCGGCTGGGTCTGTGATAAGGGAGAGAAACCCCGGCGTCTTCAGGCGGGAGATGTCGTTTGGGCAGCGCCTGGGACGACTCATTGGCACGGCGGAGATGATGGCAGCTACATGTGCCATTTGGTGGTCAGTCATGGGTCGACTACGTGGCACCAAGAGGTTACAGACGAAGAGTATCAGAAGAAAAGCTAGAGGGGGAAAGCTCGATTTCCGTCGGCCATAAAGCTGCTGTTAATGGTCTCAGAAGTGTTAACAGTCCACATTAGGTCTAGCCTAGTCACCTACACCACAGCCTTCATATTATGATTTTTCGGATGACTTGTCCTATTTCCCAGGGTTTCAGACTACATAGTTTCGAAGCGTGTACGAAGCGTACAACAGCTCCGAAGGTCTTTACAAGCCTTGGCATTGCCACATATCACGGTGGCCCTTTTTGTCGCTTGCACCTCGCTCAGATAGATTCAATCAATCTTCTCTCGGCCAACAATGTCATGCAATTGGTAGCGACAGTCATACCTACAACGCAGGCTGCAACTCGACTGCTTGTGAAACGCACCATGTCAGTATATTGGCAAATATATCTCCGCCGGCAGCGAACCACACTGCTCATATTCCCTTCCACTCGACTTACTTCTACTTGTCTTTGACTATCTTTCCCGATAATCATGACATTGTTGCCAGTGTCTGCGACCGGAGGGTCGGTATGTCTCTGTTGTCCCGGCTCAGGAGTGTGCCCGGGTCAAAGTTCCTCTCAGATATGTCCGCGGGTCCCCGTCGGACATTCTACAGTGTTCGGCCGAACTTGGACACTGGCTCCCTGCAGGAATTGCGACACGATACCATGTTGGACCCACAGCGGACCGGGCATATGCGGTGATAGTGAAGGTATTCACGGCTTCAAGTAACTAATGGAACTCCGCTAACCATGACCTTGTTCACTAACCTACAATCTCGATTGAGTCTCTATTTCAATCCTTTTCTTTCCTATGATTTTGACCTTCTTCTCTCAGCTTGATCTGAACGAGCTAGGGGCTTTTGCTTTCCATTCAAACGCATGTTGTCGCCACTCAGCTTGTCAAAGTACCATGTCGACAGTGCCTGGCGATCTGGGCTTCGGCAGAGCCCTTCGCCCCTTTCCTCCCGACCACGGTACATCAGAACCAACGGCTGATGAGGTTCAACCAAGCGCAGAAGTATCGATGGAGAAGCGTTATTCCATAGTGCAGAATCTTGCACGCCAATACACGCACGATTCGACCGTCGGTTCAGACGATCCTAAGGGCAAACCTATCTTCGGGAGCGACGATCCAAATTCTCCTTTAAACCCAGTCAGCGAAAATTTCAACGCACGTGCCTGGGCCACAAATGTCGCCAGAGTGGCCCACGAGCGTGGCCAGAGTTTTCGTCGAGTTGGAATTTGTTTTCAGAATCTGAATGTGTTCGGCTATGGCACGCCAACGGACTTTCAAAAGGACGTGGGTAACATTTGGCTGGCTCTGCCTGGCTTAATTCGCCGCTTCTTCGACAAAAAGGCCGGCCAGACTCGGATTGACATTCTGCGCCAGTTTGAAGGGATCATACGGCCTGGGGAGACGTGTGTTGTCTTGGGTCCACCTGGTTCTGGTTGCTCAACATTACTTAAGACGCTTGCAGGAGACACGAACGGCATTTATGTTAGTGAAGGTTCCTACTTCAACTATCAAGGAATGTCAGCAAAAGAGATGCATTCTTCACATCGTGGCGATGCCATCTACACCGCCGAGGTCGATGTCCATTTCCCTCATTTAACTGTGGGAGACACGCTAACTTTTGCTGCGCGTGCGAGCTGCCAGAAGGAGCTGCCACAAGGTATCTCCCGCAATGAGTACGTCCTTCCAATCCGTGACTATCTCCGACTTCACATGTAGCCATTGACTGATTTCTTCGCAGATATTGTGACCATCTTCGAGACGTCGTCATGGCCATGTACGGCATTACTCACACCATCCACACAAGAGTGGGAGATGAATTCACCAGAGGCGTATCGGGAGGCGAACGAAAACGTGTTACAATCGCAGAAGCAACTCTAACAGGGGCCCCATTTCAGTGCTGGGACAAGTGAGTGTTCAGTCGGGCATCTTCTTCTTCTTCTCGGAAATAGAGGCTAACTACTTTCGAAGCTCGACTCGTGGTCTGGACTCGGCCAATGCGATTGAGTTCTGCAAGACCCTCAGGCTTCAGTCTGAGTTATTCGGTCAGACATGCGCAGTTTCGATGTACCAAGCTCCACAGAGTGCTTACGACCTGTTCGACAAAGTCCTGGTCATCTACGAAGGTCGCCAGATCTACTTCGGCCCTGCCCCCGAAGCAAAACAGTATTTCATCAATCTAGGTTTCCAGTGTCCAGCACGTCAGACAACTCCCGACTTTTTGACATCCATGACTTTTCCCGCAGAGCGAATTCCACGGGCTGGCTGTAATCCGCCGCGAACTCCCGACGAATTCGCAGCCGCATGGAAGAACAGCCGTGCATATCAAGCCTTGCAGGTGGCAATCGACGCATACAAGACCGAGCACCCGATTGATGGTCCCGACGCCGAGACATTTCGTCAATTGAAGAAGTCGCATCAGGCTAAAGGTCAACGCCTTAAGTCACCTTACACCCTGACATATCATCAGCAGGTTCAGCTTTGCTTTTGGCGTGGATGGAAAAGATTCATTGCCGATCCTTGGGTGGCTGTTGGAATGGGTGTCGGCAACACGCTGCTGGCTCTTATCATTTCGTCCTTGTTTTACAACCTGAAGCAGGACACCAATTCCTTCTACGGACGTGCTGTTGTACTTTTCGTGGCCATCCTGTTCAACGCATTCGCTTCTATACTCGAGGTCATGACGTTGTATGCACAAAGACCCATTGTGGAAAAACAAACTCGCTACGCCTTCTACCATCCATCGGCTGAATCGTACTCTTCCGTCCTGGTTGATCTGCCTCTGAAGATTGTCAACGCTGTTTCATTCAACCTGGTGTTCTACTTCATGACGAATCTCAACCGGCATCCTGGCAACTTCTTCTTCTACCTGTTCACCGTATTCGTTATCATTATGGCCATGTCTGGTATTTTCAGATCTATGTAAGTTGCCTCGATCATGGGAGAACGGAAATTGACTAACATAATCCAGCGGCGCATTGTCGCGGACTGAGCAGCAAGCCATGGTTCCTGCTTCAACCCTCATGCTTGCATTGCTCATCTTTACAGGATTTGTTGTCCCTGTCGATTACATGCTGAGTTGGTGTCGATGGATCAGTTACGCCAATCCTGTCGGATATGGCTATGAGGCCCTTATGGTCAATGAGTTCCATGGCCGCAATTTTCCATGTTCTGCCTATATCCCCGACTACGCAAACCCTGGCTCCAGTAACTTGGCGTGCGATGCGGTCGGTGCCATTCCCGGCCAGCTCTATGTGAACGGCGATGCTTATATTAATTCGGCATACAGCTACTACCATAGTCATAAGTGGCGCAATGTTGGCATCGTTATCGCCATGGCTGTTTTCAACCACCTTGTTTATTTCATCGCCAGCGAATATGTTACAGCAAAGAAGTCCAAGGGAGAAGTCCTTGTCTTCCGTCGAGGATTTGTTCCGAAGTCTACCTCAAAGGGTGGTGACGACGTCGAAAAGTCACCCTCCAATCCGGTCATGGTCGCTGCAAAGTCAGCCGAGTCATTGCCCAGTAACGAAGGTGTCATCCAAGGATCCACCAGCGTTTTTCATTGGAGCAACGTATGCTACGACATTAAAATCAAGGGCAAACCTCGGCGCATTCTGGACAATGTTGACGGCTGGGTCAGACCAGGGACGCTCACCGCTTTGATGGGCGTCTCAGGAGCCGGCAAGACCACCCTTCTGGATTGTTTGGCGGATCGACGTACGGGTATAGGTATCGTCACTGGCGAGATGCTGGTCGACGGCAAGATACGCGATGAGAGCTTTCAACGACAGACTGGGTATGCTCAGCAGCAAGATCTGCACCTGGAGACCAGTACAGTCAGAGAGGTAAGTTCTCTGTCCATCCTCGCCCTCTGGTGGTTATCTCCAGGGTTGCTGTCACCCGTACATCCGCCAACTGATTTTTCTCGCAGCTTCCGACTGACTTACGTGGTAGGCTCTCAGCTTCTCAGCTCTTCTTCGTCAACCTTTTAGTGTCCCGAAAAAGGAAAAACTAGCCTATGTGGATGAAGTCATCAAGTTGCTGGAAATGCAAGAGTACGCCGATGCCGTTGTAGGTGTGCCGGGCGAAGGCCTCAACGTGGAGCAACGCAAGCGTTTGACCATCGGGGTCGAACTGGCCGCCAAACCGCCGCTCCTGCTCTTTGTTGACGAGCCCACCTCAGGACTTGACTCTCAAACCAGCTGGGCGGTCGTCGACTTGCTAGAGAAGCTGTCTAAAGCAGGTCAATCGATCCTCTGCACTATTCACCAGCCGTCGGCGATGCTGTTTCAACGTTTCGAACGCCTGCTCTTGCTTACTGAGGGAGGGAAGACGGTTTACTTTGGTAAGTATTTCCTTTTTCTCTCATGGGTTCTCTCCCCGGTTTCCGTTCCCCTTCGAGATGATGAATCAATAAGAGCAATAATAATTAATCAAAATCTTCAACACAGGTGAAATTGGACACAACTCGGAGACCCTAACAGACTACTTCGAACGCAATGGAGCACCACCTTGTCCACCCGGTGCCAATCCTGTTGAATGGATGCTCGAAGCCATCGGCGCTGCTCCTGGCGGTTCATCTAAAATCGACTGGTTCCAGGTATGGCGTTCCAGCCCCGAATATCAGCACGTTCAGGACGAACTATCCAGGCTCCGGGCCCGTGTTAAAGATCGACCATCCACGGACGAAAAGAATGATCCAGCCTCATACCGCGAATTCGCTGCACCACTCTGGGAACAATTCCTTATCGTCACAGAACGCGCCTTCCAGCAAATATGGCGCACACCGTCTTACATTTACTCCAAACTCGCACTCTGCATTGGCAGCAGTTTGTTCATTGGCCTGGTATTTATTGATGCACCACTGACGATTCAAGGTCTGCAGAATCAGATGTTTGCCGTCTTCGAACTCGCCAGCATATTCGGACAGTTGGTCAATCAGCAATTTCCACAATTCCTAACTCAACGTGCATTGTATGAAGTGCGTGAACGCCCGGCGAAGACGTACTCCTGGAAAATTTTCATGCTGAGCCAGATTCTATCTGAGATACCTTGGAATACCCTCGCCTCGGTCTTCATGTGGGCGTTGATGTATTACCCTGTCGGCTTCTACAAGAACGCTGACGCCGCCGAGCAAGGCACGGAACGAGGTGCATTGAGTTGGCTTCTGCTCTGGCAATTTCTCCTCTTCGCATCAACCTTCGCGCACATGTGTGTTTCCTGGGCCGACAGCGCAGACTCAGCCGGCAACACCGCAAACTTCCTCTTCGTGCTCATTTTCTTCTTCTGCGGTGTCCTGGCCACACCGGCCGCGATGCCTGGATTCTGGGTCTTTCTGTACCGCGTCTCGCCACTGTCGTATTGGGTCTCGGCTGTGCTGTCGACAGGCATCGCGAATGTCGATGTCACCTGCGCAAACAATGAATATACTATCCTCAGTCCGCCTGAGGGACAGACTTGTGGCCAGTACATGGACGACTATATCTCAAGAGTGGGTGGATATCTGCTCGACTCGGATGCGATGAGTCATTGCCAATACTGCAAGATTAAGGACACAAATGTCTTTCTCGCGGCCGTCAGCTCAGAGTATGCAGACAGATGGCGCAATTTCGGGATCCTGTGGGTATACATTGGATTCAATATCGTGGCGTCATTGGCGCTATATTGGCTGGTACGGATGCCTAAGGGAAAGAGGAAGACGTGAATGAGTGGGTCCAAGATTCTTTTGTTTCGAGGCAAGGGCTTGAAGACTCATTCACGGACACAATGAGCGACTGGTGGGCCGAAAACTTGTATTTTTATATTCGTCATTGGCTAATCTCCTGCTGTGGTGGATAGACTGGCATATCTCGCATTAGACAAACTCTACTCCATTCTAATAGAAAAAGACATGACACTGATGAATGGAAGAATGGTCTCTGGAAACAACTGTTTATCATATAGGTTGCATACCGTATACGATAGAGCCGTGGGTTGAGTGGAGTACATGACCTTTGCCTAGTCATTGTCCAGGATGGTGCCCTGAACAGGCACTTCCCTCAAGAAAAGCCAGCATCGGGGAAGAGGAAATCCAGATCAAGGTCCATGCCATACTCTCCTGGTCCATCACCCAGAGTGGTCGACGCCAAATCAGCATTCACGGGGACTGGCAGGCTTTGTAATATCTCATGACAGAAGATAAGACTATCCCGCGCATTTTTTGCAATCTCCAATTTCAACAGCGTCTTCCCTGATTCCGTCGCTGCAACCTGTCCTAGTACCATGCTTAGGAGCATATGGCTCTTGACGTTAGTTTCGCCATGTCGAATTCGCTCCGCAGACAATGAAATGGCGTCTCTCACATATTGCTTCAGGAGCTCTCTGTGCTGCGAATGGCGGTGCATCGTCCCGTCGGTGCGCTGGGCGTCCACCTCGGCCAGAAGTTCAAGATTGATGACAGTGCATGCCAACCTGAATCCCTCCCTGAACAATCCACCTCCACCGATCCTCGTGAGGTGTGCGAAAGCGTCATCCGGCTCAGGTGAGAGAATGGACATGGCGGCGTCAAGGCTGACTTTGAGGGAATAGTAGAAGAGTGGATTCTGGCGGGCTTTGCTGGCAAATGGACAGTGCAAGAGAATTGTGAAACGGCGGATGAAGAAGTCCAGCAGATTTCGGTGAAACGGAGTTACGCCGGGGTGTTCATTCTCTTTCACGAAGGTGTTGTATGCGCGGCATGCGTCGTTGATTTCTGTGCTCAAGGAAAGGACGTCCAGGTAGGAGAGCCTGAAGTGCAAGCCGTTCATGAGCTGAAGGATTCGCAATCGCGTCGGTAGGGATTCGAGGAGCATCAGCTGCATCGAGGTCGAGGTGAAGACGCTTTTCGCATAAGGTCGAAGAACTGTTGTTGACTCGTCCATGTCCTCATCATTGATATTGGCAGGAGCCTCGGTATCAAATTCGTCGTAGGACATTCTCGGTGGCATAGCTGAGTCCAGTGAGGACTGCACGAGCATCTCGAGTATGGTGGCCCATAATCTCCTTCGAAGCTCTGCTTGCAACACGGACATTGATGGAAGATGTTTCGGATCACGATGTAAGCCTATCTGCATGGCTCGATGAATGAGTGATCCCATTGACATCCAGATCATGTCACCGCCGATTGAGAAGATCAGTCGTGCTAGAATGGTCAAACAATGAATTTGAAGGCCGTTGATATTGAGACGATCTTTTTCCAACGGCCCGGAAAGCCATGTCTGGGCTGCGTAGATCCATAGATGGACCATGTTGCGAAACGCGGCATCCCTGTCGGTATGGTCGGACAGACTCGACCCTATGGCGATGACAAGGAGGATCTTTAGGCGTGTGTCACTTGAAACAGTTTCTGAGTGGTCCCAATAGTTCTGGTACTCGGCCCAAAAAGTTGGTACATGGAGAATTCTGAGCGATGATTCAAAGAATCGGAAATACAGAGCCACCATCATGTCTGCAACGTCGCGCGAGGGGGTTCCGAGTCCGAACCCGGGTCGTGAGAGAGATCTGCTAGGCCGTCCTACCTTGATCATCTTTGCGATGCTCTTGCATTTCCGAAGGAGACTGCCGATCTGGCTAAGTAGAGTTTCCAAATCTGTTGCATCAGAGATGACATCCCTAATCACTGCCCCGGTGGATTGTGTTGCGTCAGAGGAGGACCCTCTCGTCATCATCTCGGTATATTCAGTATAGCAGTCACCGATGGTTGCGAACTTGTGAATTTGTCAGTAGGGAATTACGCTCGAGACATCGAGGTAGATGTGGTCTGTACCTCTGGTGCGGTCCCTAGCCAGTGACTCCATCTAAATATCCTCGTTTTATTCAGAAAGATCTGCGAGTCCTGCAGACCGGAATGGCTCTCTAGTATGTGACGGCCAGTTTCGATCAGCCCGTGCATTGGATTTGATGCCGAAGATTCCTCTAAATTCCGTATACGTCGTAACATATCCCGCAGGTTCGGTTCTGTATCTTGGGCACGATCTAGTGGTGGTATACTGCCGCTAACAAACATTTTTTGATGGTCATGCCGTTCTCTTGCTGCTGTGGGGATTTTAGGCCAGAGTCCTTGATGATTATAGTCTGCAACTGATCTGGATGTGCTCATGGGAAGAGTTTGAATGAACGGCGAATGTGCGGTAGATGGACTTGATGTTGACCCTCCAGAGAAGTTGCCTTGTTGTATTCCTTGCCGGACACCAGACCCATCATCAGAGATCTTGCGTTGCAGCACGTGACGGACGGTGGGTTCATCATTGTAGATCTTGTAAGCACATTGAAGCTTCGCCGCGACACAATGTGCACACGGCTCATTGCGATCGCACTTAATCTTGCGCCGTCTACACTCCAGACATGAAAAGGCTGGTCTTCGGCGCCGGCGGTCTCTCTCCATGCTCCGGGAATACGATTCTGGACTTCGTTGTCCGAGTTACTCGGCGAAGTGCAAAAGCAGACAACTGGAAGAAGCAAAGAATAGGAAATGGTGAGCAAGATTTCTTGAGCATGAAGATATGTCCGCGCAATGCGCACGTACTCGGATATAATATGATTGATGTGATTCGACGAATATGCCGAGGCGGAGACGAGGCATCAAGCACGGACCTAGTAGCACGGAACGGAAACTCGCGTATTAGCACTGGCTCGGCCGAGCCAGTTTCCCAGTAACAGTAGATTCGTTGTGATCTATTAGGTTGCTAAGCGAAGCTTCGATATGAAAAGAGTTGTCCTAGCTGTAAATCCCCGTGGGTGACGATGGTTAATGAGTTGAAACGAATGAAGAGTCAGCAAGCTCTTTTCCATTGCTAACAAAAATTTGAAACCCATTGAGGTAGGGGGGTGGGGGAGGTTGTTCCTGTACACTCGTTTCGCAACATTGAATCGCCCAACTCTTAACAACGAGTGCACTGAGAATACTGCAACTGTTAATATAGCTACTACGTAGCCTTTAAAATTGGATCAACCCAAAACCTTCGAGTTTTTCTACATCGTTGTAAGGTAAAGAGAGAAATACTTGCGTTTCGTATGCTAAATGGTATGACGTATAACTATCAAAAAGGTGGAGCACTACGCCAGAATAGCACTTATTTTACCACCATTCAGCAAGCGTATATAAGCGATTTGAAAGCTGAAAAGACGATGGCTTACTAGCTGAGCATTTATACGCACGATAGAGCAAAATTGAAGTCTTTTACGTAGTGTTTATGGAATTCTGGGGGGATGTTGTACAGAGTAACGAAAAAGTGGTGTACAACTCCCCCCACGCCGCCACGGAAGGCCTCGTGACAAGTGGAAATTACCCCTGTGGCGACGCCAAGGCTTGTAAAGATCTTCGGAAGGGTTGTATGCTTCGTACATGCTTCGAAAATATAGTCTGACGGCCCCCCCAAGTGGGGTCAGGTTGGGCTGGGTTTTCGAAGACCCTTACACTACTAGTTAACGCTATAGGGTTTTGTTGAACTTCGTGAATTGAAAGAGTGTTCTGGCTCTTCCAATGAGTGTGGGATAGAGCCCATCTATATATCTATTACGAGGTGTATGCTGGCGCTGTTGCTTATTAATGGTGTTGCACGCAAGGAGGTGTGTGTTACAGAATGTGTAGGTTTGCCGTGAACGATAGGTTATCGTTTGTTCAACAATGAGCAAACAAATTTGGGGCATCAAGTCAATTCTGAGAGGCTATATTTTCCAAACAATTGTGATATGTGGCGACGCCAAGGCTTGTAAAGACCTTCGGAAGCGTTGTACGCTTCGTACACGCTTCGAAAGTATATAGTCTGACGGTCCCCCGGACCCTTCGAAATAGGACAAGTCCTCCGTAAAATCACACAATGGGGGTTCACCTGTCACGTGCGAATACTACGTCGTTATGTGATTTTACGGAGGACTTGTCCTATTTCGAAGGGTCCGGGGGACCGTCAGACTATATACTTTCGAAGCGTGTACGAAGCGTACAACGCTTCCGAAGGTCTTTACAAGCCTTGGCGTCGCCACATATCACAATTGTTTGGAAAATATAGCCTCTCAGAATTGACTTGATGCCCCAAATTTGTTTGCTCATTGTTGAACAAACGATAACCTATCGTTCACGGCAAACCTACACATTCTGTAACACACACCTCCTTGCGTGCAACACCATTAATAAGCAACAGCGCCAGCATACACCTCGTA